>NW_028274807.1:169317212-169942212 GCF_037043125.1 Eumetopias jubatus
ACAAAGAAGGGGAATTTTTTCCAAATGTGGAAACATTTGAAAAATCATTTCCAAAGAAATAGGGGCATGGATGCTATGACAATTTCTGAAATTTATAAAGAAACAGGAATTTCATGAATTTTGGCCAAACTTATGTTTATCATCAAGAATTTTCCAAATTGTGTATCTGTTGCTTCTTGTAAAAAAGAAATTTTTAAAATAAAATTAATTTTAAAAATTTTCTTTGATCAACTCCGAACAAATATAGATTGACAAATCTGGCTAAGTTGTCTGTTGAACATGCAATATGCAAAGATCAATTTCTACAAAGTAGTTGACAAATTTACAGAAGTCAAAGCCTACAAACAAAAACTGTGAGATTGTTACTGCAACAGGCCAACCAATATGGAGGTATAATATTTTTCCCCTTCTTATTTTTTTATTTTTTTAAAAGATTTTATTTATTTGACAGAGAGACATACAGCAAGAGAGGGAACACAAGCAGGGGGAGTGGGAGAGGGAGAAGCAGCCTTCCCGCAGAGCAGGGAGCCCGATGCGGGGCTCGATCCCAGGACCCTGGGATCATGACCTGAGCCGAAGGCAGAAGCTTAATGACTGAGCCACCCAGGTGCCCCTATTTTTTCCCTTTTTAAAAAGATTATGTATTTAAAATTTATCTCTTCCTAGTTTCCTATCCTGAATTTTTTTGTATATTTATTTATTTATGTATAATTTTATTACTAACATGAACATACTTATGAAATGCAATAAAATAAGATTTTTACCACTTGCGTTTTCCCCATTACTGCTATTATTATTTTTCATTTCATGATTATTATTGAAAATAACTGTCATGTAGAGAAAGAAGCTGCTAAAAAAATTATTTACTTTGAGAGTCAAACAGGTTAAGTATTTGCCTGGTAAACAGTAGTTTTGTTTCATAAATGGAAGAAAAGGTGAGAAGATGATTTGCCCAAGACCAGCCAGCAAGTAAATTAAGCCTTATTTCAAAACTAGGTTTAATTATATAACACAACTATCCCATTACTTCATAATAAACAGCATATAACAATGGCCATGGCTTAGAGTAAATCTGAGCTAGAAGATGAAAAGCTGCCCTAGGATTACATCTAGATCATAATAAAGAGGCAGAAGGGGTCAAAACTTTTAAATTCACCTGCTCCAACCTCCACCAAACTAGATCTCTCTATTCTAAGAGATGACATATTCCATCCTATTAATTAGGTGAGGTAGTGCTGGTATTTTGGTAATATATCTATCTATATATTTGTTATTGTATCTGTTAATATATCCATATTGACTGTTAGCATTGGTTCTCTGCACTAGTGTGAAGATCTGAGAGACAGAGCACATGTACACACAGACCACATACCATATACATATATCACACACATCACACATACACGCAGCACACACACACACACACACACACACACACCACATACACACAGACCACATACCACACACATCACACACCACACACACCTCACTCCTGAAGCTAAGCCCTCTGGTATTTTGGTAATCAGCATTTTGTAACTATGTGTATCTGTGATTACGAGTATTGTGATTTCGACTTAGCTAATTAAACCTGGAGAAATTACTGTGTTTCTCTCAATTTCCTTCAAAGCTCATTTTTCTATCACAACCTAATTGAGTTATTAGGCTGCAATAGAGACAAATTAAGATTCCCGATTATGTTTTCCTCTCTCAGGAAAGATATTGACACTGCAGTTCCAGTTATATTTGAACTGTCACTGTAGAAAGGTAGAGACAGCACTTTTAATTACAAGACCTAATCTTTGGAATTGGTTTGATTAATATGTTGCTGGAATCAGCTTTCATATAAATGGGTTTTTTTAGAATTTTAAAATAAAACACAGGTCAGGAACCCCATTTATTTCTTAAAAAAACCTGCTGAAGTGTTTTATGTATGTCAATAATTCTTTGTGAAATTTTTAACTGTCAGCACAAATCCATGTGTAGAACTTGAAAGACTCAGTGATTTGGCTCAAGTAGGCTAGATTTGTATAGATATTCAACTGAAATGGTACTCATGGTCAAAGTATTTCTGCCATAGAATGTACCAAATCCTTTATTTTTTTTAAGGTTTTATTTATTTATTTGTCAAGAGAGGGAGAGAGAGCACAAGCAGGGGGAGTGGCAGGCAGAGGGAGAAGCAGGCTCCCCCCTGAGCAAGGAGGCTGATGAGGGACTTGATCCCAGGACCCCAAGATCACGACCCGAGCTGAAGGCAAATGCTTAACTGACTGAGCCACCCAGGCGTCCCTGTACCAAAGCCTTCAAACTTAAATCTTTCTTACTTACTCAACCAAATGCCACTCTAAACTCTCTTCTCTGGTTTGCATTTAACAGTAAATCTTAGAATTTCCCTCAGTTTTTTTTAGAGTCAAAAGTTCTCTTTCATACCCATTACACCAACATCCCCAATGAAGAACAGGGCTTATCCTCCTTATACTATTTATTTATTTGCATAGGACCTAGTGTTTACATTTATTTTCTATTGATAATAATAATGATGATAATAGTAATAACCAAAAAATAAAACCCTCATCAAAACTTTTACTGAGTACTGAATGCGTGCTAGGCTTGGTGTCAAGTATCTTACGTGCAGGATGTGAGGGCGATCTGGCTGCGACATCTGTCACCCCATTGATCGTCAGGGTTGATTCGGCTGATCTGGCTGGCTAGGCGGGTGTCCCTTTCCTCCCTCACTGCTCCATGTGCATCCCTCCTGAAGCTGCGCGCTCGGTCGAAGAGGACAGCCTTCCCCGATAGAGGAGAGGACCGTTCTTCGGTCAAGGGTATACGAGTAGCTGCACTCCCCTGCTAGAACCTCCAAACAAGCTCTCAAGTATCTTATGTGCATTATCTAATTTAAATTTACAATTTTATGAGGTTGACCCTACTCTTGCCTAACAGATGTGAAAGCTAAAGCACAAAGAGGTCAAATACCTTTTTCTGGGTCACATGGCTATAGCATCAGCAGTCTAACCCAGGCTGTCTCACTCTAGAATCCATGTTGTTAACATTTCCCAAAACTCAGAACCTGGAATTAGAGAGATTAAAATCAAGGCCACATAAAGAGTAAGTGGTTGGTCCAAGATGGGAATGTCAGTTTCTCAATATACCAACCAGAATTAAAACAGAAGAATAAAGTAATCTGCCTACAATTACAGTAATTTGATATCAGATCCAATAAGGAAAACCTAGTCTTAAATCTCCAAGCCCAGGGCTCTCTTATATGTAGGTTAAGCCTTGGAAAGAATGGAAAGAAGGATATACCTTCCTCTGGCCCATATTTCCCACAGTCCCCTCTTCTAGGAGATATCAATAAAAGAGTAATGGGACCATATACGTTTGAGGATTATTACACAGTATATCTCATTCTCAGGGCTTCATAATGGGACTTTAATATATTAAAGATTTTGAGAAGTCCTGCAGAAAAGACATTTTCTAAATTATATTTAATCCATGTTGCCCAAATTTACTAGGTCAAAGATCCTATTAGTGAAAGCAGAATAATGACACCCCAAAGATGCCCAATTTTTAATTCCCAAGACCTTTGATTAGGTTATGTTTTATGACAAGGGAAAATTAAGTTGCAAGTGGAATTAAGGTTGCTAACCAACTGATCTTGAGATATGGACATTATCTTGGGCTGTCTAGTGGGACTACAGTACTCACAAGGGTCATTTTAAGTGAAGAAGGGAAGGAGAGTTAACAGAGTCAGACAGATGTGAAGATGCTACACTACTAGCTTTGAAGACATAAAGTGGCCATGAACCAAGAAATGGGGTCAGCCTCTAAAATCTGGAAGATGTAGGAATGGATTCTTCTTGAGCATTCAGAAGGAATATAGCTTTTTTGACACCTTGATTTTAGATCACTGCGACCCATTTTGAGCTTCAAACCTCCAGTACTATAAGATAATGTATCTTGTGTTGTACTGTAAGCCAATAATTTTAAGGTAAATTGTTATAGCAGCAAATATGAAACTAATACACCATTTTTTCTTCTAACATCTATTGTCATTTTGGAAATACTGATCTTGTCCATCATCCCGACTTGAAGAGACACATCTTGGAAGCATGGGGATCGCAAAATTATGATGTTTTAACATAGCACTTCTCAAATTATAATATGATAGGAATTATGTGGATACATTTTTAAAGCACAGATTCTGATTCAGTATGTCTTGGGTGGGACCCCAAATTCTGTATTTCCAACAATTTCCAAGGTGATCCTGACACTGATACTGGTCAGATGTTCACATTTAGAGGAGTAAAGCTTAAAGAATACCTGAAAAAAAAAAGTCTCCAGCCTTCTTAGGAAAACCTTAGTAAAAAGAATTCCATGAAGTTTCACAAAGAAAATGTGTGGTTGCAAATAAATGATCATGGAAGTGGGGCACCTGGGTGGCTCAGTGGGTTAAGTGTCTGACTTTGGCTCAGGTCATGATCTCAGGGTCCTGGGATCAAGTCCCGTGTCAGGTTCCTTGCTCAGCGGGGAGTCTGCCTCTCCCTCCGCACTTCCCCTCCACTCCTGCTCTCTCCCTCTCAAAGAAAGAAAATCTTAAAAAAAAAAAAAAAATGATCTTGGAAATAGATTTTTAAGTATTGCCCCAGCCATCAGTATTTATGAAAAAGAAAAATTTCTAAGGAAAGGGGGATTGAGGAGAAAAGTCACAATTCATTGAGGTGTCCCCTCTGTGACAGTTTAGAGACAGAAGAAGTACAAGGCGTAATAGGAGGTTTTATAAAACATTCTGGATTTGATAACAAAGTCATATAAAATACCTGGTGTAGCACTATAAAAAGAACTAGATTTATGGAATAAAATGATAAATTGAAAAAAATCTGGAGAGCTACTATATTCTAAAACAAATTTTTCTTTTTTTCCCAATGTTTCATACTTGCTCTAGAAGCACCTGAGTGCGTGGAACCAGAAAGCATCATCAATTATCTTACCTCTTCCCTGCCTGGAGGGAGGAAAATAGAGCTTAAGTAAATTTGAGGGTGCCAAAGAGAACCATCCTCCACTACCGCTGCCAGCACAAAAAGAACAGATGCTTTTTCTTTTTTCTTTCCAGAGTGAATTTAGTGTCCATGAAAGGTGCCAAGTTAAAGTCCCTAGAAACAAAGTGTAGTCTCTGTACCTGCAAATCTGGCAATGATGATAAAAGCATTTTCACATACCTGCTCAGTCCTGCAGGAGAGCTCATTTCTAGACCATTTCTACATAAGTGGTCTTTATACAAGGAAATAGAAATCACAGACTAGCCTATTAGCAAGCTGCCAGTTGTAGGTGTTCTGAAGATTAATCCAAAATAAATCATTTTGTATCTCAAGAAGCTTTTGTTTAAACATCACCACATTATGTACAGTGCTGCAGAATTTATAAAGCACTTTATAATGGTAAACACTTAACTATAAACACTTCTCTGAGCTCTTAGTATGTGCTGGCACCACCACGCTTTGTGTCAGTGCTTTACATGTTTTACCATATTTACCTCTCACAACAGCCTATAAATAGGTACCATTGTTATTTCAATTCTGCAGATGCCCTAGGTGAAGCACAAATCTTCCCATACATCACATATGTTGCCTACGGTCACATAGCTAATCCGAAGAGAGGCCAGGATTTGAATCTAGGAGACTGGTTCCAGAGCTCACTCATTTAATAATTACAGGACATAACTAACACAATTCCAAGAAATAGAAAATTGTACTTAGCAGATGATAAAACCAACACCCAGGGGGGCATGATATACCAACTATCACACAGAAAGTATGACAAGTCATATTTGAATACAGCACTGCTTTCAGAGACCAAGGACTTCCCATCTTGTCCTGATATATTGGCTCAAAGTGTTACCTTTCAATAAGTTTTGCTAGTGTAGATTCAATTTTGCCCATAAGAATAAAGGGTAGGTAAGCCTTTTTATGATTAATGAGGATATAAAATGATAAATATTTCTGGCTTTCAAATTAAACAATAAGTTAGGTTTTATTTTAACAAAGCAAGTACACCCATTTCTGATGGAAATATGTCCTAGGCCTTGGAAGAAACTCAGGCTGGCGAGGTTTCCTTGTGGTCACCAGCCTCCCTTCCTGACATCCAGCCTACAGTGAGGTTTTATAGAGAAGGGCATGGGACACTGTTCTCAGAAGCAAAAGAAGTAGTCCAAATACGGCCATGTACTTGGCAAAACTGTCTTCCAGCAGGAAAAATCATAACCACAACCTGACTTACGCTTCACAACAGCAGTTATTTTGGTTTCGAGGACTACAAATCAACTCACGTTTTCTTTCTAACACACACAGACATACAGACAGAGGCACACACTAGAATGGGGTTCGAGAGAAGCATGTACACCATTGAAACTGTTCAGCTGGGTCTTATGAAAGTGAAACTGAAAGGCATGAAGGTCTCAGCTGTTCCTCATCTACTCTTTCATTTTAGGGTTTCTTGAGTTCTTCTTACCTCCATTCATCTGGTGTACCCTCCTTTCCACAGAGAACTTCCTCTGCTTCCTCATGGTTTCTACCCCCTCCAAACTTTAGCTTGCACACATCTACTGCGGGCTGTGGTGCTAACTCTCAGAGCCAACACCAAAGCTCATTGGCTCCATCTCTCAGTACTGCACCATATGGTTTGGTCAAATGTCCATTTCTCACACAATCAGTTGTGCAGAGAAGGAAAAGAAGATAATTCTTTGCAACATACTATATATATTTTATACATACATACATACATCTGTGCATATGTGTATATTTTTTTCAGATTTTCTCCAGTTGCGACAATTGTTGAAGTAAGAAGAGATGTTGGCAGTATGGTCAAGCCAAAATTTGCCTACTCCCATCATGTTAAAATGGATTCAGGTATGGCCTCACCTTTGTGATTTAGAGTAAGTGGAGATTTGCTTACAACATAGAGCTTTTAGATAAAATAATTTAATATAATATCCTTATTTAACAAATCACTCCAATATTTGATGAACCTCAACAAATCCATTATCTCAACTCAGTTGTGAGTAAATCTATAACAAAATTTTTTCCTATCTATGTTGAAAAACTAAAGCATTATCATGCAGTATTTAATTTTTGCATCAAAGTAGATATTAGAATTATAAATTGTCAGGTTTGAAAAGGAACTATGCAAATCATCTATATTGGGCGTGACAATTTTCACAGTGAGGTTTCAATAATATTGAAATTTCTAATCTTAGGCCTACCAAAAAGCTAAATGATAATTGTGTTTGATATTTCTTATTTCTTTGATAAGATTCAAGTTTTACCTAACCCATTCAGCAAAGACCTGAGAAGTCTCTGTGTTCTAATTATACCTCAGTCCTTTTATCTTAATGCTCTTGCAGATTCAATTCTATACTTTAATCATGGCTGTTGTCATACTTTCTGAGCTATTTGCTTGCTTCTATAGTTGTTTTACCAGCTAGATAGTGAGTAGCTAATATCAGCAATCACATCTTACACATCATTATGTCCTTAATACTAATACCTATGTAAATAGGTGCTCAATAAATGTTTGTCAAATCAATAAATAAATGCATCAAAAATGTATACATTAAATGATCAGTGAATAAGTGAAGAAGAAAGAAGAATAGAAGAAAGGAAATCAGATGTTCTTTTCTCTTAAGAAACTGAATAAGTGGGGCGCCTGGGTGGCCCAGTTGGTTAAGCGACTGCCTTCGGCTCAGGTCATGATCCTGGAGTCCTGGGATCAGGTCCCGCATCGGGCTCCCCGCTCGGCAGGGAGTCTGCTTCTCCCTCTGACCCTCTCCCCTCTCATGCTCTCTCTCTATCTCATTCTCTCCTTCAAATAAATAAATAAAATCTTAAAAAAAATTCAAAAAAAGAAACTGAATAAGTGAATTAAAATAATGCCATTACCTTCTTTAAAATATGGATATACTACGCAGTTATTAATTAAATACGTTTCATTTACCTGAATATTGATTTGCTCAAATAATGCAAATCACAGAGTTTGGGCCTTATCACATTTTTATTTTTACCCTAGATTTAGCTAAGCCATGATAAAATTAAAGTCAAAGACAAAATAAAACTAAGAGCCCAATACTAATCCTTAGTAAATTAAGATTTTGTGTCCAGAAATTGCTTTTAAGGTATCTCCTATTAAACATGGTCTTATAGTTTTGGGCGTATCTTAAATATGGTTTTCATGCATTTCATCACTGCTAAGAATATTTTATTATGTCAACTAAATCAAACTCCCTATGATATAGAAATGCTACTGTAAATTTAATTTAAAAATCAAAATGATATGGTAATTGAAAGGCAAATATTGAAAAGACAAAATATCAAAACCAGAACTATTTGTTCTCAGCAATAAAATATGACTTAAGAATTCTTAACATCTTGAAAAATTATCAATTATTACTTAGTCTTATAGTGGCCTAAGGAAGAAATAGATTCAAAATACAATACATAGGTACCACAACCATCTTTCTTAGCTAATAGCTATGAAAAATGGAAAATGTGTCCAAAGTACACCTTCCTGTCCATTTTCGTTTGTCTTCATCTTTTCTCTATAATTCTCTTTCTTTTTAACATGTCATAAAAAAAAAACTATGAGTACAGATGACACAATATTTCACATGTATACGAACAACCATTTCTTCTTAATGTAGGTCTCGACAGCTAGATTGGTACCATAGGTATCTGTACCCCAGGCCACTAGTCATTGGTTCAGGATGGTAATGTTGATCAAGTGTAGCCAATAAGAGACACTCATATTTTATAAAATAATGTGGATAGTAGATAGAAATGGATTTTGTTTCAAGTGGTCTTACTTGGCAAATATAAAGTATTGGTAATCTTACATTAGCCCACAGATTTTTGTTTTCTTAGAAAATGTCTGGTCTGTGAAATCCAACATTATAGAAATTACCTATCCAGTTTAGTGTGGAGGGACAGTCTTTATGAGTGAGAAAAAAACAGGTTAAAACCGGACCTAGGGCTGTGATGGTTACTTTTATGTATCAACTTAACTGGGCCCCAGAAGTGCACAGATTAAACATTCTTTCTGGGAGTGTCTCTGGATGACATTAACATTTGAATCAATAGACTAAATAAAGCAGACTGCTCTCCTCAAAGCAACCCATATGGGTGGGGCTCATCCAATCCTCTGAGGGCTTAAATAGAATAAAAAGGCAGAGAAACGGAGATTTCACTCTCTGCTTGTTTATGGCGCTGTGACATTGTTCCTCTCATACCCTTACACTCAGACTAGAATTTACACCATCAGTTCCTTATGTGCTCAGGTTCTTAGGCCTTTGGACTTAGACTGGAACTATGCCATCAGCTTTTCTACACCTTCAGTTTCCAGAGGGTAGATCGTGGGCCTTCTCAGCCCCTCCATAATTTCATGAGCCAATTCCTTATAATAAATTTCTATATGTAAATGCATATATGTACATACATATATGTGTATATATATAATTTATATTTGAATTTGCTCTATTTCAGTGGAAAATGTTGACTAACACAAGGGTAAAGTGTTTAACAAGCCATCAGTGACAAGTTTGGTTATGTGATAGATTAAGTGCCCTTTCTTTGACTGGACTGATTACCAATTGTAATATTGCTCTTAATTATTTCAAGTTGAAAATAACCAACTCTTACAACAAACCTAACTAAGTGGGGAAGTAATTGGACTTTCATAATAAATCATCATTGAGCATAATGATGACAATAATAACAAATATATTACTGTACCAACAAAGCATTTTCCTATACATGATATTGTGCATATGGTTCTCACTGTACAGCAAGCAAAAAACAAACAAATGGCAAAGGAAACTTAGGTGTTAGTAATTCCAAGGGCTAGGGGTGTGATTCACTGGGTCAAAAAGATGAGTTGGTGATCATCTGGCATCATGCATGGCTAGGAATAATCTGAAAAATTACCCATAAAGAACCTCACAATTAGAATTCTAAGGGCCTATTCTAGTCCTCTATATTAGCCTTTGAACCTGCAATAATTTTCATCTAAGATAGTTATGGAGCATGCAGTAATACTAAGTACTGAGCTAGATGAGGAATGGGAAGTACTCTAAGGAGTAAGTCCAGTTTGTACTTTAAAGGCTCCTGCCTAGGGGAGACTGCCATGCAATGCTTCTCTGAGCAACCACTGTGTATCTTGGCAGGTTATCAAGAGAGAAATTAAATGAATTATACTTTTGCTATTAACTGGGTTGGGGATGGAAGTCACGATTTTGGAAGGAAAATACTAAAATTTAGAGATTATTCATTTTCTCTTAGATCGAGAAATTGTCACAATGAAGAGACAATTTTATACATATATTTCATTACAGAAGTAGTGGTTATAATGAGAAACATTTCACATACAGTGTGGTGATGTGTAATCTTCTGCAATCACCTAGAACATGCAGCCCTACACAGTCCTATTTCATGGGGATACATGCTAAGCAGAGATTAGGTTGGGTCAAACTCTATAGAGGAACGATCACTGGATTGGGCATCAGAAGTCTGCATTATTCTATCCTCGTTTACTCATGAGGAAAATGAGAGTGCATGTTCTTTCACCTGAATTTTATGGAAGTTGAGACTCCAAATGTGATGGTTTACATTATAAAATGATGTTATACAAATGTCTAATAATATGAGAGGAGGAGGAGAAAGGGTAATGGAAGGAAAGAAGAAAAGAGATGGGGATGAACGACCAAAAATATGACAATGGAGAAATAATATGAAGATGGGATGTGAGAATATGTGATGGCATCCTAACTACATAGAAATGGATTTCTTCCATAAAACGTGTGTATAGGTCTTTCTCCTCCACAAACCTGTCAAAATATTTATGATTTCTGTTTCCTTCATTCTTTCAGATGGGACTTGGAAAGACCCTGTTAAAACAGAATCACTGATCTCTGAGGAAGGGTACACAAAGCAGTTACCAGCTGCCAAGAGTGCAACACAAACGTGTTGACAAGATTCGACAGGCACTCTGCTAAGAAGGCCCTGAGAAAACAGGAAGCGGCAGATTTTTTTTTTTTTTTTTAAACAAAGATGGGACAAGCTGAGGATGCACTTAGGCTGATGGAGAGAAGAGTGTTTCTTGAACTTTAAAGTACACAGGCATCAGCTAGGGACCTTGTTAAAATGTGATTCTGATTCAGGAAGTCCAGGGAGGGGCCTGAGATTCTGCATTTCTAATAAGCTCTGAGTGATGCTGAAGCTATTGGTTCTCAAATCGTATTTTGAAGATAAAGAATATGCCATTTGGGGAAGGATCCATTCTTCTTTCTTTTTTAAGATTTTATTCATTTATTTGAGAAAGAGAAGATGAGAGAGAGAGAGAGCACAAGAGGGAGGAGGGTCAGAGGGAGAAGCAGACTCCCCACTGAGCAGGGAGCCCAATGCGGAACTTGATCATGGGAGTCCAGGATCATGACCTGAGCTGAAGGCAGACGCTTAACCAACTGAACCACCCAGGCACCTGAAGAAGGATCCATTCTTAAGCCAAGCTGAAGTGTCAAAGAGAAGACCCCCAAATGGCTGGAAAGTATCATAATACATTAAGAATTGAGACAAAAAATAACTCAAAGAAAAGGGGCGTGTACTGAGAAAAATTACGTTTTAAGCTGAATACTTGAGAAGAAAAACTTTATCCACTATTCAATACTTAATTGCCCATCACGCAATACAAATGCTAAAGATACTATGGTGCACACACACACAAAAGATTTATCCTCAGTGAAGTGCAGCCTAGTTAGAGCCTAGTAGAGAGCTAATCAGTTATCAAAACCACCAGAGAAGAAATGACAGCAAGCTATAATTTAAAGCAGTGGTTCTCAAAGTGTGGTTCCAGGTGAGCAACATCAGTGTCACACGAGAACTTGTCTGAAATATAAATTCTCTGGCCTTATACCACATCAACTAGATCCAAAAGTCTAGGGGTGGGATCCACCACTGGGTACATTAACAAGCCCCCCATGTGATCTGAATGCACACTAAAGTTTGAGAAACAGTAATCTAAAGGAAGTGTAGAAGTTACCCCACAGAAGACAGAGGGTAGGGAGGGTTAGCTTGAGAAAGGTGAGAAGGTGTACTTCGTTCAAGAGACAGAAAGAGGTGGTGGGTGGGTTATGAAATGGCAGCCCAGAGAATGAATTTCTTCACAGTCCTATCTTCCTTAGCTAGCAGAAAAAAATCAAGTTTAATTTGAATGAATAAGAGGAACATGATCTTCCTGCATTTACACCATTAGCTTGGCCCCCAAAGGCCTTCGGTTTTGCAACCTTGGCCAAATCATCACAGGAGAAGTAGTTGAGAAGTCATACCCAACTCTTTAGTGCAGTAGTTCTTAGCATGGCTACCTATTAGAATTACCCAAGGAGCTCAACAATATAAGATGCAGGAGGTAAACCCAGAACAATTAAACTGGATCTCTGGGGTTGGGTCTAGGCATCAGATTTTTTAAAGTTCCCCAGGCTGTTCTAATGTGCAGCAAGAGTTGATTGAGCACCACTCAGTTTGGGAAAAAAAAAAAAAAAGTCAGCAAAATCATGGTTCTGGTAGATTTTCTCTGATGATGCTTAAAGCAGCAAAGAATACAGGAATGACCATTTTGGTTTTCTTGTTCAAGGCCCTTTTGTTCCCACTGGAAGGTTTTCTGTTAAACTGTAGATTCATTTTCATGAGCAGAATGAATGATGGATCTCTACAAATAACAGTAATGCAAACTCTGTGCTTTCATGGAAAACTATGCCTTGTTTGGAGAACACCCTTTCTTCTAGGTTATCTGATTCTGGTTTTGTGGAGACCTTGTCCCTTCATTGCCTCTGAGCTATCTGAGTTGTAGATAACGGATAGCAGTGGGAAGTAATTCTTGGCTAAAGACATGCAAATATATTCTGTCCATAGGAGGTTCAACTGACTACCCTTCCCTGGAGGCAATTTTGCATCCATTTACAGTACATTTCAATATTCCTGATCTACAAATGTGTCTGTTCTTTGGATTTTCCTCTGAACTGGTTATAACATTTCTTTGGTTCCTTCATTAATAATTAGTTAAATAAAAATTTTAATGGGTTCATTTTATATCTATATGAGAGTCATAATTTTACCTTTCTTGAAAAACTATATTTTGACACAACCTTGACTCTAAATTAGCACTGAAGACACTTGAGAAATGTGGAGGTATGATAGGGTTTCTCTATTAGGGCTAACGAAAAGCAGCAAGGGGTATTTATAATAGTCACTAACTGGGCATTTATTCCATTCTTCCCCTGGGTTTGCAAAAATTAAACTATCACGAAAGTACAATTCTAACCCCCTGCCTCCCAACTTCTCATTAGAATATACCAATTGATACAATTTTCTCATTAACCCATTCCAGTAAATTAAATCAACAACATTCTAGAAGAAGGTCCTGTGATAACAGCATGCTTTCATTAGGGGACATAGAATACTCTTCCTCTTATTGAACATTTTTTTTTGCTAATAGAGGGGGGAAAAAAATCAAAAAACAAAAACACAAATGAAAGAAAAACCAACCCCCCCAAGCCCCAGCTTTCTTTTCTCCTTCCCAACCAAAGATAGTGGATTGGGTCTAATGAATAGTTGCCAAAATATATAACACCTACAACTTTAGAGCTTTTAAGTTTCTGTAGTCAGTATCATTCAATACATTTCAATTTTCCCCAAAGAAGCAATTTCTACCTTTTTTTTAACAAATAAATAAATAATAAAGACAGTCAACCACAAATTCCAAGTACATAATAATGGTTACGGTGAGTTT
Source organism: Eumetopias jubatus (assembly GCF_037043125.1). Taxonomy (NCBI): domain Eukaryota; kingdom Metazoa; phylum Chordata; class Mammalia; order Carnivora; family Otariidae; genus Eumetopias; species Eumetopias jubatus. The sequence continues at coordinate 169,331,037 of NW_028274807.1, forward strand.
CCCTGAAACAACAGAAAACGGCACCACAGAATCATATCAGCAAATATCCCCACTCTTTATGGAAAACTACCAAACGCTGTTACAAAATCAAATAAATGGCCTATGAAAACCTTGACAGGACCTCCAGGCAATCTCAAAGTCAAAGGGCCAATTGAGTGGATATAAAATAAGTTAAAGTCACATCTAAATACAGAATAAAACTTATTTTAAGATACATGGTTAGCTACCTTTGTTGGAAAAAAAATGAATTATCCAAGTTCAAAAAGTAAATGTGATTTTATAATTGCAGGTGCAAGTACATTCAGCAAGTTGAAATGTGATACAATGCACAGTTTCTATTTAGATTGTCATAAAATAAATCATTTTTTTCTAGGTTATATTGGATTTACACCAAAAATCCTGAGCTAGATGTTTTTACTAGGTTGAAAAATAAAATAGAAATCATTTTGTTTGGTGAAAAGGAAAAAAAAAAGGCAAATAGGCACATTGTTTTGTTTTCCCCATTTAAGATTTTCAAGGGCGAGTAAGTATCAGAGTTTAAGTACTGCTAACTCACAGATATTTGTTGTCTGCATGTAATTTCTGGGTACAACTCTAGCCACATACACACAATCCTTTCTGATGTCACTTGGGCTACCTTACAAAAAGCAATCTCCAGCAACCTCCACCTACACTGAGAAACTCCACATTTCATGATGTGGTTTTATTTTCCAAGACCATTTCTTATAATTTCATGCAGTAATTTAGGTGATTGCCATGCACATATATTAAACCTAAATGCTTTCTTTTGAAAAGTAACATTCTACTACACTGAATTCTTCCATTTCTAGCCAGAAAAACTGAGTTTTAATAGCATCTGCTTTAAATTATAGTTTGGATTTCCTTTTTCCTTTCTAATACAATAGACTAGTATTTTTTTTCCCCTAGTATATTTTCAGACCTATCATACCTTCATTTGGTCACTTCATCATGGTGACAATTATTAGAACTTTCTCTCTCTCTTTTTTTTTAAGCCATTTCTCTCAACACTGTTGTGGAGACTGAGGACCTCTGGGGCTCAGATTATCACACAGCTCCCCTGGAGTCAAGATGAAGACACTGCCACATTCCCAGCAATGACCACTGTCTTGCTGAGCTGTCCCAAAGAAGCATCAGATGGCCAGGTACTCTTTCCTCCAACTCAGCTTCACCTCCCAGAGCAGTTAGAAGGATTAAGAAGATAATGCCATCGGGGCACCTGAGTGGCTCAGTCGTTAAGCGTCTGCCTTTGGCTCAGGTCACGATCCCAGGGTCCTGGGATCGAGCCCCACATAGGGCTCCCTGCTCCGCGGGAGGCCTGCTTCTCCCTCTCCCACTCCCCCTGCTTGTGTTCCCTCTCTCGCTGTGTCTCTCTCTGTCAAATAAATAAATAAAATCTTTAAAAAAAAAAAGAAGATAATGCCATCAAAAGACTTGCACCTTCTCAGCAGAGCCATCTTTAGAAAATGAAAAAAGAAAATTCAGGCAGCTAAGAAAGGAAGAATGAGAGGTAGCCTGGTATGCTTTGAACTGAGGCAGACAGAAAACAAAGCACAGTTCCAACAGGACTTCCGGAAACAAGAGGAAAAGCTCCCCTCACCCTCTTTAAGCTCTTCCTATCCTCCCCATGTCCAAAAATCATTTTGTACAGTACCCGATGTGGGGAAATCCGGGCTTGAAATGTTTTCTGTCTCCAGTGCCTTTATTTGTGTTCTCATGGATGTAATTTTTAAGTTACATATTGTCTGATGGTCTTTGGATCAAATAACTCTAGAAAGGAGAATTGTGACCTCCATCCAAAACTCTCTCTCAAGGTCACAAAACTGCTTTCCTCTATCACACATATACACACATACACACACACAAACACATTACTTAAGCATTTTTTTGCCATTGATGTTAATGGGTAAAATGTGAATAATAATATTTATCTCATCATCTCATAGGATTGTTATGACTTATGATCTGTAAAGCTCTTAGAAAAACAATCTGGTGCATGGTAAGCACTATACCTATTTTTTAAATAAGTAAATTACATAAATAGGTATTTTCTCCAAATGTCTGCTCTTAAAGTTAAATGATACCAAAATTCTAAGATGAAAAATTTCCTATTCAAAATATGTTCATAGATGGTTAGAATGTTAGATGCTAACAGAGAGGGAGCTGGCTGTATCATTTTTGATATTCTTTATAAAATAGGGTAAATTTGAATGTGGCCCCAGTCCTTGGGAAAGAATTTACATATATCCAGCTGTCCACTCAACCAGAAAAGGTATCCCTTAAGAAGCGTACCAGTGATTTAAAAGTTAAATATAAATATTTGCTTCTCCACTAACCACTAAACATAGATCCTCATTGAGAAAGGTGCATAGAGATCCAATGAAAATAAACTTACTAAAAGTTAACTCAAAATCAATTAATTATTCACTATCAACTTGTGGCAGCTTTAATGCAAGCTGCTTTAAATACATTTGCTCATTTGGTCCACCTTCATTTCAAAGGTGAGGAAACTAAAACTAAAGGAGTGAGCTTAATATATTTTGACACACCCCTGATGTTAAGTGCTTTTCACTTATTTACAAACTTGGTCTTCACAGCAACCCTTAGCGACAGAACAGTGCACTCTTTTAACTCCAAGAAGTCACTTAGCTAGGAACTGGTAGAGTCCACATTTTAGTCTCCGAGACTCCAATGATTATGGTATTTAAACCACAACATATACTTGACCACAGCCCTAGGAATGCAAAGAACCAGATTCAGCCTTCACTCATAGCAACTCATAATCCCTTGGAGTCTCAGCTCTTCATCAGCAAAATGAGATTAACATACCCCAGGACCTCAAGGGGCCTTTGTGGCGCTAATGTTCTGTAACTGTTAGAAATCAAAATCTCTGACCAGAACCCTTCCTGAGTAAAACAGTGAAGCAGTGAGCAGTGCTATTGAGTACCTTTTCCACCAACTTCCCTACAGATTCCTGGCCCCCATTTCTCCACGATATCCACTTTGTTTATAACCATTTTATGAGGCACTGGGCTCTTCTATGCGGCTTGAGTGTGTTCAAGACCTCTACTTTACATATTAAGTAACATTCTTGAAAAATTTCAAAATCTATCAGGCAGCCAATACGGGCTTTAGAATTCCAATTAACCAGTGTTGGCTTGCTCACCAAATGGTGTAGCAGAAAAGAGATAGGAAAGAGATTTCACGTGAGCATATGAAAGGCTGTGACCACACATGGATCATTTACACCATCAGCTTTGACTGCTCCATCTGGCTCCAAACTAGCAATAGACCAATGCCAATGCATTCATCTGGAACATCCTGCAGCGTGCACACATAACTTAAGTGACTCTAGTAAAGTAGTTTTACCATACTCTTGGATTTTTCCATACTCACTTTGGACTGCCACATTTACATAGCCTTTCCTTTCTGCTCCTTCAGTACCTGTGCCTATGCTCAAGACCACCACCTTCCCCCAACTACTCTTTTGTCATTTCTTTTCTTTCTGATTCTTCACAAGCTATTGGGATGGCAAAAATGCACTGAGAATTTACAGCACAGATGTCCTTGAAATAAATCAGAAGGATATGATGGATTGTGGCAAGCATTCTTAGGGCTACGGTTTAAACCAAGAGGATAAACTTGTGGCACCTGGTCCGAACACCTGCAGGAATCTTTTGTTTACACACTGTTTTTAAAAGATTCAAATTAGTGGCCACCATTTCAAAGCCTGGAACTTTCTTATTAAGATTTGCATTTCTAGCTTTCCATGGAGAATCAGAGGATTTAGCCACAATGGGCCCATTTGCCCAGGGCTAACTAATAGCTTCCTTTTTCACAAGGATGTGTACTCTCCTGTTGCCGTTGATCATACTACCCCCTACTGCTTTCATACCTCACCTGCTTTTTTGGTAATGATACCTACTTATATCCTAGGCCTTTGAGTTTTGAATCTAGACATAAAGCCTACTTTCTCAACCCAATCACCCATTCCACAGTCCCCTATAATCTAGATTTAAGCATGCTTCTGTCCAACCTCCATTGACCCGAGAAGACATCATGCAAGTGGAGTGAGAGGAAAAAAAGCTAGTCAAGAAATAGGGTGATAACAAGGCAGGGAGAGAATAAGGTTTAAACTTAGAGAAGGATGTTGGCACAGGAACACTATAGCATAGTGGTTAGAAAACAGAATTCAAATCAGGCGACTGTCACTTGCTGGATGGAATTTGTGAACTATTTGTTAATTTGTACTTTTCTGGGTCCGAGTACTCTCAATGGGGAAAAAAAATGTTGCAAATACTACCTCACTTTTAGGGTTAGAGTATAAGGATTGAAGGAAATGCTGAGCACAGCGCCCAACACATGGACGGTTTATCACTGGAAACTCATTAAGTGTATGTGAGAAGGTAACTGGAAAATAGTCCCCACAATTCCTTATGGCCAGTTAGCAAATTAGGAAAAGAAGGGGAAATAGAGCATGAGCATGATACAGACATCAACCATTCACTATGTGAATCTTTTAAGAGGGTCAATGAAGGAAACTTAAGTAAAAGTTTATAAGACTGTGACGGGATTTATGGAAGAGGTGGACATGTGAAGTGCTGAAAGCCTAAACACTACTAACAGGAATGGTTTTGCAAAAGCAATTATTATCTTAAGTATGAAAGGTCAGTTGGACAGAAAAAATAAACACATATAATAGATATAAGCAAACTATACACGTGGCTCAATCTTTATGATACCTTTGTGGGAGAAAGAGAAAGGAACCGAAGGTAAATTAGAGCTCTCTAGATACCTCCACCCCTGAGGCCCTGAGTTTCCTAAGTTAATTGGCATGGGGTAAGCAGATTTTAATAGCCATTCAGAGAGATTCACTCTGCTACTTAAAATGCTAGGTTGCTCTTAATCAAAAAGACTCTTTTGATCTTGAGTGATCAAGATATTCCCAGAGAATGCCTTTGTGGGTGGGATTGGGGGATATAATGACCCACTTGGAGACAATGATGTAAAGAAAAAAAAAGGATATGGCTTTCTTGAGTCATTTACTTACTGACAGGGTTGCCCTCCACAGAAAATTTTACAAGGTCCCTCACCTACCATAAGCCTATGTCAAAACCCTCCCTCCTTTAGGACTCCCAAAAAAGGCAAAATCTGAGAATTAATTAAGGGGCAACCTACACCACTCAGGATGGAAAAGAAAATTCCCTGTCCACCCCACTTTCATACCTTTGCTTAAACAGACCCTTCAGCTAAAATGGCGTTCTCTTCCCTGCTTGGCAAATTCTATTTGCGTTTGGAGACCTAGCTACCTAATCAAGGCTTCTGAAATACCTGTGAGAAACTTAATCACTCTATTTTAAGTCTTCTCAGCAATTTTTAATAGTTTCTACTAAAACATTTATTGAACTATCTTTATCCTCTACTAGATGATAAATTCCTCAAGGATAAGTGCCACACTTAATCATTTTTTCATTTCCAGTGCCTAGAATATTCCTTGGGATATAGTAGGTACCCAGTTAACGGAATCTGAGCACCTTCCTTTAGAGACTTGTCATTACTTGTATTGTGTGTATGTGGGGGGAGGACTATAGTTTCACAGATAAAATAACCAGCACTTCAAAGGAGTCACCTAACTCTAAAAATTCTGTAACAACAGAAAGCTATAGAGACACACCAATAACCATCCAGCATTTTCTCTGACACTGAAATGATAAAATGGTGAGCAGGAAAGCTATTCTGCTTATTGAAATATGTTCACACAAACTATAAACAGAAATAATTCTTATTCATCCATTCATTTATTCATTCAATAAATACTTATTTAGTGAACACCTAACAGCATCAGGCAGTGTTCTAGGGACTGAACAGAACATGACAATCCCCTATTTCAAAGTGATTTCCTTCTGGTAGGGGAAACCATAAACTAATAAATAAAACAAGTAATTTCCTAGTGTAATAAGTGTTATCTGATGTTTGAGCTGATCCCTGAAGAACAGCAAGCAGACAAACATGCAAAATTCTGGAGAAGTGTTGTTCTAGATGGAGGAAATGGCCGTGCAGGGGCTCTCAATGCGAATTAAACATGGTGTGTTGGAGAAATAGAGAAAAGGCCAGCAACATGAATGAGGGGCAGAGTGGAGAAGGAAGGAACACCTGTATCAGACCCGGCACCGGTGGAAAGATGTGCATTTTCTCCAAGTGCCAATGGAGCAATGTGAAGTGGAGAGTAGCAGGGTTTGGTTTCTAGTTTTGTACATTTCTTGTATAAAAGTTTTATCGGTTTCTCGTGCATCTCTGTGGGGAAACAGACTGCAGGGGAGGAAGAGAGGAAACACACAGTCCCTCGGGAGGCTATTGTGGTAATCCACTTGGGGATGACATTTGATTGCTGGTTGGTGTGCTCTGTGGAACCCAGATAGAATCTGTGTTAATTACAAGAAAGTCACCCAGTTCTCATCAACAGTGTCTTCAAGGGAGAACGCAAACTATTACAGTTAGGAATTTCACCAAACAACCTCCCTCAACCATCCCTTATATAAAAAAGGTATATGGCTTAAACACCTTGAATGAGTGGAGTGATTGTTTTTAGGCCACTTTGGTTTTTACTCTTATCTAAAAAATACTGAAGCAAATATATGGTGTTGCCAAAGCATCTAATTAAAATGGGAACATTTCTGAGTGCGCTTTTGTAATGCATCAGCTTTAATTCAGAGTCAGATTTGGATTAACAAGAAAATGTGTTGATTCCTTATTTTATACATGAAGAGGCTGGCAACTAAGAAGAAAGTGGGTAGACCATTTACTCTGGGAGCTGGAAAAGCAGTGGCCCCTCTGAGACTCAACATTAAGCTAGAGACTAGTGGAGACAGGCGTTAAAGCCAAATGCAGTTCCAGAGTTTGATTACTTACATAATGGAACCTCTCCAATTTAAAGAGGGCATAGGGCATGATTCTAGTGCAGCCCCTTCATTTCGTAGATGAGAAAGAAGGTGTGAAGATGGTAGTTCCCTTGAAAAAATAAACTGGGGTGCGTCCGGGTGGCTCAGTCGTTAAGCATCTGCCTTCGGCTCAGGTCATGATCTCAAGGTCCTGGGATCAAGCTCCGCATTGGGCTCCCTGCTCAGCGGGAAGCCTGCTTCTCCCTTTCCCACTCCCCCTACTTGTGTTCCCTCTCTTGTTGTGTCTCTCTCTGTCAAATAAATAAATAAAATCTTTTTTAAAACAAAAAAAAAGAATAAACTGGGCCTTTGCCTCTTAGTTGATTAGTTCCAGTGAACATAGAGCCTTTATGAAGACCAAATCGTTGCTCCTGTACCATGAAGACATGCAAAGGAAGGTAGAGAAAGACTGTTTGATTGAGATATTTAAGAGAATGTATGCTTTTTTCTCAAGATTGATCCAGCAAAGGATTTGATGAAATTGTCTCTTATGTGTTTATTAACTGCAGAATACATAGAGCTCTGAAAGTCAAGCAGTTAATAGCAATGATTATAAAAGTAGTATATGTAGTAGTTCAAGGAGTTATCACATGTTTAACTGTGGTAGGGGTCTTTTATGCTTTGACTCACTTAGTACTCACAACCACCCCATGAACAAAGCACTTCTTTATTCCAGTTTTACAGAATAATAAACTGAAGCTCAGAGATGGTAAACAAATTGCCCAAAGTCACAGAGTAAATGGTGTAGTCAGGGTTTGAATCCGAGCCATCTGACTCTAAGCAAGGATCAGTAAACTGAAGCCTACTGGTCAAATCAAGCCCACTATTTAACTATATAAAGTTTTTATTCTAAGATTTATTTATTTGCAAGAAAGAGAGAGAGAGAGAGAGAGCAAGCAGGAAGAGGGGCCGAGGGAGAGGGAGACAGAGAATCCCTAGCAGATTCCCTGGGGGGCTCCATCTCAGGATCCTGAGATCAGGATCTGAGCCAAAAATCAAGAGTCTGACACCCAACCCACTGAGCCACCCAGGCACCCCATTTATTTATTTATTTATTTATTTATTTATTTATTTACTTATTGACATTCTATTTATTTTTTAAGATTTTATTTATTCATTTGACAGAGACAGACACAGCGAGAGAGGGAACACAAGCAGGGGGAGTGGGAGAGGGAGAAGCAGGCTTCCCGTAGAGCAGGGAGCCCGATGCAGGGAATTGATCCCAAGACCCTGGGACCGTGACCTGAGCCGAAGGCAGATGCTTAACGACTGAGCCACCCAGGCGCCCCCAGGCACCCCATTTAAAGAGAAAGTGTCATTGGAACACAGCCACACTCATTTTGCCCTCTAATGCCATGGCTGCTTCCATACTAAAGTGGCAGAGTTAAGTAACTGCAATAGGGATCAGACTGTTGGCAAAGCCAAAAATATTTACTACCTGGCCCTTAAAGAAAAAGTATACTGACCTAAATCCTGTACCCTTAACATTCTTCAGGAATGTTTACTGAGTGGAGCACCTGGGTGGCTCAGTCAGTTAAGCCTCTTCCTTCAGCTCAGGTCATGATCCCAGGGTACTGGGTTCGAGCCCTGCATTGGGCTCCCTGCTCAGTAGGGAGTCAGCTTCCTCTCCCCCAACCCCTCCTCTGTTCTCTCTCTCTCTCTCTCTTGCTTACTCTCTCGCAAATAAATAAAGTCTTTTTTTAAAAAAAGAATGTTTACTGGGGGCGGAGCAAGATGGCAGAGGAGTAGGAGACCTGGATTTCGTCTGGTCTCAGGAATTCCGCTGAATAGGGATCAAACCATTCTGAACACCTACGAACTCAACAGGAGATCGAAGAAGAGAGTAGCAACAACTCTCTGAACAGAGAAGCGACCACTTACTAGAAGGTAGGACGTGTGGAAAAGTGAATCCGAGGTGATATTCGGGAGGAGAGACGGCGGGGGAGGGGACCTCCATCGGCCACTACCGGCAAGTGATAGAGCCACGGAGCACAAAATCGGAACTTTTAGTTAGAAGTCGACTCTGCTGAGGGACATCACTCCAGTGGTTAAGCGGGAGGTGGAAACCTCGCGGTACAGTGTGGACACAGGACCCTCGGGGTTACAGAAAGACCGGGGGTACCTGAGTGTGGCAGAGCTCCCAGGTATCGGAGCGGAGAAGCCGGCTGCAGAGACGGAGCCAAGGCGTGGGCTCTCATCTCGGGGTTGCCATAAACTGTGATCCGCGGCCCACTCGGGCCACTGCTCCTCCAGCAGGGAACCAACAAAGGGCAGAGCTGGGGAGACTCCCCACCCTCCCCCAGGAGGAGCGGCACGGGAGCACACCGGAGGGATCTGCTGGGTTTGGAGACTCCACACGGGGTCCTGCGCCAGAGATAGAAACGCTCGGTCACAGGCCGGGTGAGCCCGGAGTGCGGCCGGAGACCGGGGAGACGGGAGTGATTGACTGCTTTTCTCTGGGGGCGCACTGAGGAGTGGGGCCCCGGGTTCTCAGCTCCTCTGGGCAGAGAATGGGAGGCCACCATTTTCACCCTGGTCCTCCAAAGCTGTGCCGAGAGCTTGCAGGGAACAAAAGCTCCTGAAGAGCAAACCCAAGCAGTTTGCGTAGCCCGGACGGACAAGGACGGGGCAATTCTGCCTCTGGCAAACACATTTGGGAACGACGGCAACAGGCCCCGCCCCCAGAAGATCAGCAGGAACAGCCAGCAAGCCAAGACCAAGTTTACCGATTAAGGAGAACGGGAGAACTCCAGTGCTAGGGGAATACTGCACATAGAATTCATGGCTTTTTTACCATGATTCATTTGTTTTATAAAGTTAATTTTTTTAACTGTTTTTTTTTTAATTTTTCTTTTTCCCTTTTTCAACCAACATCTTATCAATACCTTTTTAAAAAAAACATTTTTTATTTTTCATTTTTAGAGTCATATTTTATCCCTTCATAGTAGTTACCCTTATTTTTGGCATATATATATAAGTTCTTCTCTCTTTAAAATTTTGATATACAGTTTCTTCTAACAGATCAAAATATACCCTAAATCACTAGTGTATGGCTTTGTTCTAGTCTCCTGCCTGATCACAGTCTCTCCCATTTTTTTTCTTTTTTTTTAAATCTTTCTTCTTTCAAACAACTTCTTATCAATTCTGTTTATAAAATCTTTTATAAGTTTCATCTTTACAATCATCGTCCATCCCTTCATTGTATCAACCCTTATTTTGTACATATATAAGTCTTTCTTCCTTTAAAATTTTAGGAAGCACTTTCTTCTAACAGACCAAAACACACCCAAAATCTAGTGTGTGGCACTGATCTATGCACTAGCCTGATCATATTTGATCATATTCTGTTTTTTTTGTTTTGTTTTATTCTGTTTTTGTTTGTTTTTATCTTTTCCTTTTTCTTTTTTTTCTCTTTCTTTTTTCTTTCTCTCCCTTTCTTTTCCCCTGCTCTCAGGTCTTTTCTAATTTGTAGAGAGTATATTTGCTGGGGATGTTGTTAACCTGTTAGCATTTTGTTCTCTCATTTATCTGTTCTCCTCTGGAAAAAAGGACAAGACAAAAAAACTCACCTCAGCAAAAAGAACAAGAGGTAGTACCGTCTGCCAGGGACCTACTCAATACTGACATTAGTATGATGTCAGACTTAGAGTTCAGAATCATGACTTTAAAGATCCTAGCTGGGCTTAAAAAAAGCGTGGAAGTTATTAGAGAAACCCTTTCTATAGTTCTATAGAAAAGAACTATAATCTAACCAAGTCGAAATCAAAAAGGCTATTAATGAGGTGCAATAAAAAATGGGGGTACTAATTGCTAGGATAAATGAGGCAGAAGAGAGAATCAGCGATATAGAAGACCAAATGATGGAAAATAAAGAGGCTGAGAAAAAGAGAGAGAAACAGCTACAGGATCACGAGGGCAGAATTCGAGAGATAAGCGATACGATAAGATGAAACAACATTAGAATAATTGGGATCCCAGGAAAAGAAGAAAGAGAGAGAGGGGCAGAAGGAATATTGGAGCAAATTATAGCAGAGAACTTCCCTAATGTGGGGAAGGAAACAGGCATCAAAATCCAGGAGGCACAGAGAACCCCTCTCAAAATCAATAAAAATAGGTCAACACCCTGACATCTAATAGTAAAACTTACGAGTCTCAGAGACAAAGAGAAAATCCTGAAAGCAGCTCGGGAGAAGAGAGATGTAACCTACAATGGTAGAAACATAAGATTGGCAACAGACCTACCCACAGAGACCTGGAAGGCCAGAAAGGACTGGCATGATATCTTTAGAGCAGTAAATGAGAAAAATATGCAGCCAAGAATACTATATCCAGCAAGGCAGTCATTGAAAATAGAAGGAGAGGTAAAAAGCTTTCAGGACAAACAAAAACTAAAGGAATTTGCAAACACAAAACCAGCCCTAAAAGAAATATTGAAACGGGTCCTCTGAGCAAAGAGAGAGCCTAAAAGCAGCATAGATCAGAAAGGAACACAGACAATATACAGTCACAGTTAACTTACAGGCAATACAATGGCACTAAATTCATATGTTTCAATAGTTACCCTGAATGTAAATGGGCTCAATGCCCCAGTCAAAAGACACAGGCTATCAGACTGGATTAAAAAACAAGACCCATCCATAGGCTGTCTGCAAGAGACTCATTTTAGACCCAAAGACACCCGCACATTGAAAGTGAGGGGGTGGAAAACAATTTACCATGCTAATGGACACCAAAAGAAAGTTGGGGTGGCAATTCTTATATCAGACAAATTAGATTTTAAAACAAAGACTGTAATAGGAGATGAAGAAGGACACTATATCTTACTTAAAGGGTCTATCCAACAAGAAGATCTAACAATTGTAAGTATCTATGCACCTAACATGGGAGCAGCCACTTTTATAAGGCAATTAATAACAAAAGCAAAGAAACACATTGACAACAATACAATAATAGTGGGGGACTTTAACACCCCCCTCACTGAAATGGACAGATCATCTAAGCAAAAGATCAACAAGGAAATAAAGACTTTAAATGACACACTGGACCAAACGGACTTCACGGACATATTCAGAACATTCCATCCCAAACTAATGGAATACACATTCTTTCTAGTGCCCAAGAAACATTTTCCAGAATTGATCACATCCTAGGTCACAAATCAGGTCTCAACCGATACCAAAAGATTGGGCTTATTCCTTGCATATTTTCAGACCACAGTGCTTTGACACTAGAACTCAATCACAAGAGGAAAGTCAGAAAGAACTCAAATACATGAGGGCTAAAGAGCATCCTACTAAAGAATGAATGGGTCAACCAGGAAATTAAAGAAGAAATTAAAAAGTTCATGGAAATCAATGAAAATGAAAACACAAATGTTCAAAATCTTTGGGATACAGCAAAGGCAGTCCTGAGAGGAAAGTATATAGCAATACAAGGCTTTCTCAAGAAACAAGAAAGGTCTCCAATACACAACCTAACCCTACACCTAAAGGAGCTAGAAAAAAACCACAAATAAAGCCTAAACCAAACAGGAGAAGAGAAATAATTAAGATCAGAGCAGAAATCAATGAAACAGAAACCAAAAGAACAGTAGAACAGATCAACATAACTAGGAGGTGGTTCTTTGAAAGAATTAACAAGATTGATAAACCACTGGCCAGACTTATCAAAAAGAAAAGAGAAATGACCCAAATCCACAAAATCATGAATGAAAGAGGAGAGATTACAACCAACACCAAAGACATACAAACAATTATAAGAACATATTACGAGCAACTCTATACCAGCAAATTAGATAACCTGGAAGAAATGGATGCATTCCTAGAGATGTATCAACTACCAAAACTGAACCAGGAAGAAACAAAAAACCTGAACAGACCTATAACCACTAAGGAAATTGAAGCAGTCATCAAAAATCTCCCAAGAAACAAAAGCCCAGGGCCAGATGGCTTCCCAGGGGAATTCTACCAAACATTTAAAGAAGAATTAATACCTATTCTCCTGAAACTGTTCCAAAAAATAGAAATGGAAGGAAAACTTCCAAACTCATTTTATGAGGCCACCATTGCCTTGATCCCAAAACCAGACAAAGACCCCATCAAAAAGGAGAATTACAGACCAATATCCTTGATGAACATGGATGCCAAAATTCTCACCAAAATACTAGCCAATAGGATGCAACAGTACATTAAAAGGATTATTCACCATGACCAAGTGGGATTTATCCCTGGGCTGCAAGGTTGGTTCAACATCCGCAAATCAATCAACGTGATACAATACATTAACAAAAGAAAGAACAAGAATCATATGATCCTCTCAATAGATGCAGAAAAAGCATTTGACAAAGTACAGCATCCTTTCTTGATCCAAACTCTTCAGAGGATAGGGATAGAGGGTACATACCTCAATATCATAAAAGCCATCTATGAAAAACCCACAGCGAAAAGCTTTCAGCTTTTCCCCTAAGGTCAGGAACGCGGCAGGGATGTCCACTCTCACCACTGCTATTCAACATAGTATTAGAAGTCCTAGCCACAGCAATCAGACAACAAAAAGACATCAAAGGCATCCAAATCGGCAAAGAGGAAGTCAAACTCTCACTCTTTGCATATGATATGATACTGTATGTGGAAAACCCAAAAGACTCCACCCCAAAACTGCTCGTACTCATACAGGAATTCAGTCACGTGGCAGGATATAAAATCAATGCACAGAAATCAGTGGCATTCCTATACACCAACAACAAGACAGAAGAGAGACAAATCAAGGAGTCGATCCCATTTACAATTGCACCCAAAACCATAAGATACCTAGGAATAAATCTAACCAAAGAGGCAAAGGATCTGTACTCAGAAAACTATAAAATACTCATGATAGAAATTGAAGAAGACACAAAGAAATGGAAAAATGTTCCACGCTCATGGATTGGAAGAACAAACTTTGTGAAGATGTCAATGCTACCTAGAGCAATCTACACATTCAATGCAATCCCCATCAAAATACCATCCACTTTTTTCAAAGAAATGGAACAAATCACCCTAAAATTTTATGGAACCAGAAGAGACCCCGAATAGCCAGAGGAATCTTGAAAAAGAAAAGCAAAGCTGGCGGCATCACAATTCCAGACTTCCAGCTCTATTACAAAGCTGTCATCATCAAGACAGTATGCTACTGGCACCAAAACAGACATATAGATCCATGGAACAGAATCGAGAGCCCAGAAATGGACCCTCAACTCTGTGGTCAACTCATCTTTGACAAAGCAGGAAAGAATGTCCAATGGAAAAAAGACAGTCTCTTCAACAAATGGTGTTGGGAAAATTGAACAGCCACATGCAGAAGAATGAAACTGGACCATTTCCTTACACCACACACAAAAATAGACTCCAAATGGTTGAAAGACCTAAATGTGAGACAGGAGTCCATCAAAATCCTAAAGGAGAACACAGGCAGCAACCTCTTCGACCTCAGCTGTAGCAACTTCTTCCTAGAAATTCGCCAAAGGCAAGGGAAGCAAGGGCAAAAATGAACTATTGGGACTTCATCAAGATAAAAAGCTTTTGCACAGGAAAACAAACAGTCCACAAAACCAAAAGACAACCGACAGAATGGGAGAAAATATTTGCAAATGACATATCAGATAAAGGGCTAGTATCCAAAATCTATAAAGAACTTATCGAACTCAACACCCAAGGAACAAATAATCCAATCAAGAAATGGGCAGAAGACATGAACAGACATTCTTCCAAAGAAGACATCCAAATGGCCAACAGACACATGAAAAAGTGCTCAACATCGCTCGGCATCAGGGAAACCCAAATCAAAACCTCAATGAGATACCACCTCACACCAGTCAGAATGGCTAAAATTAACAAGTCGGGAAATGACAGATGTTGGCGGGGATGCGGAGAAAGGGGAACCCTCCTACACTGTTGGTGGGAATGCAAGTTGGTGCAACCATTCCTGGGAAACAGTATGGAGGTTCCTCAAACAGTTGAAAATAGAGCTACCATACGATCCAGCAATTGCACTACTGGGTATTTACCCCAAAGATACAAATGTAGGGATCCGAAGGGGTACGTGCACCCAGATGTTTATAGCAGCAATGTCCACGATAGCCAAACTGTGGAAAGAGCCAAGATGTCCATCAACAGATGAATGGATAAAGAAGAAGTGGTATATATACACAATGGAATATTATGTAGCCATAAAAAGGAATGAGATCTTGCCATTTGCAACGACGTGGATGGAACTGGAGGGTGTTATGCTGAGTGAAATAAGTCAATCAGAGAAAGACATGTATCATATGACCTCGCTGATATGAGGAATTTTTAACCTTGGGAAACAAACTCAGGGTTGCTGGAGTGGTGGGGTGTGGGAGGGATGGGGGGCCTGGGTGACAGACATTGGGGCGCGTATGTGCTGTGGTGAGTGCTATGAATTGTGCAAGACTGTTGAATCATAGATCAGTACTTCTGAAACCAATAATGCAATATATGTTAAGAAAAAAAAAAGAAGAAGAAGATAGCAGGAGGGGAAGAATGAAGGGGAGTAAGTCGGAGGGGGAGACGAACCATGAGAGACGATGGACTCTGAAAAACAAACTAAGGTTTCTAGAGGGGAGAGGGTTGGGGGGATGTGTTAGCCCGGTTATGGATATTAAAGAGGGCATGTTCTGTGTGGTGCACTGGGTGTTACGCACAAACAATGAATCATGGAACACTACATCAAAAACTAATGATATGTGGTGATTAACATAACAATAAAAAATTTAAAAAATAAAAGAATGTTTACTGAGTGCTTACAATGTCAGGGGCACTGTTCTAGGTGTTCTGAAGGTCTAATAAAGAGAACAGATAAAGATCCTTGCCCTTGTGGAGCTCTACCCTAAAATATGCTGGGGCTCAGTGAAAAATGAAAATGGGTAACTCATTAAGACATAATTAGAAGAAGAATCCTTTCTGAATGGCAACAGCAGAGCATTACACCAAGCAAAGGGCATTTTCTAGGCATGGGGTCCTGTAGGAGTGTATAGTTTGCATGTCCATGAAGCTAGCCCTGTTCCTTCTATAGCCTTGTTGCCATGGACTATGATGCAACTGTGCCCAAGAGAGCCTGACAAAGTAATCTTGATGCATAAGGAAGGAACACTTCTTGCACCTACTTGACCCCCTGGGATGGGGGGGGAGGGGCTGTGTACCTACCTAAATGGGTCACATCCCACAGGGGTTAACAGCATGCAAAGCTGTGTTCCTTACACGTAACACAAACTCACTGTTCAACCTCCTTTTTAAGCAACACTTATGCAGCCATTGTTTGTTAGAGTGCATAAATGCCAAACAATTTCAGTTTTCATGTTCTGATTTAATCAATCGTTATACAATAGGATAATGAAACAACTCAATTTTTAGTTTCCATAAATATCTATTTCATGATGAACTTGAGGTGAGCATTTATAAAGCATTCTTTGAGAGGGCCATAACCCAGTGGCCAAGAAATCTTTGTGGAATCCCTTAAAGAGGCGCAGTTCATCAGTATAGTCTCTAATGGTGGGCAAATCCATTAATGCGTGTTTGAGAGGTCATTCAGGATAGTTTAAAAGCCCCACTTCCAGAATCTGAATGGCTGCACCTGAATCCTTACTCCACCACATCCTAGCACTGTGACCTGGAACAAGTTCCCTAACTGCTCTGTGACTCAGTTTCCTCAGCTATAAAGTGGGAATAGAAATGGGATGCTGTGCAGATGAAATAAGTCAAAATGTATAAAATGCTAAGAACAATATCTGGCAATGCTAAATACTATATAAGTTTGAATATTGTCACCTTTATTATTATTATTATTATTATTATTTCCTTTCATGGGGCTATAAGCATGAGGTCATAAATTAAAATATCTACCCAAGGCCAGTGTGAGTTAACAAGGTATTAATGTAAATGAATGAAGTTGGCATTTTAAAACAGTGTTGGGCAACATCTGAAATGAGGAATGCATGCCTATCAGAAGGGCTATCTACCACTCAGCTTAAGCCAGTTGCTGCCACGTTCAGCACTATTCCAGGGCAGCTGACTTTTTTTTTTTCTAAGAAAGAAAAACAAATAGAAATTTGAATATTTGCAAGAAATTTCCCAAATTTTCAATGTTGACAATAGCTTCAGTTTCATTTAAATGCCCTGAGTAGCTCGACCCACATCTAAGCTCATCTTCCAGCCAAATGTTTTGCACACTTGGCTTTGTAGCATCCATCAGATTCTCACAGAAGTGTGAGCCTCCCCAAAAGGGTAAGAACTCCCATTCTAGAGCATCTGTGGACCATCCACATAGCTCAGCCCTGGGCAGACCATTCTATTTAGGAAGGTCTTCTGAGAAGTGGGGGAGCTGTGTGTCCAAAAGGACTCAGTGGCAAGGGAAAGAACAGGTGAGCAGGGAAATAAAATTTGTCCTCTTTGACACAGCCATTTCTATTGCCGACACAAAAACCATCTCAGACTAGCCTTAACACACAGAGGAGCTTGGGGTTCATGCATCTGCCTTTCTAGAATGAATTCTATTCTCCCTTTCTGGTTTCCTACCTACGATCTTTCTTCCCTCTTTCACTATCAAAAGTCAACCCAGGGAAGAGTTATAATTCCCATGGATTTTTTGAGGGGCATAGGGGGCTTCACATAGAGTGGATTCCCTGTGTTCCCACCAGTTTAACCATACTATTTCTGGTAGCTGAAAAAAAAAAAAGAGGGGGCCTTTGTCCTCTCCTAACGGAGTTTATTCATCCATTCTGGGCCTCTCACTTCAAACAGCAGAAACGAAAGAGTTAATAACTTTGATAATTTGCACTTGACTGAAGATTATCCATATGACTTTAAATGCATACAAGGGATGTAAAGGCCTTAAATCCTAGTTGCCAGGGAATATTCTGAGGAGTCACTATATTTGCAGTTTGTCTTATAGTGATTGGGTACACAGACTGAGTTCACTGGAAGGACTGACTGTTTTGGAACTGAACTGCATGGTGGCCAATGTGCTTTGGTTATTTTTGCACTGCCACCACCTGAACCAAACAGTCACCTACAATGGTTCCTGTCTTACAACAAGTATCAAATTACAAGGAGCCTAATAGCCCAATGCAGAACTTTAATGTTATTCTCTATTGTTTGCTGTAGTATAGTGATTTCAGAGCAATGATTCAAATTATTTGAGTATATGGGATTTGAAGAGCATTTAGTATTTTTTCATGAATTTTCATTATATCCCTATGCTAACTCTGTGAAAAACATAACATACCCTCCCAGGAACGCTGATACCCTAACAAAAATAACTGATGTAAGGTCAGCAGTTTGAGAGAATAACTTCTCTTGACTCCTAGCCAAGTACACTTTTCTCAGGAAATGAACCATTCCCTTTTTCCTGCTTTGAAAGCATTAAAATTCTTCCTGGTTGTTCATACTTTTAATAGCCCCCTGTTGAAATGCATCAACTACGGCTACCTTCCTTTCAGTATATCATTAGTGAAGGCTTAATAACACAACATTCACCTTATGTCTCCCAATTGCCTACAGAATAATATCCAAACTCCTTACCAAGCTTTAGAAGGCACTTCACAATCTAACCCAAGTCAGCCTCTCCACCATTATAACCCTCCACCTTTACTCTGTATTTCCGTGTTAGCCACATTGATCTTCTCTCCATCCATCCAAGTTTCCCTAATTGGTTTCTCTCACTCATGATCAAGTGCATTGTCTAATGCATTCATAAATGAACTAGACTTACTCCCAACTTCCTGAGTGCATGCCATGTAAGAGTTTTAAAGATATTTTCCAGTGTGCCAATTATTTTTAATTTTTTAAATATCTGTGAATGTTTAGTTTTTACATGAATCCTTACTTATCAACATGAGTTATTTCTATGGTTAAATAATATTATAAAATAAGTTCACTCTTTTATCTACTTCTAGGTACTTCTTGCCAAAAGAAAAAAGAAAAAAATAAAAAAAACAATGATATCCTCTGGTTCCCAATAATGGTCACTACCAATTACAAGGAATGATACAATCCTTTGAAGAAAACTGCATAAAGGAAGAAGAATCTTCTGATTTTTTTCCCTCTTTGTGGCTTTGATTCTTTAGGGATATCCAGTTTCAAATAAGTTTTTCCAGCAATATATACTCTCCCCTTTTACTGCAGAATATTTCACTAAGCATTTGGCCCCAAAGAATACTGTGACTAACTTCTGACCAAGAGATATGTTGAGCACAAGAGGGCCCACAACCTCCAGCCATGGCCTGAATAGGAAAGACTGTTCCTGGCCTTCCAATTTCCTCCTTCCTTCCCTCTATGCAGACACAGTGGTATGACATCTTGATTCTTGCAGGTGAGGGCAATGCCCTGGGCATGGTAGAGAAGACAGAATTAATTTGGGCCCCTAATGACTTGCAGATAGAGTCACACTTAGTGAAACAGAGATACACTCTCTTGTGTTGTGTTATTTTTGTTGTCTCTCACACACAGCTGTATCTCTATTATAACAAATACAGAAACACAAAATCCTTGTATATTTCCACAGATTTTTCACATGGCAAATTCAGGAAGCAACCTTATTCTAATGTGATTTGTCTAATACCAATACTTTTCATTTTGGTGATTTGTTTAGTCATGCTCTTTTTTACCTCTAAATATAACTTAATTTCCCTTGTCAGAGTCAGTTTCTATATTATTGTCCCACATTTAATTTTTAAAATCATGTAACACAATGGTTTTGAAGATAAGCATTCAAAATGCTTCCTACCCACATGTTCTAATTGTCTCTAGGCATACGGCTGATAGCACATAAAATTATTCTGTCCAATATGATACTGAGAATTCTTTTCCTCTCCCTCCTCATTTACCTTCACTCTAAGAAATGATGGAATTGTAAAAGCTAAACAAAGCCCAAAGAAAAAATGCAAAGGGATCTACAGACAGCACACTCACATTCACATCTATGCTCTAGGCCCTTTTGCTTTTACTTTCACAAGCTAGGTAAATGCCTGGAATAAAAGTACATCAGGAAAGATAATTCCGTGAATAGGTGTAATGAATGGAGGGGGGTCATAAAATTGCTTTGAGAATCTCAAGAAAGTTATCCCAAACAATATACAAATAAATATACATGTACATTTAACATATAATTCCGTTAGTTCACTTCAAAGACTTCTAGAAGACCATATGATTTCCAGAGTAAAATCCTAGACTTGAGACTGATATCCAGATATCCATACTCTATGTCTGTACCTATATGTATATCTATGTCTGTCTGTCTGTCTGTCTATACTTTTCATCCCAGATTTTTAATACATTTAGTGTTTAACAAACTACTATGTTCTCTATCTGATATCTGCTTATGAATAATGATAAATGTGATAATAAAAACAATAAGATGAGCAACTGCTTGTATTGATGACCTCCCATGCCTAAGGTACTGAGCACTTTTTCTATCACTTAATCTTCAAAATAAGGTTTTTACATAGACGATTTACTCTAGATAGTGTATCTGAAACATTGAATATTTGTATCGCCGGTCAAAGGCCTCCCATAGAAAGTGACAGAGCTATTATTTGAAGCTAAAATTGTTCAATATGAAGCCAGAACTCAAAACCACCTAATTATGCTGGATAAAGCCAACCTATACAGGTTAATTTCATTCTCTATCAATTTTTTTTAATTGAAGAACTTACATGTCATAAAATGCACAGACTTTGAGTTTCAATGAGCTCTGACAAATGTGTAACCAACATAATCAAAAAAGGAGCATTTCTCCAACCCCCAAAATTCCTTTTTCAGTTAACCCACTTCCTCCAAATGTAAGCACTGTTCTGATTTTCAGCACCACATAACAGCTTTGACTGTTCAAGAATGTCACAGAAATGAAATTATTCAGTATGTTCTTTTTTGTGTCTGCCCTCCTTTTTACTGGACAGGTTTTTTAAGATCCATCCATACTGCTGTGTGTATTGGTCATTCATTCCTTTCTACTGCTGAATAGTATTCCCTGTGAATACAGCACAATCTGTAATATCCTTTTTGCTCTTCATGAACATCTGAGTGACTTCAAGTTTTGGTCATAATGAATAAAGCTGCTACGAATATCTATGCACAAGTCTTTAAGTGGACCCATGCTTTCAATTTTTTAAAATAAAAACTAAGACTGAGACTGCTGGGTTATAGCCCAGGTATGAATTTAAATTCATTAGAAAATAGCAAATGTGTTTCTAAAATGACTGCCACTTTATGTTCCCACTAGTAATATGAGAGCCTATAGACAACATCAATACTGTCAGTATTTTTTTGTTTTCTTAAGTTTTAGTTTTAGTCATTCTAGTGGCTGTACAGTAGCATCTCACTGCAGTTTTATTTGGCATTCCCTTGATGATAATGGCATTGAGCACTTTTTCAAACACGTATTTCCTTTTTGTGCTTTCTTTTGTGAAGTTTTCACTAAGTCTTTGACTTTTTCTCACTGGATTCTTTGTCTTTTTATTATTGATTTGTAGGCATGCAGACATTCTTTATATATAAAAAATGAAATATATGAGATATATATATAATATTATATTTTTTTCCTTCTAGTTTGTAGCTTATCTTTCTGATGAGCAGAACTTTTAGTTTTGACAAAGTTTAACTTACCCATTTTTTTCTTTTATAATTAGTGCTTTTTATGCCATATGAAATCTTTTCTTACACTAAAGTCATGCATATATACAGCTGACCCTTGAACAACAACGGGGTTTAGAGGTACTGACGCCCCCGACGAGGTTGAAAATCTGCATTTGCCTTTTGACTCCCCAAAACCTCAACTGCTACTAGCCCACTATTGACCAGAAGACTTACCAATAATATAAACAGTCAATTAATATGTATTTTGCATATTATATATTATATACTGTATTATTACAGTAAAGTAAGCTAGAGAAAAGGAAATGTTACTTAAAAAAATCATAAGGAAGAAGACATTTACAGTATTATACTGTACTTACTGAAAAAAAAATCCATGTATAAGTGAACCCACACACTTCAAAACCATGTTGTTCAAGGGTTAATTATACTCTTACATATTTTTGGTTTTCCTAAAAGCTTGATAGTCTTAAGTTTTACAATTATATTTATGATTCTGATTAATTTTTATGTATTGTTGAGAGATAGGGTTGAATTCTTTTTAATATAGACACATAGTTGATCAAGCATCTTAGATTAAAAAAAACTTTCTAACACTATTGAATTATCTTGGCACCTTTGTAGAAAATCAATTGACATGTGTGGATCTATTTCTGGATTCTATTATATTGCATTGGTCTATTTTTCTATTTTTATGCCAATGTGATATTGTCCTGATTACTATAGCTGGATAATAGGTCTTGAAATCTGGCATTGTAAATCCTCCAACCATGTTCTCATTTTTTCAAGACTGTTTGGGCTATGGGCTGTTCCATATCACTTGCATTTTCATGAAAACTTTAGAATTAGCTTTTACAATCTCTACACAAGAAAATCCTTCTGGGAGTCTGACTGAAATTGTATTGAATCTACAGATCAACTGGAGAACTGACATAGGGAGCTGTCTTGGATATATTCATGCCTTATTCAGACTCACAAGGCCCACAGAGTCCACAGCTGGACCAGTCTATTCATAAGAATTCAGATCAGTAAGAACTTGACAGCAGTACGCAGTCCGGTATTCCTGCTGAATGTAGTCCTTATTTCCGTACAAATGACCATCCAAGAATTACTGTCTTCGATCTACCAAGTGAGGACAGCTGAGGCAAAAGGAAACAGGATCCCCACTGTGGATGTGAGGCCTACCTTTCTTAGCCCTATGCACACAGGAGCCAATATCTCTTGTAACAATATCATAGATGTCAATATATAGGATTCACTTCACTAAGGGAAATCGAAAGTTAAGTCTTTCTATCAGGAATTTATATTACTTCCCAGGCAGATACTATTCTGGGATTGCATTTACCATATAGCATCTTTTTCACATTTCTAGGGGAGCAGAGCTAGAAAACTCTGTAGAAATCTAAAATTTTTTTATATCTAATAAACTTTCTCTGTAATCCAGTATCATACTCTGTTTTGATACCGAGTTCAAGTTCTCATGTAAAAAGACAAAGCCTTTTGTTAAAGATGCACTTAAGGCTGAACTAGTAATATTAAGTCTTCCTAACTATAAACAAGTTATAATTCTCCAGTTATTTATATTTCTCTTTAATTTCTCTTAGCGATGTCTTGAAATTCTCAAGGTAAAAGTCACATACCTATTTTGTTCGGTTTATTACTAAATATTTTATTATTTTGATGCTATCTCAAAAGGTACTTGCAACTTAAGAAATGTACAAATAACAAATTAATTTACTACCACTATAATTTTTATTTTCTCCATGTTATAAGGCTCTAAACACATTGCTATTATTTTGGTTTGAATATTCAACTGTAATTCAAAGAATTTAAGAATAGGATAGAAACAATGATTTCTATTTGTCCGCAGATTTACATTTCTAGTGTTCTTCATACCTTTCCAAAGATCCAAATTTCCATTAGGTATCATTCTCCTTACACATACAGAATTCTCTTTGTTGGTTCCTCCTGTGTAGGATTGTTGAGATTAATTCTCCCAACTTTCAAATTTGAGAATGTCTTTATTTTATCTTTATTTTTACAGTATATCGTATTAGTCAAGGTTCTCCAGAGAAATAGAACAGGACCAAAAGGAGACATATACCTCTCTCTCTCTCGCTCTCTCTCTCTTCCACTCTCCTTCTCTCCCTCCCTCTCTCTGTCTTTCTAAATGAGCATCCAGGAATATGTGTGTGTGGGGGGGGGGGTGTGTGTGTGGGTGTGTGTGTGGGTGTGGGTGTGTGTGGGTGTGTGTGGGGGGGTGTGGGTGTAGGTGTGGGTGTGGGTGTGTATAGAGAGATGACTGATTGAGAGAGAATTAAAACTTATGCGCTTGTGGAGGCTGAGAAGTCTCATGATCTGCCATCTACAAATTGGAGCCCAGAAAAGCCCATGGTGTAATTCCAGTATAAACCTGAAGGTCTGAAAACCAGGGGAGCCAATGGTATAAGTCCTAGTTCAAGATTAAAGGCCAGGGAACCAGGATCATCAATGTTTAAGAGCAGGAGAAGATCAATATCAGCTCAAGAAAAGAACAAATTTTCCCTTCTCCATGTTTTTGTTGTATTTAGGCTCTCAGTGGATTGTACAGTACCAACCCACATTGGTGAGGACAGTATTCTTTATTCAGTCCACTGATTGAAATGCTAATCTCTTCTATCTATAACCTCACAGACATACCCTGAAATAATGCTTTACCAGCTATCAAGGCATCCCTCAGCCCAGTTAAATTGACACATAAAATTAACCATCACAGATATTTCCCCTGGATATAGAACTCTAGATTTATGGCTTTTCCTTCTCTCTTTTCTTTCTTTTCTTTTCTAATTCAGCATTTTAAGGATTTTTTCATTGTTTCTCACAAGAAGTAAGACATTGCTTATTCTTCTTTCCATTTTTCTGTTTCTCTTCTTTCTGCCCCCCTTCAGTAAGTTTCATTTTCTTTGGTTTTCAGCAGTGATACTATGGTGTACCTAGATATGGTTTTCTTTTCATTATATTGTATGAGGTTCAGTACAATTCTTTGATCTACAAGTTATTGTTTTTCATCATTTTAAGATATTTCTGCCATTATTTATTCTAATACGTTTTTTGCCTCTTTTTACCTCCCAACCCCTTATTGGGAATCTAAATATAAATGTACACATACATATACACAACATGTGTATACACACATATGTATTTACATATATACACATATACATAGGTGTATGTATATATGTGTGTGTACATATATATATATATATATATATATATATGCTATTTGATGTTATGCCACAGGTGATTGAGGTTTTGTTCAGGTTTTTCAGTCAATCTGAGCTTCAGGGATGATTGCTATTTACCTTTCCTCAAGCTGATTGATCAAATATCTTATTTCCAACAAGCTGTTACTCTCATTTAATAAATATGTGACTTTGAATACTGCATTTTTCGGTTCTAGATTTTCATTTAGTCATTTTTAAAGCATGTTTTACAATTCTCTTGAAAATAACGTAATACAAAATCATAGTAATATAGAAACCAGAAAATGTAGGTTTTAGAATTCAAAGTACATCTATTATTTTACCAGCCATGCATTCTCCCTTTTTTTTTTTTTGGTAACTGTACTTTTACTTTGTGGGGTGTCTATTTTATTTAGGCTCACACTGACTCAAGAGTAAAGTCCATGACCTTAGCTTAAGGCAGTCAGTGATTTACAGTCCCCTGAGCAAACTGATTGTTTTAGGTATAGGTTCATGTTTCATTCAGAACCAATGAGATATCAGAAGAATTTCTATAGGAATCCTGGGAAGGAACTTCTCATTCTTGTAGAATTTTATCCCGGGACTCTGAAAAGTCTAGAACTTCTGAAACCATTTTGCCATCATGGGATGATCAACCTCCTGAAGATGGGGCCAACACACAATGAGACAAGAGACAGCTTGAGCTAAGGAATTGAAGATGTTCCAGGTGAAGTTTGATCCGGTGCATCAAGCCTCAATTTTGCCTATATTGCACGAGGCAATATACCATTTTTACCTTAAACTGATAGAGACTAGATTATTGGTTAACTCTAATACCAGCTGAATTTAGGTCAGAGCTTTGAAAATGGTGAATTATAGATTGTGTCATAAATGAGTAAAAAATATGCTTATATCTTAATCTTTCAGGCTTTAGGAAGGCCAGAAAGGTCTGCAGCCACTGGGGTTGTTGGGATGGTCGGCTATACCCACTAACACCCTCAAAAGGTTATCCTAGCTTGTCATGGGCATATCATTATCTTCCATCTGTGCAGTGTTATGAAAATGTTTGGAAAGCATTGCCTTAAGCAAACGATTTAATATTTCTAAACTTCATTTTTACCATATGTTAAATAAGAAAGCTGTAAAAGGGTATCTTTAAGGGATTTTTAATCTATACCATTTTATGAATCCACATTGTCAGTTTTGGCTGCAAAATTCCAATAGGCAAGCCCAAAACCATATTGTACAACCAGGATGGGAAATGGGTTATGTCAACACTGAAAGAAACAAAAGGAAAGGCATAATTAACAAATGGAGACACACTTAACACACAACCCTGGGACACATAGGGTCATTAGAGATGAGTGTGCATAAAAATGGACCAGATCACATCACCTGTAACCTAGATGGCAGCACCCAGTTTTAAGGAAATTCTACACCAAAAACTGCAAACACATCAAAATAGATACAGACATTGAGTCTAAAGGCCCTATCCATGTTAAAGTTTCCATCATTTGACTACTTACTATCCAATATTCAATAACTGCATTCCCATGTGCAAGAAAATTGTCTGAAGTTGCAAACAAAAAAGCAATGGCATTCAACAGTCTATAGCAGAAAGCAAGACATAGATTGAATGTGGGCACGTCAAGTTTCACAAAGAAAGATGCACTGCATTATGCTGGAAGAGATCTCACTCATCCTCTAGTACAACCCCGTCATTTTAAAGATGAGAAAGACCATGCCAAATCCGATCTTTTCTGGTACACCTATATAGGTTCTTTTGCCACATTGCACTTAACCACGGCCATCTAATTTGAGGTATACACCCTGTAAGAGATCCCATATTATGAAACCATGGACTTCTTTTCCTGGTAAGTAAACAGCATGTGCTATCCTTCTGGACCATTTAGCTCTTGCCAGTCAGAGGATCATTATTTAAGTTGACGTCTTTGTTTAATCCTCTCCTGATGCTAAGATATATCCTGCAGGGAATCAGATAGAACTCTCTAGCACAGGAAGGATTATAAGTCAAAGGCTCAGTTGGTGGTACCTGTGCCCGTTGTGCTTTCTCAGAGATAAAGATGCTGCTTCCATCCCACTTCATTGAAGCTGTAAAAACGTTCCATGGGTAGAAACCAAGAATTTCAGCAGGGGATACAGGCAAAACAGGTGTAGTTATTGTCACTATATGCTAGCATTGCTGAGAAACTTACTCCTGGGGCATGATGACAAAGCTGGGACCCTCAAAAGCCGGCAGATCTTTGAAATGTTCTAACAACCAACGCATGCATCTGTGCATAAACAGAAATCTGGAGGGGTGCCCTGGAAAGCTGGTTAGAGCAACCATGTGACTTACTCATTTGGCAAACCTGAAGTACCACCAGCTTCCTAAGTCCCCCATTTTTCATGCTGATGGGAGATTGGAATGGTCTTGGAAATTCAGAATCAGCGTCTCATCTGTTCACACCTTCCCTAGCTAGCTCACCCAAGCCTGCAGCCTAGCGTTTAGCTAAGCATTTAGCTCAGAGTGGGTAACCAATATATCTTGATTGAATATGTTTAACAGAAAAGTAAATAATCTTTCCTTTAAGTTTTCCTTTTCCTTTCTTTTTTAAAAAGATTTATTTACCTGGGGTGCCTGGGTGGCTCAGTCGGTTAAGCATCTGCCTTCGGCTCAGGTCATGATCCCAGGGTCCTGGGATTGGGCCCTACGTAGGGCTCCCTGCTGGGCAGGGAATCTGTTTCTCCTTCTCTCTTTGCCCCTCCCCCCTGCTCATGCTTTCTCTCTCTCCCCCTCTCTTTCTCTCTCTCAAATAAATAAATGAAATCTTAAAAAAAAAATTTACCTATTTGACAGAGAAAGAGAGAGAAAGAGTGTGTGAGAGCATGTGAATGAGGGGAGGGGCAGGGAAGGGCAGAGGGAGAGAATCTCAAGCAGACACCCCGCTGAGTGCTGAGCAGGAAGTGGTGAGACCTCAGGACTCTGAGATCATGACCTGAGCTGCAATCAAGAGTCAGACACTTAATCGACAGCCACCCAGGTGACCCATCCTTTTCCTTTCTTGACCTCAGGTTTATGGGATGGTTTTTTAGTTACTTCACAATATTTTTTTTAACTCCTAATTTAAGCTTTAAAAATATAGATAGCAAACTATGCCAACTATGAGTCTGAAGTGAATTGATAAGTGTATGGCACATATATAAGCATTAACTGTTGTTATCATTATTATTATTACCACTAGTAGTACTAATATTGCTACCACTTAGATGCTTGTAATCTATAGAGACACCTTCATTCACAAGCCCCATAGAAATCAAAATCCAACATTTTTGATCAAATGAAGTCATGTGCCATTTTGTTCATTGATTAAGGTGCTCTCAAAATTGAGATCAAGCGGGGGGGGCGCAGCAAGATGGCAGAGGAGTAGGAGACCTAGATTTTGTCTGGTCTCAGGAATTCAGCTGAATAGGGATCAAACCATTCTGAACACCTACGAACTCAACAGGAGATGGAACAGGAGAGTAGCAACAACTCTCTGAACTGAGAAGCGACCACTTACTGGAAGGTAGGGCGTGCGGAGAAGTGAATCCGAGGCGATATTCGGGAGGATAGACGGCGGGGGAGGGGCCTCCGCCGGCCGCTTCTGGCAAGTGCTAGAGCCGCGGAGCACAAAATCGGACCTTTTAAAGTTGGCTCGGCGGAGGGACGTCGCTGCAGTGCCTAAGCGGGGGGTGGAATCCTCCCGGGACAGTGTGGTCTCAGGACCCCTGGGGTCACAGAGAGACCGGGGGTGCCTGAGTGCGGCAGAGCTCCCAGGTATCAGAGCAGGGAAGCCGGCTGCAGATACGGAGCAGAGTCGCGGGCTCTCAGCTCTGGGTTGCCACAAACTGTGATCTGCGGCCCAGTCGGGGCACGGCTCCCCCAGCAGGGACCCAACAAGCAGCAGATCCGGGGAGACTCCCCTTCCTTCCCGGGGAGGAGCGGTGCGGGAACGCACTGCAGGGATCTGCTGGGTTTGGAGACTCCGCGCGGGGTCGGGTGCCAGAGATAGCAACGCTCGATCACAGGCCGGGTGAGCGCGGAGTGCAGCCAGAGACCGGGGACACGGGAGTGACTGCTTTCCTCTGGGGGCGCACTGAGGAGTGGGGCCCCGAGTTCTCGGCTCCTCCGGGCGGAGACTGGGAGGCCGCCATTTTCGCCCTGGTCCTCCAAAGCTGTACCGAGAGCTTGCAGGGAACAAAAGCTCCTGAGAGCAAACTGGAGCAGCTTCCTTAGCCCGGACCGACAAGGGCGGGGCAATTCCGCCCCCGGCAAAGACATTTGGAAACCACAGCAACAGGCCCCTCCCCCAGAAGATCAGCACAAACAGCCAGCAAGCCAAGACCAAGTTGATCGATCAAGGAGAATAGGAGAACTCCAGCGCTAGGGGAATACTGCACATAGATTCATGGCTTCTTTTTTTTTTTTTTTTTACCATGATTCATTATTTCATCAAAGTTAATTTTTGTTGACTTTTTTTATTTTTCTTTTTCCCTTTTTCAACCAACATCTTATAAATCCCTTTTTTTTAAAAAAAAAACATTTTTTTTTTTTTTCATTTTTAGAGTCATATTTTATCCCTTCATAGTAGTTATCCTTGTTTTTGGCATATATATATAAGTTGTTCTCTCTTTAAAATTTTGAGGTACAGTTTCTTCTAACAGATCAAAATATACCCTAAACCACTAGTGTATGGCTTTGTTCTAGTCTCCTGCCTGATCACATTCTCTCCCTTTTTCCTTTTTTTTTTTCCTTAAATCTTCTTTCTTTTTTCAAACAACTTATCTTACCAAGTCCTTTTATAAAATCTTTTATAATTTTCATCTTTACAGTCATCTTCCATCCCTTCATTGTATCAACCCTTATTTTGTACATATATGTCTTTCTTCCTTTAAAATTTTAGGAGGCACTTTTTTCTAACAGACCAAAATACGCCCAAAATCTAGTGTGTGGCACTGATCTATGCACTAGCCTGATCATATTTGATCATATTCTGCCTTTTTTGAATTGTTTTGTTTTTGTTTTTATCTTTTTTTCTTTTTTTTTTCTTTTTCTCTTTCTTTTTTCTTTCTTTCCCTTTCTTTTCCCCTGGTTTCAGGTCTTTTCTGATTTGTATACAGTATATTTGCTGGGGACGTTGTACACCTGTTAGCCTTTTGTTCTCTCATTCATCTATTCTCCTCTGGACAAAATGACAAGACGAAAGAAATCACCTCAGCAAAAAGAACAAGAGGTAGTACCGTCTGCCAGGGACCTACTCAATACGGACATTAGTACGATGTCGGACCTAGAGTTCAGAATCATGACTTTAAAGATACTAGCTGGGCTTGAAAAAAGCGTGGAAGTTATTAGACAAACCCTTTCTGGAGAAATAAAAGAACTAAAATCTAACCAAATCGAAATCAAAAAGGCTATTGATGAGGTGCAATCAAAAATGGGGGCACTAAATGCTAGGATAAATGAGGCAGAAGAGAGAATCAGCGATATAGAAGACCAAATGATGGAAAATAAAGAGGCTGAGAAAAAGAGAGAGAAACAACTACAGGATCACGAGGGCAGAATTCGAGAGATAAGTGATACGATAAGACGAAACAACATTAGAATAATTGGGATCCCAGAAGAAGAAGAGAGAGAGAGAGGGGCAGAAGGTATATTGGAGCAAATTATAGCAGAGAACTTCCCTAATGTGAGGAAGGAAACAGGCATCAAAATCCAGGAGGCACAGAGAACCCCTCTCAAAATCAATAAAAATAGGTCAACACCCCGACATCTAATAGTAAAACTTACAAGTCTCAGAGACAAAGAGAAAATCCTGAAAGCAGCTCGGGAGAAGAGATATGTAACCTACAATGGTAGAAACATTAGATTGGCAACAGACCTATCCACAGAGACCTGGAAGGCCAGAAAGGACTGGCAAGATATCTTCAGAGCACTAAACGAGAAAAATATGCAGCCAAGAATACTATATCCAGCTAGGCTGTCACTGAAAATTGAAGGAGAGATAAAAAGCTTCCAGGACAAACAAAAACTAAAGGAATTTGCAAACACGAAACCAGCCCTCCAAGAAATATTGAGAGGGGTCCTCTAAGCAAAGAGAGAACCTAAAAGGAGGAAAGAGCAGAAACGAACACAGACAACAGACAGTTAACAGTCACCTTACAGGTAATACAATGGCACTAAATTCATACCTTTCAATAGTTACCCTGAATGTAAATGGGCTAAATGCCCCAATCAAAAGGCACAGGCTATCAGATTGGATTAAAAAACAAGACCCATCAATATGCTGTCTGCAAGAGACTCATTTTACACCCAAAGACACCCCCAGATTGAAAGTGAGGGGGTGGAAAACCATTTACCATGCTAATGGACACCAAAAGAAAGCTGGGGTGGCAATCCTTATATCAGACAAACTAGATTTTAAAACAAAGACTGTAATAAGAGATGAGGAAGGACACTATATCCTACTTAAAGGTTCTATCCAACAAGAAGATCTAACAATTGTAAATATCTATGCCCCGAACATGGGAGCAGCCAATTATATAAGGCAAGTAATAACAAAAGCAAAGAAACACATTGACAACAATACAATAATAGTGGGGGACTTTAACACCCCCCTGACTGAAATGGACAGATCATCTAAGCAAAAGATCAACAAGGATATAAAGACTTTAAATGACACACTGGACCAAATGGACTTCACAGACATATTCAGAACATTCCATCCCAAAGCAACGGAATACACATTCTTCTCTAGTGCCCATGGAACATTCTCCAGAATTGATCACATCCTAGGTCACAAATCAGGTCTCAATCGGTACCAAAAGATTGGGATCATTCCCTGCATATTTTCAGACCACAATGCTTTGAAACTAGAACTCAACCACAAGAGGAAAGTCGGAAAGAACTCAAATACATGGAGGCTAAAGAGCATCCTACTAAAGAATGAATGGGTCAACCAAGAAATTAAAGAAGAATTAAAAAAATTCATGGAAACCAATGAAAATGAAAACACAACTGTTCAAAATCTTTGGGATACAGCAAAGGCAGTCCTGAGAGGAAAGTATATAGCAATACAAGCCTTTCTCAAGAAACAAGAAAGGTCTCAAATACACAACCTAACCCTACACCTAAAGGAGCTGGAGAAAGAACAACAAAGAAAGCCTAAACCCAGCAGGAGAAGAGAAATCATAAAGATCAGAGCAGAAATCAATGAACTAGAAACCAAAAGAACAGTAGAACAGATCAACGAAACCAGGAGCTGGTTCTTTGAAAGAATTAACAAGATTGATAAACCCCTGGCCAGACTGATCAAAAAGAAAAGAGAAATGACCCAAATCAACAAAATCATGAATGAAAGAGGAGAGATCACAAGCAACACCAAAGAAATACAAACAATTATAAGAACATATTATGAGCAACTCTATGCCAGCAAATTAGATAACCTGGAAGAAATGGGTGCATTCCTAGAGATGTATCAACTACCAAAATTGAACCAGGAAGAAATAGAAAACCTGAACAGACCTATAACCACTAAGGAAATTGAAACAGTCATCAAAAATCTCCCAAGAAACAAAAGCCCAGGGCCAGATGGCTTCCCAGGGGAATTCTATCAGACATTTCAAGAAGAATTAATACCTATTCTCCTGAAACTGTTCCAAAAAATAGAAATGGAAGGGAAACTTCCAAACTCATTTTATGAGGCCAGCATTACCTTGATCCCAAAACCAGACAAAGACCCCATCAAAAAAGAGAATTACAGACCAATATCCTTGATGAACATGGATGCAAAAATTCTCACCAAAATACTAGCCAATAGGATCCAACAGTACATTAAAAGGATTATTCACCACGACCAAGTGGGATTTATTCCTGGGCTGCAAGGCTGGTTCAACATCCGCAAATCAATCAACGTGATACAATACATTAACAAAAGAAAGAACAAGAATCATATGATCCTCTCAATAGATGCAGAAAAAGCATTTGACAAAGTACAACATCCTTTCTTGATCAAAACTCTTCAGAGTATAGGGATAGAGGGTACATACCTCAATATCATAAAAGCCATCTATGACAAACCTACAGCGAATATCATTCTCAATGGGGAAAGGCTGAGAGCTTTTCCCCTAAGGTCAGGAACGCGGCAGGGATGTCCACTCTCACCACTGCTATTCAACATAGTATTAGAAGTCCTAGCCACAGCAATCAGACAACAAAAAGAAATCAAAGGCATCCAAATTGGCAAAGAGGAAGTCAAACTCTCACTCTTTGCAGATGATATGATACTGTATGTGGAAAACCCAAAAGACTCCACCCCAAAGCTGCTAGAACTCATACAGGAATTCAGTAAAGTAGCAGGATATAAAATCAATGCACAGAAATCAGTGGCATTCCTATACACCAACAACAAGACGGAAGAGAGACAAATCAAGGAGTCGATCCCATTTACAATTGCACCCAAAACCATTAGATACCTAGGAATAAATCTAACCAAAGAGGCATAGGATCTGTACTCAGAAAACTATAAAATACTCAGGAAAGAAATTGAAGAAGACACAAAGAAATGGAAAAACGTTCCATGCTCATGGATTGGGAGAATCAACATTGTGAAGATGTCAATGCTACCTAGAGCAATCTACACATTCAATGCAATCCCCATCAAAATACCATCCACTTTTTTCAAAGAAATGGAACAAATAATCCTAAAATTTGTATGGAACCAGAAGAGACCCAGAATAGCCAGAGGAATACTGAAAAAGAAAAGCAAAGCTGGCAGCATCACAATTCCGGACTTCCAGCTCTATTACAAAGCTGTCATCATCAAGACAGTATGGTACTGGCACAAAAACAGACACATAGATCAATGGAACAGAATTGAGAGCCCAGAAATGGACCCTCAACTCTATGGTCAACTTATTTTTGACAAAGCAGGAAAGAATGTCCAATGGCAAAAAGACAGTCTCTTCAACAAATGGTGTTGGGAAAATTGGACAGCCACATGCAGAAGAATGAAACTGGACCATTTCCTTACACCACACACAAAAATAGACTCCAAATGGTTGAAAGACCTAAACGTGAGACAGGAGTCCATCAAAATCCTAAAGGAGAACACAGGTAGCAACCTTTTCGACCTTAGCCGCAGCAACTTCTTCCTAGAAACATCGCCAAAGGCACGGGAAGCCAGGGCAAAAATGAACTATTGGGATTTCATCAAGATAAAAAGCTTCTGCACAGCAAAAGAAACAGTCCACAAAACCAAAAGACAACCGACAGAATGGGAGAAAATATTTGCAAATGACATATCAGATAAAGGGCTAGTATCCAAAATCTATAAAGAACTTATCCAACTCAACACCCAAAGAACAAATAATCCAATCAAGAAATGGGCAGAAGACATGAACAGACATTTCTCCAAAGAAGACATCCAAATGGCCAACAGGCACATGAAAAAGTGCTCAACATCGCTTGGCATCAGGGAAATCCAAATCAAAACCTCAATGAGATACCACCTCACACCTGTCAGAATGGCTAAAATTAACAAGTCAGGGAACGACAGATGTTGGCGGGGATGTGGAGAAAGGGGAACCCTCCTACACTGTTGGTGGGAATGCAAGCTGGTGCAACCCCTCTGGAAAACAGTATGGAGGTTCCTCAAACAGTTGAAATTAGAGCTACCGTTCGATCCAGCAATTGCACTACTGGGTATTTACCACAAAGATACAAATGTAGGGACCCGAAGGGGTACGTGTACCCCAATGTTTATAGCAGCAATGTCCACCATAGCCAAACTGTGGAAAGAGCCAAGATGCCCATCGACAGATGAATGGATAAAGAAGAGGTGGTATATATACACAATGGAATATTATGCAGCCATCAAAAGGAATGAGATCTTGCCATTTGCAAGGACATGGATGGAACTGGAGGGTGTTATGCTGAGTGAAATAAGTCAATCAGAGAAAGACATGTATCACATGACCTCACTGATATGAGGAATTCTTAATCTCAGGAAACAAACTGAGTGTTACTGGAGTGGTTGGGGGTGGGAGGGATGGGGTGGCTGGGTGATAGATATTGGGGAGGGTATGTGCTACGGTGAGCGCTGTGAATTGTGCAGACTGTTGAATCACAGATCTGTACTTCTGAAACAAATAACGCAACATATTTTAAGAAAAAAAGAAAAAGAAGAAGATAACAGGAGAGGAAGAAAAGGGGAGTATGTCAGAGGGGGAGACGAACCATGAGAGATGATGGACTCTGAAAAACAAACTGAGGGTTCTAGAGGGGAGGGGGCTGGGGGGATGGGTTAGCCTGGTGATGGGTATTGAGGAGGGCACGTTCTGCATGGAGCACTGGGTGTTATGCACAAACAATGAATCATGGAACACTGCACCAAAAACTAATGATGTAATATATGGTGATTAACATAACAATAAAAAAATTAAAAAAAAAAATTGAGATCAAGCAAAGACCATCAACACTGAAGTAAGTTTTGGCTAAATTATGTTTTACTTAATTAATTTAACACTGTATGTTGGCTGCTTATTTATGTGCCAGGCACTGTACGAAGAACCACATGAGAGTGAGTGAATGAATAAGCAGTCAGAAGCAAGACCGACATATTCCTGAAAAACAATGTAAAAACCAGACTTTTTAATCCCATATCAATGTTACAAATGGGAGACTTAGGTTGCTGATGGAGATACATGGTTCTTATCAGCTAGATCTTCAGTTTATGCCAACATCTAACCATATATTATTAGTTATGTAATTCCCTCATTCATATTTCAAATGACTTTCAATGTCTTCTTGCGAACATAAAAAAAATAAACTATTTTATAGGTCACAAATTCTAAGTTAGTGGCCTGAATTTACTCACAATAGACATGTTTATTTGGAGCATTTTAAAATTGGGAGCTTTCAGATTTAAAATATATACCATATGTCTAGATGCTTTAAAAAAGTGGAGGATATTGCAATGCGGGGCCTTCATTCCTGCATGACCACGCTCAGCTGAGGAGGAACAGCAGCTGCCTTCTTTAGAAAAGGTTTGTCTTCTCCAGGGTGTCCAGGCCCCACTATTCACTCCAGGATGAATGATCATGCACTTAGTTCACTTCACTTCTTTCTATGACTTGCTCAGTACCTTCAGGTACTGAAGGGTGTGACCTCCACTCTGTATCCATAGATTTCCAATATACCTCTAGATGATCACAATGCCCTGCAATGTTAATGACGCCTAAGCTCAGGGGCCCCTCACTAGCACAAATCCTTACAAGTGCCCTGTGCCTAATTTTATATATTTAGGAGGCCTTCTAAGTTTCAGTAAGTTTCAGTCCCACACCACCTCGATCTGCCTCTGCTATCTCTAAAAGATTGTCAAACTAGAATGAAATTCAACCATGAAAAAAAACCCAAAACCAACACCAAAACCCACACATGCTGAAAAACTGTTGCCACTCCTAATTCATGGATATTTGATGGAAAACAACTGGGGAGGGTGGATATCTGCTATTATTGGGCATTATCTCTGACTGGGTATGGAAAATTAATTGATAAAATGATAGAGCGCCTTTACTCTTAGAATGCTTGTTAAAATCTGGGGGATTGCTTGCAGCCAAAAGTAACTAAAATTGTGATCAAAAGTTACAGCCAGACCACTTGGTACAGTGTGTGATGCTCCGATTTTAGAAGAAGGGCAGAACTAACTTGTGAATCAAAGCCTTGCAAGAAAACCCGAGAAAGGAACACAAAGCCTTAACCCCTACGTCTCTTGCTCCCAGACCTCTGCTTTCAGGAAACCAGTTAAGCAAGCAGAATCTTTGGGAGTCTTCAGGAAAATTTTCCAGACCAAACATGTCTCATACCATCCCTCATGGCCAGCCCCTTAAATCATGTTCTTAAGAGATGGTGGTCATGAGTTAGGGACAGTCACCAGGGTCTCTGCAGGAACTGCAAGGAGCAAGAAGGGAAAACCTACCTGAAATGAAATGCAAGGGGAAATCTCAGGAAGGCTCAGCCCAGGTTGGGCTCCACAGCATTTGGAAATCCAGCCAAAGCAGTAACAAGCCGAAAGAAAGGCAAAACTGATACACAACAGTCAGTAACATATCAAACTCTAGATGAGCAGTTCAATAAACCATGACCCACAGACCACTTGCCTCTTTCACCACCTGGGCTAGGGCCATATGTAAGAGGTACAAAAACATAATAATTTTCTATGAGCTATTCTGTAGTCTTCCCAGAACATCTAATAGTGACTACTTGGAGCTGAGGATTTCTTAAGGCAACTACTAAACATCATCCTCCAAAAAGGATGGGGGACAAGAGAAATACGAAAAGAGAAAGAACAGGGACTTTAGTCTTGTGCTCAAATGCTGGCACTGCCATGTAAGGTCCAACTGACTTGGTGCAAGGCAACTCTTCTGAACAACAGGTGTTCCATATGTGAATGGAGATAAGATTCTTCTGGAGATAAGAAGTTCACTGAGGACCAGATGAGTTTACTTTTGTCCTAACAGAGTGGGCCATCAAGAAGCAGTTTATAATAATTTTGTCCCCTTCTTTCATTAGCAGCATCAGCGCATTGGGTCACTTAAGGAAGAGTAATAAAAGGAAGAAAGCTCGCTATATCAGATAGCCGTTGTTGTATGACAAACTGCCCCAAAGCACAGTGGTTTGAAGTAGTATGCATTTACTGTTGCTCAGGAATGTAGGAGTGGTTCCACCTGTCTGGGCCAGGGTTGGTTGATCTTTAGTAACAGCATCCTGTGTCCTAGTTCAGAGGCTGGGTGTTTTAGGAAAGATATCACTTGTATGTTTAGTGGTTAGCTGGCTGGCTCTTGGCTATGGTAAGGATAGGAACTGGGTCCTGGATCTCTTATCACCCATGAGGCTAGCCTGAGCTTATTGCCATGACATCTGGGCAGGGTTCAAAAACAGAACCCAAAAGGAGGCAAGGCCTCTTGAGAGCCAGATTGGAAACTGGCACATTGCCAATTTCTGCCACATTCTCGTCAACACAAGTCACAAGGGCAGTCCATATTCGAGCAGTAGGGGAAAACTCTATTTCTTGTTGAGAGTTGCTGTCAAAGATGTTGGTGAGGATGCAGAGAAAGGGGAACCCTCTTACACTGTTGGGAATGCAAGCTGGTACAGCCACTCTGGAAAACAGTATGGAGGTTCCTCAAGAAGTTAAAAATAGAGCTACCCTACGAACCAGAAACTGAACTACTAGGTATTTAGCCCAAATATATAAATGTAGTGATCTGAAGGGGCACCTGGCGCTCCAACGTTTATAGCAGCAATGTCCACAAGAGCCAAACTATGGAAAGAGCCCAGATGTCCATCGACAGATGAATGGATAAAGAAGATGCGGTATATATATATAATGGAATATTACTCAGCCATCAAAAAAAATGAAATCTTGCCATTCACAACAATGTGGGTGGAACTAGAGGGTATTATGCTAAGAGAAATAAGTCAATCAGAGAAAGACAATTATCATATGATTTCACTCATGTGAAATTTAAAAGACAAAACAGAGGAGCAAAGGGAAGGGAGGGAAAAATAAAACAAGATGATATCAGAGAGAGAGACAAACCATAAGAGACTATTAATCATAGGAAACAAACTGAGGGTTGCTGGAAGGGAGGGGGGTGGGGGAATGGGGTAACTGGGTGACAGACATTAAGGAGGGCATGTGATGTAATGAGCACTGGTGTTATATGCAATTGATGAATCACTGACCTCTCCCTCTGAAACTAATAATACATTATATGTTAATTAATTGAATCTAAATTTTTTAAAAAGTTGCTGTCAAATCATACTGCATAGGGCATGGATATAGGAAGGCATAAGAAATTAGGATCACAACCAATCTACCACATCTCCTTGTTCTGAAAAAAAAAAAAAGAGAAAACAATATTTGTCCATGTTTGTGGTAAAGATTAAATGAGACAAAGTATTTAAAAGATCTAGAGCAATGGCACATCCTAGGCACCGGATACAGATTTTGCTGTGTCAATCAACCTTATGCACAAGAATTCAATCAAACATTTTCTTCACAGCTTGTGTTTTTCTTTCAAAGAAAAACTAAACTCCAAACAGACTTAATTCTGGATGAAAAACAAATTATATGTACATTATATTCTTTACATCTAGTTTAGAAATGATGAATATTATCTGCGTAGGCAGCTCAAAAATAGGATGTGTTTCCGTTGTGAGTTGAATGAATTTGCATCTTTTCTGTGATGTGTTAAATAGAGAAGCAAGCTATAAATGCCAAGTGAGGGTTGTGCTGTCACTTGCTACTGTGCTCTGCGTGAGCACAGTCCTTGAAGGCTGGAGACAAAGCCTGGTCAATATTAGAGCATAATGGGGAGCCCAGGATTATTTGTGAGTACTGTAGAATTTCA
Source organism: Eumetopias jubatus (assembly GCF_037043125.1). NCBI lineage: Eukaryota > Metazoa > Chordata > Mammalia > Carnivora > Otariidae > Eumetopias > Eumetopias jubatus. The sequence continues at coordinate 169,370,313 of NW_028274807.1, forward strand.
CACAAGTGGTGGTCAAGTTACAAGGATAAACAGATCTCTTCAGAAAAGGTTAAGAAGCAAAAGACTGTACTTACCCATGCACGAAAATTGCTGTTGCAAATACAATGAGTAACTTGACTTACATACTGAGAGCTGAAAAATGCTATTTACAGGAGCAGAAAATTGCAGAGGCACAATGCATGAAGGACTATGTACAAATACCGGGACACAGAAAATGTAAATAGAAAGGAAGGGAAGCATTGGTCATTCCTGTTGTTTATTATCTGATGGATTAGGGACAATAAGCAAGGCAATGCAGGTTTAAGGCAAAAAGCGTTAAAACTAGTTTTCTAACTTTAAGACTGGAAACTTTATTCTAAGGTGGGAAGTGCTTAGATAATAATTAGATACCACATGGGTCTAGAGAAGGGTGATATAAATAAATATTATAAAGAGTTCAGTCTTCTAACAGCCAACAAAATGATAGATGAATGTCATATTACAGAGTCCTGTCCTAAAATAGTTCAAAGAAAAAAAAAACTTTAATGAGTGTAATGAAGGAATCTGATCTGGCACCTGTCAAGAATACTAAGTAGTAAAAGCAAAACAGCATTTCTACTGGAGAATATATTCTACAAAAAAATTCAAAAATCTTTTTCTTAATTAACAAATTATCTCTCAGTAACAATATTTTGCAACTAAATAGTGTTTTTTAACTAATGATCTTTATCCCAAAACATAAAGAAACTATTTTCTTTTGGTGTTGCTAGAAAAAATATGTGGAAAAATGCAAGCTTTAAAAAATATGTCTGTTTATCAAACAATGTCATTTTAGAATCACTCCATAAAACGGTATGGGGCTCCTCAATAAGTTAAAACTAGAACTAACCAATGATCCAGCAATTGCACTACTAGCTATTTACCCAAAGGATACAAAAATACTGATTCAAAGGGATACATGCACCCCAATGTTTTTAGCAGCATTATCAACAATAGCCAAATTATGGAAAGAGCCCAAATGTCTATCGACTTATGAATGGATAAAGAAGATGTGAGATATATATATATATATATACACATATATATATATATATATACACACACACACACAATGGAGTATTACTCAGCCATTAAAAAGAATGAAATCTTGCCATTTGCAATGATGTGGATGGAGCTAGAGAGTATTCTGCTAAGCAAAATAACTCAGAGGACAGATACCATATGGTTTCACTCATATGTGGAATTTAAGAAACAAAATAAACAAGCATAGGGAAAAAAAGAAAAGGAGAGAGGCAAACCAGGGAAAAGACTATTAACCACAGAGAACAAACTGATGACTGCTGTACGGGGGGAGGAGGGAGGGAGGAAATAGGTAATGGGGATTAAGGAGTGCAATTGTGGTGATGAGCACCGGGTGATGTATCTAAGTAATAACTTATATTGTAATTATAAGTAACTAATATTGCATTGCATGTTAACTAGCTAGAATTTAAATAAGAACTTGGGGGGGGAAGAATCACTCCTTAGATAAGATACTTGATATATATGGCATCAATGGACATTTATTGAATGACAATTTTATTGAGTGTGTTTTTATGGACCAGGCCCATTGCTAAGTACTTTATAAACATTATCACAAACGTACAACATTCCTATGATGTAGGTAATATCATTACTGGTGAGGAAACTGAGGCCCACAGAGGTAAAGAACTCGCCACAGTGGTAGAGTTACTAAGTGTTAGAGATGGGAATCCAAACCATGCAGTTGGAATCCACATTAACTACTATCTTCCTTTCCCCAGATGAAGTAATAAACACTGAAGAGGTAGGCACACATTTTCTTTAACCTCGGAATCCAAGTCAAAATGTCAAATTTAGTTTTCATTTCTGAAAGTTGGCTTATATTTTAGTATTTTATCAAAGCATCACTTCTGGGTAAGTATGGAGCATAATTTTGAGTTCTTCAATCCCATTCAATGTGCTTAAGAATCTCCTTTCTTTGACTATTAAAAAGGTTTATATTTTAAACATCTAAAACTGTGTTAAAGATAGTAGAGTATGGAACAACTAAAATTAGGATCAATGAGTAGAAGTTGCAGGAAGAAAACCGAATGTTCCAAAGTACTTGAAAATGCTCTGAGCTGCGTCAGGATATAACACTCATGGCAGGAAGTATTCAAGACAAGGTAGCCACTCAAAAGGAACGCCAGGTTAGAGGGTATTCTACAACAGTTGGGGAGGGGAGGATTAGATGGTCTCCCTTCCAACCTGAAGCATCAGTAACTGGGTTTACTCACTGCATTTGGAGTCATTTTGTTTAAAAAAAAAAAAAAAAAAGTTCTGACCTGTTCAAAAGTCATGGTCTGTATGAAAACTAAATAGAGCAGTTCCAATCATCTGACACTTTCCTCCAGCAAAGTGTCTCACGTGGAGTAGGTATTCCATAAATGCCTGTTGCTATATTGCTCATAGTTGGTACAATTACACAGACTATATGGTTTTTCAAAATAGCTATTATAGACATTTATTCTCACAGCTCAGATTAAATAAACTGCAAAGCTTTCAGAAACCTCATTTACAATAGCTGGTGCAATCTGATATCATAATCAGAACTTTATGTTATTCTCTGCATCCTTTTTCCTGTATTTCTTAACAATTTTTATGGCAGTGGTTACTTCCCACTATATCAGAGGATTAGTCACTGATGTTTAATCAGTGAAAGGGTCATAACTAATCAAAGTGCCCATTTAGAAGAACTTGCCAGTGGTCAGAAAGACTTTTTAGCCTTCTGACAAATCTTATCTTAGAACTGCTGCAGTAAGCAGATTAAATAAATTGGGCTTTTTCAATTCAAAATGTAATTCTATAACTTCAATTACTTACAAAGTTTCACAGAATTCTAAACTAGGACATATATATTCCATTCTCTATTTCAAGAACATATAATCAGTCTTTGAAGCAAAAGCAAAAAAAAAAAAAAAAAAATCCTTTGAAGGAAAAAAAAAAGTCCAAACCAAAACTTGTTCACAGCTTTAAGTGCATTCAACACAAAGAACTATTTTAATATCACTCTCTCTATGGTTGTACAAATAAAACAATCTGTTTTCAGACAGGCTCTAGATTTACCAAGCATTCTCATCAGGACACTCATAAGTATCCATAGATCCGTCCTTCACTACCATCTGAAGAGCCACAGAAGAGAGCCATCTAGAAGGGGTCATGATAAGGCTTGCAAGTTCATCTCTCAGGAGGCTTGGAAGTTCATCTTCGTCAACTTGAAATTGAGTCTATCAGACCTGAATTGGAATCTTTGCTCTGCTTCCTAGCGAGTGTGTTACCCTCAACTGCAAAATGTTTCCAAGAAAAGCAGCTCCTGCAGTCAGGTTGTTGAGCAGATCAATTGAATTAAAGCTTGCGAAGCACTCCACACAGTGCTTGGCACATGGAAAATATGGCCCAGAATATTCAACAGTTTATCACTACATACTGCGAGCAAGTGCTCTTCATCTATGTCTCAGGAATTACAAGAAGTTCGAAAGGATGTGGATTGAGTTATATTCTGCCATATGAACTGATCCCAAGAAAACTTTCCCCTATTTTACATTTCTCCACCTACCATCTGATATTTCAGTCCATTTCCCCCACTTCCATAGAACTTTTTCTCACCTGGACTGATCTAGAAGGGAGTTGATGATGGGAATAAGAGAAAATAAAGGTTCAGAGTCGATCCTATTTTTTATCATAGCTCTGTCCCAACTCAGTCTGTAATATAGATACATATCATTATACCTTTGTCCAAAACCATAGAATGTAACGATAGGTACATATCATTATACATTTGTCCAAACACCAAGGATGAACCTTAAGGTAAACTGTGGACTCTGGATGGTAATTATTAAGAAATGTACCACTCTGGTGGGAGTTTTTAATCACTGGGGAGGCTAGGCATGTGTGGAGTTGGGGGTATATGGTAAATCCCCAGATCTTCCTCTCGATCTCTGTACATTCCTTAAACTGTTCTGACAACATCTTAAACAAATAAAGCATTAATAAAAGAATAATAATTTTTAAAAGCTCAGTCTGACTTTAAAAAGTTGACCTACATTTTGGGAAAAACTGATCTATATTTTGAGTCAATCCAGAGCCAACACTGTGAATTTGACTTTTTTACAAGATTTGAGTGAGAAAAGATGTTGGAAAAGAGTGTTCCCACATACAGGAGAAAGCTGTCTCGTGCCTCCATTCTGCGCACAGGTTTACATCTCTTCCCTTCATTTGTCAAAACTGCTACTCGTGCATCAAAAGGCATCTCAGATGTTGCCATATCCGTGGATTATTTCCTTTCCTGATTCTTTGCAGTTGAACACTTATTTCTCTGTCCTACTCAATTATCCTTGACACACTTGTGTTCAGTGAGCTGTGTATAGTTGTTTGTTCACACCCCTCTTCCCTAGCAGCTCCCATGGCTAGGACTCCTTGCGCCCCATCAGCACCTCCTATGGTGCCCAGCATAAACCGAGTCTTGATACATGTTGAACTGAAGCCCCATGGGAGGGCAGTAGTTACGGGGGCAGATTTGGAGCTGGACTGCCTGCTTGAATCCAGATCTGCCTCTTCCTAATCTGGGGTCCCTGGGCAATTATCCAAACATTAAATGCCTTAGCTTCCTTATCTGTAAATACATAATCATATATATCTCATAGAGATGTTGTAAGAATTAAAAAAAAAATCAGTGCATGGAAATTCCTTGGGTCAGTGCGTACTACATAATATTCTGCAAATGCCTGGTGTTGTAGTGATTGTTGCTGTTACTGGTTGTTATAGTGACTTGTCTGTAGATTTGTCACGTCATCACCCCAGGAACATCCCAGCAAAGATGATTTTATTGGTTACCCTTGGAATTTTACCAATATAAACTGTTTTTGAGAAAAAAATTATATACTCCAATTTAAAAAAATATTTCAGATAAAAATATTGTAGAATGCCATCTGTTCATATGTTGGAGATGGCTGATTGGATGAAATCCTAAAGTAACATATTTAAGTGCTGACATTGTACTATTAGAGACCTTTTGATTGGGTATCAAGTTTATTCAAGTAATCTTTGTAAGGCAAATATTCATAGGATGGATCGTGTGTGTGTGCAACAAGAAAATGACTGTTGTCTAGGAATCACCAGCTCGTATCCTGATTCAGGGAGTACCTAATTCAGTGTTCAAGGCCCAGAGTCTTCGAAGGGAAAGGAGACATCTGGACCAAACAGAGCTGGTGCACAGAGCCCTCTCTCTGCCTCTAGCTGTCTTCCTATCCTCTCGGTAACACACACACACACACACACACACACACACTTTTTTGTAATAGCTCCAAGTTTGAGAGTTTAAGCCTATTGGGTGGGTAGTTTTTCAATGCTCCTATGAATAAGTGAATGGATTGGGTAGGTGTGAATGCTGTTTCTTGTGGTCCAATTGAGGTGGTAATGGCCTATATCACTATTCCACCACTACAAGGTTCATAAATATACCATCAGGGTCTTTGGCAATAGCTGATTCCCAGAAGTACTCCTACATGAACAACTCTGGTTTGATCCATTATTTCTTCCCCGCAGCAAAGTTAATACTGTTTGCAAAAAATCCTTAACACGTAAGATTTTAAGCTTTTCCAGGTCACTGTCAATAAACAAATGCTGTTCAGAAAAAAAAAAAAAAAATCTGTTCTTACACAAACAAAATCTCTTTGAAAGCTTTCTTCAAGTTACTGGCCTACATCCAAATTGTAATCTATGCCCAAGTTTCTCCTTACCATTCACACTGCTCTCACTGAGTTCAGATGAATCTTGAACATTTGCAGGAGAAAAATGAAAGTTACACCAAATGCTTCTCTTACAAAAAGTGAACCTTCGCTCAGAACTGAACACTAAGAAACACTCGCTGGTGCATGCCTAATCAGATGATTAGAATTCAAGTAACTTATACATAATAGCCACCTGTTGACCCTTGACAGATGGTGTGGAAACCCAGCATGATATGATCCTGCCCACTCTTAAAATACACATTCCCTCAAAAGGATAAGCATCTCCATGGTGCCTTTTCTATTTTAGTTTTTTTTAAAGATTTTATTTATTCATTTGAGACAGAGAGATACAGAGAGAGAGAGAGCATGAGCAGGGGGAGCGGCAGAGGGAGAGGGAGAACCAGGCTCCCTGCCGAACCAGGAGCCAGACGTGGGGCTCGATCCCAGGATGCTGGGATCATGACCCGAGCCAAAAGTGGATGCTTAACCATCTGAGCCATCCAGGCACCCATCTATTTTAGTTTTTAATTCCTTCCAAGTGTTGGGTATAAAATTTTGTTAGTTTCTATTATAAAACATTTGTGAACATATATTTATTTCCCTATTAATTTAATCAATTAGAGTAGATAATTTTTTTCCCTACATAAGGGTTAAGTAGAAGATGGAGAATTGCTGATCCATAAAATCTATAAATGTGAAGAAGCATTAAACATCTGACAACCAGGGGCACTTGGGTAGCACAGTCTCTTAAGCATCCAACTCTTGGTTTCGGCTCAGGCTGTGATCTCAAGGTCGAGAGACTGAGCCCCATGTTGGGCTCCGCGCTCAGCACAAAGTCTGCTTGAGAATCCCTCTCTCTCTCCCTTTTGCCCTGCCCCCTCTCTAAAATAAATGCATAAAGCTTTAAAAAAAAAAAATCTGACAACCAGAAAAAAAAAAAACACGTCTAAGGTGAGCTGAGTTGGGGAGGGGAAGAAGCTCATTTGTTTTCTGTCCTTCCCATCATTGTTTTTTCCCTCTCCAGAGAGAATTTCACATTAAAATCCATCTACTTCCCAATTTTTCTCAGACAATATTCAAACTGTCTCAAAAAATTTCAAACACTTAGAATCTACTAAACAGGATAATGGATAAATGACTAGTATCTTCATGTGTAGTGAGAGGCAGTTTAACAAAGTATGTATAGAGTAGTTGGTTTCAACCCTACCAACGCTTGTAGATCTAAGACACTGGACATGTTTCTTAGCTCTCTGTGCCTCAGTACCCTCAGTTATAAGAAGGAAATAATAAAAGAGTCTGCCTTATAGGGCTGTTGTGAGTAGGAGGTGAATTAATACAAAGAAGTGCTTAAATCAGTGCCTATTACAAAATCAATGCTCAAAAAGTTATCTAATGATAAAAATGTCTCTGTGAGAGTAACCATTTTGTCTTTCTCTCAAGCAGACTCTTAATAAGTGTTAATACTGGAAGGTAAACATAAGATCCACACCACCTTTCAGCTGCAGCCAGGAAGATAAAGTCACTTTTAAGTGGTTCTCTAATCAATCACAGTGGACATCAGGGAAAAGTCCACTTTTTCTCACTCCATGATTCTTTCCATTGCATGACACCATGAGGTCTTACAAGAAAAAGCCTGATTTCTTCCTTTTGTATAAACATAAATATTCACTACTGTGTCAACATTTGGCATGTTATTTAATAAAACTATTAATACCTTAGCTAATCAACAGGTAGTTGATGCTATCTTCATAACATCATTCTCAAAGCTACTGTCCTTTCCCATTCAAGACATCTAAAATGTAGGTACCAGCACTATCCTCACTGAGAAAGGCAAGGAATGGAAATGGTAAGTGATGTATCTAATATCACGTACATGGAGTAGAGCCACGGTTACAACCTAGTACACTTGATTCCAAATTCCATAAACCTCTCTCAGAAGGGACTCTACCATGAGAATGGAGAATATGGCTGTATAGCCCTCTGTATTCTCATGTGCCAAATATCTGTTTCCATGTCTTTTGGTAAGAGCTCCTCAGATTTTGATTTGGGAAGCTGTTCTTCTCCCATTGGGCACATTACTAGTGGCTCTGCTATACAAGATACTCTCATAATTCCCCCACTCCTAGACAAAGGATGAAGCCCTGAACCAAGCTAGGGGAATAATTCACTCCTGCTCTAGAATTTGATTCTCCTTTCGAAAAAATTTGTAGCAAATTCTCAGAGGTTCCTTAAGGAACAGCCCAAGATTGAATTCCTAAAGATGCTGTGACCTGAAATTCCTGACTCCTGTTTTCCCCACCTATTTTCTTGGATTTCATTTCTGACCCCTATCCTTCTAATAGATTTGTGTTTTCTTAGTGTTTGTCAGAATCAATTTCTATTTCTTACTACCAAAATATTATAACTTATACAAACATAGGCATTCACCTTAAACATAGGTGTGCCGAACATCAGCTCTTTTATTTTTTGGTATAATATCTAGCATTGACCCTTCCCACCTATGATATCAACAATCCCCCTCACCCATTTATAGCACATGTGCCTCAGTTTGGATTGGCCTCACCCACAGGTACTAAGATTGGGCAACTAAATTCACCTCATCACAGTTACAGGCTCAGTGATGGATTCATGACATAAATTGGTAACATCATAACTAGACACAGTTATTTCTGTGAAACAAATTATGAAGGAATACCTTTCAGATTGCTTTGAGAAAATCAGTGACTCAGTGAAGATTTTCATACTAAAGTAGACAGTACATTGTGGAGAAAACCTAATTCTAAGTTTTTAAGCCCAAGGGCCCAACTATCCCTAAAGCTAGGGACTTTTGAATCATCTAAGCCACCATGTTGCTTATCTCTCTGTTTTGGGGAGTTGTATTTCTGTCAGTTGTAATTAAAAGTGTCTGATCCCATATGACAACCAGTGAAAATTCCTCTCACAATTTTGTTCTGATGCTAACCAACACCTGCTAGTAAAACTGTCCCTTTATGCCTTTTACAACTAACTGTAATTTAAAAAAATAAAAAAAAACCTCTTACTTGTTGATTTTTTTCACTTTGATAAATATTTTATGTTTGCCATTTCATTTTAACAGTAAGAGCCACGTGAGGAAGGTAGAGCTATTATTTCCATTTTGCAGATGGGAAAATCAAAGGAGAGAATGGTTTAGTATTTTATCCAAAGTCATACTGAAAGGTAGGCAGAGGACACAATTCTAGGTTTCTGAGAATTCAGTGCTCTACCTTCTTTGGGATAATATGGTGAATTTATTGAAAAAGAGATGTCAACCACACTAATATAAATACTGCAGAGGCAACAGTTACTCTACTATCTGCTAGAACTCTAAAAACCACATTGTACAGAGTTGCCCAATTATTCTAGAATAAATGATTGCCCCTTATTTTTGAAATGTCTAAACTGTAAACATTCATTCAATATGAACTGAATCCTGTGATTCCTCGTAGATTCATAAAAATGGTAAAATTACAAATGGCAAAAGGCAATCCAAAAAGAAATTATACCTAATATAAAAAATGATTAATATATGACCAAGTAAGGCTTCTACAGTTAAATAGGCAGAATACTGCAAGAGATGCCTTAATTAATATTAAAATAATTTAAATAAAAATTATACCACACATTACAGTTGAAATCTATTTTCTTCTAATCTCTAGGTGACTCCTTAACCTCTATCAAGTCTTAGCTAAATCAGAATGGCCTTGAGAATGCTCTCTGAATATGCTTCATGGTAAGTGAAATTTATTTATGGAAGCAAATTAGAGTAATGCCACTTTTAAGCTTTGTATGATTTGATCCTGAAACAAATGTTTGTGATGAAATAATAAAAACCCTTCAAATAGAGTTTTATTATCATGCAAATTCTCTAGGAGCTGACTGTGGAGTATCACACAACATGAGGACTTTCACAGTTACAAAGTAGATAAATGAGAGAATCAATTGAACATAATGAAGAACAGGGCAGAAAGCTTGTTTTGTACAATTTCAAATAGGAAATTCACTTTTCAGATTACCTTATTCAGTAGACACACCCTTAATGATCCATATCCTTGTATAATTCCCTCCCCCTGAGTGCAGGTAAATCCTGTGACTTCCTTCTAATTGATAGAATATGACAAAGTTAATGGGTTATTGCCCCTGTTATTATGTTATGACATGTAGGGCCCCATCTTAGCCAACTGGAGCGAGAAAATTTTCCACTGGCCTTGAAAAAGCAACAACCATACAGAGGGCGACATGGCAGGGAACTATGGGAGGCCTCCAGGCTCTAATGTGGCTTCTAGCCCCACAGTAAGAAGCTGGGACACTCAGTCATATGGCCATAAGGAAATGAATTCTAGCAACAAATTGAATGAACTTGGAAGTAGAATCCCCCCCAGTCAATCCTCAGATGACACTGCAGCTGAAGATGACACAGTAATTGCAGACTTGCAGCATTGCCCTAACTTCTGACCTATAAAAACTGTGACATAATAAATGAGTACTGTTTTAGGTTGCTAAGTTTGTGGTAATTTGTGATATAATAATAGAACAATCAATATACTTTCTGCTCTGAAATTCATGTTCTCCTATATTTTTGGTGAATCTCAGGACCTGTCATATAATAAGTACACAGTAAATATTAGTTGACTATAGATGTGAAAGTCATTTTTTAAGCCAGAATTGGGACTACTGCCCTTACCAATAGAAGACACTGATACTCTTTATTTCAAAGAGGGCCATGAAGATATTATAAGTGGATTATCAGATGAGGTTGATATTCTGGGTGCCATTTACAAACCAGCGTTTGGGTTTCAGAAATTCAGAATCTCTCCTAAAATAGTTTATGGGTTATCACTAACTTACAAATGAAATAAATTGAGAAAATTAGAATCCTTAAAGACCAAAATATAAGGAAACCAAACAATGCTTAAAGCCAAATATATGAACAATTCCTGAGCACAGATGCAAGGATCTTACCAATTAATTGGCAAGATTAATAACAACAAAAGTCACGTATATATATATATATATAATTCAGTCAATATACAAATTTCAAGAACAAACATCTAGATAGAAAACAGCACAGGAAAAAGGGGGAAAATGTTGTTTCGTCTCCAACATTAGTTTAGTAATGTGAATAAAATTCTAAGAAAACATGTGATTCCAAAATTCACTATCCAGATATGTTGTCATTTACGCTGATGGCAAGAGAAAAATACTCTTACATATTCAAGTGCTAAGAAAACAAACTGGATAAAATTACTGAAACACTGGCTTTGAAGAAAGAAATAATTTAATGATAAAATTTAATGATAAAATTTAATGATAAAATTAACAATGTAATGCAAATCTCAAGATCACACCAATAAATTTGGGATAGGATGGTATGTAAAGGAAAACTGGGATTGAGCTAATTTCACTGCCTGCTGTATTAGTTTGCTGTTGCCACCATGACAGACTATCACAAATGTAGTGGCTTAAAACAACATGCATTTGTTATCTCATAGTTCTGGTAGTCAGAAGGCTGGGTGGCTTAGTGCTTCTCTGCTTTGAGTCTCACTGGCTGAAATCAATGTGTCAGCATGGCTGCATTCCTTTCTGGAGGCTCTGGGAAGGATTCTACTTCAAGCTCAAGAGACTCTTGGCAGGATTCAGTTCTATGTAGTTGTAAGACCAAGGTCCTGTTTCCTTGCTGGTGTCAGATAAGAATCCTTCTCAGCTTCTGGAGCTTCATGCATTTCTTATGATCCCCTCCTCCATTCTCAAAACCAGTTATCATGGGATGTGTCCCCACACTTGAAATCTGTGACATCCCAACTTGCCTCATCCTCTCCTACTTGCAAACTCATCTAATTCTTCTGCCTTCCTCCTCCAGGTCTAAGTGCTCCTGTGATTATACAGGACCTGCTCAGATAATCTAGAATAATCTATTTTAATATTTTATGACATCTGCAAAATCTCTTTACAGCACTACATAGACTACTGTTTGATTAAACAACCAGGAGATAGGAATCTTTGAGGGGAGATAACTAGAAATTCTGCCTATCATACCTGGCAAAGGAAACATTCACACACACTGTCATATTGTTGGTGATGACTCATAAATATAACTTCAAATAAGATTATTTTTAAACTGAAAGGTAATTATTAGGAAATGTAAAAATAGGATGTATACGCTCCAAGTCATTCAAGAGAAACGAGAAAAGAAAACATGTAGCAAAATATATAAAGCAAAGAAAAGTAGAAGGAAGGAAATAAGTAAAATATTAGAAAGAAATAAAATTAAGAATTACACTAGTAAAGACAAAACATGAAAATAAATACAAAAAAAATCTCTATAAAAGTATTGGATGAAAATGTGGAAGATTGTTCATACAACCTGAGAGTGGGAAGCCCTTAAGATTATAAGATGTGGCTAAGCCAAATAAATAAAGAACAAATAGAGGGAGGAGCAAGATGGCAGAGGAGTAGGAGACCTAAATATCATCTGGTCCCAGGACTTCAGCTAGATAGGTATCAAACCATTCTGAACACCTACAAATTCAACAGGAGAGCAAAGAAAAAAAGAGCAGCAACTCTCTGAATAGAAAAGCAATCACTTTCTGGAAGGTAGGACGTGCAGAGAAGTGAATGCAAGGTGATATTCGGGGAGATAGACTGAGGGGGGAGGGAGCCTCTGTCAGTGACTACTGGCAAGTGATAGAGAGCACAGCACAAAGTCAGAACTTTTAGAAGTCGGCTCCACTGAGAAACGTTGCTCCAGTGGCTAAGCGGGGGGTGGAACCCTCCCTGGGACAGTATGGCCTCAGGACCCTCAGGGTCACAGAAAGAATGGGGGTGCCTGAGTGCAGCACAGCTCCCAAGTATCAGAGCAGGGAAGCCAGCTACAAAGATGGAGCCAAGGAGTGGACTCTCAGCTCGGGGTTGCCATAAACCCTGATCTGCAGCACAGTCTGGCCACTGCTCTTTCAGCAGGGACCCAACAAGGGGTAGATCCAGGTAGACTGCCCTTCCTCCCCAGGGAGGAGTGGCGCAGGAGCTCACCACAGGGATCTGCTGGGTTTGGAGACTCCACACCGGGTCGGGTGTCAGAGATAGAAACGCTCAGTCACAGGCTGGGTGAGCATGGACTATGGCCAGAGACCGGGGAGATGGGAGTGATTGACTGCTTTACTCTTGGGGCTCACTGAGGAGTGGGGCCCCAAGTTCCCGGCTCCTCATTGGCAGAGATTGGGAGGCCACCATTTTCACTCTCGTCTTCCAAAGCTGTATGGAAAGCTTGCAGGGAACAAAAGCTCCCGAGAGCAAACCCGAGCAGATTGCTTAGCCCGGCCCCTGGCAAAGGCAGGGCAATTCCACCTCAGGCGAAGATATTTGAGAACCACGGCAACAGAACGCTCCCCCAGAAGATCAGCAAGAACAGCCAGCCAAGACCAAGTTTACCGATCAATGAGAACGGCAGAACTCCAGCACTAGGTGAATACAAAATATAGAATTCATGGCTTTTCCCCATGATTCTTTAGTCCTTCAAAGTTAATTTTTTAAATTTTCTTTATATTTTCTTTTTCTATTTTTTTGAATTTTTCTTTTTCCCTTTTTCAACCAACATCTTATCAATCCCCTTTTATTATTTATTTTTTATTTTTAGAGTCATATTCTATCACTTCATTGTACTTAACCTTATTTTCTGAATATATACATAAGTTGTTCTCTCTTTAAAATTTTGGGATACAGTTTCTTCTAACAGACCGAAATATACCCTAGATCTCTAGTGTATAGCTTTGTCCTAGTCTACTGCCTGATCACATTCCCCCTTTTTCTTGTTTTTGTTTTTATTAATTTTTCTTCTTTCTTTTTCAATCAACTTCTTATCAATTCCTTTTCTAAAATCCTTTAAAATTTTCATCTTTAGAATCATATTCCATTCCTTCATTGTATTTACCCTTATTTTTGTACAACTATAAGTTTTTCTCCCTTAAAAATTTTGGGAGGCAGTTTCTTCTAACAGACCAAACTATGCCCAAAATCTAGTGTGTGGCACTGATCTACTCAGCAGCCTGATCATATTTAATTAAATTCCTTTTTTTCTATTTTCCTTTCTTTCCAGTTTTTCCCCCCGGTTTCGGGTCTTTTCTGATTTCTTTAGTGTATACTTTTCTGGGGTCATTGTTACCCTGTTAGCATTTTTTCTCTCATTCATCTATTCTCCCCTGGACAAAAATAACAAGACAGAAAAAAATCAAAAAAATCTCAAAACAAAAAAGAACAAGAGGCAATAAAGACTGCCAGGGACCTAATCAATAGGGACACTAGTAAGATGTCGGAACTAGAGTCCAAAAGACGATTATTAAGATAGTACCTGGGCTTGAAAAAGGCATGGAAGATACTAGAAAATCACTTTCTGGAGAAATAAAAGAACTAAAATCTAACCAAGTCAAAATCAAAAAGGCTATTAATGAGGTGCAATCGAGAATGGAGGCTCTGCTAGGATAAATGAGGCAGAAGAGAGAATTAGTGATATAGAAGACCAAATGATGGAGAATAAAGAAGCTGAGAAAAAGAGGGAGAAACAATTACTGGATCACAAAGGCAGAATTAGAGATAAGTGATACCATAAGATGAAACAACATCAAAATAATTGGAATCTCATAAGAAGAAGAAAGAGAGAGGGGGCAGAAGGTATACTGGAGCAAATTATAGGAGAGAACTTCCCTAATTTGGGTAAGGAAACAGGCATCAAAATCCAGGAGGCACAGAGAACCCTCTCAAAGTCAATAAAAAGAGGTCAACACCCGACATCTAATAGTAAAACTTACCAGTCTCAGAGACAAGGAGAAAATCCTGAAAGCAGCTTGGGACAAGAGATCTGTAACCTACAATGGTAGAAACATAAGATTGGAAACAGACCTATCCACAGAGACCTGGCAGGCCAGAAAGGACTGCCATGATATATTCAGAGCACTAAATGAGAAAAATATGCAGCCAAGAATACTATATCTAGCTAGGCTGTCATTGAAAATAGAAGGAGAGATAAACAACTTCCAGGACAAACAAACACTAAAGGAATTTGCAAACACAAAACCAGCCCTACAAGAAATACTGAAAGGGGTCCTCTAAGCAAAGAGAGAGCCTAAAAGTAACATAGACCAAAAAGGAACACAGACAATATACAATAACAGTCATGTAACAGGCAATACAATGGCACTAGATTCATATCTTTCAATAGTTACCATGAATGTAAATGGGCTAAATACTCCAATCAAAAGACACAGGCTATCAGACTGGATAAAAAAACAAGACCCATCGATATGCTGCCTGCAAGAGACTCATTTTAGACCCAAAGACACCTCCAGATTGAAAGTGAGGGGGTAGAAAATCATTTCCCATGCTAATGGACATCAGAAGAAAGCTGGGATGGCAATCCTTATATCAGACAAATTAGATTTTAAACCAAAGACTGTAATAAGAGATGAGGAAGGACACTATATCCTACCTTAAAGGGTCTATCAAAAAAAGATCTAACAATTGTAAATATCTATGGCCCTAACATGGGAGCAGCCAATTATATAAGCCAATTAATAACAAAATTGAAGAAAAATATCAACAACAGTAAAATAATAGTAGGGAACTTTAACACCCCCCCTCACTGAAATGGACAGATCATCTAAGCAAAAGATCAATAAGGAAATAAAGGCTTTAAATGACACACTAAGACCATATAGACGTCAAAGATACATTCAGATCATTCCATCCCAAAGCAACAGAGTACACATTCATCTCTAGTGCCTATGGAACATTCTCCAGAATAGATCACATCCTACGTCACAAATCAGGTCTCAACCAGTACCAAAAGATTGGGATCCTTTCCTGCATATTTTCAGACCACAAGGCTTTGGAACTAGAACTCAATCACAATAGGAAAGTTGGAAAGAACTCAAAGACATGGAGGCTAAAGAGCATCCTACTAGAGAATGAATGGGTCAACCAGGAAATTAAAGAAGAATTTAAAAAATTCATGGAAACTAAGAAAATAAAAACATAACTGTTCAAAATCTTTGGGATGAAAGAAAGGCACTCCTAAGAGGAAAGTATATAGCAATACAAGCCTTTCTCAAGAAACAAGAAAGGTCTCAAATACACAACCTAACCCTACACCTAAATGAGCTAGAGAAAGAAGAGCAAATAAAGCCTAAACCCAGAAGGAAAAGAGAAATAATAAAGATCAGAGCAGAAATCAATGAAATAGTAAACAAAAGAACAGTACAACAGATCAATGAAACTAGGAGCTGGTTCTTTGAAAGAATTAATAAGTTTGATAAACCCCTGGCCAGACTTATCAAAAACAAAAGAGAAAGGACCCAAATAAATAAAATCATGAATGAAAGAGGCGAGATCACAACCAACACCAAAGAATTACAAATAATTATAAGACATATGAGCAACTCTATGCCAGCAAATTAGATAATCTGGAAGAAATGGATGCATTCCTAGAGACGTATAAGCTACCAAAACTGAACCAGGAAGAAACAGAAAACCTGAACAGACCCAGGACCACTAAGGAAATTGAAGCAGTCATCAAAAATCTCCCAACAAACAAAAGCCCAGGGTCAGATGGCTTCCCAGGGGAATTCTACCAAACATTTAAAGAAGAATTAACACCTATTCTTCTGAAACCGTTCCAAAAAATAGAAATCAAAGGAAAACTTTCAAACTCATTTTAGGGGCCAGCATTACCTTGATCTCCAAACCAGACAAAAACCCCATCAAAAAGGAGAATTACAGACCAATATCCCTGATTAAAATTTCTCACCAAAATACTAGCCAATAGGATCCAACAGAACATTAAAAAAGGCTTATTCACCACGACCAATTGGGATTTATTTCTGGGCTACAATATTGGTTCAACATCCGCAAATCAATCAATGTGATACAATACATTAATAAAAGAAAGAACAAGAACCATATCATCCTCATAGTAGATGCAGAAAAAGCCCCATTTGACAAAGTACAGCATCCTTTCTTGATCAAAACTCTTCATAGTGTAGGGATAGACGGTACATACCTCAATATCATAAAAGCCATCTATGAAAAACCCACAGCGAATATCATTCTCAATGGGGAAAAACTGAGAGCTTTTTCTCTAAGGTCAAGAACATGGCAAGGATGTCCACTATCACCACCGCTATTCACCATATTACTAGAAGTCCTAGCCACAGCAATCAGACAACAAAAAGAAATAAAAGGCATCCGAATCGGCAAAGAAGAAGTCAAACTCTTTGCAGATGATACGATATTTATGTGGAAAACCCAAAACACTCCACCCCAAAACTGCTAGAACTCATACAGGAATTCAGTACAGTAGCAGGATATAACATCAATGCACAGAAATCAGTAGCATTCCTATACACCAACAACAAGACAGAAGAAAGGGAAATTAAGGAGTCGATCCAATTTACAATCGCACCCAAAACCATAAGATACCTAAGAATAAATCTACCAAAGAGGCAAAGGATCTGTACTCAGAAAAATATAGAATACTCATGAAAGAAAATGAGGAAGACACAAAGAAATGGAAAAATGTTCCCTGCTCATGGATTAGAAGAACAAATACTGTGAATATGTCAATGCTAACTAGAGCAATCTACACATTCAATGCAATCCGTCAAAATACCAACCACTTTTTTCAAAGAAATGGAACAAATAATCCTAAAACCAGAAAAGACCCCGAATAGCCAGAGGAATGTTGAAAAAGAAAAGCAAAGCTGGTGGCATCACAATTCTGGACTTCAAGTTCTATGACAAAGCTGTCATCATCAAGACAGTATGGTACTGGCACAAAAACAGACACATAGATCAATGGAACAGAAAAGAGAGCCCAGAAATGGACCCTCAACTCTAAGGTCAACTAATATTCGACAAAGCAAGAAAGAATGTCCAATGGAAAAAAGTCTCTTCAACAAATGTTGTTGGGAAAGTTGGACAGCCACATGCAGAAGAATGAAACTGGACCATTTCCTTACACCACACACAAAAATAGACACAAAATGGTTGAAAGACCTAAAAGTGAGACAGGAATCCATCAAAATCCTAGAGGAGAACACAGGCAGCAACCTCTTCGACCTCAGCCGCAGCAACTTCTTCCTAGAAATATCACCAAAGGCAAGGGAAACAAGGGCAAAAATGAACTCTTGGGACTTCATCAAGATAAAAAGCTTTTGCACAACAAAGGAAATAGTCAACAAAACCAAAAGACAACTGACAGAATGGGAGAAGATATTTGCAAGTGACATATCAGAGAAAGAGCTACTATCCAAAATCTATAAAGAACTTATCAAACTCAACAGCCAAAGAACAAAAAATCCAATCAAGAAATAGGCAGAAGACATGAACAGACATTTTTCCAAGGAAGACATGAAAATGGCCAACAGACACATGAGAAAGTGTTCAACATTACTCAGCATTAGGGAAATCCAAATCAAAACCTCAATGAGATACCATCTCACACCAGTCAGAATGGCTAAAATTAACAAGTCAGGAAACAACAGGTGTTGGCAAGAATGCAGAGAAAGGGGAACCCTCCTACACTGTTGGTGGGAATGCAAGCTGGTGCAGCCACTCTGGAAAACAGTATGGAAGTTCCTCAAAAAGTTGAAAATAGAGCTACCCTACAATCCAGCAATTGCACTACTGGGTATTTACCCCAAAGATACAAATGTAGTGATCTGAAGGGGTACGTGCACCCCAATGTTTATAGCAGCAATGTCCACAATAGCCAAACTATGGAAAGAGCCAAGATGGCCATCAAAAGATGAGTTGATAAAGAAGATGTGGTGTATACACCACACACACACACACACACACACACACACACACACACACACACACAGAGAATGGAATAGTATGCAGCAATCAAAAAAACCGAAATCTTGCCTCTTGCAACAACATGGATGGAACTAGAGGGTATTATGCTAAGTGAAATAAATCAATCAGAGAAAGACAAATATCATATGATCTCACTGATATGAGGAATTCTTTTAATCTCAGGAAACAAACTGAGGTTTGCTGGAGTGGTAGGGGGTGGGAGGGATGGGGTGGCTGGGTGATGGGCATTGGGGAGGGTATGTGTTATGGTGAGCCCTGAGAATTGTCTAAGACTGATGAATCACAGACCTGTACCTTTGAGACAAATAATACATTGTATGTTAAAAAAAAAAAAAAAAAGACAGTAGGAAGGGAAAAATGAAGGGGGCAAATCGGAGGGGGAGAGGAACCATGAGAGACTATGGACTCTGAGAAACAAACTGAGGGTTTTAGAGGGGAGGAGGGAGGGGTGATGGGTTAGCCCAGTGATGGGTATTAAGGAGGGCACGTATATGCAAACAATGAATCATGGAACACTACATCAAAAACTAATGATGTAATATATGGTGACAAACCAAACCAAACCAAACAAAATAAAATAAAATAAATAAAAATAAAGAACAAATATTTCCACATACCAAGAAGTAACAAAGTCAAAAGACAATTAACAAAGTAGAAAACTACTTGTTGCTTGGCTTCTCTAAATCAGAGAAAAAGAAGAACCCAAGAGAAAAATAAGCAGAATATCTTGGGGCACCTGGGTGGCTCAGTTGGTTAAGTGTCTGCCTTTCGGCTCAGGTCACCATCCCATGGTCCTGGGATAGAGCACGGCATCAGGATCCCTGCTCAGCGGGGAGCCTGCTTCTCCCTCTCTTCCCCGTGCTCTTTCTCGCTATCTCTAGCTTTCTCTCTCAAATAAATAAATACATAAATAAATGAAAAATAAGCAGATCTGGATTGAAAGTTGGCAGAAAAACATACAAATATTTTTTAAACATCTGAACAGCTGTTCAACTTTATCATAAAAAGAGAAAAACAAAACACACTGACAGATGATGACTGCATTTATCATGGTGAGCAGTAATGTACAGAACTGTTGAATCACTGTGTTGTATACCTGAAACTAATATGATACTATGTGTTAACTATACTATGTGTTAACTATACTTTCTTTTTAAAAAGAAAAAAATACACAGATTTTATCTTAAATCAGAGTAGCAACATACAGACTCTCTGATAAATATTTTGTAAAGGAAATGTCTCTTAAACTGCTAGTGGAAGTTTAATGGATATAACCTCAATGTAAGCAGATTGGGTAATATCTCCCTTTTTAAAGAAACTTTATTTTAGAGTTTTGGGCTGACAAAAATTGTGAAGACAACTGCTGATACCTCACACCTAGTTTCCCCAGTTATTAGCATCTACCATTAGTATGATACACTTGTCACAATTAATAAGCCAATACTGATATATTATTAAAATTCATATATTATTAACATTTTTTCCCCTAATGTCCCTTGTCTGTTCAGAATGCATCCAGGTAACAATTTTACAGCTAGTCATCATGCCTCCTTAGGCTCCTCTTGGCTATGGCATTTTCTTAAGTTTTCCTTGTTTTTTATGACTTTGGAAGGTTTAAAGAGTACACTCAGGTATTTTGTAGAATGTCTCTCAATTAAGATTTGTCTAATGTTTTTCTCATGATTATTCTGTTTTTGAGAGGAAGGGCATGAAAGTAAATTGCCAGTCTCACCAAATCATATCAAGGTTATACACTATCAACATAAATTAACCACTACTGATGGTTAATCAGGTTAATCACCTGATTGAGGTAGTCTTTGTCAGGTTTCTTCACTGGAAAGGTAGTCTCCCCCTTCCATAGTATACCCTTGGAAAGGAAATCTCTCTATGCAGCCCATATTTAAGGAATGGCAAATGATTTTCTATCTCCTTGAAGGTGGAGTATCTACAGAAATTATTTGCATTTCTTTGGTGTGGGGGCTTTGTCTATTCTCCCCCTTTATTTATTTAGTCATTTATATCAGTATGGACTCATGGATATTTATTTTATACTTCAGGTTATAATCTGATACTACATTATTTTTTGCTTCAAAACCTTTTTAGCTTTGGCCATTTAGAACTCTTTCAGTTGGTTCCTGAGTCCCTTTGACTTACTTTCATCAACATGGCTGGATATTTTTGTTTTTCTGAGAACTTTATTTTCTAGAATTATAGGATGCTCGAGACTCATTTTCCTTATTTCCTCCCCCAATTATAAAATCAATGGACATTATCAGAAAAATTTAGATGTAAGAGAGGCATTTTAACTAAGGAAGGAAATTCAAGAGCAGGAAAAAAAACGTTTCTCTTCAATCGGTATGCAATAATTAACCTCAGAGGGATTAAACACTTTTCAGTGGGAAAATAAAACTTTATGTAACCATATATGTTTAATGATCAAAATAAAACATAATTCACAGCACTAATGCTAAAACTACCATATAATCAATAGCATAAACACCATTATTTATTTTAATGGCAAAAATTGCAAGTACAATGTCAACAGACAAAAGGTACGTTTAAAAAAAATTTTGTACTTTGTAATGCACATGACAAATCAATATCTATAATATTCAAAGACAGCTTACAGATTGACACCAAAAGACAACACAATAGAAAAGTAGATAGAGAGTATGAATAGAAGAGCAACTTCAAATGCTTAAACATAATCTGAAAAGATTCTCTACCTTCCTAAGTAATCAAGAAAATGCATTAAAAGTTACATGTCCCTCTGTACCAATGAATGGATAGAAACCAAAATATTGATAATCTTTACTTTTAAACTTGTATATATTATTTGATCTTCCCCCACAACAAATATGTATTATTTACATAATCAGAGAAGCAAAGAAAGGTATTTTTATTTAAAAAATAGAAATAGGAATAAAATGTGGGAAGAGGCAATTCAAAGAAGAAAAAATGAAGCAAATTGAAAATAAACATATGAAACATTTCTAATTTTACTAGAGATCAAAGTATCATTAATTAAGGGAATATCTTGCATCACCTAAGAAATTTTCGGTGATGAAAAATTATTCATAATGCTGTGCTATTTTTAAGTCGGTAAGAGTTTTCTGTAGGGATTTGAAAATATCTATCAAATATTTAAACATATACATACTTTTATTTTTTTTAATTTTTTAAAGATTTTATTTATTTATTTTTAAATTTTATTTTATTATGTTATGTTAGTCACCATACAATACATAGTTTTTGATGTAGTGATCCATGATTCATTGTTTTCGTATAACACTCAGTGCTCCAGGCAGTACGTGCCCTCCTCCCATCACCAAGCTAACCCGTCAGTCCACTCCACCCCCTCTAAAACCCTCAGTTTGCTTCTCAGAGTCCATAGTCTCTCATGGTTCATCTCTCCCTCTGACTACCCCCTTCATTTTTCCTTTCCTTCTCCTAATGTCCTCCATGCTATTTCCTAATGTTCCACAAATAAGTGAAACCATACGATAATGGGCTTTCTCTGCTTGACTTATTTCACTTAGCATAATCTCCTCCAGGCAGATCCATGTTGATGTAAAAGTTGGGTATTCATCCTTTCTGATGGCTGAGTAATATTCCATTGTGTATATGGACCACATCTTTATCCATTCATCTGTTGAAGGGCATCTCAGCTCTTTCCACAGTTTGGCTATTGCAGACATTGCTGCTATGAACATTGGGTGTATATGGCCCTTCTTTTCACTACATCTGTGTCTTTGGGGTAAATATCCAGGAGTACAATTGCTGGATCATAGGGTAGCTCTATTTTTAAATTTTTGAGGCACTTCCACACTGTTTTCCAAAGTGGCTGTACCAACTTCCATTCCCAGCAGTGTAAGAGGATTCCGCTTTCTCCACAACCTCTCCAGCATTCATTGTTTCTTGCCTTGTCAATTTTTGCCATTTTAACTGGTGTAACGTGGTTTCTCAATGTGGTTTTTGATTTGAGTTTCCCTGATGGCTAATGATGATGAACAGTTTTTCATGTGTCTGTTAGCCATTTGTATGTCTTCTTTTGAGAAGTGTCTGTTCCTGTCTTCTGCCCATTTTTTGACTTGATTATTTGTTTTTTGGGTGTTGAGTCTAAGAAGTTCTTTATAGATCTTGGATATCAGCCCTTTGTTTGTAGTGTCATTTGCAAATATCTTCTCCCATTCTGTGGGTGGCCTCTTTGTTTTGTTGACTGTTTCCTTTGCTGTGCAGAAGTTTTTTATCTTGATGAAGTCCCAAAAGTTCATTTTTGCTTTTGTTTCACTTGCCTTTAGAGATGTATCTTGAAAGAAGTTGCTGTGGCCAATGTGGAAGAGGATACTGCCTATGTTCTCCTCTAGGATTTTGATGGATTCCTGTCTCACATTGAGGTCTTTCATCCATTTTGAGTTTATCTTTGTGTATGGTGTTAGAGAATGGTCGAGTTTCATTCTTCTGTAGATAGCTGTCCAATTTTCCCAGCACCATTTATTGAAGAGAAGGTCTTTTTTCCATTGCATATTTTTTCCTGCTTTGTCAAAGATTGTTTGACCATAGAGTTGAGGGTCCATATCTGGGCTCTCTATTCTATTCCATTGGTCTAAATGCCTGTTTTTGTTCCACGTACCATGCTGTCTTGGTGATCACTGCTTTGTAATACAGCTTGAAATCAGGCAACGTGATGCCCCCAGCTTTGTTTTTCTTTTTCAACATTTCCTTGGCAATTCAGGGTCTTATCTGATTCCATACAAATTTTAGGATTGTTTGTTCTAGCACTTTGAAAAATGTCATTGGAATTTTGATCGGGATGGCACTGAAGGTATAGATTGCTTTGGGTAGCATAGACATTTTAACAATGTTTATTCTTCCGATCCACGAGCATGGAATGTTTTTCCACCTTTTTTGTGTCTTCCTCAATTTCTTTCATGAGTGTTCTCTATTTCCTAGACTATAGATCATTTACCTCTATCGTTAGGTTCATTCCAAGGTATTCTATGGTTTGGGGTGCTATTGTAAATGGAATTGTTGCTCTAATTTCTCTTTCTACAGTTGCGTTGTTAGTGTATAAGAAAGCAACTGATTTCTGTGCATTGATTTTGTATCCTGCCACATTACTGAATTGCTGGATGAGTTCTAGTAATTTGGGGGTGGAGTCTTTTGGATTTTCCACATAAAGTATCATGTCATCTGTAAAAAGAGAGAGTTTGACTTCTTCTTTGCCAGTTTGAATACCTTTTATTTCTTTTTGTTGTCTGATTGCCATTGCTAGGACTTCTAATACTATGTTTAACAATAGGGCAAAAGTGGGCATCCTTGACGTGTTCCTGATCTTAAGGGAAAGGCTCTCAGCTTTTCCCTATTGAGAATGATATTCGCTGTGGGTTTTTCATAGATGGAGTTTATGAACTTGAGGAATGTTCCCTCTATCCCTTTACTCTGAAGAGTTTTAATCAGGAAAGGATGTTGTATTTTTTCAGATGCTTTTTCTGCATCAATTGAGAGGACCACGTGGTTCTCTCTCCTCTTATTAATGTGTTCTATCACATTGATTGATTTGCAAATGTTGAACCACCCTTGCATCCCGGGAGAAATCCCACTTGGTCATGGTGGATGATGCTTTTAATGTATTGTTGGATCCTATTACCTAGGATTTTGTTGAGGATTTTGGAATCCATACTCATCAGGGATATTGGTCTGAAATTCTCCTTTTTGATGGGGTCTTTGTCTGGCTTGGGGATTAAGGTAATGCTGGCCTCACAGAATGAGTATGGAAGCTTTCATTCTGTTTCTATTTTTTGAAACAGCTTCAGGAGAATAGGTATTATTTCTACTTTGAATGTTTGGTAGAATTCCCCAGGGAATCCATCAGGCCCTGGACTCTTGTTTTTTGGGACGTTTTTGATCACTGCTTCAATCTTGTTACTGGTTATTGGCCTATTCATGTTGTCAATCTCTTCCTGTTTCAGTCTTGGGAGTTTACAGGTTTCCAGGAAGGCATCCATTTCATCCAGGTTGCTCAGTTTATAGGCATATAGTTGTTGATAATAATTTCTAACAATTGGGCGCCTGGGTGGCTCAGTTGTTAAGCGTCTACCTTCAGCTCGGGTCATGATCCCAGGGTCCTGGGATCGAGCCCCGCATTGGGCTTCCTGTTTGGCGGGAAGCCTGCTTCGCCCTCTCCCTCTCCCACTTCCCTTGCTTGTGTTCCCTCTCTCGCTGTGTCTCTCTCTGTCAAATAAATAAAAAAATCTTTAAAAAAAATAATAATTTCTAATAATTGTTTCTATTTCCTTGGTGTTAGTCGTGATCTCTCCCCTTTCATTCATAATTTTATTAATTTGGGTCCTTTCTCTTTTCTTTTGCATAAGTCTGGCCAGTAGTTTATTGATCTTATTAATTCTTTCAAAGAACCAGCTTCTAGTTTTGTTGATCTGATCTATTGTGTTTCTGGTTTCTAATTCATTGATCTCTGCTCTAATCTTAATTATTTCTCTTCTAATGCGTGGCTTAGGCATCGTTTGTTGTTTTTCTCTAGTTCTTTAAGGTGTAGAGTTAGTTGGTGAATTCGGGATTTTTCTGTTTTTTTTTTTTTTTTTTTGAGTGAGGCTTGGATGGCTATCCCTCTTAGGACCACCTTTGCAGTATCCCATAGGTTTTAAATTGATGTGTTTTCATTCTCATTGGTTTCCATGAATTGTTTAAGTTCTTCTTTGAGAGGCACCTGGGTGGCTCAGTCGGCTAAGCGGCTGCCTTCGGCTTGGGTCATGATCCTAGGGTCCTGGAATCAAGCCCCACGTCCAGCTCCCTGCTCAGTGGAGAGCCTGCTTCTCCCTCTCCCTCTTCCTGCCACTCTGCCTACTTGTGCTCTCTATCTCTCTGTCAAATAAATAAGAAAATCTTAAAAAAAAAAAGTTCTTCTTTGATTTCCTGGTTGACTCAAACATTCTTGAGCAGAGTCGTCTTTAGCTTCCAAGTGTTTGAATTTCTGCCAAATTTTTTCTTCCGATTGAGTTCCAGTTTTAAAGTATTGTGGTGTGAGAATATACAGGGAATAATCTCAGTCTTTTGGTATCGGTTCAGACCTGATTTGTGACCCAGTATGTGGTCTATTCTGGAGGAAAGTTCCATGTGCACTCGAGAAGAATGAGTAGTCTGTTGTTTTAGGGTGGAATGTTGTATATATCTATGAGGTCCATCTGGTTCAGTGTGTCTTTCAAAGCTGTTGTTTCTTTGTTGATTTTCTGCTTAGATGATTTGTCTATTGCTGAGAGTGGAGTATTGAGGTCTCCTACAATTAATGTATTGTTATCAATATGACTTTATTTTGGTTAACAGTTGGCTTATGTAGATGGCTGCTCCCATGTTGGGGGCATAGATATTTACAATTCTTAGATCTTCTTGTTGAATGGACCCTTCAAGAGTGATATAGCGTCCTTCTGTGTCTCTAACTACAGTCTTTAGCTTAAAACCTAATTTGTCTGATATAAGAATTCCTACCTCAGCTTTCTTTTGAGGTCCACTGGCATGGAAGATGGATCTCCATCCCTTCACTTTCAGTCTGGATGTATTGAGTCTCTTGTAGACAGCATATGGATGGGTCCTGCCTTTTTATCCAATCTGCAACCCTGTGCCGTTTTATGAGAGCATTTACGCCATTCACGTTGAGAGTGATTATTGAAAAATATGAATTTATTGTCATGTTGCCCGTGAAGAGCTTGTGTTTATAGATTGTCCCTGTAAATTTCTTTTCTATATCACTCTTGGGGTCTTTCTCCTTTTATAGAACCCCCCCTTAAGATTTCTTGCAGGGCTGGCTTAGTGGTCACATATTCTTTCAGTTTCTGCTGGTCTTGGAAGCTCTGCATGTCTCCATCCATTCTAAATGACATCCTTGCCAGATAAAGTATTCTCGGCTGCATGTTCTTCTTGTTTAGTATCCTGAATATGTCTTGCCAGGCCTTTTTGGCTTGCCAGGTCTCTGTGGATAGGTCTGACGTTATTCTAATGTTCCTCCCTCTGTACGTAAGGAATCTCTTCCCCCTAACTGCCCTTAAGATGGTTTCCTTGGTTCTAAGATTTGCGAGTTTTACTATTACATGCTGGGGTGTTGGCCTGTTTTCCTTGATCTTGGGAGGGGTCCTCTCTCCCTCTAGGACACGAATGTTTGTTTCATTCCCCAGATTAGGGAAGTTCTCAGCTATGACTTGCTCAAATATATCTTCTAGTTCTCTCTCTCTCTCCATCCCCTCAGGGATTCCAATAATTCTGACATTGGAATGTTTCAAGGTGTCACTTATTTCCCTGATTCTATTTTCATGGATTCTGAGTTGCTTTTCCCCTGGCCTCCTCTTTTCCTTTTTTGTCTATTAATTGGTCTTCTAGGTCACTAATTCATTCTTCTGCCTCGCTTACCCTAGCTGTTAGATTATCTAGATTAGACTGGATCTCATTGATAGCATTTTTAAGTTCTGCCAATTCAGTTTTCATTTCTGCCCTTAGAGACTGTATGTTGCCATTAATCAACTTCTCCATTCTAGCTATTGTCTTCATAATTGCTAGCCTGAATTCCATCTCTCAAATCTTGGTTATATCTCAATCCATTTGTAAATCTGTGGCATGTCATAGTCTCTGAGTGTTTCCTCTTTTGGGGGTTCCTCCTCCTAGTCATTCTGTTGAGGGGTGGTCGAGGGAATGTAGAGAGTCCAAATTACTGACCACAACCCAAGCAAGATGCACCTGTTTTCTAAGGACCTTAGGGTTGCTGGCCTTTTGTTTTCCCAGCCTGTCTTCTGGGGGAGGTGCCTGCTGCACTGTTACTCAGGCAAACCTGTTTGGGCAAAGCTGTCCTGCCCCCTGTGGTGGGGGATGGGCTCAGCAAAAACCGATATTTTGGGCATTTTGTTCTCTGGCAGCTTTCCTTGGCGGCTTTCTGCGTCTCTTCCGAGAGTCAGAGCAGACGAGACCATTTCCAACCCTCTGCCTCAGAGCAGAGAGATCGCGGTCTGTTCTTCAGTGAGCTCTCCAAGCCGTACTATCTCTTTTCTGTGTGTGCTGCTATAAACTGCAGCCTCCTAGGTTGTGCAGCCCTCAGCAGAGCTCCCAGTCCCCGCCTCCAGGTTGGGGCACATCTCTGCCCTTTGTGCTTCTAAAACCGCCAGCCACCCCCAGTTTGCATGTGCAGCCCCGCTGCTCTGGTTTCAGTCTTGGCGGGGGGGGGGGGGCTGCCCTAAAGTCCTTTCCCCGTCGCTACCGGTCTGCGAGTCTGTGCCCGGTCCCCAGTGCAGGAGGCTATCACTGACTGGTCGTGTAGGATCCCAAGGGCTCGGCTCCTCCCCCTTTGGTTTATCCTCGATACCTGCCTGCAGAATCACGGCTCCCAACTTCGTACCTTGAAACCAACCACCTGCGATATTCTGTTTGTAGAGATCCAGATCTATCTTCTTACATCTCAGGCTGATTTCGTGGGTGTTCAGAGTGGTCTGGTAGATATCCAGCTCAATTCCAAGGACTAGTTGGGAATAGGGTCCTCTGCTCCTCTGCCATCTTTTCCCCCCTCCAGATTTTATTATTTATTTGAGAGAGAGGGAGACAGCACAAGCGGGGTGGAGGGGCAGAGGGAGAGGGAGAAGCAGACTCCCTGCTGAGCAAGAGCCTCACTCAGGGCTTGATCTCAGAATCCTGAGATCATGACATGAGCCAAAGGCAGATGCTTAACTGATTGAACCACCCAGGCACCGCAACATATACATATTTTTTAATCAACAACTGAACTGCTAGTAATTTATACCTTAAGGAAATAATCTGGGATTTCTGGAGGTTTGGCTATAAAATTGCTACAGTGTTAGTCACACCCCCATTGTTACAGGCTCACAACTGTTGTTCATACCCCTATGTGTACATGAACAATGATTTTATCTTGAGTTTATGAATTTTAAAGTATTTCAAATACTAAATATAAATTTTGTTATAAAATATTTGTATCTTATAATTTCTTACAGAAATTTTAATGATTTCATAATGTGTACATATTACTTTTTCAATTAGCATATACACGTGTGTAGATGAGAAAAACTCAATAAAACATGAACAAAGAAAGGTCCATGGGTTATTGTTTTCCTCACAATTTTCTTCATTACTATTGAAATTTCTTTTAAATAAATAAAAAGTAATACAGGCTTGGTGATTTGTAATTTTTTTCCTTCAGATTTTAGGACTGGATGATCATTACTATTTAAAAAGTCTATAGTAAGAATCTGAACCAGAATGGAAAAATCAATTGTAGGTAATAAAGCTGAAGAGGACAGCCAGGAAGCCACAGGAAAACAATAACAGCTCTACACTCTGCCAGTTGAGTGGGAATTAGGTCAGTCAGCACACACTTAAGTCAATCTGCCATTGGAGCAAAATTATAATTGGCTTGAATCCCATTATCGAGGTCACTGGTGGCCCATTTGTAATTCACTTGTATTTCATCACATCCTTTCTCAATCTGGCCATCATAATCCCTCATTCCTCTCTCAAATTAGCTGCCTTCTGTTATGAAAGACATTTTGTCGTTTTGTTTATTTTTTCCTTTCAATTTCAGCAACAGTGAAGCAGACCTCAGAGGTACACCAGCTCGCCTAAAGAACGGGACCACTTTCTCAAGATGCAAAAACCAAATGATGTGATTATATAAATTACTAGAAATCTTTCCACTTGGCTGGTTACAGAGATGGCTGAATCACATATCAAAGATAGATGCTTGCACTTACACAAATACCCTAAAATTTGTTGGCATATCCAATACCATCTATAAAGCTGTCAGTTGGGTCACTTGTGTGTCTAATGAAAGCAAACCAGCAGAGAGGACAACACACACATGCAAAGCAACAAAACAAAACCCTAAACATTTTTCCGATGTGCCCTTTAAACCTGAGATACAAAAACATGTGCTAGCAAATTTCTGCAGTAATAGAGAACAGATTTTTTTCAGGTATTATTTTTTTTAGATTTATTTATTTATTTGAGGGGAAAGGGGCATAGGGAAAGGGATAGAGAGTCTTAAGCAGACTCCACACTGAGCGCTGAGCACAGAGTCCATTGAGGTTCTCAGTCTCATGGCCCCGAGATCAGGACTTGAGCCAAAATCAAGAGTTGGAGGCTTAACCCACTGCACCCCCCAGGCACCTCTATTTCAGGTATTTTTAGGACAGCAAGGGCACTGATATTAGCAATCTGCATATATAAGGATGTGGGCACAAAAGATTATTTTCCAATTTTGAAAAGGCATCTAAAGCAATCTCATATCATTATATATTATGTAGAACTGAGACAATCTCATCTTTTCACAGGATTGGCAAAGACATTATTAAAATATTCTGTCATCAATTTTAGTGTGTACTTTTATTATTCTAAGGAAATAAAAATTACAATATATTACAAATTCTGCACCCAAAGCCTATCACATGTAACAGTACATGTACACACATGCACACACACATACATATAATTGTTTTCTATCCATTAACAATCAAGTATTTCTATTGTTCATATGATTACATTAACACAGGACTATAACGCAGAGACATGTTTTTCAGAGAAAATTCACACCCTTGGCTCTCCTCAGCTTCTAAATTATAAAAGTATAGGCATACAACCACCTGTTTAATCAGGTATGTTCCTTTGAAGTGAAAGGACTAGCAGAAAGAGGTAAGTTCCCAAGGCATTTCTAAAACCCTTTGGGAATAAAAACAGAATCAGACCTGGGAAAACACCTTATTGTTTTAAAAAGATTAGAAAATTTAAAAACCTTTATATAGAGCTAGGGCTAATTGTCTTTTTAAATAGTGAATATTTGACAATTCGTGTTCCTGTCCTCTGACATGGGATATCTTTGCCAGGAGGGTTTCCAAAGAGAAACATTTGGACAAGGATCACCAGGGAGACACCAAGCATTCTCTTGGTGGGAAAGCTGAGCTTTGTCTAATTTTCCAAAAGCTGTGTTAAGGATCGTGACTCAGAAAAAGGCATAATGTCCAGTCCTTCAAAACTTCATTCACAGAGACACTTGTCTAGCCTTTAAGGTTTATAAGACACTTTCATGCATACTTACTTTTTTAAATACACATTACTGAACCTATGAGCGTAGAAAAGAAATATCACTTCAAACACTGAAGGAAACTGAGGCACGGATAAGCTCAGGGGTTTGCCCAAAGTCATGAAGTAAGCATCAAAATCAGAACACAGCTTTCACTTTGGACGTGAAACAATTTTGAATGCTCAGAAATACTTGATTACAAGGGGTTGTAATCAGATTTTCCAAGAGTTTCAGAGGATAAAGCTTAAGGAAATATATTCTTCAGCAAACCCACCAAGTGATGCATGTATGCTACCAAGTATTTTACCACTTTGTTAAATCATTTGCCCATTCTTGTGGAGGTCACTTTTTAAAGGCCATAACAAAAGCATAGTTTCGTGAAACACAGAAAATATATTTTCTCACTGTGAAAGAGGTTTAAATGGGAGACACATCATTATTTGCAAATAAGGCTTTTAGGTCTTTCTAAACACTAATCTCAGAAAAATCCTGGAGTGTATCAAGAATTCAATGTTACAAAAAAACAAAAAGAATTCAATGTTACAAAAAAACAAAAAGAATTCAATGTTACAAACTGGGTAACCTTCTTAGGAAAAGTCTGTAGGGGGCTGAATAAGGATAGGGAGAAAATAAGAACAGCAACAACAAAATCAAAGCCAAGACGATTTTTTCCAATGACTAGCAAATCATAATTTTTTTTTTCTGTATGCATTTTTCAAACCTGGCAGAGTTTCCTTTCCTTCTAGTCCACCTCAAGAAGATTTTTGAGATTTCCAAAATCTGGCTGAAGATGAAATATTTGGGGGGGGCAATTAAATATTTAGAGGTATGAAGTTTGAAGTTCAAGTATTTGTCTACGCGTGTAGAACAGTCTGTTACTTGTTTCATTCTACAAACAAGTACTTATATGCCAGGCAAGAAGACACTAGAGATATAAAGAAAAATGTTACATTACTGCATCCTACAGAAATCCACAACATGGGGGAAAGACCTAAGACAACACAACAGAATGACCTGCAAGAGACGAGGGCGTAAGAGCCAGGGCTTTATTTTGTCGGCAGCTCAATCTTCTCTAGGGCCTAGAACGTTGCCTGGGACAGACAGCAGCACAACAATTATCTGCTAAATTAGGAATCTGGAAAACAATGTTTTTTAATCCAATTACCAGGCAGTTACTAAAAATGATTTTCTTACTTTCTTGTAGGCGTATATTTTTTACCTCTGCGTTTATTGTACGGTACCATAAATGACCTTCAGAATCGTGGTGTAAACAGTATTTGATACTATTAATTGTAAGGTTTTATCCCCAAGACTCATCACTGGATACAGTTTCTTTTCCTCCTCTTCTGTCTTAGCTCCCATAGACTCTATGGACATCCAAAACTAACTTTGGATGATGTTTTTCAGGTGAATGTAACATCTTCAAATAGTACTTTTTATATAAAATAAGGAACTGAAACACCACCCAGTAATGAGAAACTTAGTAACGAATCAAATATAAGGGGCGCCTGAGTGGCTGGATTGGTTAAGCATCTGCCTCGGGCTCCGGTCATGATCCCAGTCCTAGGACTGAGCCCCACATCGGGCTCCCAGCCCTGCACTGGGCTCCCTGCTCAGTGGGGAGCCAACTTCTCCCCGCCCCCCGCCTCCCGCCTCCTGCCACTCCCCCTGCTTGTGCTCTCTGTCAAATAAATAAAACCTTAAAAAAAAAAAAAAGGAATCAAATATAAGGCTCTTTGTCCACCTTTACCGGAAGATATTTTTATGAAATTATCCTCATCCTATGTGGTGAATACTGTAGTGAGCTGCCTGGATCCCCCTCGGGACCAAGGCCCTCATTCTGGCAGGTGCTGGGAGTGTTGGAAGATGATGGCTTTCCTAAAACTGCCTTTGTCCAAGGTCATGGACCCTCCCCACGGGTAGCCCACCCCAAAAACGTATTTATACACCTCTAGGCAGGACAACTCTAAGGGGCCATCCCAGCCCAGAGTCCACAATGGGATCATTCGAGGTCCTTGTTGTGACTACACGGAAATTCAATGCCTTCTTCTGCCTTCCCCCTCTACTCCCTCACAGGTGTCTCCAAGGGTTCTCCCCAGTAAACCTGCACACACATCTCTCTTAACCTATATCCCAGATAACCCAACTTTAGGAACCTTCTATTACAGTATTACGGCATTTGAGTAACTGTGATCAACTCGCTTAACATCCATGGGCTTCATTTTTATTCTATCTGCAACATGAAGATACTGAACCCTGTGATCTCCAAGGGCCTTCCCACCTGTAAAGTTGTATGCTTCCACTACCCAATAATGTTACTATGAGATAAATAAGTGCTAAATTTTATAGATGTTGGGAAAAAAGAAAAGCGCCGTTATTATCGATCTTTTAGAGCAGTATTTAGATAATACTGCTCAAAACTGATTTTCATATCAAGACGACACAACAATATCTTATTTTCTCTCCTCTAGAAAAGAATGGTGTAAGAATTTTGTTCCTGACTTACTGAGCTGTATCTAAAGGAGTCTTTGTTGCCTTGAGCAGGGATTCATAGAACTGGCTAGTAAGTATCTTACTTGGAGCTCAATGGCAACATGGGGAAGTAAACCTGCAAAAATGGAGCAGAATCAGGATGGTGAAACTCTGAGGCTTCCAAATAGTTAAGAGTTTTGTACCAAGTTTTGTAATGCGGTGGTAGTCATTGCTACTATGATGCTTCTAGCAGCCTCCTTAACCTGCACCTGCCCCCTCCCAACCATCATTCTCTGGACATGTGCTGTGTGTCGGGCATTGTACTTACTCCTACTTAACATAAACAATAACTTGACAAGTTTATTATCTTCTCCTTTTTTTGCTGGTGATAAAAATGGAGTCAGAGGTCAGAGAGGTTAAGACTCTAGCACACTGTTCCATGACTAGTCACTGCCTGAGCTAGGATTTCAGTTGAATATGTCACCATGGTTTTTGCTCTTTCACTCAGGTACACTGTGTTCTGGAGGGAGAAGTTTCCAGGGCAAGGAAATACATCCGGAGACAAGTCATGTACCAAAGCACAAAGACTGAGTTAATATGTGTCCGGAAGGATCATAAACTGATTCACTTTACTTAAAGAAAAATAGGTAATCAATCATGGTATGATTGGTAGAGCCCAAGAAGGCTCTTTTAGAAAGTCTGGATTGGTTATACAATGAAGACTCTGGAAGATCTTCATCAGAGAAAGGTGTGTGTCTTTGCAGCAACACACATGTGTGCTTGAGGAACGGAGTATCTTGTCAACATGGAGTACCTTGTCAGTGGTCGGTATCTAAAAGTTAAGCGATAAAAATCTGTTGAATTGTTGAAGGTATTGCTTACCACAGAATCTCTTGTTTTGAGTACACACTCAGGCACCAAGTATTCACTCAAATATTATTAGCTGGCAGATGAAGGAATGCGTGAACAAAAACATAAAACTTTAGAATGTTCTTTTCTTGCTCCCACTCAGCTTTAGCCACATATGTCCCCTCTGTTCTTTCAGCAGGAAATTATCTTTCTCAGAAATATCCTCCTCCATCCCTTCCTGCACACTCATGAGATCGGTTCTCCAGACAGATTTAGAGTATTCTGAACATTTCCTTCCTGATGTTGATCGTTTGCAATTACAGATTTGTGTGATGATTTCACTAATCTTTAATCATTAATGTTCCATACATGCTGGAATGACTCTCTCTCTTATTGTATCTCTGGAAATTAGCATAATGTTCAACACATAGCTAACAGTAAGTATTTGTATAGGTGGATGGATGGATGAATGGACGGATGGGTAAATACTTAGTGAATGGATAGGAAGAGAGAAAGAGATGGAAACTGAAAGGAGAGAGAGAGGGAAATCAGGGAAAACAAGTAGATATTACAGTTTTTCTACCATTTAGTGGAAATGAAAAAGTAGGAGAAGATCTAAATCTCAGTGCAAAAAAAAAAAAAAAAAAAAAATCACAAAAACAAAAACACAGAAGACCCAAGGAAGTGCTAGAAGCCAAAGAGGAGTTGGGGAAACCATGCTTCATTTAGAAGGGGTGGATTATTTCCACGGTTTGACATATAAACAAGGTATTTAACTGGAAATTGTATAGAATTTTGAGTTTGGTGAAGTCAAGACTGGGAAGGTAGTTTAGGAGGGGATGTGCAGGCCTGTTAACAGTTGATCCTATTTAAAGAAAGTGTTGAGCCTGAGGGAGTAACATTTGTTAATTGGGAAAGAAATGCCAGCCAAAAAAAGAAAAGCCAGCCTAAAAGTGGTCCCAGAGCCAGCAGCGGGACTGAAAAATTCCCAAGTCAGGGAAGGCAAGAGTGGGAAAGTTTTAATAAAAGCAGCGATGTCAAATGCAGCAGAAAGTTCAGGGAAGAGAGCTGGTTCCCTTACGTTCCGCATTAATAATTTGTGTTATTAAATCCAATGTGAAGTCTGAAATACAAATTAATTTCTGCTTATACTTGCCTTCTATAGATATTCCTAGTTGACATGCACAATGAAGGCTTTTCCCCTTTGGGGTGCCAATTTTTTTCTGAAGTACAGAAGGAATACTGGGAAATGATTGGCCCTTTCTATAGGTTTATATACAATCCAATCCCCCAGATAGATTCTATCTGCTGATACTTAATAGACGATGGGTCTTACCTTATTCCACCCAGCAAGAACTAGAGCAAGGCTTTGCCAATTAGGGTTTCAAGGCTACAGAGCTCTCACTCAGGTACCTGAGATGACCATGACCCAAATGTAGTTTCTCTCAATGTCTGGTTCTCTTCCTACCTGAATCAGATTACTGGAGAGACTGGGCCTTACCTGTAAGGCATCTGATTTGGAAGTCCAAAAAGGAGATTCTACAAATGTAACAAGCACCTCACGTATTCTGGATGCATACCACAGTTTGCAAAACTACATTGGAGTTTATGCAGAATTCATCTTTGTGCATTTGCCTTTTAGAAAATGTGGTCAAATTATACATATATTTTAAACAAAGGTACAACGCTTTAATCTCAGGTGAAGTAGAAAAGTCTACCTTTTTTTTTTATTTCTTACTCAGGATAAATACCATTATGTGAAAAAAGCCTGACAACCTCAGTAACAAACACAATAATAAATACTTTGTGGCCTATTTTTATTTGTGGAGTTGCCTTTTCACTTGGGAATAAAACTGGTGGATATCACTTCACATGATTTAGTACCACCAGGGAGTAGAAACTTCTCCATTTAATAACCAAGTGGTTTCCACTTCTAATATTGTGTAGCCTCATTATTACTTATTACTTATTACTTATACAGTTATTTATCATACCAATTCCCTCCTCCGGAAGTAACATCATTTTAAATTTTATAAGGCGCAAACAGAACACTGTAATTCCTCAAAAACCCAATACACAATACGTGCATAATCATCCGCACTGCTGTGTCATTTTGTGTTTTCACATCATATACCTAGAGCATGTGAGCAGAGGGCAGAGTGGTCATAGAGATCTTCCATGGTGAACACTGTCCTCAGTTTCCACTTTGATACTGAGATATTCAGGTTATTTCCTTTATACAACCTTTCTTGAATATTACCTTTATCATGGAGACAGCAAGATCTTAAATTAGAAGGAAACTTCCATTAAAATCCCATCTGTGGTGCTTCCGGCATTTCTGTTCTTAAAAACACATTCCTTCTGTAACACCTGGTCCTATGCTTCTACATCCCTGCACTCCCTAGAGCTTATCAGTTAAAAAAAAAAAAAAATTAAGTCTCTACTTTCAGGATAATAAATCCTCCAAAGATACCCAAGCCTCATTCATATGCTGAATGGCATGCTCAGGTTTTATAAGGAAGTGGTGAGAGCACTTCTTCCCTGCATTTCTAATGGCTGTGAAGCCACTGCTGCTAATAGATGAGAACTGAATAAATCCTCCATTTGTTTAAGCTGATAATACTTTTGCCAGCTCTGGTGCAGCAAAAGCTCTGTGTGAAGTTCCTTAGCTAGGATTCCTTGACTCAGCACCCAAGCCACTTCCAATTACCTTGAAGAATGTGGCAATAGTTGAATGCAAAGAGGTATTTTATGTGATCAGACTGTGAACAGCTGATGAAGATTAGGCTCCTAAGTAGACTGAAAGGAAACACTTAATTATCATGCTTCAAGTATCCTCTCTGCAAAGATGGTAATGAGTTAGTACGAGTTTTGAGTCCATCGTGCTTAAAAGTTTTATTGGCTGGGTCTTTTCACTTCCCATCTCCACTCCTCTGCCCTTTGTTCCTGAGAGGTAAGATACAGATCTCCCCTGCCAAGTTCAAACCATTGCTCCTCTTTGCCCCTATAAAAATTAAATAGAAAAATTATCTTTCCAGGTCCATGTCTGCCAGCTACACCTTCCTCTACTCTTACTAACCTCATGTGTTGCCCCATAGTACCACTCTCAACACCTTGCTTTGGGGTCACACTTTTCTTTAATCTTACCCTCTAGCTCTTGGCTGATTTCCACAGGCCTTTGAACTCCAAAGTCAACAGACAGTTCCTCAGTTGCCTTTGTTTCCCCTGTATATTCCACATTAGCTCTACCTGCCACAGGATAGTCTCTACCTGGCTCTTGACACTTTTCTGAATTGCACCATCTTTTAAAGCTTTAAATCAAATGCCTGGCTCTCTGGCAATGACCTTCTGTCATTCCAGCTCTCACACTCCCTCACTCAAAGCACACTGTTTCTGGAGGTTTCACCTCCCTATTTCTTCTCCCTCTTCTCATGTCCTTATTCCTTCATCTTGCCAACTTAGATCCCTCCCTCGATTCATTTATTCATTCAACTAATTCTTGATTTCCTACTGTTTGCAGTACTCATCCCCAAGAATATAGCAGTAAATAGCAAAGACAAGGTACCTGACCTTGTGGAAGCTACATCTAACCATGCTCCTGCTGAACCCTGAATCACTTCATCTCTTACCTATCACATCCTCCTGGAAAAATTCTGTCCAGAATCATGTTAAATATTTATCATCTCTGCTTTTACACCCAGATTCCTGGGTGCTGCTAACAAAGACAAACTGCAGAGCCCTAGGAAGTGATGCCATAAATTTGGTTAAGCCAAATAAAATAAAAATGTGTTTTATAAATCGGGTATATTCATAATCATCCTCTTTCGGAATCCCTTGCAGAACCCAGTACAGTCCTATGAGAACAAAACAATGACCACTAGTGTTTATTGTAGTGGGTGCTATGTAAAAAATACGCCCCATTAACGAGGCTCCCTCCTGTCTCTGCCCTTCTGTAGCTCCATCACCTGGCACCATGCCCAACACACAGAAGCTGCGAAGGCAGATTTGGCAAATAAATCTGTATCTCACAGATGAGAAAACTGAGGCTGAAAGCAGCTCAGTAAAACTTGCCCAAGGTCACACACTAGCAAGTACAAGCCAGCAATACCAATGTGAGAACTGTACCTCTGGACACCCCGCAGCTCCAGCCTATCACAACTGAATGCACACTGTCTGTGTCACGGCATCAGCACTAAGGAAGGCATCAAACCTAGTGAGGCCTAGGGCTGTGTCTGCTTTGTTCTCTCTTCCAGTATCACTGCCATTTGAAAAAGAAGGAAAAAAAATGAATAAATGAATGAACGAACAAATGAATGAATGAATCTTTAGAGAGAGAGATCAAATGGGGAGGGGGGTGAAATGTTTATCTTCTCTGATTGTGAGGAGCAACTGTGGCTGAATATGCTGTTGTCAAAAGTACTCATGCCTTTCCAAAGTGCCTTCTTGATTTCTCCTGCCAAAGTTGGGTTTAAAGCAGCTGTACTAAATATAGAAGGCCCAGGATCTCTAAATGACCTATTTAATAACATTTCTCCTTTGTGCTCCAGCCATTTCTTTAAAAAAAAAGAAACAGGTTGAATCACAGACCTGTACCTCTGAAACAAATAATACATTATATGTTAAAAAAAAAAGAAGAAGAAGAAGAAGAAGATAGTAGGAAGGGAAAAATGAAGGGGGGGAACCAGAGGGGGAGACGAACCATGAGAGACAATGGACTCTGAGAGACAAACTGAGGGTTCTAGAGGGGAGGGGGTCGGGGGGATGGGTTAACCTGGTGATGGGTATTAAAGAGGGTACTTACTGAATGGAGCACTGGGTGTTATACACAAACAATGAATCACGGAACACTACATCAAAAACTAATGATGTAATGTATGGTGATTAACATAACATAGAAAAAAAAGAAACGGGTTTGAATAAATAAATCCCATTTTCATGGTAATAATTGCAGAGGCATCTGAAAGATAAAATGTGCCATTTTCATCACGTTTTTGAACAGATACAGCAGAGCCAGGATGATTTGCAAAAGATAGCAACATGTTCTGAAATGTATGCTAGGAGTATCGTTAAAATGTTAAATATCTACTGTAACTCTACTGTTTCCTCTTACAGATTTTAACATCCTACACATTTAGTGCCCAAAGCTGAAGACAAGGAGAGGAGATCCTCACTTTGACATAGAAAGCTCCGCTGATGGAGATGCTGCTATAAAGAATTTGCTTCTACAGCTGAAGTGTCAGGATATTTTATCAGTTTCTCTAGATTTCTGTTGTGGCTGAGACTATGTATGCAGAGGGGAGAGGGCGATGGGCAGGATATAAAAAGTGAGCCTGCAGATGAGAAGGAAGCCCCATGAGAGAAGATGGCATTAAATGACATCTTCCTATTCCAGAGCCCTGGTCGGCTAAGGGGGACCGTACAATAGGGTTGCCAAATGTATAAGCCCCATCCCAGACCAGTTCAATTAGAATCTCTCGGAGTGGGATGGAGACATCAGCACACTTTCAAACTCCTGAGGTAATTCCAAAGTCCAACCCAAGCTCGAGAAACGCTCTTCTGGTGTCTCTGGTACAGACACAGCTGTTCGGAAGTGGAGGTCACAGCGGCTCATCTGAACAAGGCCAAGTGTGTGCCTTCATGCTCGGCATGCTCCCCAGCAAACGTTCTGTTCCTTTGTATTTTCCCCTATTTCTCTTCCAGGATACATTTAATTTCTCATGCTAGCTTTCTTCATTGCTGTTACCTTCTCTCCATCCAAACAGTCCATGTGCAAATTATTTTTAACCAAAACCCCGACTTCATTTTTCACGTGTATATCTTGTCCATATTTTTAACCCCAAACCTTCCCTGATGCTCCCTCCACTCGAGCATCCCCCAGCACCTGCGTTCCCGGTCCTATCACAAAGCCAGCTGTTTGGAAGTGAGCATCCAGGAGAGCACTTCTAATGATAAAAGAAGGCTGAAGTGGCTTAAAATTTCCTTTACATCACCTGTTCTTTAAACCAATTAGAGTCACACTATCACAAGCTGGGCCTCAAAAGCTACCAACACCTCCAAATTCTCTCAGATGCTATCTCTCCTTTCGCTTTTCTTGCCAAGGTTTAGCAGATATATAGATAGACTCTCCTGTCTTGCACCTCAGAAACAACAGGGTTATTTTTGCTTTGTCCAAGATGATTCAATGTAGCCAATATTAGCGTTGTTATACATCTCAGAGAATAAAGGAGGCTGGCTTTGTGAGCTCATGGACCTTGCTTTATTAAATTTGAGTTTTATTAAATATATAATACTTGATTTCTTTTCCAGTAAAAATTTTTAACTGTGGGCAAAGCAAAAGCACATTTGCTATAATTTAGTTGTGCAATAAATTGGCTGGCTTAATTTAATGATCAATTATTAATGAATTAGTAACAGATAAATAAATTCCATAGATTATCCCTAAACTTCCTTTTAGCTAATAATGATAGCTTCTTCTCCCACTGAACATTTAATAGGAGCTGCTAACAAGTTGCAAAATTAGCAGATTTAAGTTTCATTACCTTTTGATTTCCCTATCTGCCTTCTAATGAGAGATCTAATGAGCAAAGAAGTGGCCAGGAGGAGGCAGTGAAAAAGAGAGAAAGAAAATAAAAGCAAAAGGACTGAGACACAAAGAACTAAGTGTATTTCCTTCCCTACTCACCATTTAAGAGTCTCCTCTCTTTATTTTAAGACTTCGGTGCATGTCCGCCTTAGAACTAGAGTACTAATACAATGTCATGAACAAAGACAGTCACGTCCAATACACTTACCCTAGGGAAATTCAAGAATGATTTAAAGACAAACAGCACACTTCTATTCATTCCTAATTTATTTTGCCAGGGTGTTTGAGTAAACATCAAAGTTAAGGCTTTTCAAATGAATCTTTCTTCAGTCTGGTACAAATGAGCAGATTATCAACACATATTTATTTTTTTAAAAAATCATCTTCTTGGCCAGTTTATCAGCAGCAAGTGAAAATTACTATTATCACTCCATACTCATAGCTTGCTTTTGCCTTCCCTACCTCCACATGATGGGTCACCATACTCACATAAGTAACCTGCCACTGTTCTGAATGGCTTTGTTTTATTTCCAAATATCGAATCCATCTTCAAATAAAGATTTACCTTCTCACAGAATATTAAAGTCAATGAGTCTTGATATTGGAAAGCAATTTTTAATGGAAAACACGATGTACGACTATTAAATAAAAATAGCATGGTTTGACAATCCTGCTTCGTGTGTGATTCTGGGTGAATTATGTGCCTCTGAGCCAAGGACAGCCCTGAAAGGCAGACTTTCCATTTCCTGGTGCCACCAGGGGTATGTGTTACTTGGTTGACCGAGCTATGGAGTTGAAGTGAACAGCTTTATGGTCCTATCTAAAGATCTTTCCAATTTATTAATTCAAAGTTATAAGAAAATGGTGACATTAAATCTAAATGCATATCCATAATGCAAGAGTCCCCAGATCTTCAGCTTCTTTGAAATTATTATTATTTTAAAAACATGTTTCTGAAAACCCAAACCAATTCATCCAATTCAGCAGAACATTTATGTTAACTTACAAAGGCATAACATGATGTTGGGGGAAAGCTGTCTTACACTGTAAAAAATAAATAAATAAATAAATAAATAAATAAAGATAAGCAACATATTTGGGAGTCTAAAACCTTAGTCCTCATAAGAATATGATTCAATTTGAATGTAAAAAGCATAGGCACTCTTCCACACTGCTATCCTTTCTCCATATTTATTTTTAGAGATAATGCTTAAATAAATCACCCAGAAAGCAAGATGATTATTAATTATTTACTTATTTGGAGCCAAACCTTTTTAGTTTTCACTGAATTACTTATTTACAAATGAAAAACAGTTCAGAAATCTCCAACACATTGACCTAGAACATAAATTGCGCATCTTTTTCCTCTTACAAAGCTATTTTTAAAATGAGCCATTATTAATACATTCATTTCCAAATGGAGGGAAAAAAACTCCGCTCTACCATTAATGTAGTGTTGGGTCCAGTATTTTTCCATTTCTGTT
This sequence comes from Eumetopias jubatus, assembly GCF_037043125.1. Taxonomy (NCBI): domain Eukaryota; kingdom Metazoa; phylum Chordata; class Mammalia; order Carnivora; family Otariidae; genus Eumetopias; species Eumetopias jubatus. The sequence goes on from NW_028274807.1 coordinate 169,412,439, forward strand.
AAAAAGCAACAGACTGTCCAGCACTCGCAATGGAGAAGTGAGGATGTGACGTTCGGTGCAGTCAAGAACACCTCTAGGACTAGGACAAGACCTTCTTCCTATCTCTATGGTGGTTCTTTGCCCAACCAGCCCCCATTTCTCAGCATTTTCATGTGTGTGTCCATCCTTTACGATGAGGTAGCCCATGTGCTTCAGGGAGTGCTGATCTAACCTCCAGACCTGATTAGGTGCAGGGGACCCTTTTACCCTTTGTCACTGATGAACTCAATAATGCAGGGCTAAGCCAATCACTTTCATGAAACGTTCTTGGCTAAAGGGATTGGTGAAATAACTGGCAGGTAACCCATTATCGGCCAGTAAAACATAATAAATTATTGCTCAGGGCACTGAAAAAGAGATATCTTTGCTTCTATTAGAGAACCCCTGGAAGAGATCATCTCTCCTTCTCTGAACTTCAATACTACATGAGGCTTCGACATGCCCCAGCCACAGCAAGGAGTGGTGGCTGATTCAGGGAAATAGGGCAGGAGGCCTGAGCAAATGAGGTCTGACTTCTGTCCCACATCTGAACTTTTTCCCTTAAGTGAACAATACATTTTCCATATTTTGTTAGTTTGAATTTTCTTCCTTCCTATATATAGGAAGGATTTTTTTCCTTCCTTCCTATAACCCCAAGTACATTTTTTGACATGTCCAAGAATGTTTTTTACAGGACTCTTCCTAATACACAAATAGTGAAAAACAACCCAAATGTTCAGAAACTGTAGAATAGGTAAACTGTAAAATTCAAACAATGGAATATTATATGGCAATGAAACAGAACAAAGTATTGCAACATGAAACAACAGGTATAAAGCTCAAAGATATAACCTTGAGTTAAAGAGGTCAAAAAAAGGGCACCTGGGTGGCTCAGTTGGTCAAGCGACTGCCTTCGGCTCAGGTCATGATCCTGGAGTCCCGGGATCGAGTCCCACATCGGGCTCCCTGATCGACGGGGAGTCTGCTGCTCCCTCTGACCCTCTTCCCTCTCGTGCTCTCTATCTCTCATTCTCTCTCTCTCAAATAAATAAATAAAATCTTTAAAATAAAAAAAAAAGAGGTAAAAAATGGAGTCCATTTCCTGTAATTCCATTTATATTAAGTTCAAAAACAGACAAACTAATCTGTGTTGGTAGAAGTCTGCAGAATAGTGGTTCCCTATGACCCAAAATACTTTGACATATTCTTTGATCATAATCACAATATTTCTTCAAGTATTATATCCAGCTTTCTCCACACATTAAAAGGCCTGTCCCCTTACAACTGTCTATTTCTGTTCTTTTAACAGTTTAATTTCATTTTTCCCAGCAAACCTTTAGTGCTTTGCCTGGAATCAATCTAATTTCAAGTATCTAAATTTACCAGGGGTGGGAAAGGATGGTGGGGTGTGGCTATGAACACAGGGGTATCTATTTTCTGTGCATCTCAGTACAAAATATGTTTGTATACTGTATGATGCCTAATATACTCAGAAATTTCATAATTTAAAAAATAGTCTGGACTCAAAAAAAACACAACAACAACAAAACCACCTTATGATAAGAATTAGTTTCTAAAATACCTGTGGCCTTCTAAACTACTGTATGTAGCTCAACGTCTAGATTATGAAAATGGAGGTAAATGCAGAAGCTCACACTGTCAAAAATGTTAAAAAAAAAAAAAGCAGTCTCTTAAACTGGAGATTTTGGACTCAGAAGGTCTGGGAAGTATTTAAGATAGGCGAGTATATCTTTGACAAAGTTGAGAATCAGGAGTGATACTTTTTAAAGTAGCAAAAGAAACTGAATGCTCGCTGTTGTTTTAAAAATATTTTGTATACTTTTCCAGGCCCCCAACTTGGGGAGTTGGTTCCCCCTGGTGGGAGACCTGGCTTCAGACTTGGCCTTCTCGCCCCCACTGGGGGTGAAGGTGATGAGCCCGCAGGGCTGGAGCCTTGCTGGGTTTCCAAGGCCCTCCTGGAAGGTCAGGAATCAGGCTGGGGGTTGGGGCAGGTGCTGAAGTGTGGGGGATTCCCCCATGCCCCCCCATATGAGTTCTGGCTGGTGGGGGGAGGATTTCATACTGTGGACCTCAGGTTAGAATGGGACTGGTGCCCCAAGGCAGCCTTGAGACCTCTCAGCCAGAAGGCGAGCTGGGAACAGAGATAGAGAACAACTCCAAGGGGTCCTCCCCCCAGCCCTGTGCTGCCCCACCAGAGGCTGTGAACCTGTCAAGGAGAAGTTGGGAGCAAATCCATGGGAAGTCCCAGGACATCAAAGTTATGCAGAAAGACCTGAACAACTTGCCAAGCTCCTGAAGCAGAAGAGGATCACCCTGGAATATACTCAGGCCAATGTGGGGCTCACGCTGAGGGTTCTCTTTTGGAAGGTGTTCAGCCAAATGAACATCTGCCTTTTGGAGGCTCTGCCGCTCAGTTTCAAGAACATGTGTGAGCTGGGGCCCCTGCTGTAGAAGTGGGTGGAGGAAGCTGACAAGGATGAAAATCTACAGGGGATATGCAAAACAGAGACCCTCGCAGCAGGCCCGAAAGAGAAAGTGAACAAGTCTGGAGAACCAAGTGAGAGGCAACCCGCAGAACATATGCCTGCAGTGCCCGAAACCCACCCGACAGCCAATCGGCCAAATGGCCCCGCAGCTCGGGTGTCAGAGGGTTGTGGTCCCAGGGTGGTTCTGCGATCGTCACCAGAAGGGCAAAGGATCAAGCATGCTGTGAGTATTCGCAAGGAGAGATTTTGAAGCTGCTGGGTCCCCTTTCTCAGGGGCACCAGCATACTTTCTTCTGGCACCAGGACCCCTGTTGGTAGTCCAGGCTATGGAGGCCCTCACTTCACTAGGCTGTACCCCTCAGTTCCTTTCCCAGAGGGTGAAGCCTTTCCCTCGGTGTCTATCACCACTCTCGGCTCTCCCATGCATTCAAACCCAGGATCTGGCCCTTCCAGGAAAGGGAGTAGGGGTGGGAGGTTGCAGAAAAAAAAGGGGAGAGCTAAGGAAAGAGAACTTGGGGTTTATACCAAGGCTTTGGGATTAAGTTCTTCATTCCCTAAGAAAGGATTTGGGAACACGAAGGGTATGGGGGCAAGGAGTTTGGGGGAACTGGTTGGAGGGAAGTTGAAGTTCAAGGATGTTCTTGTTTTTAATCCCCACATCACTCATCACTTTGTTCTTAAATAAAGAAGGCTGGGATACAGTAGGTGGGGGGAAAATGTATATTTGACTTAGGAGTAGAAAATTGAGTAATGGCAATAGCAAAAGGCTACTTGAAACTTTACCTGAATGCAGGTATTTAATGCAAGAAGATAACATGATGGGGAAAACACTTATCTCCCACATATATCATAGAAGAGAGAACAAGACAACCCTGAAAGTTAGATTTGATTTGAGACAAAATGACAATAGACTTTCTTAATTAACCATGCCAACAGGCTAAGAGACACTACTAGGGAACATAGAGCTCCAAAAGCGCCAGATCCTAGTAGAAAGTTGAGAAGAATACAGTAAAGTTCCAATAGGGTTTAAAAAAAAAAAAAAAAAAAAAAACTTGTAGTGTAATTATTAGTAGAAAATTGTACAAACTTCAGCCGTCGCCACATCCCCTTAAGGCAATATATTAAATCTTGTCCTAAAATTCCTTTACCCATTATACAGAGAGGTCATTGCATTTTAACTATGGCTTTCTGTAAGAACTGTTCTTTTTAAAAAATTGTATTTAAATACAGATGCCCATATCCTGCCTCTTATTCATCTATCAGTTATCCTAGGTGACCATGTAAAAACTCTGGCTTTGATGTTAATTAGTTATGTGATCTTGGGCAAGTATCTTAATCTTGGTATGCCTCAGTTTCCCTACCTATGTATTAGGGATAATAGTACCTATTTATGAAGAGATTATCTAGTGTATTACATTAGACAGCTTTTGTGAAGTATTTACATAATGTCTAGTATATGGCAAAAATCCAAGAAAGTTAAACTGTGGCCATTACTAGTAATGTCTTCTAAGTTGGCAGGAGGATGCAACTTGTAGCTCCTACAGAGAAGGTAAGTACAGGCACTCACAAAGAATTGAGAGACTATCCAGGAAGAAAACACCCTTTCTAAAACCATACTTCCAGTTCTAGTATATAACTCATGGCTGCCTTGATAAGCAGAAAAATTTTCTCTACTCTTTCAATGCTATTTGATATTTCACAATAAATTAAAAATGAGAATCAGAAGCAAATCAAACCAATTATAAAATTAAATGTGTTTTCTGTTCGTGGGAATGCAAGCTGGTGAAACCACTCTGGAAAACAGTATGGAGGTTCCTCAAACAGTTGAAAACAGAGCTACCATCCGATCCAGCAATTGCACTACTGGGTATTTACCCCAAAGATACAAATGTAGGGATCCGCAGGGGTACGTGCACCCCAATGTTTATAGCAGCAATGTCCACAATAGCCCAACTTTGGAAAGAGCCAAGATGTCCATCGACAGATGAATGGATAAAGATGTGGTATATATAAACAATGGAAGATTATGCAGCCATCAAAAGGAATGAGATCTTGCCATTTGCAACGGTGTGGATGGAACTGGAGGGTGCTATGCTGAGTGAAATAAGTCAATCAGAGAAAGACATGTATCATATGACCTCACTGATATGAGGAATTCTTAATCTCAGGAAATAAACTGAGGGTTGCTGGAGTGGTGGGGGAGTGGGAGGGATGGGGTGACTTGGTGATAGACATTGGGGAGGGTATGTGCTATGGCGAGTACTGTGAATTGTGCAAGACTGTTGAATCACAGATCTGTATCTCTGAAACAAATAATGCAATATATGTTAAGAAAAAAAAGAAGATAGCAGGAAGGGAAGAATGAAGAGGGGGAAATCAGAGGGGGAGACGAATCATGAGAGATGATGGACTCTGAAAAACAAACTGAGGGTTCTAGAGGGGAGGCGGGTGGGGGGGATGGGTTCGCCTGGTGATGGGTATTAAAGAGGGCACGTTCTACGTGGAGCACTGGGTGTTATGCACAAACAATGAATCATGGAACACTACATCCAAAACTAATGATGTAATGTATGGTGATTAACATAACAATAAAAAAAGATTTAGTTCCTGCTTAGGGAATCTGAGACTTATTGTTGTCATGTCTAGTAAGGGTTCTGAACTACACAGACCCACATAAGCAGGTTCTAGTGTAAAAGATACAAGGACCAAGGAAGAAAGTGTGTTCAAGAACCTTATACTTTAGAGTTACTGTAATATTTACCTGAGTTGAAGGCACTTCTCTTGATTAATCAAATCACATTAACTTTATCAAGAGCTTTCCTATTTTCTTCCTTTCCAATTAAATGATAAAATAAGAAAAAAAATTAAATGTGTTTTTCCATGATTTGCCCATGCCCCTCCCATAAACACTAGATATTCTAATATGTTCCCCTAGGACAGTGTTTCATACACCATGGTCCCATACCACAAATATTAGAATCATCCCAGGTGAAATGACTTATTAAAATGCAAATTATTTGGTTCCCAGCCCATGCTGAAGGAAGAAATGCAGTGGGGAGTGGAGAGAGGTTCTGAGAATCTTCAATTTTTGCAGTCGCCCGAGGTAAATTTTATGTACACTTAGATGTGCAAAATAATAATCTATGGCATTGGTTCTCAAGTGTGATTCAGACTAGTAGCATTAGCGTCACCTAGGAACTTGTGGGACATACAAAATCTCAGGCCCCACCCCAGACCAGCAGAATCAAACCTGGGCATGTGCCTTCTAGGTGATTCTGATGCATGCAAAAGTTTGAGAACTACTGCTTTAGAGTCTTGCTATTCAAAGTGTGGTCCAAGAAGCAATGCTTAGGCATCACCTGGGAGCTTGTTAGAAATCAGAAATTTGGGATTGCAATACCATCAGCTTTGTTCTTTCCCAAGATTGCTTTAGCTATTTGGGGCTTCACCCCAATCCAAGTAAATCAGATTTTAGAATTAAAAAGATGGCCAGGTTATTTCTATGCACATTAAAATCTGAGAAATGCTGGGCTAGGTCAGTGTTTTGCAAACTTCTTTGAAAGTGAAAATACAACTTCTAAGCTCCTTCCCTGGAGATTCTGACTTTGAGGGTCTAGAATGATTTTAAGATTTTTATGTATTTACATGAATCCTAGGTAATTAATGTTATCAGCAAAGTTTAGGAAATATGGCTTTGGAGACAAATTTCTGGGTACCGCCTAAGTTACAAATCATTGTCTTATATCAGGTTTCTCAATTTTGGCATTATAAACATTATGTGACAGATAATTCTTTGTTGCAAGGGCTGTTCTGTGCAGTGTAGGGTGTTCAGCCATGTCCTTGGCCTCTTCCCACTAGATGTCAGTAGCAGCTTCTCCACTCATGACAATTAAAAATATCTCCAAACATTGACAAATGTCCCCTAGGGGAAAAAATGCCCCCACTCTCCACTGAGAGCCACCGATCTAGAAGAAAACTTACAATTATCTATTATTTTATAATACACTACTCCGAAGCTTAGGAGCTCAAAACAATAACCATGCAGTTCTTCTCAAAAGCCAAGAATTCAGGGCAGGGTTGGCTGAGTGGTTCTTCTGCTTCATGTGGCATCATATGATACTCCTTTGGTTTCCTTCTATTCGCAGCTGAACTGGAAGATCCATAAACCTAACATCTGGTCATTTAGTTTTCTCTGTTCACTTGAAGGCTCAGCATTTGGCAGCCCAACCCAAGGTTCTTTAAAACATGGTGGACAGATTCCCAAGAGAGAAAGCAGATGTTTCCAGGGCTCTTAATGGCCAGGCATGGAATTGTCACAGTGTCATTTCCTCCATGTTTTATGGATTAAAGTGAATCGCAAAGGCAGCCCAGATTCAAGGGGAGGCACACGGACCCTATGTACTTGCAGGATGGGAGGGATTGATAGCAGTCACCTTTGTAGACTATTTACCACAGTGAGTCTTGCAGGCATGGTCCACTTTAAGAACAGAAATTGCTATATCATGTGGTTTTTTTAAAACACATCTCTAGTATGTTTATCTAAAATATTGAGAATTCAATATAATATTGTCCCTTAGCGTTCCTTTTATAAAAATTTTAGTTCCAGTATAATTAACAGTGTTATATTAGTTTCAAGTGTATGATGTAGTAATTCAGCAGTTGCATATATTACTCAGTGCTCAAGATTAGTGTACTCTCAATCCCCATTACTTTTTTCACCCATCCCCACCCCCACTACCATCCCTTTGGTAATCACTGGTTTGTTCTCTATAGTTAAGAGTCTGTTTTTTGGTTTGTCTCTTTTTTTTTTTCCTTTGTTCATTTGTTTTGCTTCTTAAATTCCACATACGAGTGAAATCATACGGTATTTGTCTTTCTCTGACTTATTTCACTTAGCATTATACTCTCTAGATCCATCCATGCTGTTGCAAATGGCAAGATTTCATTCTTTTTGATAGCTGAAGAATAATCCATTATATATACCACATCTTCTTTATCTTTTCATCTATTGATAGACATTTGGGCTGCTTTCCGTAACTTGGCTATTGTAAATAATGCTGCAGTAAACACAGGGGTGCATGTAACCCTTTGAACTAGTGTTTTTGTATTTTTTCAGATAAATACCCAATAGTGTGATTATTGGATCACAGGGTAGTTCTATTTCTAATTTTTTGAGCAACCTCCATACTCTCTTCCAGAGTGGCTGCACCAGTTTGCCTTCCCACCAACAGTGCACGAACATTCCTTTTTCTCCACATCCTCTCCAACACTTGTTTCTTGAGTTTTTGACGTTAGCCATTCTGGCAGGTATGAGGTGATATCTCATTGTGGTTTTGATTTACATTTCCCTGATGATGAGTGATGCTGTGATGCTGAGCATCTTTTCATACTATGTCTATACATTCCATTAGACTTTTTTTTATTTTTTTCTCCTAAAAGATGCATTGGGGAAAGGATTTCTTCTGGCTTTCCAATTTCATTGCCTTCATTCTCACCTCATCCCCATTCTGGGGAACAAACTTCTTGAATTACTACATACTGTAAAGTATACATAAATAAATTGTAGAGCTAGATGAGTTTGTATACCCTGGACCAGGATATAGGTTATCGGCACCCCCAGAGCCTCCCAGTGACTACCTCCCTCCAAAAGTAACCACTGAATTCTATCACTGTGAATTAGTTTTGCCTACTTTTCAGTTTCATATAAATGGAGTTGTAGAATATCGCCCTTTTGTATTTGGCTTATTTTGTTCAATATCATGGCTGGAAGATTCATCTGTGTTGTTGTATAGAAAGCTTGACCCTTCTTACCTCCCCTTGAGTGGTATACTTATCCTACATCTCTTTTCTTCTCTTTCACTCTTTATTCTTCAGCTGCATTAATATTTTTTAAAAGCTGATTCTACAGGTCTTCTGATAAAAACTCATCATCAGACTCTGGATCTCTACTACTTTCAAAATAAATCTAAATGCTTAGCCTTCACAATCTCATGCCAATCTATTTTTCAAATCTTACCTTACTTACTAACCACAATACCCAACTGGATGCCACTTAATCTCTGATGTCCCCCATGTTTTCACTCAGCCTTTTATCACGGTCCAGATGGAGAAATGGATCTCCTCTCAAGATCCTGTCATTTTTTTTTTCCTTACTTGAGTTGGCTGGGCGTTCAATTTTTTGTGTTTAAGTAACTATACACTCCCATAACTGGTCAGTTGAGATCTAATAACATAAGAAAGTTAAGATTATTTCTGGCTAGACTGGAGAGAAACCTTGAGGTAGAAAGTATTTCTTCTTTGAGATATCACCTCAATTAGAAAAAGGATCTCTCAAAATATAAAACTTGACTGATATTTCAAAACATAACATGGTCAGGAACAGGTAAAATAGAAGAGCTTCAAAGAAACAAGTGAACAGGGGTCTATATAAATAGAACTGCATTATCTTGAAGAATTAATCATCTTCTGTACTACAAATATGTCAGGAGAAAGAGTGTTGGATGAATCTCTAATAAACACAGCTTTGTTTTGAGGTTTTTTTTTTACTAAATTTTACTAAATTACTAAACTTTAGTTTAGTAATTACTAAAGAATTAAAGGCATCAGAAAAGGCTAAGAGTCTAGGAAAAAGTAATTATCACTGACATGACTGTAATTTTTTTGAACATGAAGCAATAGTAGAGATGAAAGATGTCTTTAACTATTTGAAGTAATATTATTTTTGCTTCCACTTAGTCTAGAATTGGGTCTAATCTGTGTGTGTCAATATGTCATAAACAGCATAGCACACAATGGGCTCCCATCATCAGAGGTGGGAGCCCTACTTAGGTTAAAGTTTGGTCTAATATAGGTAGTTCCCAGCTGCTGGTATATTAACTAGAAGCATGAGAGTCACTGGGGCACTCTTTACAAGATAAAATATTCTAGTCCCACTTCCTAACCTACTGAGTCACATAAGGCATAGTGTCTAAGAACATGCTCTTTTAAGTAAGTGCCTATCAAGCTTTAAGACCTCCTTCAACTCAAGAAATGTTTGCCTTTGATAGCAAAAGGTATAAGGAAGTGTTTCAAATTGTTCCTGATTCAAAGGATTCTTTGGATTTCTAAGCTTAAAATGGAAAACATTTTTTTTTTCAATTACCTGAAGCTCCATCTGTTTACTTATTTATTTTATATTCATTGGGTGGGTACCATGTGCACCGATGTGGAGTTAACACAATGAGTCAGGTCCCTGAACTCACAGAGTATCCAAATTGAAAGGGAAAACAGATATGAAACTGACAGATACAGAAAACAAATTTAAAATTACTACTATGTCAAGCCTTATAACTCTGATGAGTATAATGAAATAAACTATGGCTTGATGAAGAGACGCTAATAAGGAAGTCTGATTGAGACCGGAGGTCAGAAACATCCCCAGTAACAAAAAGGGCATTTAAGCTGAGGCTGAAGGATGGCAGAGGATTTTTCAGGCCTTGAATGAGTAGAAGGGCATTCCAAGAGGAGGGAACAGCACCTGTGAAGACCTTGAAGTAGAAAGAAGGAATTTGTGTTTTTTGCAAGGAACTGAAAGAAGGCCTGTTTGTTTGAGGAAGACAAGTAGTCCAAGATGAAGTTGATAGTTAGACAGGGGCCAGATCATGCTCAGTGTGATGCCTAATTTTCTGTGTCAACTTGTCTGGGCCACAGTTTCCAGATATGAGGTCAAACATTATTCTGGATGTTTCTATGAGGGTGATTTGAATGAGATTAACATTTAAGTAGGTGGACTTTACGTAATGTAGATTGCCCTTCATAATGTGGGTGGACCTCATCTGACTGTTTGAAGTCCTAAACAGAGGAGAAGAATGATCTCCCCAAGAAAGAGGGAATTCTGTCCGAAGACAGCCTTAAGACTTGAACTGCAACACTCTCCCTTCCCTGAGTTTCCAGTCTGCTGGCTCACCCTTCACATTCAGGGCTTACCAGACTTTTATAGATAGGCCCCTATATCCTCTTGGTTCTGTTTCTCTGGAGAACCCTTGATTAACACAACAAAAGTTGGAAAACTTGTAATATATATTTTATTTTGCCCAACATTAGAATGGGAAGCCATTGCAAAGAAGTAGTTTTAGCAAATATCGGTCATCACGTATTTAGTTTCTCTAGATACATTTTTATGCTAGTATTTCCACATACAGACTTCTAGAAAGGGCTACCAGATTCAGGCTCCCCTTAGCCCTTTATCTCTCTAATATACTCCCCCATGCATTTTATATCTTTCCTTTATCCCCCTATTATTTCATAAAGTCCAATCTCAAAAGTTCTACAACTCCCTGTTTTAAAGGTTTTGCTGGGGAAATCACTAAAATAAAGCAGCTCTGAAACCAATTTAACTTTATTGCTCCCAGCACAGCAACTACATATTGTTCCAAAATCCCAATATTCTTTCTCTAAAATTTGCATGCACAGCATATGTCATTGAATGACAAGAAAAATTCAGCCCAGATCCCCAAGTTGAAATAAATGCCAATTTATTTTTCTTTCTAGAAATAAATCTGTAAAGAACTTTCTTTGAATTGGGGTGCATGGTAGGGAGGTCTTCTTGTAATTTATTTTCATAGCTCCCATCCAAGGGAAGTCACCAAACTAAATCAAGTGAGACAGAGGTACCTTGACTGACTCACTAAAGCATGGAGGGATAGTAGAATTCTTCTTGAAGAATTCACACAATTCAGATAGCAATTATAGCTCTCAATTTTCTCACTAACCAATACCTGCATGACTTGGTTTAAAAAAAAAAATCATGAGTGATATTTGGGTTTTCATCATCAAATATATTTTTTAGAACCTACTACGCACAATGTCAGGTCTTAGGAACTGGATGATTGATAGCATACACTATTCATTGAATAAAAACATGATGCATGCCAAGCCCTGTTCGAGCCTCTGGGGATACAGCAGTAAACAAGGAAACATGAGGCATGGATCTTTCCTCTTCCATTGAATCCTTTTTGATTCTGGAGGGGGTGAAATAGACTATAAAATGATAATGAAGCACAAGATAATTTCAGAATCCAGTAAGTGCTATGACTATAATCATAAAAAGAACAAACACTTAACATATATTTTGTGCCAGAAACTGCACGAAGCATTTTACTCACATGAACTAATTTTACCCTCACAACAACTCTATGAGACAAGTACTATTATTACCTGTTTAACAGATTAGGAACCTTAGTCATCAGGAGGTTAATGAATTTGGCTGAAACCAGGTGGAGCCAGGATGTGCCTCTGGGCCTCTGATTCCAGGTGTCTGTGCCTCTCGCTTCCACGTTAGGCGGGTGGCTATGATGGGAAGGCACTGGGGTCCACTTAGAAGGAATAGTCAGAAAAGGCCTCCACGAGGATTGATGTAGCTCTGAGACATACCTAAGGGATTCAGAACATTCCAGAATCCAAAAACCCAAGGATTCAAAATATTCTAGAACTCTAATGACTTGAACCATAAGTAGAAATACGACATCTAAAATAACACAACAGTAGCACCTAACATTTTTGGAATGTTCTCTAGTTGCCAAACTGTATTAAGTGCACTATCAGCGCCATCTCAGTTAGTCCTTCCAATGTTCCATGTGGTAGTGCTATAAATCCCCACTTCAATGAGGAAAACATGAATTCAGAGATAATAGATGGCTTGCCTTGGTTCAGTGAGAGACCAGGAGTGATTCCATGTACGGAGTCTAGAAACATTTGGTGACTGTAAAGGCAGGTAAATTGGAAACCACAAACTGAAAGAGGAAAGAAGAGTGACTTAAGTGAACAGAAAATATATTTCGTACACAGAGTTTGTTTTTCTCTTCATTAATGGAGATGAACTATGTGGCTTACTAGAGGATGTCTCAAGCAGAGAAAACACCTCTTTGTGAAAAGAAATGGAGAACAGAACTGACATTTATTGATTATTGGTTACAATATTAGGCACTTTACTCCGTGCTTTCTGGAGCCTGTGAATTACAACTTTTAAACTTGAAGCAATCAAGATCCCCACTAGCAGCTCAAGGTACAGAGTTCGAATCTACACTAACAACTGTCATCTTGCTAATGTTTGATGCCATGAGGTTTTTTTATAGGTGTCAGAAGTCTGGTCACTAGTTGTATATTTATGTGCCAGAATTTCTATACTTTTGTTGTAGCTGGAGCTCATATTTTAAACATACCTCTTATTGCCTGTTAATTTAATAAAGTATCCCAACATCTTAAGTTGTGTGAGTGTATGTGACTAAATGAAAGAGAGAGCAAGAAAGAATAAGAGTGAGAGAGAGAAAACAAGAATGAAAGGGAGCAAGAGAGAGAGAGATAGAAAGAGAGAGAGAGGAAGAGAATGAATAGAAATGGGTATGTCACAAAACATCTTAGCTGTCACAGATGCTTCAAAGAAGTGGTGCCCATGTATTACCATTCATTACCTTAGTATAATTCAGAACTTTGTTTGTTATTAATGTGCACAACAGATGTCAGGTCTCTGGAAGAAATAGAGGAAGTAAGATGTCCACTGAATCCTTGGTCTTCCCAAAGTGGTCCAGTGGTCAATAAGGTTTCATGTTCCATCATGGAACTTCTAAGATAAACACAATTTCATATTCTAATCATCCCTAAGTGATGAAAAAGGGAATAATGAAAGCAAATAAACAACTTAAGAGTTTGTCTCTGCTTACAAACAAACCCACACAATCAGAAATCAGTGAACTATTTCCTTTGACTGTGGTGTTTCTCTAGTTCATAGATATTAATTCAGTTATCCATCCTTGCAGTCACCCATTTATCCTCTCAAGAAACACACTGAGCACCTATTAATTACAGGCCTATGATCTTAGCCAGAGGTACAGTTACAGGAATCATGAGCCTCGAGGTGATGACTAAAGTCATGGACATGGAAGAGATTTCCCAGAGTGGGGGGAAATCAGCGAAAAGAAGTGAGGGCCAGTGACAGAACCTCCTGGATAAAGAAGACATTGAAGCATAAAGAATTATGAGCCAGGGAAGGAAACCTTAGATGAAATGGTCAGAAAATTAGGAGGAGAACAGAAAAGGTCTAACTTTGTAATAAGAAAGGAGGGCTTGACAAGATCTAATCAGATGAAGACTGGATTAGTCCAGAGGCTTAGGTATCCAGGAGGTTACTGGCAGATTTTCACCTGTGACATCTTAGGGCAAGGTTGGAGGTAAAGGCCTGATTACTGTGAATTGACAAGTAAAGGATAGGCACTGAGTGGAAACTGTAATGGGAGATTATCTATTTGACAGAGAGAGCAAGAAGCAAGCCCCCTGCTGAGCAAGGAGTCTGATGTGGGACTTGATCCCAGGACCCTGGGATCATGACCCGGGCCGAAGGCAGCCGCTTAACTGACTGAGCCACCCAGGCGTCCCTGTAATGGGAAATTATCTACTTGAGGAGTCTGGCTGTGAAGAAAAACAGAAAGGATAGCAACTAAAGGATATTCTAAGTCAAAGGAGAATGTCTAGTATAAGATGGAGGAGACAAGCACATTCACAGGCTGTGTGGAAGGAACCAGTACAGAAAGAAAAACTGGAAACGCAGGAGAGAGAGAACAGAGGGTCAGGAGGCACTCAGATCAAGAGCACAGAAGCAGAGTTATGTAACCTTTGAAGATAAGACACACCTTTTCGTCTGGCACTGAAAAAGAGAATGAAATTAGATGCAATTCTATATTTTTAAAGTATAAGAAGAGGAAGCTGAAGGAGCGCACATCTAAAAATGCTGTTTTTCTAGGCGACAAAGGCAAGTCTCAACTAACTGCTAGGACAGTGAGGTAGAGAATTTGAGGGGGCTGATGTGGTATGAAATACCTATGCTGGAGAATGGAAGGGAAGGTGAACCAAGGACATTCAGAATTACTGAGTGGACACAAAAGAACCATCTGAGTTTGCATTCACTTCATAGTGCTGAGCTACAGTGGCATTTTTTAAAGTCTGTCCCACGGACCACCTGAATTAGATTTTTCTGAGATCCTTGCTAATCATGCCAATTTCTGGATCTCATTCCAGACCCTACTACATCTTCTCAGTTGATTCTGGTGCTCACTTAAGTCTGGAATCACTGATCTGGACAGTTTCTCAAATTTTCTCAGTCCCCAAAGTCACTTGCACAGATTCTTAGATTTTGACTAGATCTATTGAATCAATATCCTCAGTAGAAAGTTCTGGGGGTCTGTACTATTAAAGAGAGGCCTCAATGTTTCTGATGACCAGTCAAGTTTAAGAACATGGATCTCAAGTTCAGATGTGATGGAAGTTGGCAAGAAGTATTAATAATGGTGTATGGGGGCACCTGGGTGGCTCAGTAGGTTAAGCATCTATCTTCAGCGCAGATCATGATCCCAGAGTCCTGGGATCCAGCCCCATGTCGGGCTCCCTGCTCTGCAAGAAGTCTACTTCTCCCTCTGCCCCTCCCCCCACTTGTGCACAAGCATGCTCTCTCTCCCTCTCTCTCTCTCTCTCCCTCCCTCTCTCTCTCTCTGAAATAAAAATCTTTAAAAAAATAATGGTTTATGAGTTCACAAAAGATGATTTTTTAAATTTTATTTTTAGATTAACATACAGTAAAACTGAAATATTTGTGTCCAGTTGTAAGAAGTTGGGAACATATATAAATTTGTGTAATCATCACCACAATCAGAACAGTTGAATCAAGCAAAAAACCTTGCTTGAGCATTAGAGTCAAATTCTCCCCTAGTCGCTGGCAACAAGTGACCTATTTTCTAACACTATAGTCTTGTCCTTTCGAGAATGTCATATGTTATCACAAAGTGTGTAACCTTTTGAGACTGACCTGTTTCATTCAGCATAATGCCTTGAGATCCATCCAAATTGTTGCTGTTATCAACATTTTGTTCCTTCTTACAGCTGAATAGTATTTCACTATGTAGGTGTACCACAATTTATTTATATATTTGCCCACTAAAAGACATTTGGGTTGTTTTCAGTTTTTACAATTATGAAAAACTCTATAATGAAGATATGCATGGAATTTTTGTGTTAACATAAGCCTTCATTTCTTTAGTGTAAAGAAGCCAGGAGTAGGATTTCTACAAAATGGATTCTTAATTCATTAACAGATAGTTATGGAGCAGTCATTATGTATAAATTAAAGTTTTAACTGTCTGGGTGTAGAAAAATTATCACCAATACTGAGTAAGATTCAGAATGACTTTCAACAAGAGGTAGAAGAGATGGACATACGCACGGTTATTGCAAAGGAGTGAAGTATGGGGTATGGGGTAAGGGCTCATGAGGGAAGCAAAGACTGTGGGTTGAACAGCAACATATTCAACCTCAAGGTTGATATGATTATATGGAAGGACCACTTTCTCCTCTCATTGCCATGGCTAATATTATAGGACTCTGTGGGCTTGAAAGCTATAACAAATCTAAAGCAAGTAAAATAACAAAACAAAACAAAACAAAACAAAACAAAAAAACAACTTTCCTTGGTATTTTTGTCCACCACTACATCAAAAGATTAGCATGTAGTATGTAGTCTATGAATGTTTGGTAAAGAAAGAAAAGTCATGCATATGCACGCTGGGAGCCAGAGGGCACAACTATTTCAGAGGAGGTGGATCAGTAAGAGTGCAAGTTGTTAGTGCTATAGGAAATGAGATCAGATGCACTTAAATCATTGTTTATATTGTGAAAGCATTGTTTGGGGATGATGGGAAATAGATTCCCATATACTTGTACAGCTTTTGTAGGATGCCTTCCTTACCTCTAGCTGAGATGGGCCAGTGGCTGTAATTATCCTCCAAGTCTAGAAGAATACTCCCCTCAATGGCATGTGTTAACTGAGGGTTCAGTTGTGCCTATAAGCTCTACACCCCATAGTGAAAAACAACCCAGAGTAAACTTCTTGCAGGAGAGGCAGCCACAGCACAGTAAAGGAGCTTGCAAAATGATGGTCTCTAGAGCCCTGGCCCATGCCAGCAATCAGAACTGGCAAAAACAAAGCATCATGCTAGTATGAACTGAACTCTTTATGACAAGGTATATAGAATAAAGCAAAGTTGCTCAGGAAGTAAGCAGGAAGGGTTTAAGGGCTATCAGATCTTGCTGCCAAATAAGCAAAAAAGAGACTTAGAGTCTTCCTTGGCTTTAAAAATAGGCCCAAGAAGCCCCTTTGTCTAATACCAGTACATATCTGCTTTGAAATCCACTTCTGAATCTTTATTTTTGACTAAGACAACATCCATGTAAGGAACATTACCAGAAGAGACACTGTATGTGGAAGATAACTAATTGACAGCCTTCAGTTGGTCCAGGAATAGTCTAGCTTACTTATATGAAGTGAAGTCCAAATGCCTGCTTTCGTTGGATCAACATGCTTCTAAAACTGTGCACATTAAACAAGACTATCAAGAAAGCACAGAGAGAGGATATTTGCAAATAAGCATCAAGGACATGTTACTTGACTAGAGGATAATCACAGTAATGACCATGGCTCCTGGTTTAGGACATGAGTCAGAAACAATACAGACATGAGGACTCTATCATTGTTCAACAACCTCACAGAAAAGAATAATTTGTTTACCATAAAAGTTGTTTGTGGAAAATGTGTGTGTGTGTGTGTGTGCATGTGTATGTGTGTGTATAAAATATGCACTGCAATAGTCTCAGCAAAAGAGATGATGCTTAGTCATTCTAATATACCACTGGAGGAATAACTATTCCTCATTGTGCAATGTTTTTCTACGATGCTTTATATTTGATTTGCAACCATTAAATTCCTGAGTTCCTGAGGAGCATATAGGTGCAGGAATTACTTTTATCACTGCTTTTGCTTGCTGATGGACACATATTTTAAATTTACCCTGCAAACCAGCTGTTCGCATCTTCCCTGGATCCATTATCCCATTATATAAGACAAAAGTTTGAGGTAATTTTGCTTCATGTCTCTCTTCCGTCTCTCCATAGTCAGCTGTTGCTAAGCTCCATAAACATTTCTTAGAATATTTCAAGAGAATAACAACACTAATTGGTGACAACAGCAGTAGCAGACATCTTTTATTGAGCATTCAGTATACGTCAGATGACCTAAAGACTTTACAGCACTAACCCTCACTACAAAGCCAAGAGTCAGATAATCCTCATTTGACAGATAAGAAAATAAAAGTACATTAGAAAGAATAACACCTTGCTCAATATCATAACTGGAACAAAGAAGAGCCAGGAGTTGTAGGAGAAAGTTGAGAAATCCAGAAAGTAGCAAGTAGGAAAGATCAGTCTTTAGTCTCCAAGCACACTTGATTCATTGCCTCCTCATATGCACACATGCGTGCGTGTGTGTGTGTGTGTGTGTACCTAAGAAACGTACAGGTATAAGTGAGGATACCCACCTGTATACATATGCACCATATACATCTATATATGTAAGCTCTATCTATGTAGCACCATACGACTTCTGGTTTCACTGTTATGGAAAACAAATACCTGGTAGCTGAGTTCATTACCACAACCACCTCTCACCTAGCAGAAATGGCTAACACAGAGCAAGTGGCCATACCACAGATCTACGACTGGAAAGGGGCCACTCAGCCAGGAATTTCAACTTCCAAAATCTCCTATTTTTAGATGAGACCACATAAAGAGCTACTGTCAATAGAAAATAAATGGAAGAGATGGGAGTCACTTCAAAACCAAGGTTTTGAAGAAGCAGGTATGATTCTTGATTTCTCTTTTCACTATTTGGATACAATAATGATGGAATCCTATGGAATGTCAGGGACACAAGACGATAAGAGCCTGAGTCCCAAAATCACCACACAGGAGAAAGCTACACACCACCACCACCACCACCAACAAAAACTTATAAACAGTTTTTTGTATGAGTGAGAAATAAACTGTGTTTAGCTGCTCAAATGGAGAAATAAACTACTGTCTTTCCTTCCCTACATATTCAAGAAGATCCTTTATTCCAGTATCTTTACTCATCATTTCCTATCACTTTCACCTGCAGGCACCAGAAAATTTTTTCCAAAGTGGCCAGATAGTAAATATTTTAGGTATTAGTATACTACATTTTTTAATGACTCTTTAAAAATATTTAAAATAAAAGCCTTGGGGTGCTTGGATGGCTCAGTAGGTTATGCATCTGACTCTTGATTTCAGATCAGGTCATGATGATCTCAGGGTTGTGAGATCAAGCCCTCCAATGGGCTCCCTGCTGGGCATGGAGCCTGTCTGGGATTCTCTCTCTCCCTCTCCCTCTGCTACTCCCCCAGATCTCCAAAAATAAATAAAATAAAATAAACATTTTTGAAAAGTCCCCATTTGAGGGCTATACAGAAACATGCTGTGAGATGGATTTGGCATGCGGGCCATAGTTTGCCAACTCCTAATTTAGGAATATTTGGTCAGGCTAAAATTTTAATTACGAATTATATTATGTCACATACCCACTAACAAAGTTATTTGGGTCTATGCTTCCTATTTTATCAGCTATGAATTTTTTCTCCTAGATTCCAGACTCTTCCTCACGCTGGTTATGCTGACCTCCCATCTTCCAGTTACTTTCTAAAACAAGCCCATTTCCCCATTCTCCATGTACACACATCCCTTGTCCCATGTATAGACCTCTCTTGTACAACGCTTATCCATGCTCTTACCCAAAGTTCAATGCCAAGTACAAGACCAGTCAATGCCCACTCTTTGTCTTTCCTCCTCCAAAGACCTTCACCAGTAAACTCTAACCCTTCCAGTTTTCTCTTTCTTCTGAGCTCCTGAAAGAGGAATCCTGCATTATACTCTTTCCCAAGGCACATCTTGTTGCTACCTTAAGAAAAGAAGATTGTGTATAGGTGTATGTGTGTTCTCCCCTTTTGCTGAGTGGTGAGCATATTTCAGGACAGCATGCAGTTGGTGGAGATATAAGAATTAAGATCATATCAATTATTAATCTTGGCATACTTATATGAAGGGCAGTGTCTCAGATACTTAGGTATACTAGAAGAAAATAAAACATCATTTATAATTATGCTAGTTTCAGGAAAGTTTTGAAATTACTAACCATAGAAGACTAATTAACATCAGGATCATTAAAATAAAAATGGAAAAGTAATATAGTACAAGGGAGATTGCAATTATTCTAGAAACACAGGCTAAAGGTCGTTATTACAATGGCATATTAAATATGTCTCTGAGCTACATAATAACCAATACAAATATACACAATAAAGAGAGAGAGAGATAGACAATATTATCTGATGAAAGAGAATCAGTTAACCAGTATAGTAGAATTATCTGGTGAGATATTTATTGTTAAAAATAACTATGCCTTGAACTTACTCATTTTAATAAATGAAACCAAAATGTTTTTAATGACCAATTAGGAATAATACCAAGGTAATCAGTACAAAAATCTTCCTGGTAGTAATATTTAAAGAAAATATATTGTCTGAATTCTTAGACAAGGAAATGTTCACGTGGAACAATTTTAAAAAATCAACTCTAGAAGAAGCCTAAGTTTAAAGTACAGGTCTACACTTCAATTTCTTAAGGAAAAAAGAAAAAAAAACAAAACAAAAAACAAAACTATATGCCAAGCACTTAACTTTTTGTTGATTTAAACTGATAGAGCAAAAAGACAAAAACAAAATAAAATGTGAAATATGGATGATTATTTAGTCCATTACACTGCTTCTCCTGAATATCAATGGTATAGGAAGGTTTTTGGCAGGTCCTGAGTAGCAGTTGTTTAAAGAGTCAGCTCATTGTGGAATGACTGGAAACCAGGCTTTGTCTCCTGGTTATGGGAGATGCCCTCCTGCTACAGCAGCCAGACATGCCCATTGCAAAGTCAGCATTTTGTTAGGAAACTTAAAGATCCTAACATATCTTTGTTGAGACAGAAGGCCATATCACTTCTACCTGAAGATGGGGGAGAAAGGGAAGGCCAAATTTGGCCTCATAAACACAATTTGCTCAATTTACTGGTAAAGTATTTAGATCTGGCCCCAGAAATGTAAGCATTGGCATGATTTGGAAACTTTGAAGGGCAGGTGTTCCCAGTTGGCTACATAAACCATAATGAATCGGCTCTCACAGGTTGGCATATATCAGAATCTCCCAGAGGGTTTGTTAAAACAGATGGCTGAGCTCCTCTCCATAGTATCTGAGTCAGTAAGTGAGACGTAAAGCCCAAGAATTTGCATTTGTCATAGGTCATCGGTTACTGTTGATTTAGGAACAACATCTTGAGAAGTAATTCAATAATGAAATACTAGGATGCGTAGACAACATCTCATATTGAACAGCACTGCTTTTTAAATGGGCTCATTCCTATTGGTTAGCTGAAAAACAGCCACAGAAAACTAATTAAAATGCCCAAATAGAGTTACATAGTAGGATCCATCTGAAAATTGAGGAAAACTGGCTAAAATGATTATTTTCTTTTGGGCATAAATTGTCTTCAGGACTTCTCTGAGGTTTTTAATTAGTAGGGTCAGATGAACTTCTGGACATGATAATAAATAATACAATGGAGGCCAAACAAACCATTTCTCAAATCCCTACGTACAGTGTCATTGTGACATATAACCAGTCTTTCCAAACTCTCCGTGAAGGTGTCAAGGTTTATTTTGAAAGATGTGAACGTCAGAGGATAAAAGTGCTTTCTTTACCTTCATTATAATATGGCTTAGTAAATAAGGCTTTGGTGCCTACATTCAGAGGGATCAGAATTTAAATCTTTACTTCAGCACTTACGAATACGTCAGTTTAGGCAAGTGTTTTGTTTTGTTTTAACTCTCCAAGCCTCTGTTTCCTTACCTGTAAAATGCTGGTAATGCCACTTAATCTATAGCACTTTTGGGAGAATAAAATCATAAAATGTTTTCAAGAGAATGAGAAGACAAGCTGCAGAGAGGGAGACAATATCTGCAAAGACACATCTCAAAAAGAACTGTTATCTAAATATACAAAAACTCTTACAACTCAACAAGTGAAAACAATCTGACTAAAAAATGGGCCAAAGACTTTTAATGACACCACACCAAGGAAGATACACAGACAGCAAATAAGTATACGAGATGATGCTTCACATCAGATGTCACTGGGGAAATGCAAATTAAAGTAATGAATATACCACTGTACACATATTAGGATGGCCCAAATCCAGAACACTGGCAACACCAAATGCTGGTGATGATACACAACAACAGAAAATCTCATTTGTTGCTGGCAGGAATGCAAAATGGTACAGACACTTTGGAAGACAGTTTGGCAGTTTCCTATAAATCTAAAAAAAAAAAAAAAAAAAAAAATCTCACAATATGATGCAGCAATTGCACTCCTTGGTATTTACCCAAGGAGTTGAAAACTTATGTTGATAAAAATCCTGCACACAAACGTTTATAGCAATTTTATTCATAATTGTTCAAAACTTGGAAGCAAGTAAGATGCCCTTCAGTAGGTGAATGATAAATAAACTGTGGCACATCAGACAATGGAATACTATTCAAGGCTAAAAGGAATGAGCTATCAGACCATGAAAAGACAAGGAGAAACCTTAAATGTATATTAAGTGAAAGAAACCAATCTGTAAAGGCTGCATATGGTATGTTTCCAATTATACGACATTCTGGAAAAAGAAAAACTATGGAGATGGCAAAAAGATCAGTGGTTGTCAGGGGCTAGGGTGGGAGGAGGCATGAATATGCAGAACACAGAAGATTTTAAGACAGTGAAAATACTCTGGGGGTGTCTGGGTGGCTCAGTTGGTTGGTTCAGCATCTGCCTTTGGCTCAGGTCACAATATCAGGGTCCTGGGATGGAGCTCCGTGTTGGGCTCCCTGCTCCGTGGGGAGTCTGTTTCTCCCTCTCCCTCTACCCCTTCCCTCTCCCCCCACCCCCACTGGTGCTCGCTCTCTCTATCTCAAATAAATAAATAAAAAGTCTTTTTTTTTTTTAGATTTTTATTTATTTATTTGACAGAGAGAGACACAGAGAGAGAAGGAACACAAGGAGGGGGAGTGGAAGAGGGAGAAACAGGCTTCCCGCAGAGCAGAGAGCCTGACGCGGGGCTCGATCCCAGGACCCCGGGATCATGATCTGAGCTGAAGGCAGACACTTAACAACTGAGCCACCCAGGTGCCCCAAATAAATAAATAAAAATCTTTAAAAAAAAGAAAATACTCTGTATGATACTATAACGATGGACACATGTCATAATATGCTTGTCTAAACCCACAGAATGTACACTAAGAGTGAACCCAACTGTAAACCATGGTCTTTGGAAAATCATGATGTGTCACTATAAGTTCATCAATTATAACAAATGTATACTCTGGTGGGGAATGTTGATAATAGCACAGGCTATGCAAGCATGAGGCAGGGAGTTTATAGAGAATATCTGCTCCTTTCCCTCAATTTTGCTGTGAGCATAAAACTACTCTAAAAATTTACCTTACTTTAAAAAAATACAGAATGTATTGGCATGCCTGGGTGGCTCAGTTGTTAAGGATCTGCCTTCAGCTTGGGTCATGATCCCAGGGTCCTGGGATCGAGCCCACATCGGGCTCCCTGCTCCACAGGAAGCCTTCTTCTCCCTCTCCCACTCCCCTGCTTGTGTTCCCTCTCTCACTGTGTCTCTCTCTATCAAATAAATAAATAAAATCTTTAAAAAAATAAATACAGATTGTATCAAAACAGTACAGTGAATGATACACAGTAAATTCTCAATATTAGTATTCTTTTTCTGACTATTACTATCATTGACAATTGGGTGAGTATAGAACATCACTAATTAGAAGCACAAGAGTGAAATGGAAATGGGTCAACAACAGAGATATCAAGGCAGAACAGGACTACTACATTAATAATGTAAGGGGCATGCATCACAACACGGTTTGTAAAAGCAAGAATACTTGAGTATATAAATATTCATCAAGAGTGGGCTGCTTAAATATATTAGAGTTCAGGTAATGGAATACCATATGGTCATTAAAAATGATGATATAGATCTAATTCATTTATATCATAAGATATCATGATGCATTGAGTGGAAAACAGAAAGTTCACAAAATAGAGGAAAAGATGCACATAGGAAGAGAGAGAACAGAAAAGAATTCTATCGAAATGTATATATATATACCACAACATTAACAATATTTATCATTGAGCAGTAGAATAATTAATATATTGTACTTTCTTATGTATATATTTTTCTTTTATAAAAAGTAACTACAAAAACATGCCATAACTATATGTATTTTACAATTGTAATACATTGGTTTTATCTAGAAAAAACAATAAAACTAGTTTTATTTTGGAAATTAAGACATAAAATCAATTAATACAGCTAATACAAGGAGCTCTGTAAAAAGACAAGGATGACAATAGGGAACAATTCTCTAGAACAAGATTTATGGAGCAATACTCTTAAGGTTGTTGTTTTTTTTTTTTTTTACTTTTGTCAGAGAAGGAAATAGATTATTTTCCATATAAAACTGGAATTTTCTGCTATAAAAGGGTGCTACATAGTTCATTATGTACTTAATAAAATGGTTCTGCCTTTGGTCTCTATTTCTCTCTCTCAATCTCTCCCTTTCTTTTTCCCCCTTGATCATCATACCCACTGTCATGAAATTAATCATTCCAAAACAAAAATTTGATGTCACTGTTTTTGCCATACATGTTTATTGGTTTTCTTTTGTATGTGAAATTATTTTTTGAAATATGACATATAAGATTGTGTAAATTTAAAGTGTATAACACGTTGATTCGATGTATTTATATATTGTGATACCACTACTGTTGTAGCAATGTTAGCACCTTTATCGTGTCACATAATTACATTTCTTTTTTTTCTTTTAAGTAGGCTCCACACCCAGCGTGGGACTCGAACTTATGACCCCAAGATTAAGAATCACATGCTCCACCAAATGAGCCAGCTAACTCTTCATGCAATCTCCTAAATTTATCTTCTTCTCTAAAGATTTCCTTAATTTCTCTACCCCAAATTATTTTGTTTTTGAGTTTTTACAACTGCGTATGTATGCGTGCGCATACATCTGGTGTAGCATTTATGATAGTCTGCCTTGCTAACAGCACCAACAGCAACCACAATGAATACAATGGCACAAATAGAAATTAACATTTAGTGAGTACTTAATGCCAAACTCATGACAAGAGCTTTCTGTGAGTCACCACTTTCAGTTCCCCATTAAAATATAAGGTTCCATGTGTTAAAAGCATTTTTCTCCCTGGCACATGCCTAGGAAGTATAATAAGCAGAACTTAATTATGCTTTTTCTTAATCTGGAATCTTTGATGTTAATGACCATAATCAATGACCACTGATAACTATCCTTGAATGCTCATTGGGTTTATGGAAAGAACTTTCAAAAATATGGATGCTCGGCCACAACCTATAACTGCAGAACCAGCATCTCTTAGAATAAGGGAAGGGCAAGAATGTGTATGTGAGTGTGTATAGTTATTGAAACATTTTAAAAGGTCTATTTGACTGATTAGAATTTACCAAGAGTCAAATGATTTGTATCACTTATATTTTCCCCCATTGAACTAAGCCTATCATTTTTATTTATCTATTCTTGTATTTGGTATTAAGGCTTTACTTTTTTTTAAAGCCGTTTTAGGCTCACAGCAAAGCTGAGGGGAAGGGGCAGAGATTTCCCATATACATCCAGATCCCACACATGCATAACCATTATCAATATTCCCTAACACAGTGGTACATTTGTTACAACTGATGGACTCACATTGACACATGATAATCATCCAAAGTCCATAGTTTACAAAAGAGTTCACTGTCAATGTTGTATATTCTATGGGTTTGGACAAATGTATAATGACATGTATCCATCATTATGGTAGCATACAAAGTACTTTCACTGTCTTAAAAATTCTCTGTATTCCACCTATTCATTCCTCGCACCCCCCCAAAAAAATAAATATATTGTTAAAGATTCATTTATTTGTTAGAGTGAGAGAGAGAGAAAGCCAAAATCAAGAGTCAGACACTCAACTGACTGAGCCACCCAAGTGCACGAAGAAAATATATTTTTTAAAAAAAGCTTTATAATTCACTTTGACATCCAGCCTATTCAAAACTTACCCCTGCTATGCTATTCTGCTATATTCACCATGATGTGAAGAACTGCACTATGTTCTGCTTGAAAATTCAAGATCATTGTCTTTTTAAAATTTTTACCATCTCCCTCTTCATCCCATACCTAATACCTGGCACCAAATAGGGTCACAAAGAACCTAATAAAATCATATATGGTTGCATAAAATAATCTATTTTCCTGTGGGCTTCAGTAATGGAAGACATTACCAACGAAAAGATTCCCACTGATTTCAGCAAAAATTCTTTTACCCTGGACATGGCTTTTTCGTTTTTAAGATTTATTTCTTTATTTGAGAGAGAGAGAGCACAGAAGAGCATGTGTGTACACAGCAGGAGGGGCAAGGGCAGAGGAAGAGAATCCTCAAGCAGACTCCCTGCTGAGCTCGGAGCCTGACAGGGGGCTCGATCCTAGAACCCTGAGATCATGGACCCAACCAAAATCAAGAGTCCCACGCTGAACCAACTGAGCCACCCAGGCACCCTGACATGGCTTTTTATTATTGGTGAGATTACAGAAAGTTTTTCTTCAGAAGAAAAGCTTGTTCCAATTAACTGAACCTTTCCTACCTGAGAATTTTGGGAAATGAAATAAAATACGCGCAAAGACCCTTTGAAGGAGTTGGTGCAGTCTCTATGAATTTGACCTTTGTAACAACAACGAAGAACAGAACATAAACTACTAGATTTACCACGTTGTAACTTTATCTTTTTTCCCTGAGGTCTTTCTTCCTTTATTGGGGAACAAAAGGTAAAAAATAAAATAAATACAATACACAAAAACAAAAGCAATCCTTTCCAAAAGATTTCTATTGAAGCAATAATGTTTAAAAGCTTTCAGAAAAGATACAAAAAGAGGAAAATCTGCACACTACACAAAATACCTGATTACAGCTCAGTTTTAGTCAATGCTTGGATGATGGCACATTAAAGGGTGAAAAGCTTGAGGCTATCTAAAGGTTAAAATATATTAGGATTCTCTTTTATTTAAGTAGGTTTTTTTTTTTTTTTTTTGCATTATCAGTAAATTCTGAGAGGTTTTTATTACCTGCATAATTCAATGAACTGGAATGTTGAAGGTATGTAAGAACAAGAACAATGGAGAAAAAAAAGATATCAAAAGTAGAATAGTAGAAAACAGTTATAAGTGGAACAAGACTATTTTTGGCCTATGCTATTCCTTAGCCATGAGCTTGGAAAAGAAAATAACAGACTGACATTGTATCAAGGCCATTGTTAATTAGATATATATATACATACATATGTTAAACAAAATTCTTACATCTTTTCTTAAATTTTGTGTAATTTAATATTATTTAAAAGCTAGAGGAAAAGGTATTTCCCTTGTACGAAATGGCAGAGCATAGCCTATAAAGCACAGGCTTTTACTTTTGTTTCTACTTTCAATGTTTTTTTAAGAAATGTGAGAATACAGGAAATTACTAGTTGTACAGGCATTTAGGGTCAGTACATGGAGTCTGTATTTTCACAAACCTTGGCTAAGGCTCAAAAATGATGGGTTCTTACATAGGAAAAGACTGGGAAAAATGGATCTACACTGAGAAGAGACAAATCGAATTGAAAGGTCTCTAAATTAAACCTGAAAAAAAGGCATGGGGATGAACACAGCATAAATAAACGCAGGAATGCCGCATGCCCAGTCATTATACAAGCCAAGAGGTATGGCAACAGGGAAAGCGTACTAATTTAAGATCTTTATGGTAATTTATACTGCAAGATTGGAAAG
This sequence comes from Eumetopias jubatus, assembly GCF_037043125.1. Lineage (NCBI taxonomy): Eukaryota > Metazoa > Chordata > Mammalia > Carnivora > Otariidae > Eumetopias > Eumetopias jubatus. Next base: position 169,439,854 of record NW_028274807.1, read on the forward strand.
AAATGTAAAATAACATTTAAGATGTTCTATGATTGTATATCCATGCTCAAAACATCAGTAATAAGTAGAGAATGAGACTAGCAGAGAGGAAAATAATCTCAGCAGTCATCAATATTTTGCCGAATGGGACTTTTTTTTTTAAATGATCATGGGATGTTTTGCTCAGTTCAAATAAAAATGACTTGCTAGAAATGGAGGTCAAACAGTAGATGCATTAAGGATAAAATGGACTCGCTTAAAACTAAAAAACCTACAGAGTAGTAAATATGATAGCAAAGTTCAGTAAAACTAATAGGAGCCAAAAGGTGCTAGATGTAGACTCCCAGTCAAATGGAATATACTGTTACCCTATGACTAGAACAGAAAACAGACTTAAGAGAAATGGAAGTTGTAAGTTTGCCAACCATGTGCTAATGTGCTTCCTTGCTAAAAAGTAGTATCTAGGAAATCCCTGGCCAGACTTGGGGTCTATTAGAAAAAGAGTATGAACTTTGGGGAGGAGTGGAGCAAGATGGCGGAGGAGTAGGAGACCTGGATTTCGTCTGGTCTCAGGAATTCAGTTGAAAAGGGATTAAACCATTCTGAACACCTACGAACTCAACAGGAGATCAAAGAAAAGAATAGCAACAACCCTCTGAACAGAAAAGCAACCACTTTCTGGAAGGTAGGACGTGCGGAGATGTGAATCCGAGGCGATATTCAGGAGGATAGACGGCGGGGGAGGGGGCCTCCGTTGGCTGCTTCTGGCAAGTGATAGAGCCGCGGAGCACAAAATCGAAACTTTTAGAAGTCGGCTCCGCTAAGGGACGTCGCTCCAGTGGCTAAGCGGGGGGTGGAACCCTCGCGGGACAGTGTGGTCTCAGGACCCTCGGGGTCACAGAAAGACCAGGGGTGCCTGAGTGCGGCAGAGCTCCCAGGTATCGGAGCGGGGAAGCCGGCTGCAGAGATGGAGCCAAGGCGCAGGCTCTCAGCTCGGGGTTGCCATAAACTGTGATCGGCGACACAGTCGGGCCACTGCTCCTCCAGTAGGGACCCAACAAGCGGCAGAGCCGGGAGGACTCCCCTTCCTTCCCTGGGAGGAGCAGCGCGGGAGTGCACCGCAGGGATCTGCTGGGTTTGGAGACTCCAGATGGAGTCAGGTGCCAGAGAAGAAACGCTCAGTCACAGGCCGGGTGAGCACAGAGTGCAGTCAGAGACCGGGGACACGGGAGTGACTGACTGCTTTTCTCTGGGGGCGCACTGAGGAGTGGGGCCCTGAGTTCTCAGCTCCTCCGGGGCGGAGATTCGGAGGCCGCCATTTTCACTCTCATCCTCCAAAGCTGTATGGAAAGCTTGCAGGGAACACAAGATCCTGAGAGCAAACCCGAGCAGATTACTTAACCCAGACCGACAAGGGCGGGGCAATTCTGCCTCCAGCAAAGACATTTGGGAACCACGGCAACAGGCCCCTCCACCAGAAGATCAGCATGAACAGACAGCCAAGACCAAGTTTACCGATCAAGGAGAACAGAACTCCAGTGCTAGGGGAATACTGCACATAGAATTCATGGCTTTTATTACCATAAATCTTTAGTTTTACAAAGTTAATTATTTTAACTGGTTGTTTTTGAATTTTTGTTTTTCCCGTTTTCAACCAACATCTTATCAATCCCTTTTTGAAAAAAAATTTTTTTTTATTTTTCATTTTTAGAGTCGTATTTTATCCCTTCATAGTAGATACCCTTATTTTTGGCATATATACATAAGTTCTTCTCTCTTTAAAATTTTGAGATACAGTTTCTTCTAACAGATCAAAATATACCCTAAATCACTAGTGTATGTCTTTGTTCTAGTCTCCTGCCTGATCCCATTCTCTCTCTTTTTTTTTAAATCTTCTTTCTTTTTTCAAACAACTTCTTATCAATTCTTTTATAAAATCTTTTATAATGTTCATCTTTACAATCATCTTCCATCCCTTCATTTTATCAACCCTTATTTTGTACATATATAACTCTGTTTCTTTAAAATTTTAGGATGCACTTTCTTCTAACAGACCAAAATACACCCAAATCTAGTGTGTGGCACTGATCTATGCACTACCTTATCATATTTGATCATATTCTGTTTCTTTTTGTTTTGTCCTGTTTTTGTTTTTATCTTTTTCTTTCTTTTTTCTTTTCCTCTTTCTTTTTTCTTTCTTTCCCTTTCTTTTCCCCTGGTTTCAGGTCTTTTCTGATTTGTTTAGAGTCTATTTTCTGGGGATGTTGTTAACCTGTTAGCATTTTGTTCTCTTATTCATCTATTCTCCTCTGGACAAAATGACAAGACGAAAAAAATCACCTCAGCAAAAAGAACAAGAGGTAGTACCGTCTGCAGGGACCTACTCAATACGGACATTACTATGATGTTGGACCTAGAGCTCAGAATCAAGATTTTAAAGATCCTAGCTGGGCTTGAAAAAGCATGGAAGTTATTAGAAAAATGCTTCCTGGAGAAATAAAAGAACTAAAATCTAACCAAATCGAAATCAAAAACGCTATTAATGAAGTGCAATAAAAAATGGGGGCACTAACTGCTAGGATAAATGAGGCAGAGAGAGAATCAGCGATATAGAAGACCAAATGATGGAAAATAAAGAAGCTGAGAAAAGAGAGATAAACAACTACTGGATCACGAGGGCAGAATTCGAGAGATAAGTGATACGATAAGACGAAACCACATTAGAATAATTGGGATCCCAGAAAAAGAAGAGAGAGAGGGGCAGAAGGTATATTGGAGCAAATAATAGCAGAGAATTTCCCTAATGTGGGGAAGGAAAGAGGCAACAAAATCCAGGAGGCACAGAGAACCCCTCTGAAAGTCAATAAAAATAGGTCAACACCCTGACATCTAATAGTAAAACTTAAGAGTCTCAGAGACAAAGAGAAAATCCTGAAAGCAGCCTGGGAGAGGAGATATGTAACCTATAATGGTAGAAACATTAGATTGGCAACAGACCTATCCACAAAGACCTGGCAGGCCGGAAAGGACTGGCATGATATCTTCAGAGCACTAAACGAGAAAAATATGCAGCCAAGAATACTATATCCAGCTAGGCTGTCATTGAAAATTGAAGGAGAAATAAAAAGCTTCCAGGACAAACCAAAACTAAAGGAATTTGCAAACACGAAACCAGCCCTCCAAGAAATATTGAAAGGGGTCCTCTAAGCAAAGAGAGAGTCTAAAAGCAGCATAGACCAGAAAGAAATACAGACAATATACAGTAACAGTCACCTTACAGGCAATACAATGGCACTAAATTCATATCTTTCAACAGTTACCCTGAATGGAAATGGGCTAAAAGCCCCAATCAAAAGACACAGGCTATCAGATTGGATTAAAAAACAAGACCCATCTATATGCTGTCTGCAAGAGACTCATTTTAGACCCAAAGACACCCGCACATTGAAAGTGAGGGGTTGGAAAACCATTTACCATGCTAATGGACACCAAAAGAAAGCTGGGGTGGCAATCCTGATATCAGACAAATTACATTTTAAAACAAAGACTGTAATAAGAGATGAAGAAGGACACTATATCCTACTTAAAGGGTCTATCCAACAAGAAGATCTAACAATTGTAAATATCTATGCCCCTAACATGGGAGCAGCCAATTATATATGGCAATTAATAACAAAAGCAAAGAAACACATTGACAACAATACAATAAGAGTGGGGGACAGAATAACACCCCCCTGACTGAAATGGACAGAACATTTAAGCAAAAGATCAACAAGGAAATAAAGACTTTAAACGACACACTGGACCAAATGGACTTCACAGACATATTCAGAACATTCCATCCCAAAGCAACGGAATACACATTCTTCTCTAGTGCCCATGGAACATTCTCCAGAATTGATTACATCCTAGGTCACCAATCAGGTCTCAACCAGTACCAAAAGATTGGGATTATTCCCTGCATATTTTCAGACCACAGTGCTTTGAAACTAGAACTCAAACACAAGAGGAAAGTCAGAAAGAACTCAAAGACATGGAGGCTAAAGAGCATCCTACTAAAGAATGAATGGGTCAACCAGGAAATTAAAGAAGAATTTAAAAAATTTATGGAAACCAATGAAAATGAAAACACAACTGTTCAAAATCTTTGGGATACAGCAAAGGCAGTCCTAAGAGGAAAGTATATAGCACTACAAGCCTTTCTCAAGAAACAAGAAAGGTCTCCAATACACAACCTAACCCTACACCTAAAGGAGCTAGAGAAAAAAACAGCAAATAAAGCCTAAACTCAGCAGGAGAAGAGAAATAATTAAGATCAGAGCAGAAATCAATGAAATAGAAACCAGAAGAACAGTAGAACAGATCAACGAAACTAGGAGCTGGTTCTTTGAAAGAATTAACAAGATTGATAAACCCCTGGCCAGACTTATCAAAAAGAAAAGAGAAATGACCCAAATCAACAAAATCATGAATGAAAGAGGAGAGATCACAAGCAACACCAAAGACATACAAACAATTATGAGAACATATTATGAGCAACTCTATGCAGCAAATTAGAAAACCTGGAAGAAATGGATGCATTCCTAGAGATGTATCAACTACCAAAACTGAACCAGGAAAAATAGAAAACCTAAACAGACCTATAACCACTAAAGAAATTGAAGCAGTCATCAAAAATCTCCCAACAAACAAAAGCCCAGGGCCAGTTGGCTTCCCAGGGGAATTCTACCAAACATTTAAAGAAGAATTAATACCTATTCTTCTGAAACTGTTCCAAAAAGCAGAAAGGGAAGGAAAACGTCCAAACTCATTTTATGAGGCCACCATTACCTTGATCCCCAAACCAGACAAAGACCCCATCAAAAAGGAGAATTACAGACCAATATCCTTGATGAACATGGATGCCAAAATTCTCACCAAAATACTAGCCAATAGGATCCAACAGTACATTAAAAGGATTATTCACCATGACCGATGGGATTTATCCCTGGGCTGCAAGGCTGGTTCAACATCCACAAATCAGTCAACGTGATACAATACATTAACAAAAGAAAGAACAAGAATCGTATGATCCTCTCAATAGATGCAGTAAAAGCATTTGACAAAGTACAGCATCCTTTCTTGATCCAAACTCTTCAGAGGATAGGGATAGAGGGTACATACCTCAATATCATAAAAGCCATCTATGAAAACCCTACAGCGAATATATTCTCAATGGGGAAAAGCTGAGAGCTTTCCCCCTAAGGTCAGGAATGCGGCAGGGATGTCCACTCTCACCACTGCTATTCAACATAGTATTAGAAGTCCTAGCCAGAGCAATCAGACAACAAAAAGAAATCAAAGGCATCCAAATCGGCAAAGAGGAAGTCAAACTCTCACTCTTTGCAGATGATATGATACTTTATGTGGAAAACCCAAAAGACTCCACCCCAAAACTGCTAGTACTCATACAGGAATTCAGTCAAATGGCAGGATATAAAGTCAATGCACAGAAATCAGTGGCATTCCTATACACCAACAACAAGACAGAAGAGAGACAAATTAAGGAGTCGGTCCCATTTACAGTTGCACCCAAAACCATAAGATACCTAGGAATAAATCTAACCAAAAAGGCAAAGGATCTGTACTCAGAAAACTATAAAATCCTCATGAAAGAAATTGAGGAAGACACAAAGAAATGGAAAAAACGTTCCATGCTCATAGATTGGAAGAACAGATATTGTGAAGATGTCAATGCTATCTAGAGCAATCTACACATTCCATGCAATCCCCATCAAAATATCATCCACTTTTTTCAAAGAAATGGAATAATCCTAAAATTTGTATGGAACCAGAAGAGACCCCGAATTGCCAGAGGAATGTTGAAAAAGAAAAGCAAAGCTGGCGGCATCACAATTCCGGACTTCCAGCTCTATTACAAAGCTGTCATCATCAAGACAGTATGGTACTGGCACAAAAACAGACACATAGTTCAATGGAACAGAATAGAGAGCCCAGAAATGGACCCTCAACTCTATGGTCAACTCATCTTCGACAAAGCAGGAAAGAATGTCCAATGGAAAAAAGACAGTCTCTTCAATAAATGGTGTTGGGAAAATTGCACAGCCACAGGCAGAAGAATGAATCTGGACTATTTCCTTACACCACACACAAAAATAGACTCCAAATGGTTGAAAGACCTAAACGTGTGACAGGAGTCCATCAAAATCCTAAAGGAGAACACAGGCAACAACCTCTTCGACCTCAGCCGTAGCAACTGCTTCCTAGAAATTCGCTAAAGGCAAGGGAAGCAAGGGCAAAAATGAACTATTGGGACTTCATCAAGATAAAAAGCTTTTGCACGGCAAAAGAAACAGTCCACAAAACCAAAAGACAACCGACAGAATGGGAGAAGATATTTGCAAATGACATATCAGACAAAGGGCTAGTATCCAAAATCTATAAAGAACTTATCGAACTCAACACCCAAGGAACTAATAATCCAATCAAGAAATGGGCAGAAGACATGAACAGACATTTTTCCAAAGAAGACATCCAAATGGCCAACAGACACATGAAAAAGTGCTCAACATCGCTCGGCATCAGGGAAACCCAAATCAAAACCTCAATGAGATACCACCTCACACCAGTCAGAATGGCTAAAATTAACAAGTCAGGAAACGACAGATGTTGGTGGGGATGCGGAGAAAGGGGAACCCTCCTCCACTGTTGGTGGGAATGCAAGTTGGTGCAACCATTCTGGAAAACAGTATGGAGGTTCCTCAAACAGTTGAAAATAGAGCTACCATATGATCCAGCAATTGCACTACTGGGTATTTACCCCAAAGATACCAATGTAGGGATCCGAAGGGGTATGTGCACCCCAATGTTTATAGCAGCAATGTCCACAATAGCCAAACTGTGGAAAGAGCCAAGATGTCCATCGACAGATGAATGGATAAAGAAGAAGTGGTATATATACACAATGGAATATTATGCAGCCATCAAAAGGAATGAAATCTTGCCATTTGCAATGACGTGGATGGAACTGGAGGGTGTTATGCTGAGTGAAATAAGTCAATCAGAGAAAGACATGCATCATATGACTTCACTGATAGGAGGAATTCTTAATCTCAGGAAACCAACTGAGGGTTGCTGGAGTGAGGCTGGGGTGGGAGGGATGGGGTGGCTGGGTGATAGACATTGGGGAGGGTATGTGCTATGGTGAGCGCTGTGAATTGTGCAAGACTGTTGAATCACAGATCTGTACCTCTGAAACAAATAATGCAATATATGTTAAGGAAAAAAAAAGAAGAAGATAGCAGGAGGGGAAGAATGAAGGGGGATTAATCGGTGGGGGAGACATACCATGAGAGATGATGAAAAAACAAACTGAGGGTTCTAGAGGGGAGGGGGGTGGGGCGATGGGTTAGCCTGGTGAATGGTATTAAAGAGGGCACGTTCTGCATGGAGCACTGGGTGTTTTGCCCAAACAATGAATCATGGAACACTATATCAAAAACTAATGATGTAATGTATGGTGATTAACATAACAATAAAAAATTATTAAAAAAAATAGAGGGATGCTATGCTGTTGTTGTTTTATAACATCCCTGAAACAAAGCACAACACATTTATTTGGTGTTCAGTTGAAGAACTGGATATCTGTTTCAAAGTTAAGGAAAAAACCCAAGTGTTAGACCATTTGCAACTTTTACACTTTTGCATGGGAATCTCAAGGATAATTTTGGCAATATGCAATTCCTGCCTTATGGGCTGGCTCTTGAACCTAACCGTTAAACTCATTTTCTATGTATGTACAAACCTAAAGGCTTAGAAGAGAAGAATCAGAGTGGGGGCTGCAGTGAGCACAAGGGCTCAGCACAGAGCTATTCTCATTATACAGCTTCCATGGAGATGGAGATCTACATGAATGTGACGTACCTAACAGAAGAGCAAGATCACTGGGTCATTTAAAAGTCAAAGTGCAGAAAAGAAGGCAAAATCTAATTATACAGTGTAAAACAAACACTATATAATAAGTCAGGAAGAGAATGACAGAACTAAGGCAGTGAAGAAGAATAAAAAAAAAGTTTCTAAATCAATTTTTATCTTGATCTTAATGCCCAATACATCAGAGGTGTTGCCTTTAGAGTCATTTCAATTAACTACTAAATGTCCTTAGACATTCTGTCTAGACTTTCTGATGCCATGATATGACTCTGGCTTCAATAAAACAGAAAAATTATTCTCTAAGAAGCCTTGCTTTCATATTAGCTGAAAGATATGCTTAACCAAAATGTTAAATTCATTAAAGTCATCTACTAATAATGAAGGCAATTAATCAGCAAACCTGAGCAAAAGCAAGAAAGAAATTAACTAAAAAAGCAAGCTACTTTAACATTTAACATGGGACTATATATTCTCAACAAGATTAAAAGGAGTTATTTCTGGGAGGCAAAGGACATTACTATTGGAATGAAAAACTTCTATTTTAAAAGTACTCTCATTTGTGATAGAATTTAATCAAACTTGAGGACTTAAGTAACAGTGAATTATAGGTAACAATAAAAAAGTGTCACCCTTGAGTCCTAAGAACATACATGAAGACAAGTGGTTTAATAAGTAGTAATATTAAAAAACATATTAACAAACAATAAAAATTAAAAAAAACATATTACATGTAGACAGTCTCAAGATTTAAAAACAAAGATGATATTATTTCCCTCCTTCTCTCCTTCCTTCCTTCCTCTTTTCTTCCATTTATTTTAATAAACACAAGATATCAACTGGATACCTAGATGAATCAGACACTGCCTTTCCATAATTAAATGTGGAGGCAAAAGACATACCAGGTTGACTTAAACATAACTACTATATCTTCCAACACCTCATGTTCAAGCAGTAGAAATAACACTAGTGGTAAGATAAGTAAAATGGCACCTGTCATCCTAGAAAAACAGAAAAAGTGGGAAGAGGGAAGAGAGTCTTACTTTCATGTTGATATTTTAACCTCAAAGAGCTCTAAAGGCTATACATTTGGGGGCATGTCTTAACAATGAGAAAGCCAAGTCCCCAGAAGTTTAAATGGTCTGCTCAATGCTCTGCTAAAACACAGAGAGCAATGGAATCAGAATTCTGGGACTCTATCTTAAAGAGGGCACTTATGGAATGGAGCACTTGGGTGTTATACACAAACAACGCATCATGGAACACTACATCAAAAATGAATGATGTAATGTATAGTGATTAACATAACATAATAAAATAAAATTTAAAAAAAGAAAAAAAAAGAATCCATACTCTCGAAGAATTGGTTGAATTCTGACTTGTAGATTTTAGAAGTTAAGGGAGAAGAGAACAGAGTAAAAGCAAAGAGAGGGATTCAGGAAAATTTGGGGTCTGGGTGGAGAAGAGTAACAAACTCACTCTTGCTTGAACTTCAATTTCACTGAATGGCACTAGTTGAAAACTTAAGGACAAGAGTAATGCATAATGAAATAATAAAAAATAAAAACATAAAAACATCCCACAGATGGCGGTACAGGGCTGGCTCCAAAAGGGGTTGTCCAAAGTTAACAGCCCACAAGCAATAGTCAATGTGATTCAGCCCTTGGCTTGCCTAATGTCCTGAAGCAAAAGGTTTTGCTAATAAATAAAAAATTATAGATGTGAAAAAAAAAAAAAGAGTAATGCTTAATCACAAAGTTAGCTTCTGTTCTTCTATAGGTAATAGTGAGTCACAGAACTTTGAGTGACATGAAGGAAGATGGCTCATTAAGTCAGAGGTGTAAAATGGAAGACTAGTTGGGTTAATTGATTATTTTATAATCCTTGAGGTAAGAAGACAAAAAGAGTTGGAGGCCAGAAGGATAGGGTGTGACCAAAATAAAATTAACTCAAAGCCATGACCAATAAAATAGCTCAAAGAAACAAGGAGGAGCCGTGAGTGGAGAAACAACTGCAAGGTTTCCAGTTTGGGCTCCTGGGAGAGTCGTTTTTAATTCTTTACCTTATTTTTCTAGGATTCACTAAAAATTACATGATATTTAGTAAGTCTTGAAAAGAGGGACATGCTTAGTTTTTACAGGTCAATTTAGTAGGTTAGTTGCATTTGTTTTCTTTGTGAGAATAAATATGAAAGGATTAGCTTACACAATTGTAAAATGAAGTGTTAAATTTTGTAGATTTATTTGATTTTTTGACCTCATTTACAAATGCAAATCCATCTCTCTTGAAGTTTTCCATAGCACATAGTATCATCTCAGTCAAGTCAAAGTCAAAATTAGGAATCACACTGAAATGTTATACCTAAAAATGCAAGTATAATCTCTTTCAAATGTATGTATATGGATGGATGGAAGGATGGAAGGATGGACAGACAGATAAATAGACAGATACAGACAGATAAAGATTAGCCAACAATGAGGATACCACTTCTACATTTAATGGTTTTGTGCTGACTTCTCTGGCAGCATTTTTTGTTTTACTTTTGATGATGTTTATTAGTAAATGTAAGGTTTCAAGTTGATTCAAGTTGTTCTTCATTATTAAACTGTTTTTATATTTGTTCAGTACAATGTGTTAAGTACTAAATTAATTCTTCTACACAAGCAAAGCCCAATGTTTGTTTCACTGAGCCACTACAACAATGTCAACCAATCTTAAAAAAAAAAAAACAACTCAGAATGTAAAATTGCTGAAGATTATAAAATCATGGCAATCTTTGAATACTCTGCTAACTTGAGAGAGATGAAGGACTACGATATTTGCATAGAATAGGACTGCTAGGAGCAGCTGCTGGCTGCATCACAGAGTTGTCTCTAGCTGAATATGGGAAAGTTATCATTTTCATTCACATTCTCAAGAGTTTAAATACATGTTCCAAAAGCAAAACTGAAAACATCAATTTAGAACCAAGTTTAACACACACTTTTCTTGGTTTCTCTCATTCCTTTCCTTTCCCTCTGTCCCCAGTGGAGTTTCCTCCCTGATCTTCTTTCTCTTTAATCCAAAGAAATGCATCACTTATGGTCTTGATACTATGCTGGGACATTTCACATATCCTTATTCCTCTTTAAAAATCTGTATGTTAGCTATTATTGCCACCGTCATTTTACTGAAAAAGATGCTGTGGCTTAGATTGTGCAACAGAATTGGCTGGATGCCTGCCAAAATTTCAAACTCCTCTTTCGGTAGTGTAAAGTTGTCCTGAGAAGCAGCTACCCAGCCAGCAAGTATACTTCACCATACCCTTTGCCAATGCAAAGGCATGGTTATGTGACCAGGTTTCACCCAGGAAGGTAGAGCTAGAGCTTTTAAGAAGCAAGTAGACTTCCTCCCCTACCTCACATCCTATTTGCCACCTGAACATAGCAAACTCTGAGGCTTTAGGGGGCCTGCAGAAGCACTAGATATAAGGAAGAAAGACCGAGGACTATTTAATGACCAAGTACTCCCACATGGAACAACAGCTGGACATAAACTTATTGTATTGAGCTACTGAAACTTCAGAATTTGTTTGATATAAAAAGCATTGTCCTAACTAATACAGGGCTTAAGTATAATTTCCCAGGTCAAACAGCAAGTAAGGATGGCATCTGGGGTTAAGACCCAACATGTCTGACTCTAAAACACAAAATTTTAAGTATACTCATGTCAAATAATTCTTCCCAAATCACTTTTTCACTCTCATTCCTAATATGTTAGGTCATTTTCATTTTTTGAAGAATAAATGTATGACTCTTGGCTATTCAATTTTACCTGAGCCTATTTTTTCAAAATCATTTTCTGATAATCCCCATTTCTCATTCTGTATTTGAATAAATCTACGTTATTCACCACCTATAAACACTGTGTTTTTCTGTCACTAAGGTTTTCATGAGATTTCTGCTACCTAGAAATATTGTGCCCCTGCTCCCACCCCTAGGCTTATCTAGATTCTAGTCATCCTTTAAAATGGAGATTAAATGCTACCTTCTCTATGCTGCTTCCCTGGCTGCCTCAACAAAAATATTTTTCTTCCTCTGGTCATTCAACAGAAATTCAGAAATTCAACCACACATGATTCTGTACTGGGAATAGGGGTTATAGCAGGAAACAAAACAAAACAAAAAAGCCCAAAACATCTTACTTTCCTAAGTTCACATTTTAGAGTAGAGAGACAAAGACAAAATAAATAAATGATTGAAGAGAAATTGGGATGAAGACTAACAAAGTGATATAGGTTTCCAAGTAAACTGACTAAAAGGAGATCCGTTTCTGTCTGGGGGAAGAAGCCAGACTACCATGGGGTGATGAAATTTGAACCAAAATGCATGGGTGATAGTGTTGGGGTAATCTGGGGAGAGTACCTAGGCAGAGGAGATAAAATGGGTTTAGACTGAAAGTTCAGAGCATCATGGCATGTTTAGGGAATAGAATGGGCCAGTACGACTGAGACAAAAAATAAGCAATAAAGAGAGGGGAACAAGACAGCGTGCTGAGCCAGGCGGGAGCCAGATCATTTAAAACCTTGAGAACATGTTGAGAATTGTGGTCCTCATCCAATGGGAAATGGTATACCACTGGGCAGGTTTAGGAAAGGATTATAGATGCAATGCACTGTACAGGATCATTATGGCCACCATATGGAGAATGAATTGAAGTAAGAGAGGCGGTAGAAAAAGCAGCTGTCATCCATCGCAGTGGTCTAGTGTTAATGCAAGACATTACATTGATCTGGACCAGGGTAGTGGCAGTGGAAATGAGAAGTGGCTGAACCCAAGAAGATTGTGAGTAATAACGGCAAGAGAATTTGATCCTTAATTCGAATGTAGTTGGCTGTATTCTTCAAGTGCTTAGTCTTTCTTTTGCGAGGCATAAGACAGGAGCTAGGAAGCCAAAATAATAATGTTCAAATACTGGCCCTGTCACTTCCTAGCTTAAACAAGTTACTATACCTCAGTAGCTTCACTGGAAGACGTTCTGAGGATGACATTATATGTGTGTATGTGTTTGTATGTGTGTGCATTTATTGCTGTGGTTGTGTTATTATTATTACAGATAATTTATCCTCCTGTAGTGAACAATTATTTTTTTAAAGGTAGGACTGACACAGAGCATATTACCTGCATCTATTAGAGAATCAATATACGTCTATTGGAGATCCATAGTTTACTACATATATCATTTTTTTTAATTCAGTATAATAGTACCACTGGGTGTAAGCCTTCAAAAGAAGTATCAGTTTTCAAATAGAACTCCAAATGTTTACTATCATGCTACCAAATGCCCAGAACATGTTGTTCTTTCCTAAAATATAACATCAGAAATTACGTTTATAGCCACTAACAGAGGCCCAGTGATGTAAGATGGGGATAAATATGCAAAATTATATTATACAATGTGTGTAGAAGACTATGTATTGACGTTCATGGATGTCCTGGGGATTGTGAGCTGCAAAAGATGTGAGCATTGTTTTCAAAGCTACTAGCACGAAGAAATAGACTAGCTCAGCTATTGAAAGTAGGCACAGATTATTGAAATTGCTACTGTCTGAATTAAGACCACAATGTCATACGAACGTGCCTGGAAAATCATCTAGTTCATTTCTTTATCTTCAGAAGGACTACAGCTAATGTTTAAGTGATAGGGGGCTATGAATAGCTACTTTATTTGAGAATTTTAAGTGTCTACCACATCACTCTTTTAATTTCACCCCTAGATTTAGCTCGTAATTTTGTTGCTTAAAAAAAAAAAAAACAACAAAAAAAGTAGAGCTCTATCATTTCAAGCCCCAGAGGGCATCTCATATGTGCCTCTGGCAAATCCTTTGGGTGTTTAACAATTTATATTTTACTGACATTGTATTATTTTGAAAATCCTATGCTAAAAGAATGCATGTGGAAATGGAACACACTGACAATTTCAAATACCAGCATGGAAGTCCTTTTCCCACAGAAGTGCTGAAAGACACACATATTTCTAGGAAGAATGGATTCTAAACCTACTTCTGCAGCAAGGGAATCAGTGCACTGGGAGCACAGCATGCTGTTTTCACTTCATTGCTGATGTATTATTTTCCTAGGGGAAGTTGTAGAGAGAATGCTTTAAACTGCGAAGCTTTCTTGACTGCACATAACCCTCGCCTGAAAACATGTGATGCACTTGGCATTTGCTTGTGCTGGTGTTTAGGGAGGAGGTGGTGTTCTCATTTTCTAAATCAGAGTTCTCAACGAGTCATGCCCTGCATCTCATGGCCCACATGAGAAAGACCAAACAATTCAGATGGGTAGGCTGGGCTCTCACCTTTTGTTTATTTAACACATACACACTGGCAACTCTTAAGATCCTGACCTTGCCTCCTTGGGGAATATGATCTAATGGTGGGGATAGACAATCGTGTCACTGCATAAATAACAGTGACATTGTAACTGTGATATATTCTAAAATTAGAAATCCATCGTACTATGAAACTTATTTTTTTTCTTGTTATGTTAATCACCATACATTACATCATTAGTTTTTGATGTAGGGTTCCATGATTCATTGTTTGTGCATAACACCCAGCGCTCCACACAGAATGTGCCCTCTTTAATACCCATCACCAGGCTAACCCATCCCCCCACCCTCCTCCCCAGAAACTTATTGTTATGGGTTGAATAGAGTCCCCCAAATAAATACGTGGTAGAGTCCTAAGCCCCAGTTCCTAAAAATGTGACATTATTTGGAGACAGGATCTTCATAGAGGTCATCAAGTTAAAATGAGGTCATTAGGTGAGCCCTAATCTGACTGGTGTCCTTATAGAAAGGAGAAATTGGGACACAGAGACAGATACCCACATCCAGGGACAATGGTACACACATACAGGGAAAAGCCTTATGTCTGCAAACCATGGATGGGGGCCTGGAACAGCTCCTTCTCTCACAGCCTCAGAAGGAACCCTGCCAACATCTCGATTTCAGACTTCCCACCTGCAGAACCGTGAGAGAACACATTTCTGTCATTTAAGCCACCCAGTCTGTGGGCCTCTGTCATGGGAGTGAAGGAGGCTGTGGGGGGTTTCAAGAGGAGGTGGCAGCTGAGCTGAGAGCTGAGCATTAACTGAGCAAAAATAAAGAGGTTAGAGAAGCAGTCCAGGCCCAGGGAATAGCATGACCCAAGACATGCTTCAGCACATTCAAGACTGAAGAACCACTGACACAGGTGGAGATGAATGACCAGGAGGAAGCGAAAGACAAGATGAGGCTGGAAATGGATGTTGAAGCCGGATCACAAAGGGCCACGTAGGTGTCATTACAGATATTCTTTCTTTTTCTCACATCTTCTCCACTTTATAAGACAGATCACCTTTATCCTTTTCTTCTGAGTGGAAGCAGCCAAATATCTGTAAAACTTCCCTGCAGTGGACCTGTTTTCTCTACGCTCCGCTCAGTCCCTTGTGAATTGTCTTGCTGTGTATGACGATAAGACGAGGCTTGTTAGTGTCATTTCCCTGGCTCCCTTCACATCTAATGCAGTACTAGGTGACAAGCATCCACCAATTAGATTTGAGCCTGGGACACTATGCCTCAAAAATCAAACAAGTTGAGGAAGAAGGCTCCAAAAAGAATCCAAGAGTGGGGAAAACATATATTCTGGGGATGACAGTCGTTTTCAGAAGTGGCATCGATGCGGGCAAAAGCACAGCTACAGCAAAGTGAAGTTTCTGGAAGTTCTGAAACTGTAGCAAGGATCTCTTGCCCAGGTGTTATGGGCCATTTAGTCCTCAGGCCATTTGCTTGGTGTCGTTTGAGTCATCGTTCCTGGAAAATTGGCCTCCATGGTGATTCCACTTAAACTACCCAATATCTTTTTAATATAATGTTTCTATTTAAGTCACTAAAATCTGGTTTTTATAATTAAGAACACTAATAACTGACTTGCTGCTCTAATTACTCCCAAGGGTGGAGAGAGAAGTCACCAATCATGCCTTCACAGGTTCCCATGTCACTGGTTCCTAAAGCTTGGTCCTCAGACCAGTAACAGCTGGGAATGAAAAACACAAATTCTCAATCTCTGCCCCAGACCCACTGTAGGCATGGGGCCAAACAATACGTGTTTTAACATGTCCGCTAAGTGATTCTGACACAGACTAAAGTTTGAAAACCATTGCCCCATATATATCTCTATTTTTAATATTTTAACAGGTGTTAAAAATGTCTTCCTCCCGACCAGACTCTGAGCTCCTTGGGAAAACTACCACATCTTACTCATATTTAGATCCTGAGTGTTTAGACTGAACTGGCACAATAATGTGATGATTGGCAAAGAAATTTCCTACTCTCCTATTCTCCTTGTCAAATGGGCTAATCACTGCCCGAGAACTCTGTCTACCATATCTGCATCTAAAGGGGATGAGGAACAATAGACCTTCTTCCCAATGACAATATACACATAACAACAGCACAAGAATCAAAAATGTTATGTAAGATGAAACTATCTTATATGTTTACCTATAGTTGTACCTACCTTCACTGCTATCTGCTACTACCTTCTTCAATTTTCAAAGCTCAGATAACATTACTCTACATCTCGGGCACCTGGGTGGCTCAGTTGGTTAAGCAACTGCCTTCGGCTCAGGTCATGATCCTGGAGTCCCGGGATTGAGTCCCGCGTCGGGCTCCCTGCTCAGCAGTGAGTCTGCTTCTCCCTCGGACCCTCCCCCCTCTCATGCTCTCTCTCTCTCTATCTCATTCTCTCTCTCAAATAAATAAATAAAATCTTAAAAAAAACATTACCCTATATCTCACTCAATGATATAATTTTCAGAGTGCTTCACAGTACCTCACATCCAATTTTCTGTGGGAGTTTTTTGATGTGTGTGTGTTGTGTTTTGGGGTTTTATTGTGTGTGTGTGTGTGTGTGTGTGTATGTGTTGGCTTAGAAATTTAAGGACTCTTGTGAATAGTTCTTCAGCCAAGTAACCCCATGATGAAAACAATGAATTGAAGCCTATACTTCCAAGGGGCTACCTTAGTTCTTTATTACACTAGGGGATGATGTGGGCAGAGAGTTGGAGGCACAGTGTTGACTTTTCTCACAGTGGAGAAAGTCAAATAAATGTTCAGTGTCGTATGGGATATTTGGATCATGCTAACAGAAATATACTTGAATGTCTTGAATAATAACAACAGTGAAACAATTATGTAACCATCACCAAAATAATATTGGAAACTTAACTGCACATTTATAAAGTACCAGGCACTGAGCTAAGTGTTTTCTATGAAAAGGGAGTGTCTGTAATATTCTGAGAAATTAAAAGGGCGGAGTATAGGAGGCATTCCTGGGCTGACTACTTACCTCACAATGGTCCCCCCTCTGTCAGAGCTGCCATGTGATCCTGATCTAAGAGTGAATACCAGATATTATTTGGGTCAGATTATCCCAAGAATTTAGATTATTATTTTTTTTTAAAGAAGATAGACTCTTGGAGTCACTGTAGTTGATATGGCAATTTTATGAGGACCCACCTTGAGAGGGAGTGATCTGTTTTGATCTTATCTTTTCAAAGGCTGCTTATTCTAGTCTGCCTTGAATGTTATGACATAGGCAAATATCCTTTCGATAAATCATCATTTTCCTGAAGGTATTATGAATCAATCTCTATTATTTTCAACCAAAGGACTCTTAGCTAACCCTGAAATGGCACTCTGCAAAAGTACATGTAGGGATGTGTGAAAAACTGTTGATCTTCAATTTGAAGAGGGCTAGGGAAAGTGAAGCTATCATCACAATATAATGATTAGAAATAGAGTGTCACAGGCTGCATAAGCTACTAACAAGTTTCAAAATGGAATGCTTACTGTGTGTGGCTAATGCAAATTACACTTATTAGGGTTGGTGTTTCTATTTGGGCAATAATTTAAACAAAGAAAAGCTGCTATAGTATTTTTGCTTAGGGTGCTAATGAGGAAACATTTGATTGATTGAAAACAAAATCACTTTCTTAAGGTTACATTACCAATAAAATAGTGAATATTAAAATGCAAAGAGCCATATTATCTATGTTATTAAAATACTATTCTATCCTTTATCACCTCATTCGTGGTATTCCATTCAGCTGGGCAAAGCTTACCTTATTTCATAATAACTGAAATATAATAAAACACAAAGGTTGCCATGATTTACAAGACATTTCATTTAAACACAAATAGTCAAATTTTATTCATTTCCTAAATCCTAGATAACTGCCCAGGCAACAAGGGCATTTATTATTAATAAAGCAGTAAGCAGGAATCCCAGGACAATGCTTACAATGGTGACTTTTGCATTGCCCAGCAACTGTTTCAAGCAGAATCATTTTCTCTGATGGATGTTAGTACCATAGAGTGACATCTGTTTGTTAATAAGCAGCTGCCCTGGAATTGGCTGAGAAAACGCAGGGATTCAGTGTCCATGGTCTAGTGGTTAGAACAGCAGGCTGAGAGTGCACATTTCTGGGCAAAAATCCCAGCTCTGTTACTGTCACTCTAGGCTGCCTTGGAATGAAATGCAATCTATATGGCACTAAAACAATATCCTAATTTGGGTGGACGCAATGGTTGGGGAGGGGGAGGGGAGGGTCCATCCCAATTTGTCCTCTGAGAGAAAACATCCCCTGTTAACTATCGCATTATTCACTCATCAGCCGATGAGAGGGACAGTTCTGATACTGAAATACATCAATGGTTATTATCCAAAATGCTCGTTTAGGCTATTGGCTAGGTGGATACATAATTCCTCTGTCATGAAAAAAATATTACAATATTATAGGCATAAGAACAAAAAGAATAATTCATCCATGCTTCTACTAGAAATTCAAGAAAAATGTTTCCCTATTTAAACCCAGTGAAGGGGTGCCTGGGTGGCTCAGTTGATTAAGTTTCTGACTCTCGATTTTGGCTCCCAGGTCATGATCTCAGAGTCGTGGGATCGAGCCCCGCGTCAAGCTCCATACTCAGCGCAGAGTCTGAGATTCTCTCTCTCCCTCTCCCCCTGCCTATCCTGCTCAAGAGTGCACACACCCTCTCTAAATAAATACATATAAATAAATAACAAATAAATAATAAAATCTTTAAGCCCAGTGAAAACTCCTTTCCTCAAAAGAACAAAGTTTTATAATTTAAATACCAACTCCAGAGTTTTGCCTTCCGTGTGGAGACTGCTAAGTACAAAATTACAAAAGAGCTCTTTGTCTCAGTTTCTCTAATTCTAAAATTGGTACTGAAAACCCTTAGCGAACTCAATGAACTCTCCAGATAACATATTATAAATTACAGTAAGATAAAGAAAGGTTAACATTCACATTGATGAAAATTAACTTTTCCTCTTTGACATTAGAGTAAGAATATATTTCCAAGTTTTTGGAAATTTAAAACTACTTTAAAAGCAAAATCACATTTGCAATTACTGAAAAAATTCATTGAGAATGAAAAATTAATTGGTAGTGACAAATATATAATACAAATGTTGGTATTATCATGTAATTTTGGAAAGCCAGATGGCTCAACTGAAATCTCAAATATTTAAATAGAGCTTTGAAGAGTTTACCATTAATATACGTTTTTAAGTAAATTTTTTTAAGTAAAATTTCCTGAGAAGACTTGTAACCAGTATTTTTTCCCCTAAAGTCATGATCACAAGTATTTAAGTCCTTGTATTTTGACAGGCTGTATAGATACTGAATTTACTAAGTTTACGATATTAAAATTATTTAGTACATACTGCAGTTCTAATGTTACTCTGTATTAGCAAAAGATTTTCTTCTTTTCTGGTGTATCTGGAGTCCATTATTATAGAAAATAATATGGAAGTTTAAGCCAAAATGTAAAATAGTCATGGTCCAACTAAAAATAAACATTAAAATATATTTGTACATTCAAACAGTAAAGTGAATAGACCATGGGGCGGGGGAAGCATTTAATTCTAAATTACTCAAATAGTTTAAACTTTTCTATTTTTTTCTTCTTTATCATACATAGTACCACCACGGAGCCAAACACTGGCCTTTTATGACCAAATGTAGCTTATGATTGCTTGCTCTATCCAGTACACTTAATGATGGAATCGCTGAAGATATCTAAGCAAGAAATGCAGTTCCTGGGATAGGCTACGGGGTAGCTCATCAGAGAGGAGAGTTGGGGGTGGTGAGCAAGGTGGGAAGAATGGAAACATAGAAACATGGAAAATGCTACCTCAGTATCTCAAATGAGGGATATAAAAACCTAAAGTGGATGTCGGTTATGTTTGCTCCTGGAAGCATTCCCCATCTCTAACAGCATCCTGATATATCCATGGGAATATGTATAATGTTGGTGGGGCAATAAATATAGAGGTCTATCTATCTTCTCACTGTGGGAACAATATGACTCCCAGAGACTCCTTTTTCTTTCTTCTCTTTTTTTTTCAGCTTGTTCTCATATTATACTGCTATCACCTTGTGATGGGCAAGGAACCCAGTGGGCCCAACTGGACCCTTTCTCTTAGATTTTGCCTTGGAGTCAAGTGTTAAAAGGACTGAAGATATCTTTCAATGTATTCATTCCAATAGCAAGGCCAATAACAAGTGGATGACTCCTACTAATGTGTTCAGTTCTTATAAGCTACTTCCCTCCTATTGTTGATTCCAATACATTTCTTTATATGTAAATTAGTGATAGTTTGGTTTTGCTACTCACAACCTAAGAATTCCATCTGATTTCTATGGCAACAGCAGTGGAAGAAGATATGGTCTAGCAACTAATAGGACTTGAAAGGGTGAGGTGAAACTGTGACTCTGTTAATGATGATGCTGGAGACAGAATTAGGGATGTCATGTGAAACATGGCTTGGGGCATGGGTGATAACTAACTGGAAATGCAGCTTTGAGAAAAAGTCTTGACATTCTTTGTTGCTTACTTCCACAAGTGTCCAGAGGTCTAAGAAGACTAATTTAAATCTAGGTTGAGATTTTATGTTCTGATAAACAATGAAGTGAGATGATCTGAGAGGTGGCCATTTGAATGCTTACCACAGAGACTATAAGGAAGCCATCCGACAGGGAAGCTGTTAAAATAATTTCTGCATTGAAAGGGAAGTAATACTCATACCTCCGGATTTAGCCTCTTGTTTGAAAAACTCTACAAACAACTTAAAAAGCAATCAAAGGAACTTTTTAAAGTATGAAGCATGACATAGGCATGATCTCAACTAAATCATTCCATATAATGACACTCCTTCTTTGAAAGTAATAAGACGTTCCTACCTCAAGCTCTTTAAACACTGTTGTTCCTTCTGTCTAGAATAATTCCTCCTAAATCTTCATATGATTCAGTACTTCATTTTATTCATCTTACTGTTCAAGCATCAACTCCTCAGAGAGGCTCTCCCAAATATTCTATGTAAAATGACATCCAACACACACCCTTCCACTCTCTCCCATTACTCTGCTTTATTTACTTATTGTTGATTGTCTTCACTCACTGGTATGAACTCCATAAGGATAAGCACTATTTACTATTGATTACTCAAAAACTCTTAACAGCGAAGAGCAGAGTACACACTCATTAAATATTTGGGAAATGAATAAATAAAATGAAAATCTCTCTCTCGTTTTTGAGTTCTGCACTTGTTTACTTCAAGAGAAAGGAAGAGCTGCTGGTTACAATCTCCGAGCAAGATTCTATTACATTTCCATATAACTCTGGATCAGGAAGCAAGCATTCCTCAATACTGATACAAACACCCTGGCTGCAACTTTTGGGAGACCTAAAAGATCTAGCCAGAAGTCCAGCCACCACTGCTGACACTCTGAGCCTGTCCTAGAGCAGTGCACCTCGCCTGCCCAGGACCTACACAATGAGCTTTTCAAGAGAAAGGCTGAAGTAGTCTTATATTTGCATCCTTAGCCCAGTATAGTACAGAGCAGCAATGGTTTGGAGAAGGAGGAAGATGTGAAAAAAGAGGAAAAAAAGGGGTGAAAGGAGTGGAGGAAGTAGAAGAGTTGGAAGAAGAAAAATGGCAACAACAGGGAATGAGGTGAGTGTGAAAAATAGACTCCCCAAAATGCTATCCTTGAACTCTTCCCAACTCTGACAGCTGTTTCTCATATCTCTATTATAATTCTCCCCTATTAAGTTCTCCACTCACTTTGTTCCATTTCTCAACCCCCATTCTTTCTTGAATTTACTCTATTCAGATTGTCACCTCACCTTTCCACCAAAACATCTCTTTCAAAGCCATTAATGGCCTCCATGTAACAAAATCCAATGGTCAATTCTTAGGCCTCATCTTACTTGATTTTCCATTCATCATCCCTGCTTATTGAAATACTTGTTTAACTTGGTGTCTGGGACACAATGCTTCCTGGATTTCTTTCTACCTCTTCAGACACTTCTTAATTCATCTTGGTGGAAGCATTTCCAATTCTGGACTTCTGAATATTCTGTTGGGTCAGTCCTCCTGTGTCTTCTCTGCTAAAGGGATTACATCCCATCTCAAAGCATTATGTAGCATATATATGCTGATGAATTTTCAAAATTAGATCTCCATCATGGACTTCTCAAATGCCAGATCAGCCCTTCTACTTGGGTATACTGTAAGTATTTCAAACATCACAAGAACAAAATAGGGCTCTTGATTTCCATTCTACTCCTCAAATTCCTCCTTCAGTACTGGCTCCACCTTAAAAACATAACCAAGCATTTGTCACCATTCACTCCCCTTCACCCTGATTCAAGCCATGTAGGTCCACACTATAATGTAAGCATCAAAAATAAAAGGAATTTAACAAAATGTATTGTTGTATAAAATAACTCTCAGAATTTCATGGGGCGCCTGGGTGGCTCAGTTGGTTAAGCGACTGCCTTCGGCTCAGGTCATGATCCAGGAGTCCCGGGATCGAGTCCCATATCAGGCTCCTTGCTCGGCAGAGAGTCTGCTTCTCCCTCTGACCCTCCCCCCTCTCATGTGCTCTCTCTCTCTCTCACTCTCTCATTCTCTCTGTCTCAAATAAATAATAAAAAAAAATCTTTAAGAATTTCAAAGTAGTAATGCCCATGTACATGATATATTGCAGTATGTGCAATAACTGCATTGTGCTGTGAATGTATTTGTGATTCTTATCATTTACAAGATTACCAGAACTGTTCCTACTACTATGGTTCATTTCTACATTTATAATCTAATGAAATTCTGAATTTCAGTGAGAGATTCGTGAAAATAAAGATGTATAAGAAAAATAAAAAGACTTTGTTTTGTTCAAAGAGAGAGAGACAAACCAAGAAACAGATTCTTGACTATAGAGAAAAAAACTGCTGGTTATCAGAGGAGAGTTGGGTGGTAAGATGGGTGATATAGGTGATAGGAATTAAGGAGGGCACTTATGATGAGCACAGAGTGATGTACGGAACTGCGGAATCACTATATTGTACACCTAAAACTAACACAACTCTGTATGTTAACCAACTGGAATTAAAATAAAAACTTAAAAGCCAAAAAATTTAATTTAATTTAATTAAAAAATACTTTGTTTTTCACATCCCCAACACTATATGGTTATTTGTTTACTATCTGCTTATCTCTTTAGAATGTACAGGAAAGGTCTTGGGCGCCTGGGCGGCTCAGTTGGTTGAGCGACTGCCTTCGGCTCAGGTCATGATCCTGGAGTCCCGGGATCGAGTCCCGCATCGGGCTCCCTGCTCGGCAGGGAGTCTGCTTCTCCCTCTGACCCTCTTCCCTCTCGTGCTCTCTATCTCTCATTCTCTCTCTCTCAAATAAATAAAATCTTAAAAAAAAAAAAAGAATGTACAGGAAAGGTCTAGATCTATTTTGCTCAACACTGGCATCCACAATTGTGCTTAAAAACCAAAAGAACAGACCCTCAATAAATACTTGTTGACTAAATGAAAACAACCGAAGTAATAAGAAAGGAAAGATTATTATTATAGAAGTAGTAGTAATATCTATCATTAAGGTAAAGATCATTTAACAGCTAATGTTTATAAAGTATTTAGTCTGTGATGGGTACCATGTTAAGCAATTTTATGCATTGGATTATTTTATGTATTTCACACAAATCCGTTTAAACTAGCATTATTTCTGTTTTATATACAAGGACACGGAAACTTTGTGAGGATAAGCATCCATATATTTCTATAATGAGCAGAGCTAGGTTTTAAATCTAGGTACGACTAACTTCCAAACATGCTCTTAGCCATCATAAAACAGGAATATTCAAGTGTTCTATGGATGTTTGGGAAAAGGATGACAAATGGAAAGAAGAAAGGAAGGAAGGGAAGGAAGGAAGCTTGAGTGCCACGTATTGAGTATTTGCCCACTTCCTGGTGGTAAATCTCTGTCTTCCTCTAAAAAACTAGAATGAAGCTTGATCTTTCTCCCAGACTGATCCCATTTACAGGGGAGGGAAATACGAAAAAGGAAGTCAGTACCACCCTTTATTCTCTTCTCTAATGAATGTACTCAGACCTTGATTGCTGCAAAAGTTAAAGCAAGTTCACTGCATCAAAAACTAATGATGTAATGTATAGTGATTAACATAACATAGTAATAAAAAAAATTTAAAAAAGCTAAAGCAAGTTTATCTTGAACCAGGTAGTAGTCCTGCCCTATGGAAAATAGATTTCTCCTGAAATTTAGTGGCTTATTGTTTGTTCCTTTTATATCTGGCTCTTCTTAATTTAGCAAAAAACAAAACAAAACATCATTCTTTAATCCCCCAACTCAACAAAACCAACTTGCCTTTAATTTTCTGGCTCTAAGCATATATAGTTGTCTCTATCTTAATTTTAATCTTTCTCACACACACACACACACAAATCTATGAAAAGCCACTTCATGTGTCGAATGCATAAAACAAGCCCTTTAATCTATGTGCAGAATGAGTTTAAGATTTAAGAATGTGATTAGATTAGGTCTTGTTTTAACAAACTCAAGGGCACTGACAAAAAGAAAATCACTAATAGTGCAATCATAAAACTAGTGTTAACACTGTATAAGTGTTATAATCCATCATCAACTCACAGCTAAACCAACCTTAGGAAATTGGGGGATACAGGTTTCTTTACCAGATTGCCACAGCATCTTGTCTCCAGTGTTACACAAGGTGGGACGAAAGGCTCTGTGGAGAGGTGAGATTTACAGAAGGATTCAAATGAAAGGGCAAGTAGATTTGTGGATTTTAGATGCCAGCATTTCACTACATAAACAAATGTTTATTTAGTATCTCAGATTTCCATGGGACTGAGTGTGAGAAGTTCTGGCAAGCACCTGGACTGGGGGAAATGTCTAAGAATTTTTAGTTCCCTTCACCATTTTTAATATCTGTAGCTGTCCTTATGGAGTTCATAATCTTTCATGTCATAACAGTGACAAAGTAAGTACAGACACAAAAATGTGGAAGTGCAAGGAACAGTAGACAGGGGTAGAGACGAGAAAAGAACGTAGTATAACAACTTCACTAAGGAAGGTATGTGCCAGTCAACTGAGCTTGGGAGGGGATAGTCCAGGCAGAGGAAACTAGTTGAATGAAAGCCTGGAGGGATGCAACATTTGGTGTTTGGGGACTAGCTTGTCAAAGGAAAATAAAGGGCAGTGGAAACTAACCAACCAACAAACAGAAACTGAGAGAAGGGAAAATAGATTGAAAGCAGAATGAAGGGTCCTCAACCCTCTTTCTCTGTATTAGTTTATGCATTGGACTTTGTTTCATAACAGAATAATAACCTACATCTTACCTGCTTTTCAGTTCTACATTTTACAGGGTTATAATTATTCACATCTTGGAAAAGTAGATGTATGTGTTAAATACTCCTCTTTCACACAGTTAGCATTTTCCCAACCAAACAATTAATGGCGGGCTCTCTAAAGCTAGCTTTCCTCGAAATGTTTCTGTCTCCCACATAGTGTTTGAAAAGTGTTTCCTTAGGCTCTATGGCAAATACAGCCAGAAGCTTCTCATCCCTCTCCCAGCATGCAGTGGGCCCCCGTCATTCTCCTCGTCAACAAGTTTTGTTTCTCCTGGGCTTCAACACAGAATGTTCAGCCACCTTATTAAACTCATGCCCCTGCAGGGAAGAACTCAGGGAAAAGGCCTGTCTACTGCCACTTCTACATTTCAAAGGGGGTTTGTTTATTCCCATTATCAAAAACTCACAGCCACAGAGGTTGGCTTGGAGGAATTCTGGGATGTAAAAAATGAAATTACATTTCTTTTTCTAAACTGCTCAGCACAAATGAGCAAAAGCCATTCTTATCATGTAAAAATGCTCCTCGTGACCCTATATCATTAGAATGAGTACTCAGATTCTGTGAAATTTTCCAGTGGTGGTGACAAATCTCCCCCCTACTCTCATTCTTTATATCTCAAGTCATGGGGTAAGGTAAAACTAATTGGATCACCTGATGATTGAAATCTAGCTCTTAATGAATCCTGTCACAGGTGTAAAGCTTAGAAAATGGCATTCCCTATCTTTTTAGAAAGCCAGTGGTTTGGGGAATATTCTACAAGTATTTAAAGTTGTAATGGTTTCTTTTGAGAATCTCTTTAAAGGAAAAAGAAAACTACTTTTATTTTAGAAATTTAACCGAACTGCTTCAACTAGAACATTTTACATTGCTATGAATTCTTATTTTTCCTTCAAATGTGCAAGGAAAGACATTATAGGGACTGAGAAGAAAATCTACTATATCACATCAGGTAGTACACATTCGTCACCAGCACCTGTTTGGATATTAGCATCTGATGTTTATCTTAGATGTCTATAGTAATTAAAAAGAAAATGTCTGGTATAATTGTTAATCAACTGCCAAAGGATGGTCACATGGCAGAGTATTGGGAGGCTTTCTCTTAGATTCTGAGTCTGGAACATAATACTGAAGGTCTAAATGGAGTTGGAACTAATTTGTGCTGTTGGTGGTGTCCTGAAGAGACAGTTCTTTATCTCCTACTACCTGAATTTTTAGAGTAGTCTTTTTTTTCCTGTCTGTTTCAAGCTTTGTTCCTTGGTTTTTCCTCTATTTCCTTGAGAGAGCTCATAAACATTCCAAACAACCCCCCCCTTTTTTTTTCCTTAACCACCCATAGTTAGCTCATGTTGCCATGCATTTTTCCTCCTTTTTTGGTAATTCTCAAAAGTTCTGACCAAATGATTTAAACATCTAATAAGATTAAACAAATAAAAACACCACCAACAAAAGAACTTCTGAAGTAACTAGAAATTCTACTGTCCTGTCTCATGGTACCAGTTCTGCCCTTCTAGAGCTTAAGACAAGGTCAGGATATAAAACTGTATGTATTCACTTTGCTGTGAACTAATTCAGGCATTTTATACATAGAAGCTGACTTTAAGGCTGAAGTTGTTTTCTGTACACATTCAACTGTAAACAGGTTTTTATATTTTCACATTACAGATATGAGGATGATGTCCCCCTTTAAATGGAATGGATACAAGCCAGGTAGCAAATAATCATCATCAGCCAAAAGCCAGTCAAACTGGAAATCAGACAGCTCTGCAGAAGTGTTGTTTTATTATCGATTCAAGTTGCCACCAAAGCCATTACTCTAATATAGATGCAGTAATCTAAGGCTGAGTGAATTTGTTCAGAGAAAATAAGCCACTGTTAAACCTTAATTCACACTATAAGAAAATGGAAACTTTCCTTTGTTCAATAACATTAAGGGAGCACCTTGGAAAACCGTAACCCCCCCAAAAAAAAACTTGTAAAGGAGTTTATATTCAGAGGCCCTCATCTCCTGATTATTCTCTGCCCCAGGACTTCATTCTTAGCATCTGTGATCTTGACACTACTTCAACAATCTTCACCACTAATGCTTAGCCTCCAACCAGCGTCTTCTATCAGCTCTTCTGTCTTCCCAACAAGAGGTTTTATTTAGAAATTTAAAAATGTTTGCAATTTAGTATTACCTTTTGGTTGAGTGCCTTATACCAATTTAGCAAAACATAGCAAAGAATAGTAAACTATATTAAATCTGATCCAGTCCAATTCTTTAAAAAGGCAATTAGTCGGTTAGCACATATATTTTCATTACAAAATGTGCTTGTTCTATATTTTTCCTTTCCAATTTAGATTTAGTATGCCCAAGTATAACTCATATTCTGTTCTTTAAAAATATAGTTGGGGGGAGAGACATCAGCAACATGGCTGAATAAGATATCCCTTGTTGTATCTCCCTTCGGTAACAACTGGAATCTATCCACAGACAAAAGTGCTTGTGTAGGATCTGTGGAATTGTACACCATACACCAAGGGACCCAAGAGGAATATTACCCATGCATGTATTAGGCAATGGGTGTACAGACCTTGGACACTGAGCCTGCAGTGGCCTATGAACTTGATCCTCTCGGCCACGGTTCACAAGTCCTTGGAGAATACTATCTTAAGCAATCACCCACAGACAAGTGAGCTGTTGTGGTAGTTCAGGTTTCCAGTGGAGAAGTCCCAGCATATAACTGAAACCAAAAAAAAAGAATGAGTTTGGATGCTTTGGAGAGGGTTAAGGGGAAGAGTTTGACCTTACTTGCATTGCCTCTGCTTCAAGGAGGCACAATTCAGTGCCAGATGAGATCTCAGCACATGATTTTTCCCGGGAGTTAAGTAAGAGCATGGAAGTGAAGGCGTCTTCCCCAGTTATGTGGGACATTACCAAAGAGGCTCAGTTCTATCTCACCCTATCCAGAGTATGGAGTCATGAGTCGTGGGGGGTGGGAAGAGACAGAGAGAGGCAGATAAGACTCTTAGATGATATTAAAGAGACGTTGATCCTACTAACTGCATTGTGGACTCCATCAAGAAACACACCCACGAGGTGCTGGGGACACCTTGCCCACAGATCCCCTCAACTGGTCCATAGGCATCCCCAGTGCTGTGTACACCTCACGCACACACATTCCTAACCAGTGAATGGATCTCAATGCATGCTGTGAAAGGTGGCAAGCATGAGCTAGAGCTTTGGCAGACATCTAGTAAAAATGTACAGAAAGCCATCGTGAATCTGTAGGCCAGGAAGAGACCACAAACTTGAGCTTTAGCTCCACCCTTGGGAAAGCAAAAGGCAGGCTACAACCACCTCACACAGTGCACTGAAGGATCAAGAAAAGACACACAAACTTAACTGTCCTGCCACAAGAGGAAGCAAGAAACGTAAAGCAGACATATCCATAAGAAGACCGAGAAAGCTTTAGACTCCCTACCAGGAGTAAAGGAAGTAGTTTCTCTCAAGTCTGTTAGTAATGACTAGAGAGGCGACTGCTATTGCAAATTCAAAGACAGGAACACAATACTTCAAAGAACATGGAAAATCGAGGAAACAAGACACCACTAAAGAATTACAATAATCTTTCAGTAATAATCCCAAAGACACGGAGATCTACAACTTATCCAATAAAGAATTCAAAATAGCTGTTTTGAGGAAACGCAATGAGCTACAAGAAAACACAAAAGACAATTCAGTGAAATCAGGAAAACAACACACAAATAAAATGACAAGTTTAACAAAGAGACAGAAATCATAAGAAAGAGCCAAACAGAAATTCTGGAGCTAAAGAATACGATGAATGAAACAAGAAATGCAATGGAGAGCATCAATACCAGATGGCTCAAGCAAAAGAAAGAATCTATAGAGTAGTAGATAGGAACTTTGAAATTATCCAGGCTGAAGGGAACAAAGAAAAAAGCATGAAAAAGAATGAAGAAAACCTATGTGATCTAACAGATACCATCAAAAGAAGTAATTTCTGCATTATTGGAGTATCAAAGGGGGAGGAGATAGAGAAGAGGGCAGAAAGCTTATTTAAAGAAATTAATGCCTAAGAACTTCCCAAATCTGGGGAGAGACTAAGATATCCAATTTATGAAGCTCATAGGTCACCAAACAAACCCAATTTAAAGAGATCTTCCCTAAGAACCATTATAAAACTCAAGGGAACTCTCGTAAAACAATCAGCAGATTTCTCAGTAGACATCCCAAAGGCCAGGAGAAAAGGGGATGACATACTCAAAGCAATAAGAGAAAAAATTAATAATAATAAAAGAGTCAACCAAGAAAGTTTTATCCAGTAAACTTGTCCTTCAGAAATAAAGAAGAGAGAAAGACTTTGCCAGATAAACAAAAGCTGAGAGAGTTTGTCACCATTAGATTTTCCTTACAAGAATGCTGAAAGGACTTCTTCAACTGAAAATGAAGAGAAGCTGATTAGTAACAGGAAAATGTATGAAAACATACAACACACTAGTAATGGTAAGGATGTATCAAAGTCAGAATGTAATGTGCAAAGTCCAACAATGTAATGTGGTGTGTTAACCACTTAACTTGGTATAAAAGTTAAAAAAGTACTAAAAAACTATAGTTATAATAGTAGGCTAATGAATACACAATATAAAAAGAGGTAAATGTGACATCAAAAACATAAAAGGGGGGGAAACAAGAGAGTAGTTTTTGTACGCAATCAAAGTTAAGTCGTTATCAGCCTTAAACAGACTGTTATCTCTATGAGATGTTTACATAAGCCTCATTGTAGTCATAAAGCAAAAACCAATAGTAGATACACAAAAGATACCAAAAAGGAAATCAAAGCATACCACTATGGAAAACCATCAATTCACAAAGGAAGGCAGCAAGGGAGGGAGAAAGGAACAAGGGAAACTATAAAACAGCCAGAAAATAATTGATAAAATGGCATTAGTCTTTGCCTATCAATAATTAATCTTAATGTAAACAGATTAAATTATTGAGTCAAAAGGCATAGAGTGGCTCAATGGATTTAAAAAACAAACAACAAAAACAAGCAAACAAATAACAGCAAAAAAAAAAAGACCCAACTATATGCTGCCTACAAAAGACACTTCAGCTTTGAGGACATGCATAAGCTCAAAGTAAAGGGATGGAAAAAGATATTCCATGCAAATGGAAACCAAAGGACAACAGGGGTTACAATACTTATATCACACAAAATATACTTTAAGCCAAAAACTAAAACACCATGTCTCAAAGGCTATCTCGTATTAAAGTGAGGACATTTATTGGAAGAATGAGATGCTGAATGTTGGAATGGGGACATGTGGAAGACCTTGGGGCTGGGGACATTAAGTCCCTATAGTCTGATGAGTATTTTTCACTTTAGAAGTGGCCTTTTCATTCCCATCTAAGGGGATTAACTGTGTATGGGGAAAACAAAGAAAAACACAAAAGCAAAAACAAAAACCCAAAAACCTAAACAAGAGACAAAGAAGGCCATCAGATAATGATAAAGGGATCAATTCATCAAGAGACTATAATAATAATAAATATATATGCATCCAACCTCAGAGCACATGAATATATTAAGCAAATACTAACAGATCTGAAGGGAGAACTAAACATAATACAGTAATAATGGGGGACTTCAATAATCCACTTTTACCCATGGATAGGTCATCACAGAAAATCAATTAAGGAAACACTGGACTTGAACTATACTTTAAATGAAATGCACCTAAGAGACATATATAGAACATTTCTCCCAATAGCAGCAGAATACACATTTCTCTCCAGGGCACATAAAATATTCTCTAGGACAGATTGTATGATAGGTCACAAAACAAGTCTTAGAAAATTGAGGAAGATCAAACTCATACCAGGTATCTTTCACAACCATGATGTATAAAACTAGAAATCAGTAATAGGAGGAAAACTAGAAATTTCACAATATGTGAAAATTAAACAACACTCTCCTGAACAACCAATAGGTCAAAAAAGAAATCAAAAGGGAAATCAAAAAATATTTTGAAACAAATAAAAATGGAAACAAAACATACTAAAACTTATAGGATATATAGGAAAAGTAGCTCTAAGGAGAATCTATAGCAATAAATGTCTACATTTAGTAAAAAAACAAAAGACAAAAAACAAACAAAATTTAAGGCCCAAGTTAGAGGAAAGAAAGGAAGGAAATAACAAAAACTAGAGCAGGAATAAATGAAATAGCAAAAAACAAAAACAGAAAACATAGACAAAATTAAGAGCTATTTTTTGGAAAAATTTGATAAATTGTAGCTACACCTCTACATGTTCCTCTACATGTTATTTGTTTATTAAACACCGTTGCTTTTTGTATGTTGATTTTGAAAGAAAACAAATAAAGAAAACAATTGCATTCACAGTAGCATCAAAATGCATGTTCACAGATCAAAATTAATATTGTTAAAATGTCCAAAACCATGTACAGATTCAGTAAGATCCCTATCAAATATCTAGTAGCATTTTTCACAGAAGTAGAAAAAACAATCCTAAAATTCATGTGGAAGCACAAAGACCCTGAGTAGCCTAAGCACTCCTGAGAAAGAACAAAGCAGGGAGCATCATGCATCCTGATTTCAAACTATATTACAAACCTACAGTAACCAAAACAGTATGATATTGGCAGTAAAAACAGTCACATAAATCAACAAACAGAATAGAGAGCCCAGAATATAAATCCCCTCACCTATATGTTCAATTAATATTTGAAAGAGAGCCAAGAATACTCAATAGAGAAAGAATAATCTCTTCAATAAATGGTATTGGAAAATTGGATAACCAATGCAGAAGAATGAAATTAGACTCCATCTTACACCACTCACAAAATTTAACTCAAAATAGACAAATGACTTAAAGAAAAAACCGGAAGCTGTATGACTCCTAGAAGAAAACAGAGTAAATTATCCCTGATTAATCTTGGCAGGGTTCTTTCTTTGTTTTGTTTTTTGGTTCTGGTTTTTTGTTTTGTTTTGTTTCATTTTGTTTTGTTTTTTGATATGACATCCAAAAGCATAAGCAACCAAAGCAAAAATAAGTAAGTGGGACAACCTCAAATTAAAAGTTTCTGCACAGCAAAAGAAATAATCAGCAAAATGAAAAGACAAGCTACAGAATGGGAGAAGATATTTGCAAATCATATATCTAATAATAGGTTGATATCCAAAATATACAAGGAACTTCTGCAACATAATAGGAAAAACAAAAACAAAGAAAAAAGAAAAGTAAGGAAAAAAAACACTCATTAAAAAATGGGCAGAAGAACCAATAGACATTTTCCAAAGAAGACATACAGATGGCCAACAGGTACATAAAAAGATGCTCAACATCACTACTCATCAGAGGAAAGCAAATCAAAACTGCAATGAGATACCACCTCACATCTGTTGTAATGGCTGTGATCAAAATGACAAGACATATGTGTTGGTGAGAATGTGGTGAAAAGGGAACCCTGTGCACTACTGGTAGGAATGTAAATTGGTACAGCCACTACAGGAAATAGTATGGAGGCTCCTGAAAAATTTTAAAACTACAACTACCATATGATCCAGCAAATAGACTTCTGGGTATATATCCAAAGGAAATAAAATCAAGATTGAAAAGAGATGTCTGCACTCCCCTGTTCCTTGCAGTATTCACAATAGGCAAGATAAGGAAACAACCTAAGTGTCAATGGATGAATGGATAAAGAAAACTTTATATATATATAAATTATAATATATACACACACACACAGAGCTATTATTCAGTCATTATAAAGAAGGAAATGCTGCCATTTGCAACAACATGGATGGACCTTGGAGACATTATGCTAAGTGAAATAAGTCAGACAAAGAAAGACAAATACTGTATGATATTACTTATATGTGGAATCTATAAAAGCCAAACTCATAGAAACAGAGAGTAGAATGGTAGTTGCCAGAAGTTGGGAGGTATAGGTAACTAGGAGATATCAGTCAAATGGTGCAAACTTTCAGTTAGAAGATGAATTAAGTGCTAGGGATCTAAGGTACTGCATGGTGATTATAATTAACTACACTGTATTACATACTTGAATGTTGCTAAGAGTAAATCTTAAATGTCCTTACCACATGGTAATCATGTGAGGTAATAGGCGGTAATTAACCCTACTGTGGTAATTATTTTACAAAATATAAGTGTATCAAATCATCACAATGTATACTTTAAACTTTCCCAATGTTGTATGTCAACTATGACGGGGATAAAGCTGGGAAAAAATATGGTGGGAGCCCAAGAACTAAATGATGCAAACTCTTGAGAAGAAGGCAGTCTGTGAGTCTAACACAAGCCATCCCAGTTTCTACTTCCTATCTTAATTATTCACTGGTTACTGTTGAACAAAACTCCCATAAGAACAGACTGATAACAAAATTCACATTTGTTACTCAAAAGTGTGGAGAATGGAATGTGTATTAAGTGCATTACCATATACCAAGATTTTAGAAAATAACACTCATGATCCTGATATAAAACTAAGTATTAACATTTGTGCCAAAAAACTTTGACCAGAAGAATATGTAATTTCTGTACCCTCTAGTATTAAGAATTTGAAAACAACATACTTCTATATAATTAGTCATCACTCATCAAAATTTCTGTAGTTATAATTCTGACAACTTCAGCATTCCCAAGGAAATTTACCTTCTTTGGTAAGAAATATACCAGGTTTGTATGTGTAATATCGATTGTTTAATTTTTTTTTAATTTAAATCCAAAGGATCACTAACAGCCTAAGAAAAATAAACCTTTTTCGTAAGTGGACACTTTTAGTAAGCATTCTTTTATTTTTAGGCACTTCTAATACATACCTCAAATTTTTCTAAGACTTGTATCACCATCATAATGACTTTTAGTATTTACCTTGTATGTAAAAATCTATGTTGTAACTATATACTAGTTTCTCAAAGGGTCACCCAAATAGTATAGCCTGTATAAAGAGTGATGACATCCCACTGATACCTATCTAAAAAGGAGTTTGCGTGACAGTTAACATCAACTCTAAAATATTAACATAATAGAAACTACCATCTAATCATTATTGGCAGTATGTTTAAAGTGCTTATTATTTAAGATACCCAGCCAAAAGAGTAACAGGAAATGTGAAACATCAGGAATAGGCAAATTTGGAGCTACCCAAGGTCAAAGTATTTCAAGGTCTTAACGTAGTATGTGTTTAGGAAGACTACTGATCCTTCAGTTTGCCTGAGAGTGCTAATGCAACTGATGTTAAGACTTTGTAGAATTTCCTATAATCTCCTGAAAGATTTAACAGCAGGGATCCATTTGCGAAACAAAAGGAAAACAGATCCCTTTGTGCGGGTCGGGTCTCGAAGAGGCTACATTTACGCACATCGAGTTGTTCAAAATACAAAATTATTTAGGAAGGAGCTGGAGTCCAGTAAATAGATATTTTGCAAGCAACCAATAATTTAAGGTTTCTTGGACTAGAGTATTTTTTAGAACTATCCATTTGACTAATTCCAGTGCCCATCTCCTTGCCACTGTTTTGATGAATATTGAGCTTTTCTGTGTGGATTCTGTTCAAAACTCCCTCCCCTTTTACTTGCCTATCCCAGTGGAATGAAACCTCTGGCAAAGGCAACCAAAAAATAATATATTTTGGACTGTGACCACCCCCAACTTTTGGTTAGAGCACTGAAATTACTTTGGGAAATGTCTCTTCCCCACTGTGCATGGCCTTAGTGGGACTCAAAATCAAGTTTCCTATTTTCCCACAACCAAAATGTACACATGCCCAATAAGCACTTGAACTCTACATGTTTCCTTCTAGTTCTATAGGCTGTTGTTCTATTTTTTTTTTCTACTGCAATTTCTCTTTCTTGCTGACATCCATCAAAACCTATGAGATTCAAGCAGAGAGTCTCTTCCAATAAAACTTCTGTAAAGACCAAGAAAAGAAAGGCTCACCTGAAGGCTGAATGCAGCATTACTGAGTAGGGAGAATAAATCAAATCTTCTGCCTCTAAAGTTTAGTGGGTATATTATGATGTAAAAGCATGGTTACTTTCCAATGTAAACTACCGCAGAACAACAACATTCTTCTCCCCTACCCAACTGACCAAGAAATTCTATTGCTCAATAGAATCCTCTACTTTTGAGTCTCTCCTATATTTAAAGTTGAGCTATGTTCCTTTTCATTACATCTTTAACCTCAGTACCACAATCCCATGTCCTTCCACTCCTAATCATACCAAGTAGGTGACAAAAGGAGTTCACTTTATCTTCAGATCCTTTCGTATTCCTTCATGATGCTCAAGTGCAATGAAGGTAGGTAGGAGGGGTGAGAAGGAATTGCTGAGATGTCTTTTCCAGTGTCTATTCCTTCATGCAGCAAAAACACTCTGTCATCATCTATTTCTAATCTCACATCCACAATGACAGTCTGTTATTGCCTGGAAGAAACCCATCCTTTGCAATCAGGGTGATATGCATCTGAGAATCATCAGAACCAGGAAAGACTAGTTTTCTCAATAAATATGTGATGACTTTACAACGCAAAGGATGCTGACTCCCAGTCAGTTACTGTGGGACGTAGGACCAGAATGAGAAGTTTTTGGCCCAAAAGCCACAGCATTTTCTGCAACAGTTTCCATGTTGCATGGAAGAACATTTTATATCTCAGTAATTCAAGATGCATAAATTTTTTCAAAGCAATGCTATTTCTTACACCCTTTAAAAATTAAAACACCATTACATAATTTCCTTTTGGGTTTTTAATGACTCTCTATGACTCTCTCTTCCTAAAATGGCATTCATTACCCCATTTAGGTCAATCTTGTTGACCAACTAAGCATCTATTTTCTTCTAGAGTTCCCCTTTGTGGCATACCTCAATGAGACTGTTCTCATAGTTCTACTTACGTATTTCTACTCTAAGAAAGCAAAGATTATTATTATTGCCTTGTGGTTGTCACTACTGTAATTATTATTTATAACTATTATGCTAGAACAGTATCCAACACAAAGAAAGTACTCAGACATACACTGTATGAATGCAAGGCAGACCAGCAGATATTTTATGCCATCTTTTTTCCTTCTATAAAATCAGTTTATTATAAAAGATTAATGATAAGTTTAGAAAGCTAAATTGGAAAAACTTCCAACAGTTTCACTGTGCCGACTACAGCCGTTAAATCATCACCTCTTTCATTATTAAAAGACTATTTTTATTTTTTTTTAAGATTTTATTTATTTGAGAGAGCGAGAATGAGAGAGAGAGCACATGAGAGGGGGGAGGGTCAGAGGGCGAAGCAGACTCCCTGCTGTGCAGGGAGCCCGATGTGGGACTCGATCCCGGGACTCCAGGATCATGACCTGAGCCGAAGGCAGTCGCTCCAAAGGCAGTCGCTTAACCAACTGAGCCACCCAGGCGCCCTAAAAGACTATTTTTAAACGGAATGTGCATTTATTGAGACTACTCTATGTTGGACATTATCCTGGGTATAGAGTGTTGAAAGACAAATACAACATAATGCCTATCCTCAATAAACTTACATTATACTGGGAGAGGATAATTAGCCAGATTACAATAACATGCAATCAATTCTATGACAGAGTTATGCAAAAGGTATTATGGAACTTACAGAAGAAACACTCTCAATTATATTAATGAAGGTAAAAGCCAAACAACTGAAGTAAAGCTTGTCTAGATTAAGCAAAAAATAAATTGTAAATTTAAATTATTATTTTAAAGTTTTATTTATTTATTTATTTTTTTTGTTGAGAGAGAGAGCGTGCATGTGCATGTGCCCACACACAAGCAGGAAGAGAGGGACAGGAAGAGGGAGAGAATCCTAAGCAGGCTTCACACCCAGCAGGGAGCCCGATGTGGGTCTCGATCTCATGACCCTGAGCTCATGACCTGAGCCAAAATCAAAAGCCAGACACTCAACTGACTGAGCCACCCAGGTGCACCCTTAAATTATTTTTTAAATTATGCTGGACAACCCACAGAATCCCTGGGGAGGCCAGGGAACCAAAGTCAGAAACGGAGCCAAAACAAAGGATGACTAAGCTATCAGTATCAAAGCCAAAAGAGGTGCCACAGAACCAAGTTAAGTGTGGGGCACTATTGCTGCTACTCTTGGAATGGAAGTTGGAGACTGTACTACTGCTGCCAACTCATGCTGGATGCTACTCCAGCCCGAGAACATGGCTTTCAATGCGGCCACTGTCAACGATATGAGTTTTCCATTGCACCTGCTTCTCTGTACCCCCAGGTCTTGATTCACCTCTGGTGTGAATGTCCGATTAGCCAAGACTGGGTTACATGGCTATGTCTTAGCTTCAAGGGAGGTTGGGAACATGAACACCTGGCCATTTTAGCTCTACAGTGAGATGCAGGCTTGTTTTCTCCTCAAGACTTGTGCAATTGGTCATTCTCCATGAATTTATTCAGGGAAGTAGACTTCAAATGGAGTGCTGTTAAAATAGACAAATGCCTACATGGTAATCCGAAATAGGATCATGAAGGAAGAGTAAGTCAGCGATGGCTATTCCCAAGGTGTTATGTTTTGAGAAAATAAATTGGGAGTTAGCAGGCAGTCCAGGCAGAGGTATAGGATTTACAAAGGAACAGAGTATCCTGATACCTACAGAAGGTTGATTGTGGCAGGGTAAAGAGAATGTGTATGGGGCTTGAGGTGGGAATAAAAGAGAACAGGGAGAGTATGAGAATGAGACTGGTGACTGAAGCAGACACTAGATCAGAAAGGACCTATAGGCCATGCTAGGTATCTTTTACTTAATCCTCTGGGGAAAGGGAGACCAGAGACAGATAATGAAATGGCTTTCTTTCTATTTTAGAAAGATTATCATCATAGCTGAACAAATACTATAAGAGAGGGGCTAATCTGGAGGCATGGGTAGCTGTAGCTATGAATGAAGGTGAATCAAATGGGGCTCAGAAGTAAACGGTAATGATGGGATGGCTGAGGGGTCACCCTCAAGATGTGCTAAGAAATGGAGTCAGGGTTAAAATCTAAAATGCTGTGCTAACCACTGAGAATCCAAAAAATAAAATAAAAAAGATAAAGCCTCTTCTTGGGGAATTTACAGTTTGGTTTTAAGCACAACTGAAGATAAATTATATCATGGGAGTTCTTGTGATTGTATGTTTTGAAAATTAGCCGTTAAATGTTTAATTCTTGTATTTAAACTAGGACCACTGAACACTTCATTCAGGAAACAATGCAGTGAGGCTTTAAAATGCCTCTGAGTTTTCTATATTCACCATAATACAGGCAGAAACCGAAAAAAAAAAAAAAAAGGAAAAGAAAACCCTGAAATTCAACTTCGATGGAGACATTGGGAATTAAAGACATCTTGCATCACATTGCTTTAAGTTTTGTGAGAGGATCATAAGACAGAAGAAGGTAGTAGAGTCAGAGTGAGGGCAGCTGTAATAAATCACAGCAAACAGGTGTAGGATATAATTTTTTTATGACCCACAAGCCACAAAATTATATCATAAAATTATCTATCATACTTGATTCATCTACAGGCTTTGTTTTTCTAAAAGGCAAAGGAAGACATGCAATTCCTCCTTCCTTCTCTCCTTCCCTTAAATATTTATTGAATGCCTTCTATATGTCAAATACTATGGTAGATTATAGGGTCACAAGCCAAAGTCCTTGACCTCATAGAGGTTACGGTAAGGTGGGGAAGACTGACAATTTCCACACAATGGAAGAGAACATTGCATACCTGAAAGAGAGAGAAGCACAAAATCCTATAAGGAAAACAGAATCCCATAATAAGCAAATCCAACCAGCTCCTGAGATCTAAAAAAAACTTAATAGTCAATTAAGTCTCACCTAATTAATAGTCAATTAAGTCTCACCTAATTATTCAAGGAAAAATATTCTAGATTAAGATATAGTATTAAATAAAAATAAGTTCTATGGTTTATCTGACTAATAATGGTTAATTACTTTATAAGACCAATTGAAATATCTGTACTAAGTAACTGTCATGAAATACCAAAAGGAGAGTTTTAACTGTTATTTCAGGTTTTGAAAAGTTGACATCTGTCATGATACCATGGGCAGTAGCAAATCAATACTATTTGTGTCATATTGTGAAGCAGTGGTCATGGGATTCTCCTGAAAATTGGCTGGCAAATTTGAAAGTCATATGTGATGCCCTTACTCTCATAATCATTGAACCAAATTTGATTCAAAAGTCTTGAATATATTTATGTTGTATATACTATCATAAGCATTTACTTTTACCTTCACTTTAGAAAGAAGAGTCTGTATGTCTAATTTAGGCTATTTAGGTTATTATGTAGACCTGAATATTAAAGCACATTGGAAGTGAATAATTTCTCATTCCCTGTGATATTAAACAATAAATTGCTTTTGTTGATATTGCATGTGCATTCATTCAAATAAGCAGGGCAATTTATGCAAATATAACTATTTTACAAAAATCTCATCATCTAAGAAAATCATGTTACGGATCTCTCTGAACGTTCAACAAGGAGCAGCATCCATGCATATTTAAATCTCCCATGACTACATGAGAGAATTATTGAGGTTTTCTTTGACAGTTTAGAGCCTAGGCTTCCATGTTCCAAACAAATTATATGGCCTTCTAATGCAGGATGGCTCTTTTCCTCAGAGATCATTGTCTTGACTTGTTCTATCAGAGTAGGATAGAAGGATAAAGGATTGCCCATCCATGTTCTTGACTATGTGCATGGTGGATATACCTCACACTCTAGTTCTATAAGTAGAACTGCTTCAGGACTTAAGTCAAAAGTAAGGTTTGGAACTAAAGTATTCTGAAAGGGTAAAACTCTTATTACTTATTTATTTATTTGAGAGACAGAGAGAGCGTGGGGAGGTGCAGAGGAAGAGGGAGAGAGAGAATCTCAAGCAGACTCCCTGCTGAGCCACAGCACCCATGCGGGGCTTGATCCCAGGACCCTGAGATCATGACCTGAGCCGAAGTTCAAGGCTTAACTAACTGAGCCACCCAGGCACCCTGGGTGAAACTCTTAAAGACATTTATAAAAGAGAAGAACCATAATCTTCAAAATTAAACTGTTCAGAAAGAATGGAAGTAACTCCTTCAAGCCTGCCAGCAGTACACAGAAACATCAATGAGTTTATGCTCTCTCTCACTCGCATTCTCTCTCTCCCTCTCTGTCTCTCTCTCTCTCTCTCTCTCTCTCACACACACACACACACACACACACACACACACACACACTACATACATAGGGCGATGTTAATAGTTAACCTCTTTTTCTTCTTATTCTTCTTATATAATGAAAGCATATTAGCAAAAATAG
Source organism: Eumetopias jubatus (assembly GCF_037043125.1). Classification (NCBI taxonomy): domain Eukaryota; kingdom Metazoa; phylum Chordata; class Mammalia; order Carnivora; family Otariidae; genus Eumetopias; species Eumetopias jubatus. Next base: position 169,480,944 of record NW_028274807.1, read on the forward strand.
CAACTCAGCTATTATATACACATGTAATTTATATGACATTATATAATTATATATAATATATAAAACTTTGTAGTTATAGCTAAAGGTAAATGTCATCTATCACTTGCACTATTTTCAAATTTTTGAAACTCAAACAATAACTCTACTAATGAACAAGGGACAGGCGAGGCTAGGTAGGGAGAGACAGGTAGGGGGCTACCTAATCAGGCTCACAGAAACCCAAATGTGGAGAAATGTTATAGACAAGATATTAACCAGAGAGAAGGAAACATAACAAATCCATGCTGTCTGTTCTAAATATAGGTGAGATATTTTCATAATATTTACTAATCCACCTTGTTTGTCTTAAATGTTATAGACAAGACATTTAATAAGTTCCCTGGTCAGTATTTTTTATAAAAGACTGACCATAAAAGCCCTCAATTCGGGACCCCTCTCACTCTAGAGAGATCCTTTCCTTTCCTTTCTGTTCTCACCTTCCCTTAGTAAACTTTCACTTCACTTCACCCTATAGTCTGAGAGATTCATTCTTTGTGAGACAAGAACCCTGCAACACTAATCTATGGAGAATGGAACTGGTGTGATGCACTAATAAGAATCTGGTACTGTTGGGTGTTAGGTGATTCCCTACCTTACTTAAGTTACTAACCTGATGAAGCAGGTATTCATCTCATTTTCTACCTGAGGAGCCTGAGACCTAAAAAGTTAAATCATGTATCAAAAGTTTTACAGCATGAAAGTACTGTGCCTGTTCCTCAAATCCCCATCCTCCTGACATCAGAGTGCTTGCTTATCTCCATGCCCCACCACCCCTTCTACACATTCACATGGATCTGGATCTTTCTTAGAGAACCAGGTTCTACAGTCCACAGACAAGAGAAAAAGTAGACCTTTAAAATTACCCTTAAAAATTCCTTAAGCATATCTACTTCCAAGAAATTCTAATAAAGCAATTTTTTTATGTTTCTGAATTAGAATATATTGGTGTTTCTTTGACTGAATATCAGAGGAAGCAGTTGGATTATTTTAGAGGTTGTGGCATATGAATATGTATCTGTCTACTAAAGTCATGCTTGGGGTAGGAAGATGCTCACATTATGAGGCCGCAGAAGTGAAAACAGCTGAAGAAGCAATACAATCATGTTTCCCACCTCAAGTTTTCTCTGAGTAATGTACACACTGGTGAGTAAAAGTCCTGCATGCCATTTAAATTGCAATATTCCTTCTTTTTTTCTTTAGGGGTGGAACAGGGGTGTTTGTTAAGCACATGAGTGAATTCAGTTATATTAACTGCACAAATGATATGGTTTCAATGAAATTTATTTGAGGTACATAATAAATATCATAATACTCATAGGAAAAGAACCAATCTTTGAGGTATTACCTGAACCCTCAATGTTTTCTTGTGATTCTGCACTGGCTTTTTAGTTACTCTCGTCCCCAAATTCAAAGGCTCTCCGACTGAAGAATCTCATACAAAATGGCTGCCAATGATACAATCTTTATTTCTGTGCTGGGTCATTTCAATGTATGTTTAACTAAAATTATGAGCTGGGAGTTCATACCATATTGCAAAGGCTTTTCCCTTCTGCAGTATCATTATATAGCAGACTCTGATATATCTTAAGTTTTTACCAAGTGACACCAGGAATAAACAACCATGTGAAACTCACCACTGACATGTCTATAAAATATAGACTTTTATAAAAGATCCAGAGCAAACATTTGTCTTGCCCCTGTCCTTTACTGAACAATCAACATGATTTTGACCTATGGACACTGTAAATTTTGTAACAAAATGGGTAGCGCTCTTTGCTTTGTCCAGTACAAAGATTCAGCATTAAATTTGAGACCCACCTGCAGCAATTACGTAGAATAAGATGGTATCTCAACTGTAACGCTGAGCTTTTTCTTACTATTTTACCCATATCTTCTCTTTATTTTTTTCTATTGGTTTTTATGCTCACATTTTAGTTTTTGTTCTAAATTGGCTTCTAGCATTTGGGTCAAAGCAAGAGTCAAAGAAACAAAGAAAGAAATAAAAATGCAGTTACCAAAACTGATAAAAGTTATTTCTTTGGAGATTCACAAAGCCAATTGTTAATGACTCCTATAAATCATAGCATGCATGACACAAGCCCAGTTTCTTTCCTAATCATAAAATTTCTGGCTGAATTATACTAAGTATGTTTCCCTTAGAAACACAGTGGCTGGGACTGTAGTAGTGAATGAGACAGACATGATCTCCTCTTAGAGTCTGGGGGACAAGACAGAAAACATCAACAACAACAAATTATACTAGCATGTGACACTGCTATGGGAGAAGACACTAAAAATACAAAGCCAAGCGAATAGACCCAAGGAAGTTTGGAGTACATTTATATAAACCTAGAAATGGCATTTAGGATGAGACCTGTCCATAATCAAGAGTTTTCTAGTCAAAGGTATGAAGGGTAAGAATATTTCAGTTAGATAGAAAAATATAAAAATGACCCAGCTCTCAAGTGAATTATTCAAATTAGAGCTAATGATAAGGGACTGAGTTAAAATCACGGGATTTACACAAGCCCTGGCTCCCCTCTTTCAGTAGCCACGTGCAGATATACCATTTATACACTAACACATTACATGTCTGGATGTATCTGTGGTCTGACAGTCAAGTATTCAAAACCCTGTCTTAAGGATTTATGACATTTTTCCTTATGAAAAGGACCTTTTTTTGTGTGTTTGCCTTAATGGTCAGCTAACTATTCCAGTCAGTAACAATTTAGATTAGATGAAATTCTTACAACCCAAACTGAGGACCTAACTTTAGCATTAAGAACTTTATAGGAATATCCAAGCATGCATTTTTTAAATACATGTTTACTGTATCCAACATTTCCCTATGGGGAAGCCTCAATATTTATTGCCAGAATTCCTAAGTGTGAAGATTATCTCATTTTTCAAAATCCGCCCAATGGAAACCAGCTGGCCAAACATTTGAACTCATTCCTTCCATTTTGAGCATAAAAGAATCTACCACAAGTGCTACTTAATTGAACTGTCTTTGTCAAAATGAAGTTCAAAAGACTATTTGTCTAAATACAGTCTACTGTCTAGATAAATTATTTAACTTTGTTTTGGATAAGTCATTCAGAGTTGTCACTGTCATTTCTCTTCAAAGCAAAGAGCCCCCATGACTAGGGTCTTGTAATTCTAAACAATTTGCACATTTTGGAGAGGGGCAGAGAGGAAGGGCATGCACACTTAGCAGCACTGCCTCAGGTTTCTGTATGCAGACTGCAATCCACACGGTTATTCACTACACATAAGTAAGATATCAAATTTAGTGCATTAGTGCGTACTCTCTTGTCTCCCTTTCGGCTACTAATACTTTAAAGGACTTCAGTTTCACACTTTTGAAAATATTCTCTTCAAAAATGGCAAAGTCTTATAAATAAAGGCTTTACCGATTTACTTAACAGCAGTAGGGAATGTGAGAGTAGGGGTATGGTGATCATCTGCAGTGTTGGTTTAACGAAGATTGGAAAGAACACTACAAGTCACAGACGCGTGAAGAGGATCATCTTGACCATTGCAATCTCTTCCTACCTGCCTCTTTGGAAATCTGCGTGAAGGATTCCACACCTTTCTCTCCGTAACTCCCTTCAGATGCAAGGGTAGACACGTAATTCCAGCCTAGGGCCTTTACAATGTCCACCATAGCTTGAGCTTGGAAGGAGTCAGGTGGGACCACACGAGAGAAGAAGTCGTAGCGCCGATCATCACTTAACTCGGGTGCCGTTGATGCATAACTGATCTGGGGGATCTGGAAAGAAAGGAAAGCACCACATGAGAGATCACACTACCAGGATGTGAGAGATTCATTTCTACTTAGGATAATTCACTCAAAATACAGGGCTTGAGCTCCAAAGAGGATATGTGTTTTAGCAAACAACACCCTGCAACAGCAAACCATCTAAACGCAACCAACTACTTTCAGACAGCACAAAAGGGTGTACTTTTATGCCTTGGCCTTTTGTTTCTTCCTCAGAGGGAATGAGGATGGCATGGGAATCACATGAGTCATGGTGGTTAGGAGAAAAGAATTTGTAAACATTCTGACAAACACTTAAAATCATGCTTTACTTCATTTTTTTTTTTTTAATGTATTTATTTGAGAGAGAGAGCAGGAGCAGGAGCAGGAGGGAAGGGCAGAGGGAGAGGGAAAAGCAGGCTCCCTGCTCAGCGGGGAGCCAGTCACGGGACTTGATCCCAGGACCCCCAGGATCATGACCTGAGCTGAAGGTAGATGCCTAATAACTGACTGAGCCACCCAGGCACCCCCATGCTTTACTTCTTAAAAGCTATTAGAAACTACCATCACCACCACCATAAAAACACAACTGCCTAACTGGAGTTTGTATAGAGATTGGTTTAGTTGTCACAGCTCATGAATATTGGGGATGTCATTAGGCATCTAACATTGTTTGCATACTGATCATCTGTGAGGAAATATCTAAGCAAGCTGCATGCATTATTTCATGTATTCTTCACAAGAATATTATGAAGTAGCTAAGTAACACCCTTAGAACCTTGCCACAAGGCCTTCACTTCAGTAGTTCCTGCACTTTGGAGGGCCTTCCTCAAAATTTCCTAAGCTCCTCTTTGGGTGGTGATAGAGGGCTGGCAGTCCTGCCTAAGTGGAGCCCACATGGGTGTCTGATTCCCATTTTTCCATTTATTCAATCCTCAGGTCCTCTACCCTGCACGGGATTAACCAGATGTCCCAAGGAGCTCTACAACTTACACCTGTGAGGATCATCCTAGGGCCCAAAAGCAGGCCCCTGGTTCCAGGAGGGTAGCCTAACATGCAGACTGCTCCCATTACCTGATATAGTACTTGTTTCCTAAGACTGTATGAGATTAGGCTACCTAAGATGGCCTGCCATGCTGATTTTAGCTCAATCAAATTATGTATACATAAAGAGGCCCTATAAAAAGTGTTTGCTTGGGATCCCAAATACCCAAGAGGAAGCCCCGACATAGCCATCAGTTAGGACCCTGCCTTAGATCCTAACTTCAGGGCCTCTACACTAGTTACTATTACAATGCTACTGTCCCCTTCTTCTTCTAACACTAGCATGCAACAGCCTATGATTGGTACCATTAATCTGCTTGTAATAATGAGCGACTTCACAAAATTCTGCTTGCACACTCTCCTAGGACTTACCCTTGCTTTATCATATGGATTTTAAGTATCTAAAGGCCAGTTTTGATATTTGCTCAAGCCAAGCCCAACAGTCAACTCTGCTCCAAAAATGCCAAAGCTACACTCAAGTTGATTCTCTGAGCCCTGAAAAATTCTACTCAATGTTGATCTATTCTTCTCCTTCCAGTGCAGTTTGCCTAAGTAAACCCATTTACTGTTGTTTAAAGCGGGTTACCACCTCTGTAAAGCTCATTTCTCTACCAACCTTTCTAGGTCAACATCACTCTCAAGTCAGACGACCCTGACATAGATTACCCACTATGCAGCCCATCCTTGATGCACTTTTTCTCCTTGACCACTGGGGGCACTGTCACTGATTCAAAGCCCAAAACCACTGTGAGAAAGTCTGCTGATGAGAAGCTCCTTGCGATAGGGGTAGTGAGGTGTAGTGGAAATAAAGTGGGATTTAGTATTGACAAGATCTGGAATCAAATCCTGGTGTTTCTCTTCATGAGTGTTTACTCTGGTGAAGTTATTTTATCTCAATGAAGTATCATTAATAAAAGGTTGTTTTGAGGGATAAGAATAATTGATTATGCATTACTTAGCATAACGCTGGGACAGACTGGTGGATTCATATATGGGGGTGACAATAATCAAAACAGAGAACAGTGTGTGTTTCCTTACTAAGTTTACCTATTCCTCATATTTGACTTCCCAAGTACTCTGTGACACGTTATTGCAAACATTCCCCTACTGTCCTAAGGGAAGAACATATTTTTTTATGTATTTCTGTCATTATTGCTTTAGAAATAATGCTTATTATTTATCCAACTCTTTCTTACAGCCAGTTATGTTCTAAAAGTTTCCTATGCATGAGTTTATCTCACCATCAGTAAATATTCTTTACTATATTATTACTACCTCATTTTACATAAGCGGAAATTAAGAGTTGGAAGTAGAATGTGACCTTGCCTCAAGTCACGAAGTTGTAAGGTAGAGAGCAGGACTCAACCTGAAACTGCCCAGTGCGAACTTCTGAACTCTAAACTATGATACTTTGCTGAATGGCTGGTAAAACATTTAATAAGAATAAAACAAGGAAGGGAAGTAGATTACTGGAGTCCACAGCACTGACTACAGAGCCACTGAAAGTTTTTTAGTGATCATTCTTAGACTGTTACTCAAACATTTTACGTAAATGCCTTGTTGAAGCTTATACAAATACTTTAGTAGAATGAGCTCCCTGTTTCATTTATCGTTCCAAGGTTATAAATTTTAGGTAAGGAAAACATCAACTGAATAAAGACTTGGGGGGGAGGGATCAAAGGGAGGGATGAAGAGAGAGGGAGAGAGGTGGGGAGTAGGGAGAGAGAGAGAGAGACTTTTTCATATAAATAAAAAGGGAAGAAGCCAAGCATGTCAATACATTTCCATCAATTTCAACTTGTGAAAATGTAAAAGCTTCATGCTGTTGCACAGATGCCTTTGCTGCCAAAACCCCTTTCTACCTTTGAGACAGTGCTAATGAAGATACATCCAGCCCTCTACTTGAATTTGCATTTATGTAGCTGCTGTAAAATATCAGAAATGTAAATCGCTCCCAATGCAAGTGCATTTTCTAAACTGTGCCCCGAATTTAGTGATGAAAATTCTGGTGAAACAGATTTCTTCCCTCACTACCATGTACCCTTTCAAAGTGGTCACTGTCTGGGGTTTCTCTCTTTATTATAAATAAGACATATCTCCTGGTGTAAGACTCATATGGCCCTTTAGGACCATGTACACATCTTATACACAGTGTACTTATTTCTACATTATGCATATATTAGAATAAGGAATGAAAAAACAAACGGATTTCATTTCTGTGATAAAAATATAGCTGCATAAGGACATGCCTCCTCGCAGTAAGAGATGAGAAACTGTAAGAATTTATGTAACCTATGGAATATGATGCTACTTATTTAAGTATTATGTTGCATATTTAGTTACTTGTTTTCAAAATAGTGTTTAAGCACACCAAGTAATTATTTTGAAGTGTATAACTGGTACATAAAACTGGCCAAATTATTTTTAGTCATCTCCGGTGAATGACCTTCACATTCTCCTTGATACCTAGCAAGACTTTCTCTTCCTGCTACTGAAACCCTCCCTTCTTGGCAGTCTTCTATAGTAATGCAGAATTGATCTTTCGATGAAGAAAATTTAGTGTATTAATGCTTTGGCTATAGAAAAGTAGATACTCCATCTCTCTTTGAAACTTCCTTTTTCTGATAAAACAAAACACAAACAAAAAACTAAAGCACTTTTTAAAAAGATTTTATTTATTTGAGAGAGAAAGAGAAAGCACAAGGGGGAGAGGGACAAGCAGACTCCCCACTAAGCAGGGATCCCAGACCTGTACACTGGGCTCAGTCCCAGGACCCCCGGATCAAGACCTGAGCCAAGGCAGATGCTGAACCAACTGAGCCACCCAGGTGCCCCAGGCACTTTTAATCTTTATCTAAAGGACTAAATTTTCATTTTATTTTATTATTCTCCTCATAAAAATTTGCCTATCACATAAACATGGTTTTTATTAATGATGAGTCCCAAATAGGCTTGAGACATTTATAACCCATTGTAATTGTTTAGAATGAATTTGTACTTTTTCTTAGAAATGTATATTATTTGTGAAAAATAGAGAAACAAAAAGAATAACTTTAATGCCTTATCCCTGTTAACATTTTGTTTATCGGTTTTTGTTTGTGCATGTGGGTATGCACATATATATTATAAACTATGAAAATGTGAGTCTTAATCTCTTCTTCCCTCCCCCCAACCCCCCGGCCTCTCATTTCTCTCTCTTTTTGGTTGTATAATATGCTCAGCTAAACCTAACCTAAACCTAATATTCATTGTTAAATGTTTAAACATTTTCCAAGTTTTTGCTACTAGGGGGAAAAAAAAGAAGAAGAAGAAGAATCCTCAAAGCTAATTCTGTGTAGATATCCACGAGTATTTTTTTAGAATACTTTTCAAGCCCCTACCCCCCACCAATGTGACAGAAATATTTGAGCCTTACATTTAAGTATTTCCCTACATGGGAATTATTTGGGGTTATTATAGAGGGTAGACCAGCAATCTATAGTGACTTCTCTCAAAAGGTTAACTACTTGCCCCAGCATCATATATTAAATAATTAATCATTTTTATTGATGAGAAAGACCATCTCTTGCCACATATTAAATTTTTAAATATCCTTGGATCTTCGGGGTGTATTCTCTACTATTTCACTTTTCTATCTTCCAAGTCTTGGGACAGTGTTTTACTATTTTAGTTCTTATAAGTGTAGAGGATTTAGGGCTCTATTAGTTGGGACATATTCCTTTCTTCATAGTTGTTCTTTCAAAAATGACCACAGGCAATCACACATGTTTAATTTTCTAGCTGAAATTTTAGCATAATTTTTTCAAGTTCATAATAAAGCTCAATTAAGCTTTTGATGAGAATTATATTAATTTATAAATTAATTTGGGAAGAATTGATACATTTATAATATTTTATTTTCCCCTATGGGAAAATCCATTCTGTTGTTCATTCTTTTCTCTTAGTAAAATTTTATGACTGTCTCCACGTAGGCCTTGCACACTGTTAACTTTATTTCTAGATAATTAGTATTAACTTTATTTCTAGATAATTGTTATTTCTATTGCATTATGAATGATAAAATATTTTCATTTTGTTTTCTATTTATTGCTGGTATATAGGAATCTATTAATTTTGTATATTTACTTTGTGACTCATACCCTTGTTAAAATTCTTATTAGTTTTAATAGCTTTCAGTTTATTTCCTTGGGATTTTCACATAAGGAAGTCATATTATAAAAATTCATTTAGTTTTATTTTCTAATTACATCAGCTAGAATATCCAGGAAAACAAAAGTGATAGTGGTGAAAACAGCTTTTCTTTTTCACATTTCTCAACAGTGAGAATGTAAAGTCAAATAGTATTTATTTTTATTTCTTATCTTGAAAAATGTATAGTCAAATGAAGAAGTAAGACTATCAGTTAAAATCTTATTTTGCAAAAAAACAAAACAAAAAACAGTTTTTAGATAGAACTCACAGTAGTCTAAGTGTCTTCAAAGAGTTGAAAAAATTTCCCCCTCTACCAAGTCTCTTTTTCAAAGAAAATCTCAGTTTCTCCAATTATTTTCCTAAGGTATGAATCAGGTGACAAGACAAAAACTAGTTTCAAGTAATCAAGTTTTTGAACTGTTTGTTCTCACACCTGAAAACTGTCATTTGAAAGCTATGTAGAAGCCAAATTCCTTGACCCTTTTTAAACATTGAAAAGCAAACAGAATAAAAACAGCAATAAAATCATCATTCTTCAAGTTATCAGATGAGACATTTCTCAAACCCATATATTACTGCCTTCGGCTCGGGTCATGATCCCAGGGTCCTGGGATCGAGCCCCGCATTGGGCTCCCTGCTCAGCGGGAAGCCTGCTTCTCCCTCTTCCACTCCCCCTGCTTGTGTTCCCTCTCTCTCTGTCTCTCTCTCTGTCAATTAAATAAATAAAAATCTTTAAAAAAAAAATAGAAGAGAGAACAACAACAACCAAACAAAATTCCAATTCACTCTGGTCTTTAACCTTTAAAATATGTATGGACATTGAAGATTCTAAGAATTCCTATAAATCTAAGAGAAGTAAGACCAGGGAGAAACTAATTTCAAGAATTTTCAAAAATAATTAAAATGGACATTTAAATAACTTATACCTCTTCATCTTCTAAAAACATGCAAGCTCTTAACATTTGTATCTCACCAATGCAAGTGACTGTGGTAACTGATTCATTTGGCGGGCTGAAAGAGTAATCGAGTTAATTCACATCCATTTCTTGGCACTCACAATCACTAGGAGGCCCACAAGGCTCTCTCCTAACCTCCAATGTTCTCCCTAGAAAGCAGGAATTCGGGGCACCTGGGTGGCTCAGTTGGTTAAGCAACTGCCTTCAGCTCAGGTCATGATCCTGGAGTCCCAGGATCGAGTCCCACATCGGGCTTCCTGCTCAGCAGGGAGTCTGCTTCTCCCTCTGACCCTCTTCCCTCTCGTGCTTTCTATCTCTCATTCTCTCTCTCTCTCTGAAATAAATAAATAAAATCTTTTAAAAAAAAAAGCAGGAATTCATGGGAAGGTCAACTGATGAGTTCTGAAACACTGTGGTTTCGTTTGGTAACAAGTGTCACAACTTTCAGTAGACTGTTAGTTATCTGTATAATTATCTGTTTATCCTTCTCTCCTTTCCTGGAGAGAACTTACCCCATGGAGAGCAAGGACCTTGTTCATCATTTTATCACCAATGGATAGCACAGTGAATCAGGCAGCCAGAAAATGAATGAATAGAATAATCGTTAGAGAACAGAATCCGTCATCTACTCGGTTGGTGTGGCCCGAGGGACCCACAGGAGTTAGAAGTTATCCCAGCCCTCGGTGGACCTGTGACTGGCAGGTTTAGGCGGGGAAACTAATACCTTCTTCTGCCCTTTTTTTTCCCTTGGCACACTATTCCCTAGGATTTCCTTCCTCATCATTGGAATGTAGGACAAGCTGACATTTGTTGGGGGTTCAAAGGTAAAGGGAACCTAGGGAGTCATTTAGACTGTTGATTCTGTTTTTTCTGTTATACCTAAGATTTGATAACTCTGGGCACCTCCGGGCAGTGCCCAGAGTTCAGTCTAACTCTTCAAAATATACTTAAATTTATCATTTTTATTTATTTTTTTAAAGATTTTATTTATTTATTTGAGAGAGCGAGAATGAGAGAGAGAGAAAGCACATGAAGGGGAGAGGGTCAGAGGGAGAAGCAGACTCCCTGCTGAGCAGGGAGTCCAATGCGGGACTCGATCCAGGGACTCCAGGATCATGACCTGAGTCGAAGGCAGTCGCTTAACCAACTGAGCCACCCAGGCGCCCTAAATTTATCATTTTTAAATAGGGTTATTCTGCTCTGCTGTCTCCTTAGCTTTTCTCCCTTCCCCAACCAGACTTGGACGTCAAATGCAGGAAGCAATTAGTGTTTGGCATCCCGGGTCCTTGGTTCCAGTTAAATGCCTTTATTTTATGTTAACATTGCCATTATCAAATCAAAATGGGGGTAAAAGAAGGAATATATTAAACAAATCTAGAGAAAATAATCCTATGTCATGTCTAATAGAAAATCAAATAAGTGTGTGATGCACTTTCACCTTTCAAGTGTTGACAAGATTGAACTCTACTAAATTTAATTTTATCCCATAATTACTACAAAGTCAAACACTTCTAGGCAAAGGATCTCTTGGGCTTGGAATCAACACCCCCTTAAGCATCACCTTAATGTGTCCAAATCTGCTAAAATAACTGAAGACCCAACTCCAGATTTGGACTAGATTACCTTAATATAAATATTTTTAAAATCCTAATTGTTACCACTACTCCAACATAAACTTGATACTCTTCAAAATAAATTCCTCGATATTTACAAAAAATGAAAGAGACATTTTACTTATTTAGAAAAAAATGAAAGGCCTGAAATTGGTTTGATGCATTTTGAACTTCTTCTTTATATTAGAAGGACAGTGCCTATGACAAGGTCAGTTACCTGGGAACTTCTTATTTTTGTAAAAGTGAATGAGGTTTATGGTTCCATGTTCCTGGGAAATTCGCACAGCAAGGAAAGGAAATACAAAATGTACTAATGCTTGTTCCAGTGGGCAGTTTCCACAAAATTTGTAAAAGGCAATTTTTGAAAGTATCATGTGCAGTTAAGATAATGCTTCAATGTACCTGTTGAGATATTAATGAACTCCCAGTGGGGCATTATTAAGTTCACAGTTAGCAGTAATTTCACTCTTAGTTCTTATTAAGCTTTATTGATATGGATCCCCAAAAAAGGGAAAATGAATGAATAACCCTTTCAGGTTCATTCTTTGAAACATCATTCTCTTCAACTTATACTTATCTCTTCCTTCGATATTATCTCAGCTCATATTAGGATGGTTGGACTTCAATACTGATTTTTGGTAGTATTTATTTCAAAGTTACTGAGTAATGATTAAAAACTTTCAATTTGTCTAAAATCTGGAATTTCACTCAACTTTAAATTACTCATGACAGAGATTATCATCAAGTATTTCAACTGTTTGTCCTTCATCTTTCATTTCTTTAATTGCATAAGACCAAACACCTTCAACATTCTGTGAGTGGTAATAACCATCTTGAGAACCAAGTAGTTCTATGTGTGGATTTCAAGTCAAATTTGTATAATACATGTTTCAAAAAATGTATCTGTTACTGATTTTATTACTATTCCTTTATTAAATCTCTCCATATACTGGGCTTTTGGATGTGTGATACTTTACATATATAACCTCATGAATTTTGGCAACGACTTTTAATAGATAAAAATATTACCATCATGAATATTCATTGTTTTGCCTTCTGTTTCTAGAGTTGATATAAAGACGACTATATTTCAGAATCCAGATGTTAGCACATGTGGCCAACAGAACATAGGATTCCTGTAGCCAAAGAGTTGACTCAAGGGGAACAACATGACCTGCTCTAGACCAATGTGAGTAGGTGAGATGCAATATCAAGGCAAAGTGGGGCAACCTAATATTTTACACCTCTCATAGTTGGCAAATGTTAGGAATGCTTAGGGGATGTCCTTGGAACTTCTCTATGTCACGTAGAACATGTCTATCCACTGCATTTTAAATTCAAGTTTTAGAATAATCTTCATTTTTTTTCAATTTTTTATTTAAATTCAATTAACTAACACATAATGTATTATTGGTTTCAGAAGTAGAGGTCAGTGATTCATCAGTCTTATACAATATCCAGTGCTCATTACATCACATACCCTCCTTAATGCCCATCACACAGTTACCCCACCCACCTACCCACCTCCCCTCCAGCAACACTCAGTTTGTTCCCTATGATTAGGAGTCTCTTACAGCTTGTCTCCCTCTCTGATTTCGTCTTGTTTTATTTTTTCCTCTCTTCCCCTATGATCCTGTTTTGTTTCACAAATTCCACATATGAGTGAGATCATATGATAATTATCTTTCTCCGACTGACTTATTTCGCTTAGCATAATACCCTCTAGTTCGATCCACATCATTGCAAATGGCAAGGTTTCATTTTTTGATGGCTGAGTAGTATTCTATTGTATATATATACCACATCTTCTTTATCCATCCATTGGGGTACAGGCATCAGTCTTCAAACTCTATCTTGGCACAAGCTCCTCCAGCATTCAGAATTTTTGTTAAGCAGCTCGCTCTTTTTCCTTCAGACAATGCATTGAGGATTTAGTTAACTTCGGACCAGGCTGATATATACATTCAAAGGATGCAGTGATTGGTTCTATGATGGACTTTCATTTTTTAAGAAAATCTAAATCTAGAAAATGTTTATTGGTTTAGTAATTCCTTATTTTTTTAAAGATTTTATTTATTTATCTGACAGAGGGAGAGACAGCGAGAGAGGGAACACAAGCAGGGGGAGTGGGAGACGGAGAAGCAGGCTTCCCGTAGAGCAGGGAGCCCAATGCAGGGCTCGATCCCAGGACCCTGGGACCACGACCCGAGCCGAAGGCAGACGCTTAACGACTGAGCCACCCAGGTGCCCCAGTAATTCCTAACTCTTATCCATTCTGATCTTCAAGAGTCACCCATCTACCTCCCCAGCCATGTTCTGAGTGGAAACCCTGTTTTACGTAGACATGAAAGCACCACAGTAGGGGAGGAATGGGATCTAGACTGGAGCCTCTCCTTATTTTTCTACCTGCTTGTATTCACTTTCTTCACTGCACTGCCATGGATGTGCACAAGGGCAACAAGGGGGTGATGTTTTCTTAAGGGTCCTGAGACCATCATAATTTTGTCAAAGTCACATTCTTGACATCCTGATTCCAATAGATCAGTGTATAAAGCGCTGGGGGGGTTGGGGAAGAACATGTCTATCCACATTTCTTATGAACCATAAAAACTCAAGAGGGGGCGCCTGGGTGGCTCAATTGGCTAAACATTCAGCTCTTGATTTTGGCTCAGGTCATGATCTCAGGGTCATGAGATCGAGCCCTGCATTGGGCTCCAAGCTCAGTGGGGAGTCTGCTTAAGAGTCACTCATTCCCTCTCTAAAATAAACAAATAAATCTTTTAAAAAAATCAAGAGAAAGCTGGGACTTTTGGACAGTTAATAACAGCCAAAACAGCAATAACACACCTAATTCCCATCAAGCTAGACAAGCTCTCCAGGGTTATTTTTCTATCCAGAAAATGGGGTTAATCATATAAGCCCAAGCTAAACCACAGGGTAAAGGTGAAATATCTACAAAACAAAAATTTTACATGTCATACTTGGCATACAATGCTGTTTTGTCTGGCAGTATTTGCTTAAAGAAGCATCCTACATAAAAGTGTGTCTGGGCTATTGAATCACAGATCTGTACCTCTGAAACAAATAATGCAATATATGTTAAGAAAAAAAAAAAGAAGATAGCAGGAGGGGAAGAATGAACGGGGGGAAATCGGAGGGGGAGACGAACCATGAGAGACTATGGACTCTGAAAAACAAACAGGGTTCTAGAGGGGAGGGAGTTGGGGGATGGGTTAGCCTGGTGATGGGTATTAAAGAGGGCATGTTCTGCGTGGAGCACAGGGTGTTATGCACAAACAATGAATCATGGAACACTACATCAAAAACTAACGATGTAATGTATGGTGATTAACGTAACAATAAAAATTTTTTTTAAAAAGTGTGTCTGGGGATGCATGTGTATGTAGTATACAAATAGGCTCTCTGAGGATTTCTATAGATACAGAAATATCTCCACCCACATACCCACAGCATTCAATGACAAAGTCAATGGAGACCGCCCTGCTACCCCTAACATGGCACCACAGAAGTCATCGGCATATGCTTTACTAGAGAAATAGAAGAAAATGGGGGGGGGGGGTGAGTTTTATAACCTTTCAGGGTTCTTCCTGATCCTACACATCTATGAGTTACCTCTGGCCAGTATTCCTGCAAACAACCATGTATTAAGAAAAAAAACAAAAAGTAACCACAGTAAGTGATACTTTAACATTTCTCATATTTATTAGATACAATTCTAGATCTCTTTCCGGCCGGCCACGGGGGCCAGAGTCTCTCGCCTACAGTTTGGTTTACCAAATACCAAAGGCTGACTTTTGAGGTATTCCACTAGCAATACAAATGTCAACTGTCTGTAGAACAGGGCTCCTTGACCTTGCTGCTATTGACTTCTGGGATCAGATAATCCTCTGTTGCGGCAGGGGGAGGGATCATCCTGTGACGTGTAGGATGGTTAGTAGCATCCCTGACTTCTGTCACTAGGTGCCAGTAGCACAACCTGCAGTGGTCATAGTCAAAACTGACTGCAGACAGTGCAAAATATCCCCGTTGGGGGGGTGGGCAGTACAAGGGGTGCAAAATTGCTTCAGTTGAACCAGTTGAGGTTTGTCTGTGGAAAGAGACAATGGCAGTCATAACACTGTGGTCACAAAAAAAATAAATAAAAATAAAGAGATATTTTTAATGCCTTGAAGACTCAGCTTTATATATTTTCCCTTCTACTTGCCAATCTTTCCCAATTATCAAAGTTCTGTGTGTTTTCTGTCACCTTCAATTATCTGGTCTCTCAAAAGAATGCACAGAGACAGGCAACCAAAATGCTCAGTCCTTCACATGGACACAGCCAGGAACTTCTTAAAGTGAAAAAGAAAATAAAATGAAATCCAAACTTGTTTTCTCTCAGAACCATGGCCACCTTTATAATCACGTTCTAGTCCAGTAAAATGGAGTATTGAAAATGGAGTATTACAGTTAATTGAATATTGTAGTAAACTATGTGCCATGGTCTATATGAATTTCAGTTTTCAAAAAGTTAGGGCACTAGTGCACTTAACAGAAATGCTACTGAACATGGTGCAATCTTTGCCTAATGATTCAGGAGCCACTTTCAGGGTCTGGCAGGGCCATAGGTACATTAATTCTCATTGTATAAGACTACGGATGTAGATGTTCCAGAAGGTGAAGTTAAACCTGTGCTGATTCTTTGATTCCCTGAAAGAGGCTTACTTGACAAAAATTCCTTATTTCCTTTTTTCCCCCTTCTACCAGGGAGGGAAAGCTATGCTGTTTATTTTAGCTTTTATATGGCTTATATTCTGAGTAAAGAAGAATTTAGGAACCACTTTTAATATAAATAGGATCATTCATAAGATTCCTGTGATAAATAAATATCATTTAATTCCGGTAATATGATACTATGCCGGTACTATATGACCAGAACTTTTTTTTTTTTTATTTGTAAATTTAGGAACTACAGATACAAGGATTAATGAGATAGACCAGCTTTAGGGGGTGTGATGATCTAATATGTAAATATATTTGAAACCACTTTGGTGGGGGAAACTGGTCTAAATGAAATACTGAAAGGTCACTGAGGAGAACACAGCTATTAAAATTGGAAATTTGGAGAAGAAGAACCAAGACGTGTTGTTTAAGCTAATTGGAGGACAGGAGGCAGATATCCCCCAGCAAAGGAATGAAAGAAAGCCTTGGGAAAAAGGATGGTGAAAACAATGCATAGAGTAAGCATGGGGTTCTTTTGAAGAAAGCAGAGTAACCTGTATGGCTTGAGGGTAGAATCCATAATTCTACTTGCTTTACAGCTGGAGAAAGGATAGGGCAAAATGATGAAATAAAATGAATACCTATTTGAATTTATTTTGTTTCTTCTATTACAATAATAGCTCTAACACACTAATAAAATACAGAGAACCTTTCTGACATCAATTATTGTACTCTTGGAAGAACAGTAAGGTGATACAAAAGGAGAAATCCCGAGAGTTACTAAGTCCCAGGTACCTGCTGTGTAATAACTGAGACGTTCCTTTTATCAACAATAACTCAGTCAGAGAAAGTGTCACTGATCCTCCAACAAGGTCTCTGTGACAAAAGTTTTTCATGGTTTCACCTGGCACCTGAAGAGGGCTATTCCCTGTTGTTTGGGGAAATGAGGAATTTGGTCACTTTCTTAGTAGGTATCTCTCCTGCCTATAGATCTCAAGGGTTGGGAGAAGCAGCAAAGCTGAGCATTTGTCTATTTTTTTCTTTCCAGTCCTTCTTCCTAGTTCTTGGATGGGCACGGAAGAATAGAAAAGGGAAAACAAATGGTAAAGATTTTGGAAGGGTAAAGTCTCAGCCAGAGGTCCAAAATGTTGGTGAAGTTCATCCAGGGTTAGTAGATCTTGATATAATTGTAAACTATTTGAATTTATATTAAAAAGTACTGTAAGCTATAAGTGAGTGGAGTTTGTACTGGTTTCTGCACTCATGTCTTTCATTGATCCAGACATCTCCCTCTGGAAAGAAAATTACTGCATCTGTCTCTATGTTAGCATCAGTTTTGGGGACTTGGAACCAGGAGACTATTTCTTGGTTAAGCATGTATGTGATAAAATATCCCCTGTAAAATTTCCAAGGTATTTTGCAGGCTGAAATGAGCCTGGTAAGTTCTCTTCACTGCACATTGTTGCAAATATTGATTTGTTCTAGAATTTACCATTTTTAATATTCCTTCCCTATATCCTGCAACTTCTGCTATCACATCACCTGCCACCCCATCATCATCCAATTACCATGATTGCATATTTTTTACACGTAATTATATTTCAGGTTGACTGCTTCCTGTGGAGATTGAGGGAGAGACAGAATATCACCAATGGCAGCACCACAGCTGGATTTTAACAAAGTTGCTTCCGGAAAGATTTTGAGATGGATCTGCTAATCCCCTCCATAATGCATGCCTTCCTATTAGAGGCAAGTCTTGGCTCAACACGGACATCATGTGCTCCTCCTGATCTTGTCCTTTGGATGCCAGGTTGCAAATGGCCAAGGATATGATGCCAGTACTAATGGAGTCAGATCTCTACTTCTTAAAAAAAAAATGATACTCAGGCTATGTAATTTATGAAAAGTCACCTCATCACAGTGTTACTGAGAAATTATTAGAATCACATCTTTTGACTAGTTCCTTCAGTGACGTTTCAAAAATCCATACTGTTCTAAGTGTTCAGTCCCTCTGTATACTACATTCCAAAATTAGAAAGACTCATTTTGGCTTTTATGCCAAACCAATTATGAACTGGTTTGGTTTCAAAAATAGAAAACTCAAAATAACAGTTACTCAAAAACATGTGTATCTCTCTTTCACATAAAATAATTGGATAGGTAAACAGCCCAGGGCTGGCACGACAGTCCCATTGTCACCAGGGAACCAGGTGCTTTGTATCTTTCGGCGCTACCATACTAGCATGTCAATTCCATCTCAACATCACTTACGGTTTCCAATGCAATCATAGCTCCAGCAATGATAGACTGACTGGAGGCAGCAATATGGGAGATGTGGAAAAAGACAAAGGGGCACATTTTCCAGTGGGATAAAGTCTTCAAAGACCCCTTCCCAGCCTTGCACATGACATTTCCACCTATATGTTATTGTCCAAAATAATCCCATGGTCATCTCAAATAATACTGAGGATTATTACTAAGGAAGAAGAAGGAATACAGACAGAGTGGACATTACCTACCACAATCCTCAAGGATGGATAAGCCAGCCATCTGCATCTCTAGGCCAGGGGACTGGTAAGTAGATACAGTTGACAATTTAGGTCTGATTAAACTGATCTCCAAAACAATTGTGGATAAGACAAAGAAAACAAAGTAGTTGTCAATAATCAATTCCCTAGTAGGATCTTAACCATATATTAATCACAGGTAATAAAAGATGTTGGGAGTACATTTCTACTACCATTATCCTACAATGACCTCCAAAAAGTATTCCTATTTCCATGAAAATATTCCAGGCACTAAATCGGTGTGCTTAAATGGCATGGCCTTTATAATTTCCCAATTCTTCTGCTACAAACATCTGTAAAAATTCACTGAAAGTTTCCAATCTTCTCCCACCCAAGACTCTTTTTAAATGTTTTTAATATGAGCAAGTTTAGAATTCATTCAAAAAAAAGTTTTGTTTTGTTTTCTCTCAACCTCAGCTTAAAGGCAACTTTGTGATTATTTGTGGGCTCTTTTTTGCCACCATGATCCTCCATGGATTGGAAAGATAGCTCCCTTTACCTACTGTGCTTTGAGCAATTAAGAAGTCACAAGTTTTGATTTCTGTGCTACCAAAGGGAGGAAAACAGCTATAGCTGTAAACTATCATCCCAAAGGAAGAATCCATGAAATTCAGTGTCATCTTTATCAGCCCATGCATCTTGGAGAAATGAGTTACAGATATTACAGATTTTCAGCATGTCTGTATTCATGCATAGAAAGTAAAATAAAATGACTGAAGAGATAATTTTCCAGCTAAAATGCCAAGCAAAGCTATGAAGATGCATTTCATTTCTTATAGTGAATAAATATACTTTAAAAAAAAGTCTCAATGAAATTTTAAATGAACTCAAGAAGATATATACTGTAAGTCATTTTTTTGAAAGTTGAAGGACTACTATGCCAAGTAGAAAGTTTCTTCTACTTTCTATCCCATAGTGGTCATTTTGTTTTAATCTGACAGATTTGTTGAAAGCAAAGGACCCCATGCATGTATTTAATCTTGATTTCTTCTAGTCTCCCCTTAGCCATCTTTCACCTTATCTCTCTAAAATTACATTGTGTGCGTTCCTACTTAAAAGAATCCTCTTTACCCAGGCTGCCACTATTATACCTCAGAGGAAAAGCTCTGTTTTCATTCTGATCTATCTCCACAGCAAAATCAATAAGCATATTAAGTAGCTCTGGCTTCTCCACTTCCCGTAGAAAACTTCACAGATTTGAAAATTGGTCATTTGGGTTAGGCAAATGATATTGGAAATACCAAAAATGTGAGAAAATCCCAAGATAGTTTCTCTTAGGTTTTAGAATAAAATACTTGTACATTTCCCATATATGTATAGTATAAATAATGTTTACTCTCATTACTCTGTATATATTACTAATGACAAGTACTATATATTACATATGACTTAAAGGATACATCTGCCTGTTAGTATTAAGAAAAATAAAACTAAAAACCTGCATCCATCCTAAGGAATATTCTAACTAGACACTTTTCTGAAGACCACTAACACTGGAGTAGAACGCAGCCACCTTGAAGTTAACAGTTATTGGTGACAAGGTAAATAGATGCTGAAGCACTGACTCTAATTTGTCTTTAAAAAAAAAAAGATTTTATTTATTTGACAGGGAGGGGGAAAGAGCACAAGCAGGGGAGTGGCAGGCAGAGAGAGAAGCTGACTCCCCACTGAACAGGGAGCCCGATGCGGGGTTCAATCCCAGGACCTGGGATCATGACCTGAACCGAAGGCAGATGCTTAACTGGCTGAGCCACCCAGGTGCCCCTACTCTAATTTGTCTGCGATGACACACTGTTACTGGCATTAGATGCTCTGATCCATTTTCTTTGTAGTGATGGTTTCTCTGATCAGTTCCGTTTACCTAACACTTCACTGGAGCCATCCTGTGGAAGATGTTAGGGACACAAAGAGATATAATCTCTCTTCAAGCATTTAGTGGGGAGAGAGCTGTGACCTTATAAATATACAGTAGAGGTGGCTGCTCTCTAGAAATGCGAATAGAAGAATATCTTTTCCAAATATTGCCTTCCACCTGCTCAGTAAAATGCTAGTGTCGGATAATTTCACAGGTGACATCATTTATTTTCTAGTGAAGTGATAACTCCTTCTAAGATTAGTATGAAGCCAATTTGGCATAGTTTGTGGCTTCTGACCACTGCCTGCCTTTGCATAACTTCTCTGAAGTAGCACATTTAGATAATTGAGGTTTACTTAATTATTAAAAGAGAACTGTGTGCATCTTGCTCCCAACATCTCAGAGAAATGGTGTCCCAGTGCATTTTTTTAAAGACTGATTTATTTTAGGAAGGGAAGGAGTGGGAGAGAGAGAGACAGAGAGAAAGAAAGAGAGAAAATGAGTGGGGGGAGGGGCAGAGAGAGAATCTCAAGCAGACTCCTTGCTGAGTGTGGAGCCCAAGGAGGAGCTTGATCTCAAGACCAAGGAGATCATGACCTGAGTCGAAACCAAGAGTCTGGTGCTTAACCGACTGAGCCACCCAGGTGTCCTGTGATTTTTTTTTTTTTTTAAACAAACTACAAGTAGGCTGGCCATGATGGAAAAAAAAATGAAGGAAAGTTACAGAGAGGAGAGACAGAGATATGCTGACAGTGGAAAATGAAGAGGTTGATAGATAACAAAGAAACAGAAGGACAAAGGAAAAAAGAGGTAGGGGGGGGAAGAGACGGAAGGGGAGGGAGTAACCCAAAATTTGTTTTAAACGGACATTTTTTATCTTGGAATGGTGAACTTTTTGTGAATTAAGGATTCTTCTAAGTTCCCCATGATGCAAACAGTAATTAACCCAGTTCCCCTCCAAACTCCACATAATCCTGGAAAAAGTGGAAGGTTATATATGAAACAAAACACTGACAAGCAAGATGCCCAGGCATTTCTAAGCCTGATCATTTTTCAACCACCAAACCATACACCCATCAAAGCTGACAAACTATCAGGGTTTCATATGTGACTAGCGGTTTCCCATAGCAATTTAAAATAAGCTATGCTGTCTAGAGCATGGCAATTAAAACATCAGGGTGATTTTAATTCACTGTTCTCCATTTGAGTGTCACACATTTGACCTCCACTGACTACTTAAAAATGGGAGTTTGAGTGCAGAGTTATGGTAATAGATGGCACTTTCAGAAAGGTAATTTCAAATCTTAACAAAGTACCAGAGCCCCAGCCTATTCTGGGATAGAAATCAGTGAACCCATCATTAGTCAAGTTCACTTAAGGCTAGAGGCAATTTGAAGCACCTGAGTAACCTTCCCGAAAAGCACATCTTCACAACCGGCCAGCCGCTTTGAGCTATTTCCAATGTGACTCTCCTCAGCTCCCAGGCTGTCCTGATCCCCTTTGCTTTGCAGCAGAAGAGATTCTATTTTTCTCTTCTTCTATTTCCTGACACTGCACAGAACAAATTATAATTAGGAAACCACCTGAGGGGAAGGTGACAATTCAGTTGTCAATTTTCATGGATGAATCCCATTTCTAACAACACAAGCCAGGCAAGCCTCTCACCCTCAAAATAGATACTTAGGGGATGCTGCTGTTAGCTGGTTCACTGCCCTGAGAAGGAAGCAATCACAAAGATGACAGCAACTACAACAACAACAGAGATGTGAACAAAAAAAAAGAAGCCTCCCACTATAAATATTTTCACTGCCAACAAATCTCTCATGTGGTATGGAGAGATGTGAAACAGCCATGTTGCAAAGCACCCCTTCTAAGGCTAACGAAAAGCTGTCACATCAGTGTGTTGAACACAGCCCAACAGGGCACTTGGAGATAAATGAGTGCAAGTGTTCAAAAGGCAGAAAATAAGTAAATGTGTAGCTTGTGGTGGGAATATTTATACAGCCCAGCCTCATGTGAGATTTTAGCTCAGAATGGATTAAGGAGATGTTATAACCTTCTTATCTTTAATCATGTGGATGCAAGCTCTGAAAATCTGTTAGCCAAATAGATTTTTTTTTTAATCTCAGATTAATTTTTCCTATAACACGCTATCTTTATTCTACCCAGAGAGTGAAACACGTATGCCAAGGGTAGCATGAGACCAAAACTAAAGCAAGTATTAAAAGTATAAAAAAGGACATTAACCTTAGGCTTGTGTAGTAGATCTCAGATACAAAAGCCATCATTAGCCTATGGGACCGAAACATGGGCATATTTAATTATTACCTTAAAATATTATCTTTCTCTTGGACCCATTTTTCTTTCTCTTCACAAAAGTTTTTCATTTTGAGAGGAAAGAGCCCTGGAGAGAAGTGGGTCTATTAATAAAGGAGTGCACCACCTCCCTGTTATTAAAGGAAAGTGTAGTTGGTGTGATCTGAGTAATTGGAAAAGCTCAATATTGCTTATGTCTACTGTGGCAAAGTAATTAATATCTTGTCAGTTACGAGAAAATTTTAAACAAAATTATTCTGGATTTACGAGGATGTGTCCATCCCTTCCCACCCTAATCTGGGTTTATCCATTTGATTCTCGATTACCCTAGCTCTCCTCTGGGGAGGTAAAAGGCTATGCACTCCCACATTTCTTCAAATCTAAGGCTTCTATATTTCACATTTTAATTTTCCTGAAATTGGGATGTTACTTCAATCATGAAGTTGTCAGAGTCAGAGAATACTGTCACTGGTTAGTTTGTAACTTCTGACTTAATAGTATCTTTTTCAATTATACGCTTAAAACACCAGAAAAACAATAGTTTCCACGGCAGCTCCATCACAAGCGATTACGTATCACAATAGGGGATGAGCAGTAGCAGATTAGGGGTGTGGAGAAAGGGGAAAAAATAGACAAAACTTGCTGGATGAAATAAGGACAGGGCATCAGGGAGAAAGACTGGGTCCAGGACACAATCCCTTCTGAGTGGACTGGGAATACACTCAAAGTAGAACTGAGTGAAATGGAGAACCCCAAATTTAGGGGCTAACAAACTGATCTGCAGGAACTGGTGACTAGAACAAAGGACAAACAGATAAGATTTGAGTGACCAAGACAGATTTTATCAAGGAGGCAAAGGAGGCCTGACTACAAAGGGATTTCTATTGTTTTAGAGGCACAGGGAGATCCAGGAAACAATGATCACCAAGGTTGATGACAGAATTACTGTTGTATCCCAATGGAGTGGGCAGTGGCTGAATCAGAAAGATAATCCCTGACGTCCTGTATTCTACAAAAACAAGGCAACCTACTTCCTTAAAAAGAGCATATAACAATCATTGTTATGGTAGTTGGCACACCACTGTTCAAATATGCCAACTCCCCTAATTCATTGGTCATCCTCATCCAAGCAGCTAAAAGAAAGAAAAGAAATCTGTTTAAAAGTTCCTGCCAAACATTACTGTGATGATAAACAGAAGAAAAAAATTAATTAATTATCATTATTTTTAGTTTCAGGTGTACAATGATTCAGTAATTCTATATATTACTCAGTACTCATTTTAATGGAGGTGGGAGAAGAAAGAAATGAAAAGAACACAAGATGGGCAAATCATTTGTGTGAATCGCACATTCACCACTGACATATTCAAAGATGAGATGTTTCTGATTATAGTGATTCTGATTTACCAATTCACTCTGAGCGACGGTGCATAATTTCCATATGTGTCTCAACAGGAAAATGGAACCTTTTCAAAAATTCCCAGAGATGCTTTTTTATACCTACTAAGTTGTTCCTACTGCTGATTATTCAAGGTTAAATAGATGCCCCTCCTCACAATAAAATCCTTGCAAAGAGCTTATGAGCTGCTTTCAGTATTTGGTTTATCTTAGACTTAAAAGCTAACTATTATTTTTGAAAAGTAATTTGTACCTAATGGCAGGTATCTACCCCAGCAGATGTTTGCTAAATAACATGTGCTAGATGCAAAAAATGTTCTTACTATTTTCAATAATTTAAAATGTTAGCACTGAAATATCTTTAGCTCACAAGTACTTTCAAAGTAGAATAAAAGTTAAATAATCATTGTGTAAGTAAGTCAGCCCTGGTTTTCAAAGCATTTTCCTACCATTTTCTGTAAAAGTCATATTGGCAAAATATGCAGTTTTACAAAATTAGTTTATACAGTTTGAAAAGCTAATTACATTAAAATAAAGATAATATTTTGATTAATTCTTAATATGTGTCTTAACAGGCATTTTATCTTTCAGAAAAAAAAGGGTTTTTTTTTTTCTTAATCTGTGTTTTGACAACTTACAAGTTTACTATATATGGTATTCAGTACATTTTAAGTCATTAACTAGCCTTCAAATTTTATGTAGTTTGTTCTTTATGTCTCTTTACTTCTTCAGTCAGGATAAAGAACTTTAAGTTTTTGGCAAAAGGTAGTAAATATAGGATCATTTTGCAGAAATGGCTGCCAAGATGTCTGCAAATGGGCTACTGCCCCTTACCTGCCCAGCCATGTACACCCACAGCTACTCAGGACCCATTTCTCACCACACTTAGGTTTGGTTAACCATACTGGTATTGTTCTCAGCATTATCCATAAATTCCATCTCTGCTGCCTCATCAATCTTTACACTATGATAGATCCATGCACCCTTATGTTCGTAGATATTCAATGCGTGTTCAGTAGCTCTTTGGGATAAATTGTCCTTTCACTGAGACTTGGTTAGAGATAGGAAAGAATCAGAAACAAGAGAAAAGATGGATCCTGTTGAAGTGTTTGTGGTAAGGGTCTCTGGGAAGCTCATTTCGTATCTGAATGTGGCAGTTTCTACAGATTGAATGCTTGTGTTTCCCCCAAAAGTCATATGCTGAAATCCTAACCCCCAATGACATGATATTAGGATTTGGGGCCTCTGGGAGGTGATTAGATCCTGAAGGCAGAGCCCTCATGAATGAGGTTAGTACACTTGTAAAAGAGACCCCAGAGAGCTCCCTTGCCCCCTCTGCCAGGTGGTGACACAGAGCGGCTCTGTATTGAACAAGGAAGTGGGCCCTCAGTACACATCAAACCTAACAGCACCTTGATCTTGAATTTTTCAGTCTCCAGTATGGTGGGAGATTTTTTTTTGTTACTTGTAAGCTGCCTACTCTATGGTATCCTGTTAGAGCAGCCCAAACAGACTAAGACAGTACTTAAACTAGAATGGGACACAGGGTTTTGAAAGAGTTTATCAAAGTGACCTCAAGAAGGTATTCACAAATTCATTAATAAATCCACTATGTGACAGGCAAAGTAAGATAAATTCTATAAAATGGATGGGTGAATGGATGGACAGACGGATGGATGGAAAAACCACACATAATCTCAAACTATAGCAAAGGTCCTTATTTCTAGATGTGCAGCTGGGACACATGGTCATTTAGTCACTTCCTTTTAGTGAAATCTGCCACAGCGTACAATGAGTTCTTGGGCCAAGTTCAAATAAATATTATGGAAATAGCAGAAAGACATGATGATAATACTCTTCCACTTATAGTTCAACTCAATAAACATGTATTGAGATCTGTGTCAGAAACTCTGCTGGGGCTTGGAGCATGTGATGGCTAAGAGGCTTAATACGTAGCTTTGAAGAGAGGAAAAGGTCACAATACAAAAGCATGGTAAGTGTCGTGATTTTATAAGGGCAGGATGTCAATGGAGGCAGAGTGAAGAGCACATAAGCTGTGATAGAGCTTGGTGACACTTTAAGATTTTCTTCTACTTAAGTTGTATAATTCCAACTGTTCCAACAAATAAAAACTACATTCTAAAGATTTTATTTATTTGACAGAGAGAGAGAGAGAGGGAGAGAGCACAAGCGGGGTGGGGGAAGGGAGGGAGAGCAACAGGCAGAGGAAGAGGGAGAAGCAGGCTCTCAGCTGAGCAGGGAGCCCAACGCGGGGATCCCCCAGGACCCCGGGATCATGACATGAGCCAAAGGCAGACACCTAACCAACTGAGCCACCCAGGCTCCCCTAAAAACTACATTCTAGAAAGTTATATCAGACACTTTACTATGGCTTATGGGTAAAACTAGCTTTAGAAATCCAGGATATTATGAGAATGGTGTTTTGTTTTATTGTTGTTAATTGTCGTTACTGTTTTGTGAGAAAGCAGAGCAGGACTGGGGGGGCGGGCAGAGGGAGAGAGAAAAAAATGAGAAAGAATATTAAGCAGGCTTCATGCTCAGTCTGGAGCCTAATGTGGGGCTCGATGTCACAACCCTGAGATCATGACCTGAGCCAAAATCAAGAGTTGGATGCTCAACCAACTGAGCCACCCAGGTGCCCCTATGAGAGTTTTAATGTTATGGTTCAAATAAATAGTTTTGATCCAAGAACTTTATGGATTTGAGATTTTGGTTGGTTTTAGAAATGGGAAATAGCCTTTAGTTCACACATGTTGTTGAAATTGTTTGTATATTTAATGTAAATTTTTTTTGCAATACATCTAAACACATGCAGTAGAATCCTATATAATCTTGTAAATTTGCCCATGGAGGTGACTGTTGCATAGATCTTATGTTCCCACAAAACTACAAATGTGTAATAAAAAATGTTTAGTACCTAAGGGCATCAGTCACTTCTATAGCAAGATAAGTATGCTGTGCAATCATCTGGGAAACATTCAAATTAATATTGACTATCATTACGATGAAGAATAAGTACCAAAAATCTTTCCTGCTTTTCACTCCCTAAACATGCTCTGTAAATTAATGTAGAGTTGGACAACTACATACCAATTCAAAATTTGGGAGCTTGAGATCTTAGAAATGCAGAACTAAAGTCCCCTATATGAAAATCTCAATTTTTCCACACTTCACTCAGAGGCTTTTTGTTTTTGTTACAGTTTCTCTGGCACATGAATATTTCAGTCACTGCATATATCAGCTTTTTGCAGCTCTAATGGTTTGCTTGCCCCTTTCTTCCTATTTTCCTCCAGTGCTAAGTATCTCAAAGGTCTTCCATGTTCTTAAATATTATCATGGACTTTTTGTGCTTGTTTATTTCATCTCACTTGCCTGGGATTTATTTGCAAGACTGTAGAGGGAAAAAAGTCATCATTCGCTACCTCAATGAAAGATTGCCCTCTCTAGAAAAACTTACAAGGAAAAACCATGTTAAATGAAAATAAGACAAATGTCATTTAAACACATTTTACAATGGGAGGAAATGAGCTATGTAACATCAGGTGCACCCATAATCTTGAAACGTGAGCTAAAGTCACCTTCTCAGATATTGACCTGATTTTGCTCTTCTTGGAATAAATCTAATCTGAATTAATCTACAAAATAATGAAACTGTGTTTGTGTATAGATAACTAATTCCTATTCCATTCTGGAATGAAGGAAAAGCTCAGAGAAACAATTAGGCTAATCCTTTAATATACAGGATTTGGTGGGGGGGTGGGGGTGGGGACGGGACTGCCTGACAACATAACTGACTACAAGGAAGTATATCCAATCCTAGATTATAGAATGTTAGGGCACACTTCAGCTGATCCACCCAAAATATTCACTGTGTAGCTCAAATATCTAATAATGGGGAAGATTTCAAAGTAAATATTTGAGAATTAAGTTTTTGTTTTGGTAGAGCACTTTGTGAGGTTTCTAAGGTGTCACCAGGATGTTAAATCTCAGGAAGGTGCCAGTGACTGCAGTCGTCCAGCCAAGAAGAGCTACTGATACCCAGTAGGTACACAATTTTAAGTCAAATATGTTTAGCAAAACCATCATATGTTTTTCAAGAGGCCAGTTTTGAAAGGTTTTAGGGAGGTAAAAAGAAATTATGGACAAAATCCATCCCTAAAATGAGAACATATCATAGGGAAAAATGATCCTGGGGGATTCATAAGAAAATGTGAGAGGATGTTATGCAAAATTATACACAGCTCTGGACTACTAGAATACTCTGACAGGTCAAGCGCACTTGCACACGTGCATGCGCGCACACACACACACACACACACACACACAGTTTCTAATAAGGGATAAACAATAAAGAAGAAGTGGAAAATGTAACTGATTTTTTAATGAGAATTTAGTAAAAAGTTGTTTCTAGGTTTTAGAGCCTAGAAATAGCAATATTAATAGTTATTTAGGAGAAGAGAAAGAGATTATTATTTTATGATAAGCCAGGATATTATTGTAAATTTGAAACTTCCAAGGTATGAGTGTAAATTCCTAGGTAGGATGCAATGTACATGTGCACAGATCTGGGGAGGCAGGTATATTAATATTCTTGTGATTTAAAACAAAACAAAACAACAACAACAAAACACCTCATTTATTTTTTAATTGTCTGTGTTTTTAAATCTGAAAAACCAAAAACTATCTTTAGGAAGTTCCAAAGGTACTGGCTCATTATCTTCAGGTCGGGTACCACAGAAACCACATGGAAAGATGGGATTTTTATATCTCACCATTAGAAGAGAAGAATCAGTTTTTCTTCATTCTCTTGTTTTTAAATATTTTTTACAGGAATTGTAAGGATTCAACTGGTCCAATATTAAAATTAACTATATATAATGTCACTTAATCCTGCACCAAAAGCAAATCATTGTTTTCTGTAGTTTACATTTTATGGGAGAAGTCTAAAGTATAGACCAAATTATATTCCTTATCTCAAAAAGGTTTTTTTTTAAGATTTTATTTATTTATTTGAGAGAGAGAGAGAGAATATGAGTGGGGAAGGGGCAGAGGGAGGGGGAACAGTAGACTCCCCTCTGAGCAGGGAGCCTAATGCAGGGCTCCATCCCAGGACCCTGAGATCACAACCTGAGCTGAAGGCAGATGCTTAACCAACTGAACCACCCAGGTGCCCCAATCAAAAAGGTTTTTGTTTTTTTTAAAGATAATTATGCATAAGGATAATATTTTTCCCCTTGACAGAAAATTTTCCTCTTTTTTGTAATCCATGGTGATAGTTAAGTTTCTTTCCTTTACTGGATGGTTTTTATGAGGCCCAGCACTTCCTGGGATCTGACTGAGGAAGAATCAGAATCATCTATAGTTTTATACATGACAAGAAACTGGAGTTTTAGCTTTAGAAAAGAAAGAAGTTACTCCTGGGTAATTTCTATGAGCCTGGCATTTTGAGAAACTCATTTACTCTTTAGCACAAATATGTAAGTAGTACCTGAGGCTTTACTTTACAATTTCATCACTGAGGCCCAGAGTAACCAAGGATATGCCCAACTTCACACAGCCTTAAGGATGGAACTGGAATTTTAAACTAGGCTTTCTTTTCTGAACCTATCGTGGTCTTTCCTCTGAGATGGTAGAATAATTCACCAAGGGAACATGAGGACAATTGGTGATGGTGCTGGATTCAGCGTCAAGTCTTTTGATGCCTGGAATTCCAGACTAGTGTTAGAGTCTAACTGGGGCCACCCTGATGAAGGAGTCAGATGCCACCTTCCCCCTAGAGCAAGTGCTACAAGGAAAGGATGTTGTCTTATGGGGTCCATGGCTATAGAGATGCAAGTGAGTTATTACTTGCTTCCAAAGAACAGAAAGTCAAAGCCTTGGTTCAGAATTGTACAGAGACCAAGGATTCTCAGGCCAAGAACTGGGATGTTAGTTCCTCTTTTCAGATACTGTTAGAAAAGACAGGGAAAGGAAAAAAGATCAGGCACTGTGACACAGACTTATTCTTTCGACATCTGAGTTCCGTGATGGTGAAGATCGCAGCGGGGAGTGTCCCCCATAGCATTATCTTGTAGCTAGTGACTCTTTTCCTTGCTAGGTAATCATTGTGGTCTTCCACTTCCCCTACTGGACTGCAAGGTCTTTCGGGACAGGGATTTCTCTCTCCCTGTTTGCCCAGAGCTGATCAGGCTGCCTGGCGTATGATGACAGAAGGGCTCTTCCCCCATTACTAGGCCACCTACTCCTAATTCCTTCTTACAGATTTATTTTTATGTGCAAAGAACCAAATTGCTTGAACCAAAGCTTTAGTCCCCATTATGGGTTGAAGCCCTGAACTTATAAAGTGGTCAAATGTTGTCGCATAAGGCAAATTATCCATTTCCATAATCACAAGCAACTGAAATTGTAAACACTCAGGAAGAACCCATTTATGACCCAATTCCTTTTTCAAAAGGTACCCAAGGTAGGAGTATTATGCTCTGTTGATGATGTTATTTTACAGCAAAATAAACCTTGACATTTTTTTAAGGGAGGAAATAAATTAGAGGCATATCTGAGAAGATTTAGATTTTACTCCCAATGACCAAAGTCTGCAAAGTACAATAACTGTGGCAGAATCATTTTTTCTTGGCATCATGCCAAGTCATCCCTTTTCTATTTGCTCCAGAAGGTATGGCTTTCTTATAATAGCAAAGTAACCCTATCGCTTCTTTACAAATGCAATGGTGGTCCACTTTTTAAATAAGGGTATACATAGAAATAGAAAGGCATAATGGTAAAGGACTTAAGTCTCCAGAGGGAGAGCATCTGGATGCAAATTTGTGGCTTTCCACTTATCAGGTACCCTGAGATCATGACCTGAGCCGAAGGGAGATGCTTAACTGATTGAGCCACCCAGGTGCCCCAAAAGTAATTGCTTTTTAAAATATAAGAAGATATTGGAACCAGGTAGAGAGTTTTATGTTAAGTTTCAAGGAACCCCTATTTAGCACCAACTGTGTATGAGGAACTGCTTTAGATGTTGTCACCCATGCTATATCATTGAAAGTACTGTAGTTAGAGACTAACAACCAGAGAATGAGCTCTTAGTCCAAATGTAGGAGTTAGAAACTATATTTATGGGATGAAATTGGGTGTAGGGGCGCCTGGGTAGCTCAGTCATTAAGCATCTGCCTTCAGCTCAGGTCATGATCCCAGGGTCCTGGGATTGAGCCCCACTTCGGGCTCCCTGCTCCGCGGGAAGCATGTTTCTCCCTCTTCCACTCCCCCTGCTGTGTTCCCTCTCTCGCTGTGTCTCTCTGTCAAATAAATAAAATCTTAAAAAAGAACTAAACAGGTGGTTAAGATAGTCCTAAAACTTCACACCATTCAGGATGTAACTCTTCTCAATCGCTTTTCCCCCTGGGACCTGCTGACATCTGTGTCCCATTATTTTCTGCAGAATGTTTATCCAAGTGCACCTTGCCAATGCTGAGGCTAGCATTCGCCTACTTCATCAAACTTGCTTTGGTCTCTTCCTCTTTTGAGTCATAGGCCACTGGAAGCAAAGGAGCTTCAGTTCCAAGTCAGCAGGGAGTTGTATTCCCGTTGTCTGAGGTGTTAGCGGCAGTCCTGCTGAATCAGTCACAACAATCGCTTGTGACTTTAGCCATTCTGGCTTCCATTCTGAGGGATGGTTAATTTCTCCCACCTTTGGTGGCACCGCTGAGCATGTGGCACCACCATGTGCGATACCAGCAGTGCACATAACTCTACTGAAATGAAGAGAGCCATCGCTCAGACTGGATGCAAGCACGTGAGGGCAAAGGCAACGGGGTGGGAGTTGCTGCATACGAGGCTGATGGTGGCTATAATTTAGCACCAACTGTACTGTACATCTCAATGTCAGAGATACAATAATGTGGAAAAATGCCTTTTAAAAATGATAAAATACGGGATATCGGTTGGCAAACTATTAGAGAGAAATTTACCTCTTTCCATAAAAATGGCTATGCAGTTCCCTACTGTAATCAATTCCTGGACTAACAGCATAACCCTTCCTTTTTTGAGATTTGACCTTTGCCATATATAGTATTCAGAGCTTTGATGAATCCCCCACCTTTTGAACTCCTGCCAACTTAAATTTTAACTTCATCAATTTTTGCCCCTTACCAGAAACACTGGACAGCCTGAGAAATAGAACTTTTAGGGAAAGTCAATTTCAGGCTTAAATTTAAAGGGCCCTGAAATGGGGCTTTCTAGGGGACTAGTGAAATATTCTTTTTGATCTGAGGTGCTGTTTCCATAGGTGTGTTCATCCTGGAAAAAAGTGGGGCTGTGTACAAATCTTAAGTTTAGAGCTCAGTGGTTGTTTGCAAAGTAAAAACACTGGGTATCTATGATATGTGCACTTTTCTGCATGCATATTATAATTAAAAGATAAAAAATGAAACACACATAAACAAAAAGACCTTGAAATATTCTGAAGAAAAATACAGGTGAAAATATAAGGTCATAATTCAGTAATAAGTTTATGTTATTAGCCTATGTACAAGCAATACCCTGGAGATGCTACAGTTCTTGTTCGGACCGCCACAATAAAGTGAGTAATTCATTAAGTGAGTTGAATTAATTTTTCAGTTTCCCAGTACACATAAAAGTTATGTTCACACTATAGTATATTAAATGTGCAATAGCACTGTGTCGGAAAAAAATCAAGGTACATACCTTAATTTAAAAAAATACTTTATTGCTAAAAAAGGCTAACCATTATCTGAGTTTCCAATAAGTCATAATATTTTTGCTGGTGGAGGGTCCCATTTTGCTGTTGATGGCTGCTGACTGATCAGGGTGGTGGCTGCTGAAGGCTAGGGTGGTGGTGGCAATTTCTTAAAATAAGGCAACGATGAAGTCTGCTGCATGACTGAGTCTTCCCTTCACAAATGATTTTTCTGTAGCCTGTGATGCTGTTTGATAGCATTTTACCCACAGCAGAGCTTCTTTCAAAATTGGAGTTAATCCCCTCAAACCCCGCCACTGCTTTATCAACAAAGTTTATGTCATATTCTAGATCCTTCGTTGTTATTTCAACAATCTTCAAAGCATCTCCACCAGGACTAGATTCCATCTCAAGAAACCACTTTCTTTGCTCATCCTTAAGAAACAACTCCTCATCTATCCAAGTTTGATCATGAGATTGCAGTAATTCGGTCATGTCTTCAAGCTCCACTTCTGATTCTAGTTCTCTTGCTACTTCCATCACATGTGGAGTTACTTCCTCCACTCAAGTCTTAAACCCTTCAAAGTCATCCATGAGGGTGGGAATCAACTTCCAAATTCCTGTTCATGGTGATATTTTTACTTCTTTCCATGAATCATGAATGTTCTTAATGGCATCTAGAATGGTAAATCCTTTCCAGAAGGTTTTCAATTGATTTTGCCCAGATCCATCAAAGGAATCACTATCTATGGCAGCTATAGCCTTATAAAATGCATTTCTTTTTTTTTTTTTTTAACGTTTGTTTGTTTGCTTTTAAGTAACTCTTATACCCAATGTGGGGCTTGAACTCCTGACCCTGATCTGAGATCAAGAGTTGCACGCTCTTCTGACTGAGCCAGCCAGGCACCTCACAAAATGCATTTCTTAAATAATAAGACTTGGCAGTCAAAATGACTCCTTGATCCATAGGCTGCGGAATGGATGTTCTGTTAGCAGGCACGAAAGCAACATTAATCTCACTGTCCATCTCCATCACAGCTCTTGGGTGACCAGGTGCCTTGTCAGTGAGCAGTAATATTTTGAAAGGAATCTTTTTTCCTTTTTCCCAAGCTGTAGGTCTCAACAGTGGGTTTAAAATATTCAGTAAACTTATGTTGTAAACAGATGTGCTATCATCCAGGCTTTGTTGTTCCACTTCTAGAGCCTGTGCTCTAGTGGCAAGATAGATTTAGCATAATTCTTCAGGTCCCTAGGACTTTTAGTAAAATAAGCATTGGTTTCAACTTCAAGTCACCAGCTACGTTTGCCCCTCAGAGAGTCAGCCTGTCCTTTGAAGCTTTGAAGCCAGGCATTGACTTCTCTTTAGCTATGAAAGTCCTAGAGGGCCTCTTCTTCCACTAGAAGTTTGTTTTGTCTACACTGAAAATCTGTTGTTTACTGCAGCCACCTTCATTAATGATCTCAGCTAGATCTTCTGGATAACTTGCTGCAGCTTCTACTTGCTGCTTTATCTTGCACTTTGATGCTCTAGAGATTCCTTAACCCTCATGAACCACCTCTGCTAGCTTCAGATTTCTCTTCTGCAGCTTGCTCACCTCTCTCAGCCTTCACAGAACTGAAGAGAGTTAGGGCCTTGCTCTCCCTTAGGCTTTGGCTTAAGGGAATGTTGTGGCTGGTGTTATCTTCTCTCCAGACCACGCAGATTTTCTCCATATCATCAACAAGGCTGTTTTACTTTCTTATCATTTAAGTGTTCACTGGAATAGCACTTTTAATTTCGTTCAAAAACTAGCTTCCTGTCTGTCTTGGCTTCAGACATGCCTTCCTCACTAAACTTGATCATTTTTAGCTTTTGTCTTAAAGTGAGAGATATACGACTCCTTAACATTTAGAAGCCACAAGAGGGTTATTAATGGGCCTAATTTTAATATTGTTTTGTCTTCGGGCATAGGGAGGCTCAAGAGAGGGAGAGAGACAAAGAGAGATATGACCAGTGAGTGGAGCAGTCAGAACACACACACACACATTTATCGATTAAGTTCACTATCACATGGGTGCAGTTCAAGGTGCCCCCAATTATAAGAGTAACATCAAAGATCATTGATCACAGATCATCATAACAAATATAACAATAATGACAAAGTTTGAAATTTGGCTACAGTACCAAAATATGACACAGAGACACAAGGTGAGCAAATGCTGTAGTAAAAATAGTGCCTATAGACTCGTTCAGTGCAGGATTGCTAAAAACCTTCAATCTGTAAAAACCATAGTATCTACAAAACACAAAAAGCGAAGTGCAACAAAACAAGGTATGCCTGTACTAATCATAAACACAGTCACAACTAAATTGATTCTTTAAGCGGAACCTCTACTTCTCCAAATCTGTCAATTAGAAGCAAGGCCATCTCTTAGCCACTCATAGTAGAAATCTGTTCCTGCTCCTTTCTTCCATTCTTCCTTCCCTCCCAATCTTTAACCAATTGCCATGTCGTGCAGATTTCACTTTGTACATGCACCTTGACTTGGTGCCCTGATATCTCTCTCTTCCGAGTATCAGTCCCTCATAACTCCCTGCCTGGGCCTCTGCAAAATAATAACATTTAGAGCGACTCTGGCTTCTAGTCTTACCTACTTTCAATCTTTCCAAGTATCATGAGGTCCATGTCAGGCCATGTGTCTTCCTGAGTAAAAGCCTACTTCAGTGCCTCATCCAAGGGGCAGGGTCAGCACCCCTTCTAGAAAGGGGCCTCGATCAATCCCTAGAGCCTATGTGAACATCATTCCCTGCCTTGTACTTTAACCCCTGACGCATGTGGTTTCCCTAGATCAGGCCACTTCTGCACTCCTTGCCACAACTCATGCTGCTGCAGTTCTTTCCTTCATTCCATCCCTTCCTCCTGCCTCTTCTCCAGCCCAGATCTCTTCTCCAGGCTCACTACTTGTACTTCAATTTGTATCTTGGACATCATTTCTGGAAGAATCTTTCCAGAACTCCCTCCACCCATGCTGTGTTGAATTTCCCTCATCTGTGTTCACTTTCAATGTATACACTTCTCCTGCAGATCTTGTTAGACCTTGTTACTGCTTATTCACATGTCCTTCTCCAGTCCAAACTATTCCACAAATATTTCTATACATCTTATTCATTCTGGCACTCTCAACCTTGCATCTGGCACTTAGTAGGTGATCGACTAATATTTTATGGACTGAAATGAATGCCAAAGGACTCACTGAAATGGGAGGGCACAAATAGCAAGAATCTAATTATAGCAATTAACCTGAGGCTAAGTAAGCTAATATAATTAATCTCGCTTTATGTATTGGTGAGATATTTGGCATGCTTCTTATTCATTTCTAAAAATTAGTGTTATATCTTACATTATAGTTTCCTATAAGGAATCATACATAATCAATACTCATATAATATGAATTGGGTAAACATCTGGCATTAAAGTCTTTGAAAAGTTTTCACCATAATCAAAACCTGTTGGAGACTTAGGTAGTGTGTTAAATTAGTTGGCCACTAAATGATTTTGCACAGTCAATGGATTCAAATTTTAAGTTTCAATGTTTAAAATAAATAATGAGATTTAGTCTTCAGGGTAGAAGAACCTCACATCCCGTGTAATTTTTTTTTTTTTAATATTGCTATTTACAGTCAGAGAAGAATTGAAGTACATCTGTAGCTAGAACAATTTGGCTTTGATTTTTGTTCATCTAATTTAAGGGAAGCTAAAGAGATTTAATTTAAAAGTTGGAGATAAAAACATAAAAAAAGAAAAATCAATTCTAGATGAGAAGATTGCATTTATAATGGAATCATGGACATGCTCTTCACAATGGTGGGTAGAATGGGGAAACTGTAATAATTGCTTGCAATGGCATTGCTTTTCTCTAAATTGATATTACCTGCATACTATTTCAAAAATAATCAAAGAAAGATACATATGAAAGTTTCCTTTTATTGGCAAGTGAATTTTTCATTTGTATATTAAGCCCTTATTTTTAGCATGTAAAAGTGAATAAGGCAGAAGAAATGGAAAAGAGCCCAACCTCCTCCATAATGAACTGGAACAACAGAGGAAAATGCTAGAGAACACCAAGCTAAACAGCAGTATATTTGGGTCACTGTTTGGCCATTCCTGGATAATACGTCTATTGGCAATGATGATTTTTCCTATAGATGATCACATGTCTCAGCAAAAACAGAGCTAACAAAATAGCTAAACATAAAAACTTGTGAGATTTAGTTTAAACCCATACTATGAACTACAGTTTGGCAAAATGGAGGGAGGGGCACAAAATATTCATCAGAGTTGGCCCAGAATTTAGTAAAATCAATAGCCGTGCAGCAACATTTATACAACACAAATTACACAGAGTTAAAACAAAGAATGATTCCGGCTTCCAAGTTTTCTTTCTATTTATTTCTCCTCATAGCTTTTCTTGCTGATCAAATTTCAAAATAACCACTTCCTTGAATGCAAACTTTCTATTGAGTTCTGGTTCAAATTAGACATTATAGTCAAACAAATGTGAACGCAAGTGTACCTCAGCCAAAGGAAGAGTAGAGCTTCCTTCCCATTCCGTATCAGCCTCTCTTATGTTCAGGGCTTGGACAAGCACACTTGCTGAGGGCTCTGTTGGCTCAGACCTTTATCACTTACCCAGTGTCTGAGAGAGTATCATAAATTAAAAAAAGAATAACATTACTCTTTAGAAAACAACACAGTATGAAATCCTCAATTATATGCTACCCCTGAGACAAATCTGCTTATGAGTTCTGCTATTACATTGAATCTTATCCCTCTAGAAACTCGGGAACTTATCTGCATTGAAACCAGTCCCTAACATTACTGCCACCTTTTTGTGAGAAAAACAACCCTGGATATCCCTTCTGTAGAAGTGGCCTTTTCTGTATGGCATGTGATTCTATGATTTGGGCCATAAGTAGCTATCAGAGTGCAATAGCCTCCAATCTGGCCCGGTATAAGAAATCGAATAGAACTAGTCCATAATGGATGGAGGCTGACCGCACCAATCTTTCCTCTTGCATTATCTTGAATTTAAAGTACAGAGAAAAAAACAGTACAATAATAGAGAACTAGAGATCTCAGAGAGACAAGAAACAAAGAAAATAACAGAAAATAATGGCTAAGTCCAAGGTACAGAAAAATCACAGCAGAAACAAACACCTGCTTCTAATGGATTACAAAATCATTTGGTCTTCAGAGTCACATCAGTGGGTCTATATTCAAGAACAAATCAGTAATTTGTCAGTTCTCCACAGAGCCTGGCCATGTATTTGCCCAGACTCCTTCATAACCTCCACCACCTAAGGCCACTGACCATATCGCTTCTTCTTACAATCAGACAGAGCTAACACAGGCCCCTGATGTGGTTGCTGACAGTCCATTTTCATTCTAAAATACAGATTGTAGGAGACTGCATGGTTTGCTGAACACTGTATCAAGCAGCCCTTACTCATAAAGTTATACCAGCTCCAGTCATAGCACAAACACCATTTCCACTATAAATGGCACACTCTACAAGCATCAAACCTACAGCTTGGTACAGTGAGTAACACTTGGAAAATTACTATTTCTTAAAGGCTCACATGTATCCATCCCTCTTCTAGCTGCACTTAAATTGTTCTCTCTGCCCACCTTGCTTTCACTGGCAAGCATTTTATGAATATGCAACATGTGTCCTATCTCCTTCTTGGTCTTTTATTCTAATTTTCTGATACTGAGTTTTGGCAATATCCTGCCACTTAAACTGGCAGAGTAAAAGACCAAGTAACTCCTAATTTCCCAAACCTAATTTTTATCTCTTCAGCTCCCATCTTGACTGACCTTTCGGTAGCCTGGTAAAAATGACTACCCTTTCATTGAAATTCTCCAAAGAACAGTTATCTTCTTGCAAACCCTTCTTGCCAATCTATTTGCAATTAAGTGTATTATGAACTAAAATTACACTGACAACTGATTTTACTGGTGTCTCTTCTTAAAATTTAAAACTTCAAATGCACTGGCTTTGCTGGAACTTTGAGTCCAGCATCTATTTCATAATGCTTATGTGTGATTAGTGCTATTGCACAGGATGTTTTTCCAGGAACTGTGCTGTAGCAAATATCCTGCCTGGTACATACCTTTCTTACAGCATTTACAGCAAAGTACATGGCAGCAGTCATGCATATTACCCTTGAGAAGCTCCCCTTTAAAGAATGTTGATCCATATAATAGATTTATGGGACACGACCACTTGAGAAAACTGGTACAGACTTTACTAGAGACTATATTACATGAATATTCATTCAGCAAACATTTACCATGCTTCTGTTATGTCCTAGGCACCTATCTAACTGGTGAGAGAACAAGAATGTATACTCCAGGAATTAAAAGGAACCATGTATGTGAGTTATAATCCCCACTATTTGCTCAGTGCCTGGAGAATATCACTATCTTATGGGAGCTCAGGAATAGTTTGTTAATTGAAAGAAAGCAAATGCTGCATGATCTGAGCCTCTCATATTCTACCAGTCTCAACTCGGGCTATCCTACCCCTCAAGCCCCCTGTCCCATGGGCCTTAGGTGAGTTTGAAAGGGTTACTCCTTTCAAGCTCAGTGCATTGACAATGGTTTGTTTTGGTCATCATTAGATCCCTAGCATACCACTTGATATTCGACTTGACATTCAATCATTTGTTCAGTGAATGGAGTGATTTTTCTCTTTTCATTTGTTGGATAGAGTCTTGGGGAAGCAATAGTGGGTAAAAACTTCCTCACCTGTCAGACATACAGAATTCATCTGCTTATATACATTCAGTAAATGGGTAAAGAAAAAACACAGTATGGGTTTGCTTTAGTCCACATCACCATTCCAACTTCATCCTACAAATAGTTTGTCAAGTGTCTGAAAGCAACAGTGACAAATGCAGGTGGAATTAGGTCACTAGCAGAAATCAAATGTCCAAATGCCAGAACAGAAATGGACGTAGTGCCAAATTAATCCAATTGTAGCCTTTGCTTCAGCTGGATCATCCCGTATTTGTTCCAACTCAGCTGTTGCCATTATCCATTTGTTGATTGCTGCCCCATTCTTGGAAATACACAGGCATCCCATTCATTTGGAGCTTTGTTTTCTTGAAAATTATCATCCACATTTGAATTTTTCTTTTTGTAGCTGCCTAACATAGCAATGTCCAAGAAGTTTGAAAACTGAGGCATTTGATGAAAAAAGGATTGGACCATCAAAGGGGTCAATAAGGAAGCAAAATGGTTCCAAAAAAGAACAAAAGAAGAAGAAAATCTTAATTACTTTATTAAAGCTGTTACTGACCTTCTTCAACTTCTTTTCTAATTTAATTTTCTCAGAAATTTGAATTTTGAAAAAAAACACCTAATACTTTTATTTTAGATATACATTGCAATTTTTAGTTTAAAAGCATTAGTTGGATGTGAACATTAGTTGGATGAATGAATGGACAAAGAAGCAAATGAACTGAATTAAGTAGGAATTAGTTGAATGGGAAACATGAAGCCTATAAACATTTTCCAAATAGAGTTTTTGAGAAGTTAATGATCTCCCAGGCAGGATTGTACTATATAATCTGAACTGTGAGAGAAGCACCAATAAAAACCACTGTAAACTGCAAATGGGTGCCTTTGAAAGCAAATTCAACTTGTTCCAATATTATTATTGAATAGAAAAATATTTATAATAATGGCTTTTACATAATATTAGTGCATATTAATAGTAACTAAAACCTTCTATTTAAAAAATCTCAAATACTATTAATAGAAAATCATTTGTTTATTCATCCCACTCCATTCTAAATTTTTGTTCTAACTTTATAATTCCACTTATTTTACAAAATACTTGACAGAATTCAAAGGTAACAAAGAAAATGAAGGCAAACTAGATGTAGTAGATGATAGAATCAATGAATGAGAATTATCAACATTTCTAAGATCTTAAAAAAAATTTAAGTAATTAAGGGAGATAATAGTTTCTACAAAAGAAATCTTTGAAAGATTTAAGAGAAGCTTATTGGTTCCTACAACTTTAGATGTTTGGTCAGTTAAGTCAATTAAATGAGGCAGGGCAAACCCCTGAAAAAAATGGAGAACTTACTAAAATATAATTTGGGTCCTGTTGCAACCAATTATACCACATAATGTGGGAAAGGGGTTAACAGCCAGTAGGTAAACCCAAAGTAGGCAAAGCTGCTACGAGGATTTTCAACTTTGTAGCTAGATCTATGGAAGGATGATTACAGATGAAAGATGTCAGTGGTTTTCATTCATTTTGGATAACCAAAGCCCGGAGACAAATTTGCCAACTAATTCTTAGCTAACAGCTAATTTTCTGGATTTCCTAAACTAGGAAAATTCTTCACTTTCCTTATGTCTTAACCTTTTTACTCTCATTACAACATTATAATGAAGAATATTAAGACTAAATTAAACAATATGTCAGGATCTGAAATCTGGATATTTCAGAAATATGGGCCTGAGTAAAATGAAATACATAAGTATTTATGGAGAATCTCTTGCCTCTGCTACTTATGGGGAATAAAATAATGCCTTCATGCTCAGAGAACACACTATGAAACCATATGTTATTAGATGGAAATACAGAATTAAAAAATAGAACTCAAAGAATGGCAAAATATTCTTTCTTTACTCTTTCCTTTTAGAAAATGTTCAATCTAACTTATGTTCTTTGGAAAAGAAGTAAATCACATAGCTTTGTGAAGTCACCAAGAGTTGATACTAATTTCAGCAGTGCAGGTCAATGGAACCTGATAGAAAAAAAGAGGGGCGCCTGTGTGGCTCAGTCGTTAAGTGTCTGCCTTCGGCTCCGGTCATGATCTCAGAGTCCTGGGATCGAGCCCCGCATTGAGCCCTGCATTGAGCCCCGCATCGGGCTCCTTGCTCAGCAGGAAGCCTGCTTCTCCCTCTCCCACTCCCCCTGCTTGTGCTCTCTCTCTCGCTGTGTCTCTCTCTGTCAAATAAATAAATAAAATCTTAAAAAAAGAAATTGATATATATTATGGAAGTGGTTAGTCAGCTCTAGCTGCCATAACAAAACACCTTACACTGGGTAGCTTAAACAATAGAAATTTCTTTTCTCACAGTTCTGGAGTCTAGAAGTCAGAGATTAGGGTACCAGCATGTTTGGGTTCTGGTGAAAACTCTCTTCCTGGCTTGCAGCCAGGCACTGTCTCACTTTATCCTCACATGGCAGAGAGAAAGTGCAAGAGAATGAGCTAGTTCTCTGTTGTCTCTTCTTATAAGGGCACTCACTCCATCATAAAGGCTCCACTCTTATGCCCTCATCTAAACTTAATTATCTCCCCAAAGTCCCCATATTCAATACCATCCTATTGGAGTTAGGACCTCAACATATGAATTCTGGTGGCACACAATTCAATGCATTGCATGGAGATAGAATTTGTGAAGTTAGACAAAATAAGAACCCAATGTTGGAATTCAAAAAACCCGGAGCAACAAATCACAATGATACAATAACTACAATATATTAAAAACATTGGCTGTGAACAATTTTAATTTGGTGGGTTCTGGATTTCTAGACCTAATTATCATGATAGGCACCTCTCAGGAAAAAAGGAAAAAATAAAAAGATCCAAGACTAAGGATCACACAGACATGGTGTGAAGAAGTCAGGCAATTAAATGTTAATACATATTTGATTGAAGAGGCATGGAATTATCCCTGTCCCCTACAGGAATGACCCGGTACAGAACTGTTTATCATAGACTCAAGAGGGATAGGCTTTTGGTGCTCTAAGCCTCTGAATGCCTATAGGAAATAACGGGCTTGCCTCTGAAGCTTTGCCTCTCTGCCTCTCTACTATGTGTGTGTGTGTGTGTGTGTGTGTGTGTTTTAATTTCTTAAACTTGGTCTTGATCTCCCTTTGATTTATTTATTTATTTATTTATTTATTGCTTTCTGGCTGAAGTTCTTTTCATTCTCAACAAATAGT
Organism: Eumetopias jubatus; assembly: GCF_037043125.1. Classification (NCBI taxonomy): domain Eukaryota; kingdom Metazoa; phylum Chordata; class Mammalia; order Carnivora; family Otariidae; genus Eumetopias; species Eumetopias jubatus. The sequence continues at coordinate 169,524,138 of NW_028274807.1, forward strand.
TTGATTTTCTTTTAAAGGACAAGTGAACATGGGATTATTTTACTTGTTAAAATACAAAGCTGAATGAAGCTTGAGCTGGCAGGCATCAACTACAGGAGGATTGTGCTCTGAGTTTAACTATATCCCCCACAAGAGAACTTTAAGAATGTTAAGAAGAAAAAGATACGGGCTAACACATGTTAGTAATTAGATTAGTCAGCAACTAATCTCTAGGAGGACTAAGTTATAATGACACTCATTAGGCTGGTTCAGTTGCAATTATATGTGCAAGAATCCATTTCCTTCATTAAAAGGGACATGCATACAATGTTTGAAGTATCCATGAAAATGGCAGAGACTTGAAGAAGAAAAGCCTTAAGAAATCTCAAAAAGCTAGAATTAGAATGAGTTTAGTTAGGGATATATCACACACTGAAAAGTTCAGTCTCTAGGTAAACAGGTCATCTCAGGAAAGGCCTGCATGGTAACATTAATTAAAACAGTTGTTAAGGATTTGTCAGATGACAAAGCTGAAGCTTTGCTTTCTAAAAATATTATCCCCGTAACGACAGAATAGCTTGTGTTGAACTACATTCTCCACAGATCAAAGTTATAAGGGGTGCCCAGATAGCTCAGTCGGTTAAGAGTATAACTTTTGATTTCGGCTCAGGTCATGATCTCAGGGTTGTGAGACTGAGGTCCCGTGTTGGGCTCCATGCTGGCATGGAGTCTGCTTAAGATTCTCTTTCTCCCTCTCCCTCTGCACCTCCTTCCCACACTTGCACCCCTCTCTCTCTCTTAAAAAAATAAATAAATAAAGATCTCGACAAAATATTAATGAAGAAAACTATTTGACTATGCTGGGGTAACCAAAACCAGAGAGAAACCAGAGAGTATTATACCACTGAAAGAAGAGAACTCTACTGGTAAAGACCATTTGTTGACATGGTTTACCACCTGAGGACGTTCCCCAGTCTGCACTGAACAACAACTAGAGGTGTCAGAACCTACAAGTCAAGGGTCCCAGAACGGCTGAAAATTGAGTGGAGAGGATTCTTGCAAAGGAGGGAATAAATAACACTTTAGGAAGCCCCCATGTCTGCACAGGTTCATAAACATATGGAAGGAAGAAAGAAACAAGATCAACTCAAGAAAAAATAAGGTGGGGCACCTGGGTGGCTCAGTCATTAAGTGCCTGCCTTCAGCTCAGATCATGGTCCCAGAGTCCTGGGATTGAGCCCCACATGAGGCTCCCTGCTCAGTGAGAAGCCTGCTTCTCCCTCTCCCACTCTCCCTGCTTGTGTTCTCTATCTCTCTTGCTGTCTCTCTCTGTCAAATAAATAAATAAAAATCTTTAAAAAAAAAAGAAAAGAAAAAAGAAGGATAAATTAGACAAACATAAGAACTCAGTGTAGAAACTCAAAAGCCTGTGGCAACAAAACCAGAATGATGCAATATCCAGGTGTGTTGGGAACATTAGCCACAAAAGTCTTATTTTGGAAGCTCAAATCCTTACTGAACCCTGGGCTAAATATATGTGGAGTAACCTTCAAAGATCGTAACAGAAAGCCATAGCTGGACATTTAAAGAAGCTGAGCAGAGATTTCAGTTTCAACTCATTATAAGGCAGGCAGAATTCAGAGTTTGAATCCTACCAAATACAAAAAGCTTGGTAAAAGCTTCAGGATCACACACACAAATTTAAGAGTTCACCCTCAGACTAAAAGGCAAAACTGAAATAATGTATGAAGTAAAGTCTCTGTAATTTCAAGTTAATTGTCCAGGAAATTTTTTAAGATTTTGTTTATTTATTTGACAGAGAGAGGGAGAGAGCACAAGCAGGAGGAACAGGAGAGGGAGAGGCTGGCTCCCCAATGAGCAGGTCATGGGGATCATGACCTGAGCTGAAGGCAGACGCTTAACCGACTGAGCCACCCAGGTGCCCCAATTGTCCAGGATTTTTAAAAGCATATTTGAAAAAAAATACCACAATATCATTAATAGAAGGATAATAAAATCCTGAATTCTTACAATATATTATTTTTAATTTCTGTTTAGAATTATAAAAAATATGCAAAGAAACATAAGAATGTGATCTAAAGTCAAGAGGAAAAAAAAAATCAATAGAAACAGACCCCCAAATTATGCAGTTGCTGAATTAACAAGTCAAGTTTTAGAGAAGTTATTATAAATATATCTGAAATTTAAAGGAAAAGATGGTCAAATGAAGGAAAAAAGAAAAATCCAGCAGAAAAAAGTAAACTATATCAAATACCCAAATAGAAATTCTAAAACTAACATACACACACATGCACACACACATGCACACACATACACACACATACACAGTATGTGAAATAAATTTTTATATACTGGACTGGCTTAACAGAACACTGCACACAGGCCAAAAAAAAAAAAAGTTCACTGAACTGGAAAACAGATAAACAGACTTTATCCAATGTAAATATGGGAGAGACCAAAAAATTGAAAAAACAAAATGACCAAAACCTTAGTGAGCCATGAGACAATCCAAAACAGCCAAACACATGTGTAAGTAGTCTCAGAAATAAAGGAGAGAGAGAATGGTCTAGAAAAGCATTACTTGAAGAAATACTGGCTAAATATTTTGCAATTCAAGGAAAATGCTTTCACTTACAGATCCAGGAAGCTCAACAAACTCCAAGCAGGAAGAACATAAAGGAAACCATACCTATGCACTTCATAGCCAAAAGTGTGAAAACCAAAGGTAAAAAGGAAATCTTGAAAGCCACTAGAGAAAAATAACACATTACATACAAATGAACACTGATTTGAAAAAAAACAAAACAAAAAAACCTGACTTCTCTTCAGAAACAATGGCAGCCAGAGTACAATGGATCAGCATCTTTAAACTGCTGGAAAGATAAACTTTTGACTAAAATTACACATTCAGGAAAAAATACATTTATATGAAGTCAAAAAAAAAAAAAAGACACACAAAAACAGCAACAACAACCAAAATAAAATATTACCAAATAAAAACTAAGACATTTGGTTGGCAGCAGAAGTGCATTCAATAAATGCTAAGACAAACATTTTTCAGGCTGAGAGCAACAAGGATTGAACAGAAAGAGAAATGGTAAATAGATGGATAAAGACTGTTTTTCCTAGTTGCTGCAAATGATAACTGAATATTTAATGCAAAAATGTTGACAATGTATTATGGGATATATAATATATGTAGCTATTAAGTAGTTGACAAAAATATGACAAAGGATGGGAGCAGGTTAAATAAATTTATAATTTTGCAAGTCTCACATTTTATGTGACGTGGTACAATACTATCTCTAAATGGATAAATAACTGATAAATAAAGAATGCATATGGCTATTTCTAGAAAAAAGTCATGGAAACACATACAAAAAGTTATAGCAAAAGCCATGAAAACAGGTTAGTCAAATGCCACCAATCTAAAAAAACATTCAGTTAACCCAAGAGAAGGTGTGAAAAGAGGGAAATGGAATTAAAAAAACAATAACAAAAAAATAGCTTAGAGTCATAAAAGAATGGTAGAATCAACCTTATCAGCGATTATACTACATGTAACTGTCCTAACACTCAAATGAACTGAGTAAAAAATAAAGACAATTATATGCTGTCTACAAGGCCTGCACTTTAAATCTAAAGACACAGTAAGAAAAGGAAAAAGATAAATCAGACAAACCATAAGCATATAAAAGCTGGTAGGCTATATTAATATCTGACAAGTTCTCAAACACAGAAATGCAAATTAAAACCAAAATGCGATACAAATATACACTATTCAGAAAAGCTAAAATTGTAATGACTGGCAACATCAAAAGTTGAGAAGCTGTGGAGCAAGTGGAATGCTTATGCATTGCTTGTTGGAATGAAAAATGGAATAATGACTGGATAATAGTTTGGGAGTTTGTTTGTTTTTTTTTTTACAAAGTTAAACATAAAGTTACCCTATGGCCTAGCAATTCCACTCTTAAGTATTTATCCAAAATAAATGAACAACTGTCTGCAAAAAGACATATCAAGAACACTCGTGGGATGCCTGGGTGGCTCAGTTGGTTACGCATCCGACTCTTGATTTCGGCTTGGGTCATAATCTCATGGGTTGTGGGATTGAGCCCCATGTTGGGCTCCTCACTCAGTCGGGGGTGGGAAGTGCGATCTGCTTGAAAGATTCTCTCCCTTTTCCTCTCCCTCCCGGTCGTGCTCACTCTCTCTCTCTCTCGCTCTCTCTAAAAATAAATGAATATTTTTTTTTTAAAAAAGAACATTTATAATGGCTTTTTTCACAATAGCCAAAATATGGAAGCAACATAAAAGTCCATCAACTACATAATCGACTAACAAATTGTGGTCTACTTAGAAGATGGAATACAACTCAGCACCAAAAACAAACTACTAATAAACAACAATATAAATGAATTTCAAAAACATACGTTAAAAAATATGTTAAGCAAAATAAGAAAAGAGTACATAATGTATTATTACTTTTATATAAACTTCAAGAACAAACAAAATAAATCTATTCTGCTAAAAATGAGAACATGATTTGTCTTTGGGGTGGAAAGTGGTCAGAAAAGGACACAAAGAAGTTTTTTTGCATTGATAGAGGTGAGTTCTTTATCTTCATGGGGGTAGTGTTTCTCTATCTTGATAGGAGAAATGGTTCTGTGGGTGTGCATATTTATCAAAACTCATGGAATTGTACTTTTACAATTTGAGAATTTCCCTTCATATAATTTTTTTCAATGAGAAAAATCACATTTCCAAATAGTAACGGAACTAGAATTTTAAAGCTCATCTAAACACAAGTCTCATGTTTTTTTCACTATTCCACACTGCACTCATTAACATTAAAGTGTCTCAGGGATTTTAGACTATGATTTCGGTTGGTATTTTTGGCTTATGAAAAACTATCCTATTTTTGTTTTTCTAATAGCAACATCTTCCTTTTGTACAATTTTCTTTCTGTGGGAGAAAAAAAAATAAGTGAGCCCCTTGGGAGGCTGCATCAAGCTCTTTAAAACTGCAGGGGTGCCAATTAACAAAGTTTCAGGAAGTGTCTGAACTTAAATCCCAGAGAGACATTCCCATATTACTGAGTACAGAGTCCATGAAACACCATGTTGTTTCCTAAAGCTGATATATTTCAACAGTCATCTAAAGGAAACAATCGGTACACAAAATGTAAAAGTTCATGAACCCAGTATGTCGTAAAAGTTTAGGTTTTTAACTCTGTCCCATTTTTCTATTGCATTTTTATATCTACATTGAAGATTTAAGAGAGTCAGTGCCTATGGCTTTCTGTGGAGAAAGTAAAGGCTTTTTTTCTTCTTTTACAATTAAATCTATGGACTCATTAGGCCCAGTGTCTTTCTCCATTCCTTGTTCATGCATGCATGCATTCATTCATTCATTCTAACAATCATAACAATTACTGAACTACTACTATAAAAGAATATTAGGTCTGAAACAAGTTCAAGGGCAAATAATACACAGGTCCTGGCCTTAAGAAACTCACAGACTCATAGAAATGGGATAATTAAAAAGATAATGCTAAAACTACATAATGAGTTCCGGAGTAAAGAAAGGCCCATGAGCATCAGGGAGCATATTTCACAGTTATTTAAATATACCTGTGCATGTGTACTGTGTCTCAATGGGAGGAAGAAGACAATGTTCACCTAACATGTATGCACAGCAAGTGTCACTTCTTCCCTAAATAGAAAAATGCATCATACACATGCCCATACCTAAGGAGCCCAGATTGTGACATCTTCTTACATTCAAAAAAAAATGAAGTCCAATGAAGGTTATTATCCATCTTAGATGTCTTTGTGCTTTTTTTTTCTTTTTTTAATGGCACCTAAAAATATTTCCTAAAGCTTTCTCCACTGTAGCTATAATTGTAGTCTTACTGAAGAATAAAACCAAAAATTAAGAATATGTGTTTTTACCTTGAAGTTCTTCTTTAGCTGATAAGTCTTCCTCGCTATTTAATCGACTACATAAATATGCGGGACACATAATGTATGAAATTAATTCAAAGATGAGGAAAAAAAATATCATATCTGATTCGAAATTTTAGGGTTGGTAGACATTTCTTAATGACATCATCTTCATTTGTTTGATAGCTCAAAATGACGCTAGAACCCACTAGCTGATCCAAGGAATTGTGTTATGTAATATAAATGGCGAATTAGATTTCCAAGGCAGTCTAATACATCCTTCCAGAGTTACAGATGTAGCTGTAACTGTGGTTATTTTAACGTGAAAAAGACCCAACAAATATACTAGATCTATTTGAAATTTTTAATTCATTTATCAAGCCACTCAAAGTGCCATGGATTCCATTTCCCGGCATACCATTTCAACATTCATGACACACAAAGCTGAATCACTAGAAGACAAAAACAGCTGTTACTGGGGAAATAGGGGAACTTTATAAAGGATTTAAAAATTATTCTGGGTAATCAGTTTCAATTTTGGAAATTAACAGCTGCTTTGAAAACACAAAATCTATACGCTTCAGGCTTTATTTTGCTTTTGTTCCTTTGCCATTTTAATGTTTGTCATCAGGATATAACAGCTGAGAATATACAAGATATTGGGTCTTCATCAGTTACTCATCTCCTGAAAGAGATGCAAAGGCTCCTATTGATTTCTGTAAGTCATAGGCATGGCGAATTCAGCGTTGGGTAATACAGCGTTGGGTAATAATTACAAGAGGAAAAGTTTCCATACAAAGAGGAAAGTTGCAAATGTTAAATGAGTAAGAGGAGTCAAGGGTTTTGAAGTGTGTGACCAGACCACAGAATTTGCCAGTTGGGAAGTTCTGAAGACCTGTCACAGAACTCATCAAGAATATGGAGTGTCAAGAATATAGAGACCAAGCTCTAGCAACATGATGAAGGAAGAGAAGCAAAGGAGAGAATTCTATCTACCTATCTGTAACTCTTAAGTGAATAGAAGATTCTTTTTTTTTTTTTAAAGATTTCTTTATTTCTTTGGCAGAGAGAGAAAAAGTAGGCAGCAGAGAGGCAGGCAGAGGGAGAGGGAGAAGCAAGGCTCCCCACCGAGCAGGGAGCCCGATGCGGGGCTCGATCCCAGGACCCTGGGATCATGACCTGAGCCAAAGGCAGCCGCTTAACCGACTGAGCCACCCAGGCACCCCTGAATAGAAGATTCTTTATTCCATTAATCATTTTAACAATGGTAATTCTTTTATATTTCATACCACTCTACTGACAATTCTTAGTAGATGAGTTCGGTGCTATATCAAGGTTTCATTGAGTAGAAGACACTTGGTCACTACTCCATAGGAGAAAGAAATATTTTAAGGACTATTTATAGTTCTCCATATAATACTCCTTTCAGGCCAAGATTGTAATAGTAGTGAATTTGATTGGAAAAAGAGACTAGCATCAAAAGTCCGTATTTTTTCACTAAGGTAGATTATTATTACACTGAAAAACACAGCTGTAGCCATTATCTGGTTGTTTCACATCATCTTAGGCATGCCTATATGTAGTGTAATGTTCACCTTGATTATCAATCAAAGTGGTGAGGGGGGATAAAGTTTCCAACAATGTCTGGGATAGATGTATCTACCATTCTTCATTTTGTCTACCTGTCACTGGGTAAGTGATCAAATTGGCTTTGCCCTGCATGCATGGGTGGCTTCAGTGTAAAGGAAAAGTGTTGGGACCACGAAATCGGGCCCCAGATTCATGCTGTATGCTCATTTGTTCCACATTTAGGCCTTTTATGTTTCTTATTCATCACTAACAGTTGAGATGGGAGGTAACATAACTCCACTATGAATATACAAAAAAATATACATTTGTCTTTGCCTTTATTTCCTGATTAAATGATGATTTTGATAGAGGGAATCTGTAGTATAATATATATATATAGTCTTGTCCCTGATTCCTAGCAAGGGTATTAAAACATCTTTGCATTTCCTGAAAGATAGCAGTGTCTTTGTTATGCTAATGAGATGACTCATGGTAGGGTCCCTAGACAGCTTCAGAATAAAGGTTAGTCAACCAAAAGACTAACCATGTGATTAGGACATCGGGACTCTGGACCATCCCAACCTCCTGGGAGGACAATGGGGGCTAAAGATTAAGCTCAATCATGTGGCCAATTATTTAATCAATTATGCCTAGGCAATGAAACCCCAATACAATTTCTGGACATCAAGGCTCAGTGGAACCTCCTGGTTGGTTGTGCCTGGAAGATGATATACCCTGACTCCATGGAAAAGAGCATGGAATTTTTGCGCTCCCTTCCTGATTTTACCCTATGTGTTCCCTTTATAATAAAACTGTAATCTTAAGTATAGCACTGTCTTGAGTTCTGTGAGTCATCCTAGCAAATTACTGAACCTGATGGAGTTAAGGGAACCCTCAAATTTATAGCCAGTACTTAAGAAATGTGGGTGGCGTGGAGGCCCTCCAAGTGCTGCTGGCATGTGAAGTAAGAGCAGTCTTGTGGAACACCAAGCCCTTAACTTATGAGGTTTGTCCTAACTCCAGGTGGTTGACATCATAATTGTATTGCTGTACACCCGGTTGATGTTGGCCAGTGGGGAAGTACAGAATAGAACCTTAAGGAGCCAGCTGGTTTGCAGTACCTTTTGGGTAGGAAAGACCAGACTATTTTTGCAGGCTTGATAGTTTATAGAGAAGATACTTGAAAGAGACCCCCAAGAATAATCGATTCATACTATTAAGTTAATATATTATTTTCAAGATTCTTAGTTTCAAGCAATAGAAACAATAAAGTATATACGTATATGTGTATGCATATAGACACAAGTACTTTATATGTATATAAAGCATATAAAGTATATACATATTACTATATTTTACTATATATTACATATGTATATGTGCATATAAAATGTGCATACACACACACAGATTCACACACCCCTACGTGTATATACACACAACTCTATACACACATACAATATTCATATACATATGCACACAGCCATACACTCACACACACATATATTCTCAAAGGGCATAGGATATTAAGTAGTTCAGGAATGCCAGGAAAGCCAGAGAGCAGGATTTTGAAAATGAACAGTCAAAATTATTTCACAGATCTAGCTCATGGGGAAGGCTACCAACACCTGCAAATAACATCTTATACCAGTGTCACCACCAGCATAGGACACAGCTGTCTATCACTATGACCACACCGTCTTTGGAAACTGGTTGTGGCTGCTAAAAGTTCTCAGCACCGTATTTTTGATTTGTGAACTTGAAATTCAAAGCCTAAGATTGGCTGAGCTTTGAATTCTTATCCTCAAACTGCAAGGGTCTTCAACCAAACTGCAGGGAAGCCCTTTTAGCTTCTTTACTGGAAGTTAGGCTTTGCCTTTGAGCAAGATTCATGTGGTTTAGAATTTCCTATACATAATGAGTGTTTCTTTGGCAAGCAATCAAAAATCTACAGATCTGTATTTCAGTTATCAAGCAATTGTTTAAGTTAAATAAAACAGCGGGAGTAGATGGCTTCTGAATCCTAAGTCTTCTTGAAATCCAACCCCTTATAAATCCCTCATTTGCCAGCTTTATTTCACACACAACCAATATTTTATTATGGATGTTTTCAAACATGTAGCAAAGTATAAGAAATTTCACAATGAATACCCATATAGCTACTATCTAGATTCTACTATTAGCATTTTATTACACCGCTTATCATAGACCTATCCCTCAGCATAAAGTATTTTTTTAAGATCTATTTATTTATTTTAGAGAGAGAGCACAAGCATGAGGCGCAGAGGGAGAAGGAGAGATAACCTCAAGCAGATTCTGAGTCAAGCACGGAGCCCGACGCAGGGCTTGATCCCACAACCCAGAGATCACGACCTGAGCTGAAACCAAATGCTGGACAATCAACCAACTATGCCACTCAGGTGCCCTTCAAGTCTAAAGTATTTTTAATGCATTTCAAAGTAACCTATAAACATCAGTACACTTTTCTCTAAATATTTCAAAGTGCATATAATTAACTAGTGTTCAATAATTTCAAAATTTATGTAAGATTCATATACACTCACTGGGTGTTATACGCAAACAATGAATCATGGAACACTACCTCAAAAACAATGTAATAATGTATGGTGATTAACATAATAAAAAAATTTTTAAAGATTCATATATACTGGAAGACAGAAATCTTAAGTGACAACTGAGTTTTGACAAATGCATACACCTGCATAATCCAAGAAATATACAACCTTACAATCACACCAACATCTTAATTCTCTCTTCAAAGCCCCAGAAGCAACAACTATTCTGATTTTCTTCCAGCATACATTAGTTTTGCCTACTCTAGAATTTTGTAAAAAGGAATTATACTCTATTATTTTTAGGTAAGTCTCTTTTCACAAGTATTTTGAAATTTTAGTAAGTTTGCTACTTTTCCTTGAGAAATTGAGCATCTTAAAGGATCAAAGGAGAAGTGAAGAAAGTTAACTATCAGCAAATAAGAAATATGGCTAAATGAACACAGAAGAGATAACTTCCTCTGAAACCAAGATGCTGACCCCATTTTTTATATTTTGCATTTTATCTCATCTCTGTATTCCATGAAGATAATATAGAATACATTCCAAATGAAATATGAGAAATGTCTATCTCACATAAAATAGAAACATGGACTTACTCTTCAGGCAACCAGTGAAAAAGAATGTTTTGCGTCTCCCAAAGTCCGAGGTTCCCCAGAATATGTGCACTCAATGTGAATTAGTTCTATTAAGAAAGAGGAAGGAAGGAAGGAAGGAAGGAAGGAAGGAAGGAAGGAAGGAAGGAAGAAAGAAAGAAAGAAAGAAAGAAAAGGACAATGACAGACATAAAGCTTGAAAATTTCTTAAAGAAGGGACATCAATTTGGTGATTAATTTCTCACCGAGGAATTCCTTAAAAAAGAAAGTATAAAGTATCGAATTAATGAGTTTATAGACAAAGTCAAGCCATTCAGTAATCTTAGCAAAAGAATAGAATCTGAGGGCTCGTTTCTTGTATTTATCCAGCTGTCAGATAATTAAAGTTATTTAATTTTGAGAGGTTTAGGGACAATTAATTTCTTAAAGTAGTTTGAAGGTGGAAACTCCTTTTATTTTCAGCAAGTCTTTCTTATATTTACTAGGTTGGGCATGACTATAAATCAATACCAAAGACCAAGAGATGATACTACAGCAACCCAAGAACATATTATAGAGGATGGACAAGAAACTAAAGCAACAGGGATGGGCCCAGACTCACAGATTTAAAAAATATACATACCTTTTGGTACTCACTGAAGTACCATTCTTCTGTCTTATTCATCAGACATTAATAAATGTCCCTATGTGCTAAATATTGTAATGTACTTATTAGGGTTCCTTGATTAAATCAAGATTTAATAACCTTTTGAAATTTATTCTCTACTAGGCTATGTGCAAAGTGACTTCCATGTATGAATTTTCTTCCCCAAATTTATAGAATATCTAATACATTTTATTATTACCATTTACAAACTATGGCATTAAGGTTCCACGAATTTAATTATTTTTCCCCAAATTACATAGCAAGAAGTAGAAGAGCCAAAATATAAACTCTATAGTCCACAGTTTTAATTATATTGTCTACAAAAGATATTTAAAGTATTTCTATACGATAGTTTAGGCAAAAATATAGCCCCGATGGGAGTCCATCTGATGCAAGGGAACAGATAGGCAAAATATTTTAAGCCTAGTTCTGCCATTACCTACCTCTTTGGTTTTGATCAAGTTAATTCTTAGTTTTCTGTCTTAAACTAAGAAGAATGGTGTGGAAGATTTCTTGTCTCACCGTGTTCTCTGTCATCCTTTTTGAGGTAGAACCATTTCCTATGGGAAATGATATGCCATAATCTGGCATAATCCTCGCATGCGTGAAATAGTTTGTATGATCAATTATGTAGGTTGAATGTAGAGAACTGAACAATGTAATGTGCCACACTTATTCTTTGTTTCAAGGAATTGTGCTTTGTTTAGCCTACTTTACTTGTCTACAGAGCACCTCTACTGTCTGACGATCTATTATTTGTCTCTTCCAATGGAATGAATGCTCTTTGAGCACAATAATTTATACTATTTCCTGCTGTATCTCTAGCTCCTAGAATAGTGCCCGGTAGACATTCAATAAATAAATATTGAATGCAGAAAATGGTTAAAGAATTCAATGACAAAATGTAAAGATGGTAACATTAGCTAATTAGTCTACACATATATATGATATATATATGCATACATATACATACACACACACACACCCAATTTCTTTTTTTTTCCTTAAGATTTATTTATTTGACAGAGAGAGACACAGCAAGAGAGGGACTACAAGCAGGAGGAGTGGGAGAGAGAGAAGCCGGCTTCCCGCTGAGCAGGGAGCCCGAAGTGGGGCTCGATCCCAGGACCCTGGGATCATGACCTAAGCCGAAGGTAGACGCTTAACGACTGAGCTACCCAGGCGCCCCTACACTCAATTTCATCCCATAAATGCAGTTTCTAACTCCTACATTTGGACTAAGAGCTCATTTTCTGGTTGTTAGTCTCTAACCACACTACTTTCAATGATACAGCATGGGCAACAACATCTAAAGCAGTTCCTCGTACACAGTTGGTGCTAAATAGGGGTTCCTTGAAACTTAACATAAAACTCTCTACCTGGTTCCAATATCTTCTTACATTTTAAAAAGCAATTACTTTTGGGGCACCTGGGTGGCTCAGGTCATGATCTCAGGGTCCTGGGATCGAGCCCCGCATCGGGCTCCCTGCTCAGTGGGGAGCCTGCTTCTCCCTCTCCCCCTGCTCATGAGCTCTCTCTCTCTCACTCACTCTTTCTCTCAAATAAATAAATAAAATCTTAAAAAACATTTTTTTAAAGCAATTACTTTTAACAAAGAGTATAAGAATTCCCTCTTTTCCCCTAATACACACACACGCCCCTACGCCATCCAGCTGGTAATATTTACCTTCTCTGTCACTGTCTGTCTGTATGACTTAAGAAAATCAATTAACCAAACTGGGTCTTACTTAGTTGCCTCACTGGAAAATTAAAAATATTTTAATTGCCCGAAGTCTCTAAGCAAAGGAGAGTAATTACTAATGTTCTCTGTTCTCTGTGTCACTCCTCAATTAGAGTTTAAAATCTCAGTAATTTCTTTGTGGTTTAATATTGACAGTAGGAGAGGGTCCACCTTTCTGGTCAACCTTAAATATTCCAGTGGGGCTTTTATCAACATGACGGCCACCTTTCTCACAAATGTTACCAGTTCTTCTGACCTGGTTATAGTAGTCATCAGAATCTACAAAGCTACTTCAGGATCCCAAGTAATTTATGAACATATCAGATGCCCACATTCAAGGAATATTATTGCAACTGAAAACAATACAAAGAACAAGCAATAGGACCTAATATTTGAATGTTCATAAAGTGTCAGTCAGCCTCAATCATTTAACATAAATTCTCTTATGTAAACCTTCAATAAGCCATTTTACAGAAAAACAGAGGTATAAAATGATTATTAATTGTCCAAAAGCATGAAACTAGGTAGTAGTGGATCCCAGATTAAACCAAGAAATTGTAACTGTAACTAAAATCTCTCCTGTTAACATTATAGGTAGATCAACAAATGCATCTAAGTTAAGATCAAATAAGGAACTACGTTATTAAGAATTCCTGTCCTGGGGGCACCTGGGTGGCTCAGTTGGTTAAACGGCTGCCTTCCGCTCAGGTCATGATCTCAGGGTCCTGGGATCAAGCCCCACATCAGGCTCGCTGCTCGGCAAGGAGTCTACTTCTTCCTTTGCCTTTCCCTCATGCTCTCTCTCTCAAATAAATAAATAAAATCTTTAAAAAAAAAAAAAAGAATTCCTGTCCCAAAGGTGTCCAATTAGCACTGGAAAAAGTTGATTCAGGGACTCATAACTAGATTCTGGTTTGCTATATCACTGTATCATTGATTCCTTTATTTTATGTATTAAATGCAATTTTATTTTATTCAATACATTCTTCTGCTTTACAAATAAGGAAATTGAAGGTCCAGGTAGCAAAGTGACACCATGTGACTGCTCTGAGTTAGATAATTGCAATATTGGTCGAGAAAGAGTTTTCCTACATTCTGCAAAGGCAAAAACTCCACATAAAGTATAAGGCAGCATGAAGTAGCTACCATATCATTTCAGCTTCTAAAATTATTCTGAGTTTTTAAACTCAGTCTGCATCATCCTGTCAGAAATATTCATTACTGACTTTAAATACCTGGCTTTAATTAAGTTATTTATATAGACTTTACTCCAAATGTGTTTGTCAAAAAGGCAGAACATATCAAAAACAAATAGTGAGATTTTGCTATTCATTATTGCATCTCCCCTCCTGCACGTTAAGTGATTTAATGAGATAATGGGACTCTAGATAGAGCGCAAATCCAAAAGGGAATAGACGCTGCCAGAAAGGTCATTTTTTGATGCCTTGTAGCAAAGGAAAATGTTCAAAAAGGACTAGTGTAAATGCACCAGGAGGCACAGCACAATGTGCTCTACAGTCATTTATAAGGTATTTTATGTGTTGTGTCTGATGAAGATAATAAACATCTTATATTCAATGATGTGTGTTTCTGCGCCCAGCTGTAGTATCTCCTTCTGTGGCTGGAGAAACCTAGAGGATGTTTAAGTCCCAAGAGAGTGCCTTTAGTCCTCAACATTTAACAAATGCCCTGGCTGTTCTATCATGGGTCCTTCCGACAGGTCACTGCTGGACCCACACACAAATCTTTTTGATACCCATTTACCTGTAAAAGTTCTGTATCCTCTGCAGAGCTGGAGAATCTGCAGCAATTAATTTGTACGTCACACACATTCCAAAGGATGGTCCCAAGTAGGAAATATACAAGGTCAGTATCTTGGGACAAATAAATAATTACAGATACATTTAACATGCTAATCATTTTGAGTCAAATTCTTAATGTTCAGCTCAGCATGTCTTCACTATTCTGTTTTTCAAACTCCATGTCATTTTCTTAAGTAATTGTTTGAAAAAGCTCTGTAATGGGATCTCATGATAGTTTAAGATTTATTTTTTTAAGAAGCCAAATGCATTTTCTTAAGGACTTCAAAGATTCATTGCTGACCTTGGGATAAGGGACTCATGTATAACAAAGAATCACTTTCTCAGTCTTAGAGCTTCCTCTATTTTTTATTTTAACTTGATTACCTATCACTGGTTCCTAGTCTGACTTCCTTAAAAATAATAACTGGCAGATACAAGAGTTCTCAGCATACAAGGTAATTAAATCGAATTGTTTTTCTTCGGTTTGGAACACTATCAACCCTCTGTGGCCATACTAATCAGAAGTTTTAATTGCCTGTTGACATTATAAGAATAAATAGGTATTATCAATGAATTAGGCAGTTATCAGAGTAGAGTGGCACTTGATCAAATCTTCAATTTGTTAAGAAGATATTGGAGACATCTAGTAGCATCCCTGTTGGGAACGTTCTTGTATTTTTAATGAACACCATGTTCTGGAAACGATTCCTTGTTTCATGTATCCACCCTCTGCCCCAATCCTAATGCCACTTCACTCAAGCCAATAGGACACTCATACAACCTCGTCACGGGTCTACATTTCCAGATTGTTCTGTCCTCGGTCCACAGTTACATTTTTCAGATTAATCTTCCTCAGTGGCCACCCATTGTTCACACATGCACACGCACACGCATGCACACACACAAACACACACAGGCACACCATCCCAAATCCTCATTACAACATTACCACTCTCAAATTCTACTTATTGCATTCTTATCCATAAAATAATCCCCAAACTCTACATACCTTGCAATCCATCTTTTTTTAATTCAGTATTATATTTACCTATGTTTTCCACCATTACTCTGGTCAGGCCCATGTCTCAGTATCCCTTGAAATTCTTTATTGGTGTCTTCCCCTTTCTCTAACAACAGAATCAAAAGGTCTTCAAAGATGTAGCTTAGGTTCCAAACTCTCGAACAAAGTTTACAAGTCAATCCATTCAATCCTTCCTGAATGTCTATATGATTCAGTTCTTTTATCAACTGTCATGGTGCTCAGTCACTTACTGCCTTTGGTTTTAATTTCCCTATACATACACCACCCCCCCAAAAAAAATAAACACTACTTAAAGGACAGATAATATACACAATTCTTCTGACTCTCTCACAGCTCATGGCCAGCATTTTTGTTGACTATATACTATTAAATGAGGAGGAATATATGTTTGAAGAATTATGGAAGTGACACAAACAGCCTTTAAAAGAACTGGATATACAAAACACTCCTATGTGGAATCCACAGCTGATGCAATAAAACTGCATATCATAAACCTATACCTTTCTCATTGATTTTCTGACTTGATGTTTTATTTATAATATTTCTTTATCCTACTATCTTTCTTATAGATTTTATGCTATCCCTGGTACTACTGAATTCTGTGAGGCACTGGGTAAATACTTTGAGATAAAGTAACTCTACCAAGTAAAATTGGAATTTCTCAAAAGATATACTTTTTTTTTTTTTTACCAAAACCGTTAGAAAACTGGGAGGCTAAACTGAAAGTAATGAAAAGTTCACATACGATTTTTGTCACTGATATTTGATTTTGGTTGGGGGAAAGTTGGCTTTTTCTTTCGGAGTGAGAGCAGTAACAAATGGGCGATGGTATAGCATCTTGCTTTTGAGAGAACAGCTGTACGTGGACACTGAAATACATCTCCTTGGGATATCACCTTCACCAAATAACAAGTTCAGAGCTTTGAAAAGTCTGAAAAACGTTCTTTTGAAAAACCCCTGTTCCATATTCTACATGCTGCTCTAAAAGTAGTTTCCAATCCTTCAATCTTTGGCTCAAAGGGCAGGGTCACAGAGGGGAATGTCACTGGAACCATCTGTTTTATAGCACTCTTGCTTAGCACATCGGTCCTCCTATTGAATGAGAAATCAGTAAACTTCTGGGAGCCACGAAGGCTTTCAGTGAATTTTAGGGGAAAAATGAACCAAATAATCATTCAACAACACACACTATTTGGAACTCAGGTCTACGCCCCAGAAGTGGCGAAAGGGTGCTGAACTCTTGGCAACTGAACTGCATAATGAATGACAATAATAGTTACTTTTTATGGATCAGCCACAGGTTTATTGCTGGATTCTCCACATTAATCTTCCCAGTGTGACTCTTAACTAGGGGTTGTCACTATTACTTTAATAGGTATGAAAAATGAGAATCAGAGATGTTAACTAGTTTGCTCAATGACACAATTATTAAGCAATAGAGAACCTACCCCTATCTGAATGCAAAACTTATGGTTTATGCCATTGTTTTGTACATTAAGCCATGTTGTCTCTCTTGTAAGTATTAGTCAATGTTGGTCAATTAGTAGAATGTTTTCATATCAATACTAATAAAGTCATTTCACATTTATATATCATTTAATTCCCACACCCTTTGAAACAGGTGGGCAAGGTATCATTTGTGTGTTAAAGAAATTAATTTTATAAACTCTAATGCCACAGAGTCCTTGTATTGCATCTGTAAAACATTGTCCCTAGGGAGCTTTTTAGCTTTTAGATCATTTATTCACTCACTTAATCTCTTTTATCTCTATACTCAGGGTTTTAGAACAGAGTACTGACTCATAATAGCATTTAAAATTTTGATTGTGTGAATCAACACAATCAGGAAATATAGATATTGAAAATTCTAAGTCTTTCTCATCCTGAGCTCAGCTTCTCTCAAGCCCACAGACCCTGAAAGTTTTCTTTCTCTCAGCTGTAAATAAGCTTGTTTTTGTCCTATCAATTAGAAAAAGGTCATAATAACTATAAATAATTGTTAGGGTGAAAAAATTGAGTCTATTCCAACCTAGAAGATATGCAGTCAGTAAGCAGAGAATTTGGCACACACCAGATAGAATCATTAGCCGTACCCAAAAACTTAATGAAATTAAGATAACCATTAACTTGTAGAAGGGGAGGGATATGCTCCACAACATTTAAGCTCCCAGGAAGGTTATTTCATCTAGCAAACTTAGAATAACTCTCTTGATAAACTAAATCTTTTAATCATTACATAGATCTCTTTTTTTAAGTTTGTTTTTATACTCCAGTTACGTGAAATACGGTGTAATATCCGTTTCAAGTGTACAATTTAGTGATTCAACACATAAAACACCCGGTGCTCATCACAAGTGCCCTCCCTAACCCCCATCACCTGTTTAACCCACCCACCTCCCCTCTGCTAACCGACTCTTACTAGATATGTCTCTTGAGGCAAGGGAAACAAAAGCAAAAATAAGGTATTTGGACTTCACCAAAATAAAAAGATCTCTTAATCATAAGAAGAAAAGGCATGGCTATCAATGAGATATGTTGGGGATTTTAAAAACGTCCCCTAAACTCAAAAGTGACCGTTTTTGACTTTCTTCTATTTGCTTTCTTTTTTGGCCTCCTGAAATGTCTTCCTTTATTTAGCACTGATTGCCTCATCCAGGAAATGTGTCTGTTTCATGTCCTTATTTACTTTGTGAAAGAAGCACCAGAATGGCAGCTACACAGACTGAAATTCTCATTAGCCTCAGAAATAGTAGCATGGGCTCTGCCATCTGACCACAGCCAGCAGCCAGAGACTCACCTCTACCTGAAGCAAAATTTCCACTCCTGAGTTCTTGAGCCTGGATCTTTCCTCTTCCTACTCTTTTATCTTTTTCTTACACAAATGCAAGAAGAAAGGACAAAAATGAGACTAACCTTTTATGTCCTTCAGTTCACTGGCACCTGCTAAGGCCTGGTGGCTTTCTGTTCTTCTAACTGGCTAGGTTCCTTGGCCACTTCTCCTTTTAAAAAATCAACGTGATTAACAAAAGAATAATATCTAGCTGCCAACCCCTAGACCTTCATATCAACAGTTATCTGTACAGAAGTCACCAGGGTATTAGGCAACTATCACGAAGTATGTGAAATATTTCTTTGGAAATATTTTCCTTCCTTTGTATTCCTCACTTTTGTCTTCTGGAAACCCTATGCTCTCATGTATTCCTCTACTTTAACAAAACTTCTGAATGCTCAAAGACAACCTAGTTTGACCTATGGTTAAAAAGAATACTAACTTGTGTCCCTAAAGGGCTTTTTAAATTTTAAGATAAACATTTATAAACACATATAGATTTACACACAGACACACCCTCACACACCTATTTTTTTATTTATCCTGATAAGGCATCACTTGGAGGATCATTCTAGGTAAATATAAAACCCAAGTAGCTGCAAAATGTAAATGTAATAAATGAAATGCTTAGGCGGTAGATGTCCCCATCACTGGAAACAGTAAGGAAGAAGTCTTACCAACTTATCAGGAGTGTTGAAGGTATTTGGAGAGGACTGGCCTAGATAATTTTGTAGGTTTCTTACACTCCTATGATTCTGGAATTGTGTATGTATTTGGATTTCTCTAATAACTGAGGTAAACAAGAGTTAGGATTTTCATTCCTATTAAACGTTTTAAGAGGGGCGCCTGGGTGGCTCAGTCGTTAATCGTCTGCCTTCGGCTCAACTCATCATCCCAGGGTCCTGGGATCGAGCCCCGCATCGGGCTCCCTGCTCAGCCGGAAGCCTGCTTCTCCCTCTCCCACTCCCCCTGCCTGTGTTCCCTCTCTCGCTGTGTCTCTCTCTCTGTCAAATAAATAAATAAAATCTTTAAAAAAAAATTTAAGAAAGAGTTCGACAGTAATATTGAGAGTCTCAAACTCTGTAGTGGCCAAGCTAATATTCAGTTCAAATTCCTTATGTTTCTCTGAAAATATCATGTATCCCCTTTCTGCTTTGCCCAGCAAAAACTAACATATTCACTGTTCGACTGAATGTTAGAAAGAAAACACATTGCTTTTAAGGATAACCTATTCTATGTTTGTCCTCCCAAGGGACACATGTATTTTTAAAAAGGAACACAGCAGTGTAAACTATACATACTGATAGATAAAATGTGGAAAGCAGTAAGGAAACACCATCTGTGACAAAAAAGAAATCACCCAAAATTTAAACTGATTTTCTCTTTTCTTTATGAATTCAAATTTAATAAAATAAAACAATATATGTTTAGCCACCTCAACTGTATACACCATACACACACAACATATACTATATATATATATTATATGCTTTTATTATATGTCTCTATATAGACTTATTTATACATTTATTACTTTCCTTCCCAAGATTCATGAAACAATCTCATTTTAAATATATATTTGTGCCTTCAACATTAGCCTCTTTATCTTTACCAGAGCAATGTCTTTTAATACATTTTTCTGAAGAAAATTTTATTTCTTTCATGGTTTTGAAATACAATTTTTATTCAATTTGAGAGTATCATACCATTCCTAAAAAATTGTATCCCAAACTGAAACATGGAATTCCATAATATTAGAATATATCACTTTTTGTATCCACCCCATAGGCATATAACAATGATTTCTACAAGATAACTACTTACTACTTTGTAAAGTGAATTTGAAGACATGCTTAGAATGACACCAAATATCTCTAATTCTGAAGTAATGTTTTCATGAGTATATATCAAACTTATCTTAATTTTTCTTTCCAATTTTTTTTTATTCTTGTTATATAACCTCCGTAAGCATCCAAAATAAGCATTGATTCGGGTAATTTCAGGCTACGGTGTATTCTCTAAGCAGCACTTTGTTACTTTAAATAAAGAGAGCCTTACGTTATGGGAGAGTTTGTAAGAAATCCAATATAAGATACTCAACGTTTTGGAGGATTTATTATTAGTGCTGTTATTATTTTAGAACATCGCCTGACATTTAGGCATTATGGTATTTATGCATGCTAGACCACACCTTCTGGCTAAAGCAGCAGAGGCTAATATCTTGACATGTCACTTCTAAGACAAAACCCTCCTGCCATAGCCCTTGTTCACATTTGCAACTAAACTTAAACCTGAGCCTTTGCATGTCCACAGAAGTAGAGAGCATAGAAGCGGTATGCAAGGCACATCCATCACCTGAAGCATTTTTCACAAACATCACTTCTCAGTCTCACTGCACACTGAATGACAAGACAGAATCATCTAACAGAGCCAGCTCAGCAGCACAGAAGCGATCTTTTCTGCAACAGAGGAATGAGAATGCCAGCTGCATGTCCAAGCAGCTAATGTCAAGTTGGGGAAGCTCTGAGCTAAGCTGGATGTGAATGAAAATGTTAGGGGACACAGTGAAACACAACTGCAGAATACATGAGGCCAACCAGGATCTGTGAACATCCATGAATATGTACCCCTAGCAATTACTAGACACGTTAGGTTCAGTGTATCTCTCTTCAAAGAAGTAATTTTAGCAAGTTTCCGATCCAGGAAGCAACTTTTTCCTGACCAATTCAAAGCTAAGTCATGACAGCTCGAAGTTTGTCGGAACAGTTTTCATCACATGCTTTATTTTGTTTAGCTATGCATATCATACATTATGTTTATGTCTGATTCATACATTTGCATCATTAAAGTATGCTGACATTTCTACTGGATTTGAATAACCTTTAATGACTTTAAACAACTGAACAAAATCCATATTTCAGTGGCTTGAGTAAGTTCCACATCTAGATGAGAAGGTAGATATTTTGGCCAGCTACCTATCTCCTTAGTAAGAGAATCAAAGGGGCCTTGGAAGCCACTCCAGGATTTTTAACTTAATAGCTTCCACCTACTATGCCAACCATTCAACTCTTTCTTGGGTACTCAGCAAAACAATTAGTTGAACTAAACAAGTCTGCATTCCATCTTCAAGAAGCCTAGAATAATTAGCTTGAAAGTTTACTCTATTTTCCAACACTTTTCTTCTAAGTTTGCCACACTGAAATTCTAGAGCATCAAAATATATCAGAACCATAATTAAGGACAGAACTATGCAACTACTGTTGTTTACAGTGAGGTAGAGAGTAATGCTATTACTTCAGATTCTTAATTCTGTAACAAATCTAAATATAACTAACTAGCCCATTATAATTCAGGTATATTGTTAGTTGAAAAGTAGCAAATATTTGATTCTTTAAATAGAAAGAACATGTGTTATACTTCAAACAAAGGGGACATTGAATAACATGATACATAATTCAGACATCCAAATTTTACAAAATAATAAATTTTGTATCAGCAGCCAATATAACTTTGAGCCTGGGCTGTTCAAAATTAAATTGATTGGTGCCAGTTAGGCCTAGCAGATTTCAAAAATATCTGATATGAAACAGATTTTACAGACTATTAGGATCCTTAGTTGTATCTCCACAAAAAATGCCACTCTATGGACTTCTAAAGCAACTCAGCCCTTCAGCAAGCTGTTCAATCAGATACAGAGTACTACCTGAGGATATGAAATGCTCATGACACCTTTGTGTATTGAAGTAATAATGGAATAATTTTAATTTCTGGGTTCATTAAAAAATACTTAGTTAAGAGATTCTATTAGCTGATCCCTAGCATATGACAAGTTAGAGGAATTAGTCTCAGGAAAAATTTAAAACTCACTTTTCTTTTGGAGATAACTTTTAAAATGTTGCCCTACATAGTTCTTTAATCTCTATAGATCCTCTTCCAGTTTTACTTCTTGAACTAAAAGAAAAAATCCAGAATAGCAATCGATGTCTCCATATAACAACTGAAATAGACTTATTAAAGAGAAACAGAACTCCAGACATGAATACCCAACTGCCTACTCACAACTTCACTCAGATGCATTATGGACACACTGAAAAGAATGTATCAGAATGAAAGTGATCCCCATTTCAGCTGGTCCTCTCAGGATGTCTCTCAGCATGTGGTAACTTAATTCCACCAGTTTCTCAGTCCAAAAACCTCACAATTATCCATTTCTCACACATACCTCACACATAATCATCAGTCAATCCATGATTAGCTCCAGCTTCAACATATGTCAGGAATGGGATGACCTCTTACTGCTTCCGAAGCTATTCATGCCCCCAGGTGGTGGTTCTCAAATGTTGGTGAGCATCAGTATTTGTTGGAAAGCTTGTCACAACAAAGGTTTCTGGGCTCCACCTACTTCTAAGAGTCTGGGGTGGGACCTAGGTAATGTTCCTGTTGCTCCAGAAAACACCCTTGAGAATGACCATCCTGTACTAAGTCATCAATACCTCCTTCCTAGACTAGTTCATAGACTCCTCTCTGGTTTCCCTTGAGGTTTCTCCTCCCGCAAGTGTCACAGATGATCTGCTTTAAATCTAAGTCAAATTATGTCACTCCTCTTCTTAAAATCTACTCATAGCTCCCATCTTACCCAGAGAGGAATCTAGAGTCTCTATAATGACCTGAAAGATCTTACAATATTGATATCCCCTTCTCCCTCTCTAAAATCACTAACTCTTCTCCAGTTGTACTGGGGGATGCACCATGAACATCCGAATGCCTTCCCACCTCAGTGCTGTTTAGACTGCTGTGGGTTCTGCCTGAACTACTCACCCTCCACCTTGTGGCATGATACATTCCTTCAGCATGTTCCAACAGCACCTAATCAAAACTGCTGTTTATTTCCTCTTTGCACTTACAGAGAATATAGGTAAAGTTTAGTAAATATATTTACTTATTTTGTATCTGTCTCCCACTGTGAAAGTAGAAGTAATCACAAGAGTGGAGATGTGGCCTATTTTGTTCACCACTGGATTCTCAGCACCTGGAATAGAACCTTACAGACAGTGACTGCTTATACATTATTGGATCAATAAGTGGAAAAAAAAATGAATATAAGCCTAGAAAAGGAGTGACAAATTAACATAAGATCATATACTATGCTTTTGTATCAGGCACTATGGTAGACACTATATGACATCATTTATATCCTTATAAGACTCTGTACTATAGTTGTTTTTATATATGGTAGCAAGATGACAAGAGGGGTTTTTATGCACAAAAGTAAGGTGACAAGAAAGGGTTCAGAGAAGATACATAACTAGATATTACAGGTATGAGTGAATGTCTAGGAATCCAACTCAAGTTTGTGTGAACCTGTAGCTTAACTTATGCTTTTATCATTGAACTAGTTTAATCCATTTGCTAAATATTTTGAGCACCAATTATATGCCAGTCTTTATCTAGGTAGACGGTGCACTGGGATAATTTAAGACAAAGAAAAGGAATGAAGGAAGGGAAGGAGGAGGAAAGAAAGAAGGAAGGGAGGAAGGCAGGGAGGGCAATCAGGAGGCAGCGGCTGCCAAGAAGTCTCCATTGCATAGTCTGGTCGAGGGAAAAGACAAATAATCACCATATATTTTAATGTCTAGTTATAAGAGGAAATGAAGCTAAAATGGAATATTAGAGTCCTAGGAAAGTTCAGTTTATAACAAAGAGCATCTTGTTACATTCAGGAATTTAGACTGGACTTGTTATATTTCAGTTGCCTAGGAAACAGCTAAGAAAACAGGCTGAGTAGGTAGTACTGTCCATCACCATGAAGCTCAGAATGAAGACCTGACTGAGGGGTCCACATTTTGGACTTGTCATAGGATACTCGGTCAATAACTTCACAACTATGAATGCTATGTCCAAGGCAAAGTGTACACAGTGAGGAGGCAGGGGACCAAACATGACCAAGTGAGACCTTGTCATTACAGGGTTCATGGAACAGTGTTCCATGAAGAGGGGAATACTTAACAATGTCAAAAATGCTGAGTGACTTGATATGATTAGACTTCAAGAAAATGTCTTTTGACCTCAAAGGCACCAAAGTGGTTGGTGATCCCACTTTTTGTAGTTTTGTGGAGAAGAAGGAAGTTTGGAGAAGTTTGTAGAGTGAGTGGGAGGGGACGAAGGGAGCCACCAAAAAACAGGTGATAAAGGGACAGCTGAGGGATATGCCGGACAAGTATTCTTAGAAGCTTCACTGGAATGGGGAGAAAGAATTAGAATGGCTTTCCTGAGGAAGCCCATACCTCTTTGTTTCACACAAATGCCTTTCATTAAATGAACACTAGCATCAAACTTCCCAACTGTAAGAACAAATAAACATCTTTGAACACTTGTTCCCTATCAGGAATTGTGTTAGGGTTCTCCCTTGCTCATGACCACCCAGGATTCTCAAAACACCCCAACACGGACAGTTATCAAAACCATTAAATATACACAAAAAAATCATCACAATTAACTTTCCAGAGTGTCCGTTTAAATATGTATCTCCAAACTCCTGCTCCATCAACTCCACGACCACAGGCTGGTTTAGCCTAATCCACATCTCTCTATCAGTTACACTCTTCTCCTGCCCCCTCACAGCCCTTTCCTTGGTAATCACACTCAATCACTGACGAAATGCCCACTAGGTGTAATGTTTAATCACCCGACTCTGACTGGAAAATTCTCTCCAGTCACCTTGGATTATTTTTTTTTTTAAGATTTTATTTATTTATTTGACAGAGAGAGACACAGCGAGAGAGGGAACACCAGCAGGGGGAGTGGGAGAGGGAGAAGCAGGCTTCCCCGCGGAGCAGGGAGCCCGACTCGGGGCTCAATTCCAGGACCCTGGGATCATGACCTGAGCCGAAGGCAGATGCTTAATGACTGAGCCACCCAGACGCCCCTGGATTAATTTTTTAAAGAAGAAAAATTGGGGACTGCTTCAGACTCCCAATCATTTAGACAAGTCCCCATTTTTGCTTCTAATAGTCATCACTGCCTGCTTAAAAGGTTAAAATCAGATATTTCAATTTTAATGTTCTGTTGGATTTATACAGTGCCATTCTTTCAGAGAGCGTAGTGACGCTCATCTGTCCTCAACCATATCTGTGGAAGAACAGGCATTATTCTCATTTAAAGGCTGACAAAGCTGTGCAGGTGTAGGGACTGTTTGACTGTGTTCCCTCTCACTCTGGCTTAGCAGTGAACTAACCACATAGAATTCTTTATAGAATGTACACTCCTCAGAAAAAAGAGGTATTCAAGCTATGACCTGGATCATTATTGTAACATAAACCACAAAGTTAAATTCATATGGAAAGCATAAGTCACTTTATTACTACTGCTACACATCACATAACAAAATTAAAATAATACAGTATTCATGTTTATTTAAATTCTGATTAACAATGCTTTGTTTGGTTTTAGTCTTTAAAGCAAAGTTTATCAAACATAATAATATATCTCTATTACATTTTTCACTTCAAAGATGACAGTTACCTCATTCTGATGACATCTATTAATCCTAATTACCACAGCCAAGTAATGGGGAAAAAATATATCAGGATTCCAAGAGGACTAAGAAAATGCCAACAGGAGGTAAGCCTATCTTTCCCCCACTAATTGATTTCCCAAAAACGACTTACTAACTCATTACTAGGAGTATAGCCATGACTTACTGGTTAAACAGTGGCACTAATATGCTATAGCCCCTATCACTCCACAACTAAATCGCACTCATCATTCAAGGGCAATTTCATATAATACCTTCCTAAACCCCACTAGACTCTGAGCTCTCTGAGAAATCTTAGCAGAGGTATAAGTGAGTAAAAAAATTGAGGAAGTGATTATGTTAGTCCTAGCATTACGGTAAGTACTTCAGGAGTATCATCTCAATTAATCATACAACCCGAACAACCCTACAGAGCTGGTGCTCTAACCATCAGCATCACCTACCACAGCGCTTCTCTAATTGTAAGGTGCAAAAAAAGTACCCTGAGGAGCTTGTGAAAAACCAGATTCTGAATCTCCACCCCTGGGGCAAGGCCTGAGATTTTGCATTTTCAACTAGTTCTTAGGAGACATCTCCTGGGATCTCACTGAGGAAACCAAGGCTCAGAGAGCTGATGGACCCGGCACATCACTACACACCAGGCATTGATACTGGAATTCATCACCTGGTATGATTGCAAAGCCTGTGCTTTTATTGGGGTTCAGCGAGCTACAGGCTGCAGGCAGCGCGGGGACACAGCCAGGCTAAATGGGTTTAGTGTTGCCTGGGGCTGTCTTTCTTCAAATTACTGATGGCAAAGTTGAGCTGGTTGTGACCAAGACAATCAGCTCTGCAAGCGTCAAGTATTTACTTTCAGGCCTTTTTTAGAGAAAGTATGCTGAGTTCTGCTCTTACTCATGTTACTATATCGTCATATGCATTAAAAAAAAAAAAAAAAAAAAAAAACCCAGACCTGGGCACATAGAAAGAACTGTGAAATAAATGCTTAGAATTCATTGTTTGCAATAATAGCTCCCATCTATCACTGCATATCATTATGTTTATAAACGCTTACATTATATTCTACTTCGTGATGTATTTATGTAATACCTGTATGATCCCATCTTCGAACAGGGGTCTTTACGGTAGTACACTTGCCTAAGGAGTATACCAGATGACCCACTGGGGTGCAATAAGAAAACACTAGAGCTTCTATTTGTATTTATTTTGCCTTATTCTGCTTTTATTTGTTTATGTTTTAGAATTATTCCTAACGTGTATTACAGGGACCTTCCCAGTACACACTGAAATAGTCAGTGACCCATATTTGTCCTCTCCTCGTGTCCAACGAGGGGCCTGCACATAGTAGGTACACAGTAAATCTGTACAAAGTCCTCATTCACTTAGTAAAGATTTTCTTTTTTTAATTTTAAAATCCTAGCTGTGATTACTTTCATACGGTTTCAGAATCTGGGATAGAGGGTTACGGCCAGAAAATAAAAACTCATTTTTGAAGCACAGAAGAAAAATTCAATCTTCCAGGCATATGGCACAGGGGATTGCTCAAATAGGCTGGCATTCGGACCCGAAGATTCTACGAAAGCCTCTGCAATAGTCTATGAAAAATATGTGGAAATTCAGGTCTTAAGAAGAAGGCAGTTTTGTAGGGGAGAAAGATTTAAGAGGAAACCATCCCTGTGGACTCGAAGGAGGGGAGATGAAGGTCTGGGAAGCACAGAAGTCAGAGAGAAGACCTTAAAGGTGAACCTGGCAAAACAGCACATCAGACTGAAATCTCTGAAAGGCAGCGGCTAATGCTGCCTCCTTGCTGCTCAAGATCTTCCTGTTTGCCTCTGGTGGGGAAAGTCCGGGCATCGAGCCCCAGGGGCTTCCCTTAAGCAGTTGTAACTCTCCGAGTGCCCGAGTCATCGTTCTAAAGCATCAGTTCTCACTGTACATGGCAGAAGATGGATCTGAGTCCAACCAGATTCTAAATTCTTTACAAATTCTTTTTGGCATCAATCCCTAACATGGGCCTTTTTCTTCTCATTTGCCCCTCTCCCCTAGGATCAAATCACAAAAACAGACTGGCTAAAGGAGGCTCTGTTGGGAAAGGAGGTTTTGCTTCAGGACCCTTCCTCCGACCAAAATGTTCACTGGAGGGGCGCTTGGGTGGCTCAGTTATTAAGCATCTGCCTTCGGCTCAGGTCATGATCCCAGGGTCCTGGGATCGAGCCCCTCATCGGGCTCCCTGCTCGGCTGGGGGCCTGCTTCTCCTTCTCCCACTCCCCCTGCTGGTGTTCCCTTTCTCACTATGTCTCTCTCTGTCAGGTAAATAAATAAAATCTTAAAAAAAAAAAAAAATGTTCCCTGGAGTTAAAGGCAATGAAAAAGCTGTTAAGCAATTCTTGGTTTTTATTCTTGTGGTAACATGCTTAGCTGGCTGTGACTGAAAATCTACCATGTGCTAAACACACTGCTAGACGCTAGCTACTATGTTCCCTGCTTTTACATTCAGCAGCAGTCTTCTGAGGCAGGGACTAAACCCACTGAAAGAGTAACAGAAATGAATAGAAACCAGGATGGCCTTCATTCTACATTGGAGGTTCTCAAACTACATACAACAAAATACCTGTTGCTTTTGTTCTGATTTTAAATTTTCCAATCTATTGTTGATTGTTACTTATAGAATACACTAAAAATAAAGTCCGAGAAATATGAAATAAAAAAATGTAAGATGCAAGCTTGATTTATTATTATTATTATTATTAGGTTCAACACACATAAAATTACCGTCAAATAGTTTTGAAGTATTGATTCTTAAGTTTTCTATTTATATTGCCTCAGCACAGTAACAAAGACAACTGGCAGAAATCTGCTGACCACAGCCGGGGTAGCGCTCTCTACATCACAGAGCTCTGAGAGCAGTGTGTGATACCACAAAGAATGGTTCCACCCTTAGCTCCTCTGGGCAACCTCTCTGTATCTTGTGATTCAGGCAAAATGGATTTAACTTCAGGCTGATGTTCATAGGATTTACTGGATCTGAAGGTGAGCTCTACTACTCACCACCCGTGAAACTGAAGTCAAGTGCTTCAACCGCTCTGGCCCCCCTTTCCTTGGCTACAAAATCGGAACAACGATAGAACCAACTCCATAGTGCTACTTTGCAGACTAACAGAGCCAATGCATGTAGAATGCTTAGAATACATTTTAGTCCACTGGAAACACTCAGATATGTGTTGCTGCTACTCTTAATAATAAACATAACTGCAGAAATACCTAAACATAACCACAGAATTACCTTTATCCCCATTTCCTCTCCTGCCATATGCACTTGCCTGAGTCCCTGCTGTTTAACACAACAACACCATCGGGTGATCTTTCTCTTTCAGTCCCCACAATTTGTATCCTTAAACGTATCTGTGAGATTTTTTCTAAAAATCCTACCATCAGGAAATGTCTATGGAATGCTTCATTTCAGTGACATTTCCTTTCCACTTCCCTCAGGGCACATAGGTGGCTCTTGTCTAAGGCAGTACAGACACGTTTATCTATTGCTCCAGGCCTTTGTAGATAACAGCAAGGAAAACGTGACCTTTTCACCTTCATCAAAAGAACCTATTATACCCTGAACTTAGTCAGAGCTCACTAAATACTTACTGAAGTGAAGTCCCAATAACCAGTCAAACCTCGAAATTTTAGCATAAACTATCTACAATACCTATCATGTAAGCTTGACAAAACACATCAACAGCAATAATTCTTTTTACATTAGATGAACACAGCCTGTTTTCTTTGTCTCCCATAAACTATTAGCTTATGCAACAGTCATTTGGGAATCAACGATTTCTTGAAATTTTACCTGACAATCAACTATTCGTGGAAGAGTACAATTGTTTTTACCTTCAAATAAAAAAGAAGATAGCCTACTTGTCAGTAATACTAAGATACAAGTGTTGTCTTGAAACAAGGGGATTAATCAGACATTCTTTATGAATTCCTTCCAGCTCTAAGGATTTCATGGAGTACCTGAACCATTATTTTCAAACTGCATTGCCATTAGCTAATCAGCAACCATTTTGACAAGGTATGAGGTGTGGTACAAAGAGAAATTATTCTGAGACAGGAGACAAAGTATTCCAAGTGCTTTCTTCATATCTTGGATCTATTTAACTATTTTATCACCATATCAATCTGAAAGGATTTACCACATTGGTCATGCATTTTGTATATTTGCCATTAAAATTAAAAATAGTTGCACTTAACCATATGTTACATAGAAACAAACAAAATATAATATGAAAAAATATGTATATCATAGGAAAATATACCTCTCCTTCATTAGGTTCACTCCGTAAAGATTACTTAACAGAGGGGCCATCAAGCTCCACTTTTGAACCCTTAAATCCTTACAGGTCCTGCACAAAAGCAATATGACAGCAGGCACATTGAGGAATGTTCAATCTCATGGTCTAAATTTAGTCAGACTTTAGCCAAGATGGTATGATTCAGGAAAACAGCAATCCTTCATACAAAGAAACTTACTTTAAAAATCCTCAAAGCATCAATATCCTTTCACAAAGTTTCTAGACACATAGGGGAAATTTTACAAGTCAGTTAACTTGAGGTAACAACTTTAGATCTGATATAATTTGGCAGATATATGAATGTACAGAAAACAACTTAAAA
The DNA here is from genome assembly GCF_037043125.1 of Eumetopias jubatus. Classification (NCBI taxonomy): domain Eukaryota; kingdom Metazoa; phylum Chordata; class Mammalia; order Carnivora; family Otariidae; genus Eumetopias; species Eumetopias jubatus. The sequence goes on from NW_028274807.1 coordinate 169,555,087, forward strand.
ATATTTAAGGGTTCAGGGCACCTGGGTGGCTGAGATGGTTAAGTGTCTGCCTTTGGCTCAGGTCATGATCCCAGGGTCCGGGGATCGAGCCCCATATCAGGCTTCTGGCTTGGCGGGAAGCCTGCTTCTCCCTCTCCCTCTGCCTCTCCCCCTGCTCATGCTCTCTCTCTCTCTGTATCTCTGTGTCTCAAATGAATAAATTAAAAAAAAATCTTTAAAAAATAAAAAAACAAAAAAATATTTAAGGGTTCATGAGCTCACCAAACCCTCCTACCGTAGATGTCCTTTCCAGCTCTGCTATGAGAGTTTGAAATTGCTAATGGAGCCTGAGGGGAAGGGATTATACACCTAGACCACACTCTCCTACAAGAGATGCTACAGATTATTTCCACAAAGAAATCCCTCTTCAATAGAAACAGGATCTTACCATCACCTGGAGTTATCCAGGACTACCAGGGGGAGCAAATACTGAGACATAATGTGAATTCATCCATGAAAGGGGAAGACAGACTTCTTCCTTTCCTTGCAGTTGTCATGGTAACAGTGGGACTGAATTTAACATTTTACTCAAGCATTTTTATTTTTGGTAGACAGTATTCTGAGATTAAGAAATAGTAAATATTAAATGTTATGACAAATCAGTGGTGATGCTATTGTAGTTCTAACTTGACCAAATGGAATTCATTCCCACAGGATTCTGACACTAACTTGATAAATCAGCTGATTTTAGAATTTTCTTTAGTCACTGACTGGTACCAAAAATGATAAAATAATTGTCAAGAAAGTAAATACTGTGTGACTTTGAATTAATAAGTATTTTACAAACTTATTGCAAAGACCTATCCTCACTAAAGTCTTTTTTTTTGTCCTGTGGTTCCTTTTATGACACATCTTTCTCTCCTCGGTGTAGGGAACAGTAGTTTTTCATTTATTTCTTGGACATTGATCAGTCTAATGCAAAGACAGTAAGTCATTAGAGCATCTCAATAACCAAGGAGAAAACAGAAAGAAAGCTGGGTAAAAAATGTTTAGAAAGTAGAGGAAAGTATATCCTCACCCCTTGAATGTCTAGAGTATGTTCTTCCTTAATAATAGGGACAGAACCTGGAAGTTTTGTGCAGATGAAACTAGTTGGGTGTCTCAGTCTCGGATGTTTCTTTGAAAGGGGTTAAGAGTTATTCTAACAGTGACTTTAAAAAACAAAATGCCACCTATTTCATTTCTATCAACTCTTTCCAGGCTCTTTTTTTGACTGAAATAGTTCTAAAGTGAAAAGCATCTTAAAACCAAACGTCCATGCATAGGCAAATTGGTGTAGGTAAGAAACAAATAGAACAAAGTCACCAACCCTTGCTAAGCTTCACTCAAGTGGGGCCTGTGAGTTTTGTGCCCCTCACAATGGGAGGCTGAACACAGTCACTATCTTCTTGTATAGAGAATGAACATTCGGTCTTACCAAAGGGTCTCAAAATAGAAAACTCTCAGGACTCTTGAAATGGAAGTCTTGGACAACAATTTTAAAAAGCAAATTAAAGAAAAATAGGTCATTTCAGGGAGGTTAAACCAGTTGACCATTCATGAGTCAGTTGTTACAGTAGGACTCTTCAAATATACATATATAAATCACTAGGCTTCTATCTATTGGATATACATAATCTTCATTAGCCCTGCCTGTATTTCTTAGTTCTTCCACTTAATTAACCATTTCAACTTACATTCTCACAGTACTAAAAACTTATGAGCAACTGACTGTATCTAGACAGTCAAAAGCTCTCAAGGTACAAATTACCGTGATAAAAGATAATGGACAGGGAGAGAAACCAGCTTGATGTCCGTTATAGTCCCACAGTGACTGGTTTGTTGCTTTGTTTTGTTTTCTTTCTTTTTTATTTTGTTATATGGCTATTTTCACCAAACCAAAGTAGGAATCCTACTTGAAAAAGAGTTTAAGTCCTTATATTGGACGAGTATTTACAAATGACTACATTTTTCTGTACTGTTAACTATTAAAATAAATGTGTTAGCAGGATACGATTTTTATGTTGAGCATTAATTTGGAATCACTGTAAATATTAATTCCATAAGGGAAAAAGTTTTCGGCATTTGGAGTGTGAATTTGGATCCTACATGGTCAACAGCAGATTACTTTCATTTTCCTCAGCTACCTAGGGGATTGCAAACATAATACAGCATAGCAACTGCCGTTCTGACAATTAGCCATTTCATAAAACATGTATTGACCAGTTAGTCTTTCTCAGACGTTGGGTTACACTTTGAGGATATAAATATTTTTTGAAGTATGAGCAACGATCCTCTTCTTCCTTCTATACATTTCCCTAAAAAAAACTCAGCTCATCTTCCTAAAGGAAAATACTATGGTTAATACACATTGTTTCAATCTCAGTATTATTTCTTCCTCCTTCTCTGTAGAAAAGTGAATTTTGTAAATTGTTCTCAAGTACAATTGGGATCTACTGGGTTATCTCACCTGTAGGGGAAAATGTGGATCTCAAAACCAGACACAGGGTCTACTATGCTGCTGTCATATTTCGCCAGTTTCTTGGATCTATAAAAGTGCTTTGCTTGAAAACTCCTCCCCATATATGAGTTATTGGCCCAGTTGTTAGTCATATTATCTAGACACCCACACTGACAAAGTTGTACAACCAGAACACCACATTTCCCTGGCTACCATGTGTGGACATATGATCCATGGAGGGCCAATGAGAACTTTTCCTAAAAATTACATCTGGCTACGGGAAGAAACCCTATCCATTTACTTAAGGGACTAAATTGGGCATGTTGGATACTCCCCATTTTCCCCTGCATACTAAATTCCCACCTTGCTCTGTGCCCTTGGAAGCTGACCTCTATTGCCTGCATCATCATCTTGATTCTCTTACATTCGGTTAGGTTTGGCTCATGGGAGACAAGTGAAGACTAGAGAGAAAGAAAGAAAGTTTGGTGTATTTATTCTTCCAGTTCTCTCCCCCTGGGCTGCAGTTTGGCAGTAGCTGTGTTTTTCTACTGAAGGCCACAGTTCCCATTGGGTGGCCCTCTCTTACAACTACAGTAATCACTGGTTCTGATAACTCATCCTTCCATTTATTTATTCAGCCTAGGGGTGCAAACATTCTCTTTCATGCCAGCCCAGCTTTCCTCACCATCCCTTGTAGCTGTCTCTAGACCTGCCTGAAACTTGCAAAAAGCTTCCATATTAAATTCTCTTTGATCATCCCTTTGACTATGATATTTTTTCCTTGCTAACACTGATATATATATATCATGACACTATGAATGAGCCTTAGTCTGAATAAACCCCCTTAATCTGTCTTATAGAGAAAGCCTACATTCAAACTAAAGTCCACTGAGAAAAGTCCAGCTAAGAGATAAAGAAAAAAGAGATGAAAGCTAAAAACCTATTTGGCTTTTGTTTTGTTTTGTTCTATTTTAAGTCATGGCTACAGATGTGCTTGAAGCCAGCAAAACCCTGAGCATTCCAGTTACATGAATTAATACAACTCCATTTCCTTGGAGGTAGTTTTGACTGGGTCTTTGACACTCGGGACTGAAAAGAGAGGTGTATTTTCTGTAGTGGAATATATGCAGTGCTGAGAACTTCACATTCTGCAACATCAATAAAAATAATATTTTTTGTAGAGAAAAGTAGGTTTGAGAGACCTTTCAAAACCTCCACAACTACGGCTCTGTATCTCATTCACTAGCTCAAACAATCCTAATAAAAATATACTTTATTATTTTTTAAAGACATACAACATTTCCAGCAAAATTAGCCACAGTAAGCAATGTTGCACAAAACACAAATAGAGTACGTGGTCAAAAATAGTCCTTGCAGAAGATGGTGAAGTACATGGGTGTCTTGGACACTAGAATATTGCTCCACAGTTTACCGCCACCAGCTGTCTTAAATGTACTTTGTGTTTAACTATTGTTACTTGATGGCAAAAATCCTTAATGGGCTGGGAGGAAAAAAAGTGTATAAATCAGTGTGACTTCCATATTATGTTGACATAATTATCCTATTTACAAATAACAAATGGGTTAATTCACACTACTGAAGCATGCATTGTCCCAGAATAGACGGTAGGCCTATACAACTATATGTTTTTTTCCTTTGCTCAGTTGTTCCACTGATTTAGAAAGATGTACATGTTGCATTTATTTTATCAGTAATTACCTCTAAGTTTTCTAAAAACACATCTAAATCTGTTTTCCATTTCCATGCAATCTCCCAGTCTCAGATGATTTGTCATAAAGACTTTTTCTTTCAGCATCTAGATTCAATACTTTTATACACTATGAATTAAAACCTATTTAAAATGTTCTATTTCTTTAATACCCCATCATAGGATGGCAGTTGTTCTGAATAGGCTGGATGCAGGTTAATCCTCAGTATTTATATGATCAGTATTACATTGCAGTTTGACAGAGCAGGTATTTCCAGGCAATAAAATACTGGAAGTTGACATACTGCAGCACAAACTGGCTGATTCTTCACCAAACTTACTTCTTTTCCTTCTAGACACACAACTAAACGATGCTCCCCAAGTTTATTTGCTATCAGGTATGGCCTTATCATTAAATTCCAGCCAATGGACTTTAGGCCTGAGTAATTTATTATCCTTCCAAACCTAACCATAGAGCTCCCTTCTGGTCTCCCATTTCTCTCTTCCCCTTGTCTCTTGACTGCTTGCCAATCATCAGAGCATTCTTGGGAGCCATGCACTAAAAATGGCAGCCCCTCTGCCACCTTAGGCCCTTGAATGACTGGGTGTGTCAGAGGCTTCCACCTGACACAGACATCATTCTATGTGGAAAAGAAACAAACTTCTATTGTGTTAAGTCACAGAGACTTCCAGATTCATCTATGATAGCAGCTGTGGTTTTTAACTAACATGTAGAGCTTCTGTTGGACATCATCTAGGTTCTTATTCAAAAACTGTAGAGCCAGATAGATGGGGGGGAAAGGTTATTTTTTTTTTTTTAATTTTTCAGTTACTTTGCATGTAATCCAGCACTAAAGTATATAAGGAACAATTGGGGGGGTTGTTCCAGCAGGAAGTTTCACCTATATACCAACCAGTTTCTCTTTTCAGTTGATATGTTTTAAGACACTTTTGTTTGCAAGGATTATACACCAATCAAAATTATTACACAAAGAAAGGAATCATTTTAATGGAAAATTATGTCTTACTGAATTTATGGAGAATTAACTTTGTGCAAAGAAGTTAAGATATGTCAGGTACTAAGGAACCTACTGCCTCTGAGGCATAGCTAGTATTGTGTTTCTTATCTTTCTACATGTCCATCCCACCTTTTCTTTAACAACCGGCTATTAGACTCATGGTCTAATACTTACTCATTAGATTCATGGTCCAACATGGCCACCAACCCAGCATTTACCAACACAGCTCAACAGTCTCTGGAGTTCAAATTCTTGACAGAAGGCAAGTGAATAGATATGAATGGAGCTGCTAGACTAAAATAATCGCTCATTCAGTGACTCTTGCATAACACACCTTAATTAGGTCCTAACTGTCCTTAGATTAGTAATGTGTTACTCTCTAGACTAGTCATGGCCAAAAAGGGCTATGGCTACAAGATCCATACTCAGGCATCAGTGAGTAGGTTTAAGAAAGACAAAGAGCGAACATGTTCAGAATGAAATGGCAGCCAGATGAAATAATTGTTTGTGTTACTTTGTGAGAGGAGGCAGGAATCAAATGTTTCTAAGTACTCTTTCCTCAGTATGACTTTGTGGTGTTTATCATGACTCTCCAAAACACTAGTAGGAAACAGATGATCTCTCAGACAGTTGTACATCTTTCAATTATTACTGTTAGTATAGTTCTTCTAGTGATATCGCCAACCATGAACTACCTCTCTCTCTTACAGAACTATTTCTCTTTAGAACTATCTAGGAAGAGGCACAAATAAAATAAATACTTTTTTGATATTCAATCTCTTATACACCAGATTTTTTAGTTTGTTGATGATAACCATCTATGGTTGCTTAGATTGTCTCAGTTTTTGCAAATCTGTAATTTAATTGAATTTAGATGTGAAAAGATGAGATTAGACAAGTAGGCTAAAAGTCAACTTTTTACTTGGAATTTTCCATTACTCATTATCAATACCAAATGATGGGCTGATCCATTATCTAGGGCACATTTGTTCAAATGGCAAACACCCTGGATTGATTGGCACAATTAAAGATACTGAATTACAGAAACCCTATCTGAGAGTTCCTTGTATTGATTCTAAAATTTAGCTTAATGTTGTACATGTAATAGGTACTCTGTTTCCTTTTTTTTTTTTTTTTAAGATTTATTTATTTTGAGAGAGAGAGAGAGAGAGTGCAAGCAGGAGGAGCAGAGGGAGAAGGAGAGAGAATCTCAAGCCAACTCTGCACTGAGCAGCATGATGATGTAGGGCTCTATCTCATGACACTAAGATCATGACTTGAGCCAAAACCAAGTGCTTAACCAACTGTGCCACCCAGGTGCCCCATAGGTACTCTATTTCTTAATTTATTTTGATTCTATTTTCTTAGAATGAAATTCCCTCTTTTTTCTTGGCTCTTCATTTCTTCTTTATTTGTGGATGGGTGCTCTCAAATTTAATCCACAGCCCTACTCTCTGCCTAAAATGCTACAGCATATCTTTCATGTCTACTGAACATAAACTCTTCAGTATGTTTTCCCCCATCCATTAACCAACCTATCTCCTGATTCCCCTTCCTTTCTCCCTCATCTAAGATCCCTGTACTGTGAACAACTCAAGATGCTTGATTCTCACTGTGTTAATTTCTCTAAGAGTTCCCACACCATTCTCCTTCCTGCAAGACCCTTTAGCTGAACAGATAATAATGGAAAAACTGCTATTTTGTATTTTAAAAGGCCGAATTTAAATCCCAGCTCTTATGTTTACTCTTACTTTGACAAGAAAGTTACTTAATTTCCTTGTGCTTCAGCTGCCTTGCTTTAAAATTCAATGATAAAAAACTATTTTGCTGGGTTGACTTTTTGGGAGATGGAGTATTAAATGAGAACATATATGTAAAGCACTCAATATTGTTAGTTCCTGCTCCTCTCTTTCTGTGTCAAGTCTGGCTTATCCCATCTAGCACACAGATCAAATGTCACTATTTCTCATTAAATCTATGCTTAATCATTTCCTTCACTGAGTGTCTAATTCATGTGCATGCCTGGCTGTTCCAGTAAAGAAAAGTTGAGATATACAACTCTTATTCTTTTTTATCACAGTTCCCAAGTCTCAGTTGGGAGGTTTTATAGTATAGTGGCTAACAATGATCAGCTCCACGTTTGAATTCCAGCCTACTCTCTGCGGAAACTTAGACAAGTTAGCTAACGTCTCTTTTTTATTCATCAGTAAATGAGTTAATGTTAGTAACCTCCCTCATCCATTTTCTATGAAGATTAAAAGAGTTAATACAGGTTATAAAATTTGAACAGTATATAATATATAGTGAAGCCTCAAAAATGCTGGCTACGATTATTATTACTATTACTATTATTATATTGCAATGTTTTATAACCAACAGTCACTCTGCAAGTACCTAAAAACAATTCAACCAATATAAAAGTGACGCATCCACGTTATGTGGAATTTTCTTGCACAGCCGTATGTGATTTATCTTACCCCAAATCCTAACATGAAGGATGTGCTTTTCAGGAGCCTGCCCTGTGTATAAATCTTAATATTTTTATGAAAGCATGTCACGAAATGCCTGTACTAACACGACAGTGAATTCTAAATAAAGCTTAAAGGGCATTATATTACATTCACAGAAATAGCTTGGGAGAAGGCTTACGGATTCAATGGCAATGTGTTCTATAAATCAGTCACCCAGTATGACAGTAGGCATGTGAAAGGGGATGATACATCTCATGTGAGATGGGAAAATTGCTTGAGAGATAAACAATGATATGCCTTATAAATATAAACATATGCTTCAAAGACACTGCCTTTATCTTTCCTCATAACAGTTTTTTGTCTTTCCTACTTTTCACAATAAAAATAAGGCTATTTTTTCCTTTATAGACACAGGGAAACATCTAGGCAGTAAAAGAAATAAGCATATTATTTTTATTTGACATGATTAATCCAGAAAGCCATTTGAGTCGCTGTAATGTTGGTGGCTGAATCAAATAAATACCAAAACTGGAGTGGCTTAACATAACAAAGGTTTATTTATCACTCTTCTAACAGCTTATTAAGGATGTTCCTGATTCATAGGCCACTGTCTTCCCCAAAGTGATTCCTTCTATTCGGTACCCTGATGACTCCTACAGCCAGAGATTTCTCTATGCCTCCGTCAGTAGAGGGAAGGTAGAAAAGGCACAACGGTGTCTCACCATCTTGTCCCGACAATGATGTATCCTTTCTGCTCTTAGGCAACTGGCAAAAACTAGTCATACAGTCCCACCCAAAAGCAAGGTTGCTGTGATGGTGGTAGTGGTGGTAGCTATAAAGTTAGTGCCCTCCTAGACAGCCCTTTCCAGGGGCTTCATACCAAACGACAGCAAAGACAGCCTGAATCTTGGTAAAGACTGGTCTCTCTGCCACAATTACATCTGCTAGATAAACCGAAGGAGATACCTGAAATTATGAACCAAAGGCCTTGCCAATCATCTTAGGGCATTTACGCTAAAAGACAGAAATGAAGGCCAATGGGAAGGAACCCCCTACAAAACTTTGATCCATCTTCTTAAAAGTTCACTTTCCTCCTTCTGGTTCCTCAGTCAATTACAGGGTACAGGGAGCGAACTGAGACTGAATGTCTCTAAGCATACATACTTTCTACCCCCTTCTAAGAATGGAAAATAAATTATTTTTGGAAGATTTAAGTTTTGAGAATTCTAGCAATCTTCTGGGGAAAATTTAGGACTAGTAATGATCAACAGAGCTAATATAGACATATCTCTTAGTCTTTGGAGATGTTCTCTTTCTGATCTTATAGAAAGATAAAGACTGAATAGGAACTTTTCTAAAGACCTTTCCAGTTACAATAAACTGTGAATTAAACAATGGCAGGGAATGAAGGAGAAAGAGAAATAGTGTAAAAAGAGGAATTATATACTGGCTCTTAATATCCTAGCCACTGGTATGAAAACTTTTGCTTTGGAACATTAAAAAAATAAAACCCAGTCTCTCAGTCCTATGTGGATTCACTTTATTCTATTTAATATAGATATTACTAAAACACTAACAAAGATAAAATTCTAACCAAATAAATGACATTATTGCCAACGATCAAAAGTTCACTGGGACTGGCACCTAGAATCATAAACACATGAAAAACAAAACAACAAAAGAGTAAGTTAAACAAAATTGAGCCAACTCTTTCCAAACCTACACATTTAATAGTAATCAATGTGATATTCCAAATTAAACAATTAACATGGAACAGAAAGTTTTAATATAATGTTTGTGTTGAACATTTTTCAACTGTAAAATGCATAAACATAAATATGCAAGTAGAAAATTATTTAGTTCACACTTTCTATAATTAGTTTATGGACTTTCATAGAGCTAGTTACCTAGAACTATGGGTAGCCTAAAGAAAGAAAATTTGATAGGATCAATCATCTCACAAAGGCCAAAAATCTCAACTTCTGAATTTCAATAAAAGGGTATCTGAATTTACAAAATGCAGAACGCTTCACTTGTTTATTCTCACAGAAATTAAAGTCAGAGTGATTCACACACAATTCAAATGAGGCTATCACAATATGCCCAGGAAATTTAATTAGATCACAGAGGGGCTACTGACCAAATACTAATGGAATGTCTAGGAACTAAAAGTCACATATTATATAAAACATATCCTATCTAGATACTTAATGAATCCCTGGCCTTCCTATGTATCATTCATTTGCCTATGCAGGTCAATTGACTAACAAGATATTAAGCAATAGGGGCTGAGCAAGATGGCAGAGGAGTAGGAGACCTAGATTTCGTCTGGTCTCAGGAATTGAGCTGAATAAGGATCAAACCATTCTGAACACCTACAAACTCAACAGGAGATCAAAGAAGAGAGAAGCAACAACTCTCTGAACAGAGAAGTGACGACTTACTGGAAGGTAGGACGTGCGGAGAAGTGAATCCGAGGCGATATTCAGGAGGATAGACGGCGGGGGAGGGGGCCTCCGCCGGCCGCTTCTGGCAAGTGAAAGAGCCGCGGAGCACAAAATCGGAACTTTTAGAAGTCGGCTCCACTGAGAGACGTCGCTCCAGTGGCTAAGCAGGGGGTGGAATCCTCCCGGGACAGTGTGGTCTCAGGACCCTCGGGGTCACAGAAAGACCAGGGGTGCCTGAGTGCAGCAGAGCTCCCAGGTACCGGAGCGGGGAAGCCGGCTGCAGAGACGGAGCCGAGGCGTGGGCTCTCAGCTCGGGGTTGCCATAAACTGTGATCTGCGGCCCAGTCGGGCCACTGCTCCTCCAGCAGGGACCCAACAAACGGCAGATCCGGGGAGACTCCCCTCCCTCCCCCAGGAGGAGTGGCGCGGGAGCACACCGCAGGGATCTGCTGGGTTTGGAGACTCCACACGGGGTCCGGTGCCAGAGATAGCAACGCTCGGGCACAGGCCGGGTGAGCACGGAGTGCGGCCGGAGACCAGGGAGACGGGAGTGACTGCTTTTCTCTGGGGGCGCACTGAGGAGCGGGGCCCCGAGTTCTCAGCTCCTCCAGGTGGAGATTGGGAGGCCACCATTTTCACCCTGGTCCTCCAAAGCTGTTCCGAGAGCTTGCAGGGAACAAAAGCTCCTGAGAGCAAACCCGAGCAGCTTGCTTAGCCCGGACCAACAAGGGCGGGGCAATTCAGCTTCCGGCAAAGACATTTGGGAACCACAGCAAAAGGCCCCTCCCCCAGAAGATCAGCACGAACAGCCAGCAAGCCAAGACCAAGTTTACCGATCAAGGAGAACGGGAGAACTCCAGCGCTAGGGGAATACTGCACATAGAATTCATGGCTTTTTTTTTTACCATGATTCATTAGTTCATCAAAGTTAATTTTTTTAACTGTTTTTTTTAATTTTTCATTTTCCCTTTTTCAACCAACATCTTATCAATCCCTTTTAAAAAAAAAACATTTTTTATTTTTCATTTTAAGAGTCATACTTTATCCCTTCATAGTAGTTACCCTTATTTTTGGCATATATATATAAGTTGTTCTCTCTTTAAAATTTTGATACACTTTCTTGTAACAGATCAAAATATACCCTAAATCACTACTGTATGGCTTTGTTCTAGTCTTCTGCCTGATCACATTCTCTCCCTTTTTTCTTTTTTTTTTTAAATCTTCTTCTTCTTTTTTCAAACAACTTATCAATTCCTTTTATAAACTCTTTTATAGTTTTCATCTTTACAATCATCTTCCGTCCCTTCATTGTATCAACCCTTATTTTGTACATATATGTCTTTCTTCCTTTAAAATTTTAGGAGGCATTTTTTCTAACAGACCAAATTACGCCCAAAATCTACTGTGTGTCAGTGATCAATGCACTAGCCTGATCATATTTGATCATATTCTGCTTTTTTTGTATTGTTCTGTTTTTGTTTTTATCTTTTTTTTCTTTTTTTTTTTTTTCCCTTTCTCTTTTCTTTCTTTCCCTTTCTTTTCCCCTGGTTTCAGGTCTTTTCTGATTGGTACACAGTATATTTGCTGGGGACGTTGTTAACCTATTAGCATTTTGCTCTCTTGTTCATCTATTCTCCTCTGGAAAAAATGACAAGACGAAAAAAATCACCTCAGCAAAAAGAACAAGAGGTAGTACCATCAGCCAGGGACCTACTCAATACGGACATTAATAGGATGTCGGACCTAGAGTTCAGAATCATGACTTTAAAGATACTAGCTGGGCTTGAAAAAAGCGTGGAAGTTATTAGAGAAACCCTTTCTGGAGAAATAAAAGAACTAAAATCTAACCAAGTCGAAATCAAAAAGGCTATTGATGAGGTGCAATCAAAAATGGGGGCACTAACTGCTAGGATAAATGAGGCAGAAGAGAGAATCAGTGATATAGAATACCAAATGATGGAAAATAAAGAGGCTGAGAAAAAGAGAGAGAAACAACTACAGGATCACGAGGGCAGAATTCGAGAGATAAGCGATACGATAAGATGAAATAACATTAGAATAATTGGGATCCCAGAAGAAGAAGAAAGAGAGAGAGGGGCAGAAGTTATTTTGAAGCAAATAATAGCAGAGAACTTCCCTAATGTGAGGAAGGAAAGAGGCATCAAAATCCAGGAGGCACAAGGAACCCCTCTCATAATCAATAATAATAGGTCAACACCCCAACATCTAATAGTAAAACTTACAAGTCTCAGAGACAAAGAGAAAATCCTGAAAGCAGCTCGGGAGAAGAGATGTGTAACCTACAATGGTAGAAATATTAGATTGGCAACAGACCTATCCACAGAGACCTGGAAGGCCAGAAAGGACTGGCAAGATATCTTCAGAGAACTAAACGAGAAAAATATGTAGCCAAGAATACTATATCCAGCTAGGCTGTCATTGAAAATAGAAGGAGAGATAAAAAGCTTCCAGGACAAACAAAAACTAAAGGAATTTGCAAACACGAAACCAGCCCTCCAAGAAATATTGAAAGGGGTCCTCTAAGCAAAGAGAGAGCCTAAATTCAGCACAGAGAAGAAAGGAACACAGACAATATACAGTCACCTTACAGGCAATACAATGGCACTAAATTCATACCTTTCAATAGTTACCCTGAATGTAAATGGGCTAAATGCCCCAATCAAAAGACACAGGCTATCAGATTGGATTAAAAAACAAGACCCATCAATATGCTGTCTGCAAGAGACTCATTTTAGACCCTAAGACACCCCCACGTTGAAAGTGAGGGGGTGGAAAACCAATTACCATGCCAATGGACACCAAAAGAAAGCTGGGGTGGTGATCCTTATATCAGACAAATTAGATTTTAAAATAAAGACTGTAATAAGAGATGAGGAAGGACACTATTCTAATTAAAGGTTCTATCCAACAAGAAGATCTAACAATTGTAAATATCTATGCCCCTAATATAGGAGCAGCCAATTATATATGGCAATTAATAACAAAAGAAAAGAAACACATTGACAACAATACAATAATAGTGGGGGACTTTAACACCCCCCTGACTGAAATGGACAGATCATCTAAGCAAAAGATCAACAAGGAAATAAAGACTTTAAATGACACACTGGACCAAATGGACTTCACAGATATATTCAGAACATTCCATCCCAAAGCAACGGAATACACATTCTTCTCTAGTGCCCATGAAACATTCTCCAGAATTGATCACTTCCTAGGTCACAATCAGGTCTCAACCGGTACCAAAAGATTGGGATTATTTCCTGCATATTTTCAGACCACAATGCTTTGAAACTAGAACTCAATCACAAGAGGAAAGTCGGAAAGAACTCAAATACATGGAGGCTAAAGAGCATCCTACTAAAGAATGAATGGGTCAACCAGGAAATTAAAGAAGAATTAAAAAAATTCATGGAAACCAATGAAAATGAAAACACAACTGTTCAAAATCTTTGGGATACAGCAAAGGCAGTCCTGAGAGGAAAGTATATAGCAATACAAGCCTTTCTCAAGAAACAAGAAAGGTCTCAAATACACAACCGAACCATACACCTAAAGGAGCTAGAGAAAGAACAGCAAATAAAGCCTAAACCCAGCAGGAGAAGAGAAATAATAAAGATCAGAGCAGAAGTTAATGAACTAGAAACCAAAAGAACAGTAGAACAGATCAACGAAACTTGGAGATGGTTCTTTGAAAGAATTAACAAGATGGATAAACCCCTGGGCAGACTTATCAAAAAGAAAAGAGAAATGACCCAAATCAACAAAATCATGAATGAAAGAGGAGAGATCACAACCAACACCAAAGAAATACAAACAATTATAAGAACATATTATAAGCAACTCTATGCCAGCAAATTAGATAACCTGGAAGAAATGGGTGCATTCCTAGAGATGTATCAACTAACAAAATTGAACCAGGAAGAAATAGAAAACCTGAACAGACCTATAGCCACTAAGGAAATTGAAGCAGTCATCAAAAATCTCCCAACAAACAAAAGCCCAGGGCCAGATGGCTTCCCAGGGGAATTCTATCAGACATTTAAAGAAGAATTTATACCTATTCTCTCGAAACTGTTCCAAAAAATAGAAATGGGAGGAAAACTTCCAAACTCGTTTTATGAGGCCAGCATTACCTTGATCCCCAAACCAGACAAAGACCCCATCATAAAGGAGAATTACAGACCAATATCCTTGATGAACATGGATGCCAAAATTCTCACCAAAATACTAGCCAATAGGATCCAACAGTACATTAAAAGGATTATTCACCACGACCAAGTGGGATTTATCCCTGGGCTGCAAGGATGGTTCAACATCCACAAATCAATCAACGTGATACAATACATTAACAAAAGAAAGAACAAGAAACATATGATCATCTCAAGAGATGCAGAAAAAGCATTTGACAAAGTACAGCATCCTTTCTTGATCAAAACTCTTCAGAGTATAGGGATAGAGGGTACATACCTCAATATCATAAAAGCCATCTATGAAAAACCTACAGCGAATATCATTCTCAATGGGGAAAAGCCGAGAGCTCTTCCACTAAGGTCAGGAACGCAGCAGGGATGTCCACTCTCACCACTGCTATTCAACATAGTATTAGAAGTCCTAGCCACAGCAATCAGACAACAACAAGAAATCAAAGGCATCCAAATCGGCAAAAAGGATGTCAAACTCTCACTCTTTGCAGAAGATATGATACTGTATGTGGAAAACCCAAAAGACTCCACCCCAAAACTGCTAGAACTCATACAGGAATTCAGTAAAGTGGCAGGGTATAAAATCAATGCACAGAAATCAGTGGCATTCCTATACACCAACAACAAGACAGAAGAGAGACAAATTAAGGAGTCGATCCCATTTACAATTGCACCCAAAACCATAAGATACCTAGGAATAAATTTAACCAAAGAGGCAAAGGATCTGTACTCAGAAAACTATAAAATACTCATGAAAGAAATTGAGGAAGACACAAAGAAATGGAAAAATGTTCCATGCTCATGGATTGGGAGAACAAACATTGTGAAGATGTCAATGCTACCTAGAGCAATCTACACATTCCATGCAATCCCCATCAAAATACCATCCACTTTTTTCAAAGAAATGGAACAAATAATCCTAAAATTTGTATGGAACCAGAAGAGACCCCAAATAGCCAGAGGAATATTGAAAAAGAAAAGCAAAGCTGGTGGCATCACAATTCCGGTCTTCCAGCTCTATTACAAAGCTGTCATCATCAAGACTGTATGGTACTGGCACAAAAACAGACACATAGATCCATGGAACAGAATCGAGAGCCCAGAAATGGACCTTCAACTCTATGGTCAACTCATCTTTGACAAAGCAGGAAAGAATGTCCAATGGAAAAAAGACAGTCTCTTCAACAAATGGTGTTGGGAAAATTGGACAGCCACATGCAGAAGAATGAAACTGGACCATTTCCTTACACCACACACAAAAATAGACTCCAAATGGTTGAAAGACCTAAACGTGAGACAGGAGTCTATCAAAATCCTAAAGGAGAACACAGGTAGCAACCTCTTCGACCTCAGCCGCAGCCACTTCTTCCTAGAAACATCGCCAAAGGCAAGGGAAGCAAGGGCAAAAATGAACTATTGGGATTTCATCAAGATAAACAGCTTTTGCACGGCAAAAGAAACAGTCCACAAAACCAAAAGACAACCGACAGAATGGGAGAAGATATTTGCAAATGACATATCAGATAAAGGTCTAGTATCCAAAATCTATAAAGAACTTATCAAACTCAACACCCAAAGAACAAATAATCCAATCAAGGAATGGGCAGAAGACATGAACAGACATTTTTCCAAAGAAGACATCCAAATGGCCAACAGACACATGAAAAAGTGCTCAACATCGCTCGGCATCAGGGAAACCCAAATCAAAACCTCCATGAGATACCACCTCACACCAGTCAGAATGGCTGAAATTAACAAGTCAGGAAACGACAGATGTTGGTGGGGATGTGGAGAAAGAGGAACCCTCCTACACGGTTGGTGGGAATGCAAGCTGGTGCAACCCCTCTGGAAAACAGTCTGGAGGTTCCTCAAACAGTTGAAAATAGAGCTAACATACAATCCAGCAATTGCACTACTGGGTATTTACCCCAAAGATACCAATGTAGGGATCCGAAGGGGTACGTGCACCCCGATGTTTATAGCAGCAATGTCCACAATAGCCAAACTGTGGAAAGAGCCAAGATGTTCATCGACAGATGAATGGATAAAGAAGAAGTGGTATATATACACAATGGAATATTATTCAGCCATCAAAAGGAATGAGATCTTGCCATTTGCAACGACGTGGATGGAACTGGAGGGTGTTATGCTGAGTGAAATAAGTCAATCAGGGATAGACACGTATGATATGACCTCACTGATATGAGGAATTCTTAATCTCAGGAAACAAACTGAGTGTTGCTGGAGTGGTGAGGGGTGGGAGGGATGGGGTGGCTGGGTGATAGACATTGGGGAGGGTATGTGCTACGGTGAGCGCTGTGAATTGTGCAAGACTGTTGAATCACAGATCTGTACTTCTGAAACAAATAATGCAACATATGTTAAGAAAAAAGAAAAAGAAGAAGATAGCAGGAGGGGAAGAATGAAGGGAAGTCAGAGGGGGAGACGAACCATGAGAGATGATGGACTCTGAAAAACAAACTGAGGGTTCTAGAGGGGAGGAGGGTAGGGGAATGTGTTAGCCTGGTGATGGGTATTAAAGAGGGCACATTCTGCGTGGAGCACTGGGTGTTATGCACAAACAATGAATCATGGAACACTACATCAAAAACTAATGATGTAATATATGGTGATTAACATAACAATAAAAAAATTTTAAAAAAGATATTAAGCAATAAAGTATACAGTAGAGATACAAGTGACCTAACTCATGACATAGTGAACCATTAAACTACATAGTACACACTACCCGTGCTAAAATCTTGTTGAGCCTCAATTTCCCCATCTGGAAAATTCAAATTGGAAAAGATTTTGGAGATCAGTTCATCTAAGTCAAACATCCTAGTATTCTTAAAGCTGATATGCTGTGGGTTATACATTCCTTAGAAACATAATTTTTTTTTTCAAAATGCAATGACTTGCCACAACTCAATTATGAGAAAGAAAATGTTTGATTTACTAGAAAGGAAGCTCCTGGGTATTTTTATCTGCAAAGTGGATCAGAATTAATTGTTTAGGGAAAAGGTTATTAAATATATCTAAAAAAACAGAAAAGTAACATTTAAAGAGGAAAATTTAAATGACCCACATTCCTACTACCTAGAGATAACCACTGCATTACTTTTGTACTATACTAATTCAGAATAGATTACTGGAAATGAAGGATCATCTATAAACAAAAGATACATATAAATACAGGGGAAACAGATTTCAGAGGTAATACAACTATTGTTAATTAAATGAACTTTCCCAATATTCCCTTAAGTGACTGAGAAACCTTTATTTGCATAGAAACAACCCATATGTTAATTGAAAATCATTCCAGTCTACCAATTCAAACAAGTTTCCTAGAGATCTATCCCTGACAACACTTACTTTTGTCAGCCTAACTTTTCATACCAAATAGTCTTAGAATGACTTAATTGAATTTCTTTTAATATTTTCATTAATTCACAGCACATTTATACAGGCTGACCCTACAAATTCCAAATTAGTTAACTGTCCTGCAGAATGACTTAGAAAATTTAATCAGATAAGAAAAAGAAAATGTCATTTTTAAAACCTTATAACAAATAAAGACATCTATGAGGTCTACAGTAAACTCAAGCACTAAGTTATAATATTAATGTAATATAACAATTCAAATTCAAGTTAATGATATGATGAAATATAATACTAACTTTAGAAGGAAAATTATTAGATTTTTGTCTCTTTGAAACCTTGGAATATTTGAAAACAGATACGAAATTTAAATAAATTTGGACTGTATATCTAATAAATATAGGTAATGTGGTACACACAGTTTCCTTTGAGGATCCCACTATGATTATGTTGGGGTGATAAACAGATCTCAAAGAAATGAGCTGTCATCTTCCATAGCAGCTTCAAAAACTGATAAACTCCCAGGCTGCTTCTCACTAATAGCTGAAAACACTTATTCTGAGGTGAGGATCAGTGGAGAATTATTCAACAAAGTCTAATGATTCTCCTGATCAACAGTGAATGGACCATGAAAATATATATATACACATATATATATATATACGTATACATGCCACGTACATGTTTAAGTTCTTGATTTGAATGCCTAAGAGAGACAATTTAGCATGAATTCAACAAAATGGTTCACCACCTATAAAACAAATGATTTGAGTAAAGATGCACCCAGCTGGTTTGGTTACCTAAGACTGGTTACTCGTTTTAAAAACAGTTTTGAGAAATAGCTAATGACAAGTAATAACTTACCTCAACAGCTGACGGAAAGAAAGAGAAAAAGAAGGAGAAAGACTATCCTAATGTATTGTTTAATATATTAATTAGAACTCTAGAGAATGAGGTAAAACTTTAAAGACTCTAGATTTGTATTTGGTCCAAGCAAAAAACAAACAAAAAACAGACCAAAAAATGATACAAAACCAATAAATAAACTTCTACTTTGGGGTCATGATGGGATAACAGAGGCCTGATTTATAGTTTATATACTCGCTTTAAACAAAGGAAAAGTAGAATATGTATATAATTCTTATAAATATATATGAATATGTACATATATAATACACATGTGTACATCTATATAACATGTATACACGTACTCAGATATATATTTTTTCAGACATTAAATGCCAGGCAGGAAGAGGAGAGTGAACCCTGAGAGATGGAAAACAAATTAGATGAGCCCTATAGTCAGCCCACCTCATTGCCTGGACAGAGATTCTAGGATATAGTATATGGAGGAGTAATGAAAACAAAGCCTGGTGGGTTTCCTGAGTTGAAGAGTCAGATTTGGGGCTTCAGGGAACCCAAGATGGCTAGAAATTCAGGAACAGAAGGGAGAAGTTGGCGCAAAGAGGAGGGAGAGGCACAGAGAGGCAAGTAGTTGACAAAGGAGTCCCCTTGAGTCTTGGGCCAAATGATGATCTATGCATGAATGTGTGGAAACGAGCGAGACTGTGGTAAGTACCATGGGGAAAGAGTATATGGGACAATATTCCAAGGTTACAACAGGACTGAGGTTGTGTTCCCATAGGCACAGAGCACCACGTAGCATCCTCAGAAAGGCACTGCTTTAGCAGGGGAGTCAAATTAGCCCTAGTCTAAAGGCTACACAGGATCTGATCTAATAAAGCTTAAAAGCAAAACTTAAAAGAATAAAACTGCATTTCAAGTAACTTAACTGTGCAGCAGAACAAAATCCCACAGTAATGAAAAGGATACAACAAACCCAGCAGCCAACAAAGTAAAATATACAATGTCTAGCATCCAAATTGAAAAAAATAAAAAAGACAAAACAAGGAAATTTGACCCAAACTAGAAGGAAAAACCTCAACAGAAACAAATTTAGAAATGATGGATCTAGCAGACAGGGAGGGACTTGTTATAAAGAAAAGGGGATATCTATTATAAATATTTTCCATATATTCAAGAAGATAGAGGAAAGAATGCCCATGAGATGAAAGAAATGGAATTACATGAAAAACATCTAGATGGGACTTCTATAGATAAAAAATATAATATCTAAAATGAAAACGACACTGGATGGAATTAAAAGCATATGAGGAAAATTAATGAAAATAAACACATTATAATATAAACTATCCAAGATGAAACAGTGAGAGAAAAAAAAGTTTTATAAAAAACAGAGTTTATCAGTGAGCTGTGGGAAAGTACCAAGCAGTCTAACATGGTGGTTATTATAGTCTCTTAAGGAGGTTTGTTTGGCTTTTGTTTGTTTGTGTTTTGCTTGGACCAAATACAAATCTATAGTCTTTGAGTAATGTTTTACCTCCTCTCAAGAGGAGGCGCAGCTAGGGAAAAAAAATTGATAAAAATGATCAAATTTTTTTAAGTTTGATAAAAACTATAAAATAGAAATAAAAAAATTTAATATATGCAAAGGAGAACGAACAAAAAGAAAAAAAGAGGCATAAATCATCAGCAAATTGCTGAAAACTACTGATCACTAAATTTTAAAGCAGCAATAGAAAAAATATGTACAGAAAAACAAAAAAAATAATGACAGTAGACTTCTCTTCAGAAACAGTGTAAACAGATGGTTACTAAGTGAAATCTTTAAAGCACATAAACAGTGCGTGTTGGGGGGGAAAGCAGAGATTTTGCATCAAGCAAAAATATCTTTCAAAACTAATGGTGAAACAAAGATTTTTTTCAGACATACTAAATTTGAGATTTAGCTCCCCTTATCTAAGCTTCAAAAACTCTTAGTAACCCAGGCAGGAGAAAAATGAGACCAAAAGGAAATCTGGATATACAGTAATAAAGAATACCAGAAAATGTAAGAGAAAATATAAAAGGCTTGCTTTTCATTATTTAAACTTCTTTAAAAATTGTAATTATATGGTTAATGCAAAATGACAAGTCTCGATGTATTTGAAAAGATCAAAGTCATAAAAATATGTACTGTGAATATATAAGAAATTGGAACAAAAAAACAGATAAATGAAAAATACCTATATTTGGAAATTAAACAGCACCTTATAAAGATACTAAGACCAACCAAGATATCACAAGGAGAATTATAAAATTCTTTCAATTAAAGTAAAACTGCTATATTTACAATTTGCAAGATACATGCAAATTAATGAATGCATAGAGGAAAATTTTATAGCATTAAACACTTATTTTAGAAAAGAAGAAAACTATCAAATATGGCATTTAAGTTTCAATCAGAACAAACTAAAAATAAATATATAACAAATTAATCCTTCCCTCTCAAAAAAGTAGGAAGAAAATAACAAAATAAAGCTGAAATCAATATATTTAAGTAGAGAAAATTAACGAAACTAAAGACTTGTTCACTGAGAAGATAAAATTGATAAACCCTTGGCCAAAATGAACAGGGGAAAAAAAGACAAAAATGAACAATATTAGGAATCAGACAATGTCAGTACAGATTCCACAGACATTAAAAGAGCAATGAGATATGCACAAAACCCACTGAATTTTAAGAGTTTAATGCTTTATGAATTAAACTTATTAAAAATAAGTGTAAGAAGGAAATAGTAACAACTTTGTGTCAATAGGTCAGAAAACTTAGATTAAATGGACAAATTCCTCAAAGAATCCAAACTATTGAAACTCACTCAAGAAGAAATAAACAATCAATATCTCTACAATAAAAAAGGAAAGAAACCTACCCTCAGCCAGTTTCCAGTTCCATATGGAAGGAACCTGGAAGTCACCATTCTATCCTAAGCAGGAGAAAACCCGAATAGGCTGACCGATGATCAGCAATTCTTCTTGGATCCTTAAGAGAAGGAAGGACACAAACCCCAAGGCCCCCAAGATTAGAGGCAGACAACAAACACAGATAGTCATAACTTACCAAGAGCAGAGACTCATAAAATGAAATCGGCGGGGGAACCAGGGCCGGGGTCGGAAAACCGACACAGTAGCTGAAGAATTGCTGGAATATCACCGTAAACAACTCAGAACTAAAAGCTCCAGGAAACCCAGGGACAAGGAAGAGGAAGCCCACAATATGGTGAGATTTACCTCTTGGAGCTTCTCAGGTTAAACACCAGTAAATGCCATCATAGTAAATATCAAAAGAAAAAAAAAATCCCCTAGTAATTCCAGCAGGAAGAGGAGGGAAGGAGCAACTCTGAAATCTACCAGAGCACTCTTAACAAGGCCTGCACTCAAGGGGAAACTAATTAACCTCAGCCTGACCTGTTGGGGGTATTATCAGAGCCTAACTCACCTGGGAGAAGGGAAACAACCAAATCCAACCCATTCTAGCCATCCTGTCCCAAAAGGAGAGAGAAGAAAAAGGGAAACAAACAAACAAACAAAACCCCAAAAAAACAAAAACTGAGAATTCTTGTGAAGCTCACAGTCCAGAGGTGGAGGCTCACTACCATAATGAGATCTAATCTAGTCACTGGAAAGAAAGAAAGATATCCTAGCATTTGCTACAGTATGGATGGAACTTGAGGGCATTATGCTAAGTGAAATCAGCTAGACAAATACTGGGTGGTTTCATTCATGGTGTCACTTCCATGTGGAATCTGAAAACAACAAAAAAACTCAAGCTCAAAGAAACAGAAAGTAGAAAAGTGGTTACTAGGGGCTGGGGGCTGGGGGAAATAAGGAGAGGTTGGTAAAAGGATACCAACTGTCAGCTACAAAATGAATAAGGTGAGAGGATCTTATGTAAAACATGGTGACAATCGTTAATAACACTGTATTTTGCTATTGAAATTTGCTGGGAGAAAAGAACTTAAATGTTCTCACACACACATACCCCCAAAGGTAAATATAAGAGATAATAGATGTGTTAAATAGAAGGGGAAAATCCATTCACAATGTATACATATATCAAATCACCATGATGTACACTTTAAATATTTTACAATTTTGTCAAGTATACCTCAATAAAGCTGAAATTATAAAAATAAAATAAAATAAACCTGATTAACAAATGAACCAAAGACCTTAGCACGTATCCTCCAAGGGAAGATCTATAGATGGCAAATTAGCATACGAAAAGATGTTCCATATCATATGCCACCAGGGAAATGCAAATTAATACAACAATGACTATCACTACACACCTAGCAGCGTGGGCCCCAAACCGGGAACACTGACAACACCAAATGCTGATAAGGATATGAAGTAACAGGAACTCTCATTCATTACTGGTGGAAATGCAAAATGGTAGGGACACTTTGGCAAGCAGTTTGATGGTTTCTTAGAAAAGTGAACACTGCTAAGTGACTGATGGTGTTGAGCAATGAGTAACATATAGAATTGTGGAATCATTATATTGTACACCAGAAACTAATGTAACACTTGTATGTTAACTATACTTAAATTTAAAAAAAAAAAGAAAAAACAAACAAAAAACTAAACATACTCTTACCATATGATCCAACAATTGCACTTCTCGGTATTTCACAAAAAAGTTGAAAATTTACTCCCACATAAAATCCTGAGCAAGGGTGTTTATAGCAGTTTTATTCATAATTGCCCAAACTTGGAAGCAGCCAAGATATCCTTCAGTAGGTGAATGGATAAATAAATTGTGGTACATTCAGACAATAGAATATTATTCAACTCTAAAACAAAATGAGCTATCAGGCCATGATAAGATACGGATAAACTTTAAATTCCTATTACTAAATGAAAGAAGCAAATCTTAAAAGGCTACATGCTGTGTAATTCCCACTGTAAGACATTCTGGAAAAGATAAAACTATGGAGAGAGTAAAAAGATATATGAATGGAAGATAAGCACATGAAAAGATTCTTAATATCATGAAACCTTAGGAAAATACAAATTAAAATCACAGTGAAACACCACCACACACCAAATCAAATGACAACAATTAAAAGAGAAAAAGCAAGTGTCAATGAGCATATGGAATAATTGATACTCTTATATAACACTGGCTGGAATATAAAATGGTATGGCCACTTGGAAAAGCAGTTTAGCAGTTTCTGGGAAGCCTGGGTGGCTCAGTCAGTTAAGTATCTGCCTTTGGCCTAGGTCATGATCCCAGGGTCCTGGGATTGAGTCATACATCGGGCTCCTTGCTCTATCGGCAATTTGCTTCTCCCTCTGCCTCTCCCCCTGCTGGTGCACGCTCTCTCTCTCTGACAAATAAATAAATAAAAATCTTAAAAAAAAAAAAGCAGTTAAGCAGTTTCTTATAAAATTAAACATACACATAACATAAAACCCAGCAAAACACTACGAGGTATTTACCCAAGAAATTAAGACACGTGTCCACTGAAAGACTTGTTCAAAAGTGTTTATAACAGCTTTATTCTTAATAGCCCCAAACTAGAAAGAAACCAAATACCCATCAACTAGGGGATACACAAATAGTGGTGTATCTAAACTACTCAGTGACATAAAGAAACTATCTGATATTTGCAATAACGAGAATGAATGTCCAAAGCATTAAACTGAAGGAAAGAAACCAGACACACAAAGATTACCTACTGTTTGCTAAAACGCAATAGAAAGCAAACCAGTGGTTACTACAGTCTATGGATGGGGAAGAAGACTGAATTCAAAGGGACTAAAACATAAGGAAATTTGGGGGATGATAGAAAAGTTTGATATTTTAATTGTGGTGGTGATTTAAGTTTTCAAAACTTATAGAATTGTATATGCATGTTGGTGAATTTTGTCTCCATATTTTAAACTAATAAAAATGGAAAAAATATCTAGAAGTCAATTTTTCTTACATGCTTAGATTTGGATAATTCTCAAGGAGTCCCATGTATAGACTAGTACAGGAAAGTTTTTTTGATATTATTGTTAACATAAAACTGAACGAGATGGATAAATAGTTTAGACCAGTGTGGTATCTCTTAGGGAATGAAGTTCCCAGATTAAAAATCAAGATAATGAAACTCAAAGACAATCATTCATTCATAAAACATTTTTGGTCCAAATATCATGTTACTTCTTTGTAATCTGGAAGCTCCAAAAGTAGACCCCTGGAGCAAAGTATAAGAAAAAAGAATTTCTAAAGCAATGAAATGATTTTGCTAACATGATTTATTAATTTATAGGTTAAAATTGACTGTACTTATATGAAGAGAGCGAGGGCTGGTATCGTCTTGCCTCCTGGCACAAAGAATTAAAAATTAATTCACATAAATATCTTTTACAGCTAAGCAAGTTAATTAGATCAGATTTATTTAATTTCTAAACTATTAAATAAAGTTGCCCATTGATGTAGAGATTATAGTTGATCTGACAGGTCACCCTCTCTTCCTGTTTTCATTATCTATGATGAATCCTTCTAAAAATATTGTTCTGGTTGAAATCAATAGAAGCTATTGCAGAATACAAGAAATGCTCTTGACCTTAAAAGGCATTTTAAATTGCTGACTTCATTTGAATCTCTAAAAAATTGAAACCAATCTTTTAAATTACAGGCACAGGGAGGGCAAAAAGGAGAAAGCTTCCTATTAATACTTTTGGACACTTTTTAGTCAAGTGGGTTTGGACCAACTTTTTCAAAGATTTCAAAGGATTTTCCACATGTTTCAGTCAAAAGGAAAAACGTTGCCCAAGACTCATATGCTCTGCAGCTAGACTCTCTTCAGACTGGAGAAATGCTACCTGAGAGAAAGACAGAAGTGAAGGCTCTCATGGACAGCCACTTGGGTTCATTTTCACAATTATTGACCCTTACAATTCATTAGGAACTCCACGATCCCATCTTGCTGAGCAGAAATTTTTATTCTTGCATCACTGTACATGAACTCTCCCAAGTTTAGGCCAACCACTGTTTTCAATTAATGAATCCATCTCATAGGGTTGGATGAAGGATTACATGAGAAAAGTTTGAGAAATTTTTTAAGGTTTAAAGAAGCTTTTATAAGGAACTTCCCTATACAAGATGAACCTTCTCAGAGGGTGGGAGGGATGGGGTGGCTGGGTGATGGACATTGGGGAAGGTATGTGCTATGGTGAGCTCTGTGAATTGTGTAAGACTGATGAATCACAGACTTGTACCCCTGAAACAAATTAATACAGTATATGTTAATAAAAAATAAAATAAATAAATAAAATAATATATATATATGTATATATATTAAAAAAAAGACGAAGCTTCTGATTCTGGGCCTTACAGTGTAAACCCCATGGTTCCTCAATTGCAAATAGATGCAGATTTTGACCTTAAATTAAAGCAGTGATCTCCAAACTCCAAAAAAATGTGTGTATGTGCATCTGTGTGTGTGCGTGTATGTATACATATATATGAGAATTTTTTTTAGATTGGGGAAAATAAAGTTCTAATACTTTTTGCCACACTTTCCTGAGGAGTTTTTACATGAGAATGCATTTAATCAAATATGAAAGAAACAGAATTCCAGTTTCAGAATAACTAAATTTTATTTCAACTGGCATCTAATTGGTGGTCAAACACTGTGTGGAAAGCAGGAGAATTTATAAGTTGAATCCTACTGTCACAATAAGAGATTATGAGTGCTTCTCAATACATGCAATTCCAAATCCTCCTAATGGATGATCATATTATATAAGCAATATTCAAAATAAAAACAATTTTTCTACCTGGGTAGTCAACTGGAACGAACTTTTGGGATTTACCGCCTGCATTTGTATAGGTTATGATTTAATTTAGCATTTAGGTTCTCAGGTCTACCTCTGAAAAGAAACATGGATTTACTTTCTGAAACTTCATTACATTTTATTAAATAATCTACTTGGACGTTGATCCTTATTGAAATATTTACATTCAGAGAGGATTCTAAGGTGACAGTATTAGACAAAACATGGGTTTAGTGGTGAAACTACCATGGATTTAAATTTTGTTCCATGCTAAGAACCAGTGTGACTTTGAGAGTCACTCAAGCTTTGTAAAGCTTGATTTCTTCATGTATAGAATAAGATTCTCATATATTTGTGAAGTTGATGTTGAACAGTTTGATGTATGTAAGGCTTTTGATTCAGAGCAGACTTTCTATTAGTTAGCATTCCTCCTCCTTCATTAACAAAGAAATCTTCTATTTCACAAAAGGTTATATGGGTGAATTCCATGGAAAATTCCATAGTTATGAAAGTGTGGAGCATGAAGAGACATCCCATTGCACAAATCACTTAACACAGACCTCTCCACAGCCTTATATCATTCCTTCTTACCTCTATTCCAATTCATTATGAGCCTAGCAACAGGAGTGGTATTTTCAATTCTCAAATACAGCCACATTACCTCCCTGGTGAACTCTTCACTGGTTATATTCCTACAGTGAAGCCAAACTCTTCAGTGTGGTAAGTGTGGTGTGATCTCTACTTTCTATGTCCACTTCCTCTTATACTGAGCTAGGTTGATGTTCTTCATTTTGTAAATGAGACATCATCCTTCCTCTTCCATGACACAATCTTTGTACAGGCAGCTCACTTTGCTTGGGGCATTCTCGCTCTGTCCTCCACCAACCTTGAATTAAGTATTCAACAAGTTAGCTTTCAGCTCAAATAAACTCTGAAAATAAGAAGGGACCCTGAGTTCCCAGTTTATAACAGGTTTCCTTCGAATAGTTTTTCATAGAACCATAGAAGTATTATCTTTTCCTCTATAACACTTTTATCAGGGAGTAACTCTACATTTACTCTTGTGGGATAATTTTATTAATGGCTGCCTCCCTCACTATAATACTATATGCCTCAGGAGAACAAGAGAAGTACATGGTTTGGCTCACCATTTATTTCAAGTGCCTAATAGATAGTAGGAGCATAGTGAACTGTCAATAAATACTTAATGAACAAGTGTGAGAAGAACAAATGGACATGGATGAGTAAGATGCTTCATTCCAAGGTTTTAATATTTATTTAATCCCTGAGTAATAACACTATGACAATCTGCTTTTTAAATTCCAGAGATGCATATTCCTTTATCTAGCTGAGGAACAGAATCATAAAGGGAAAGACATTGTATAAAACATGGGGAGAGTAGGGATTGTCTTTCTAAACCTTAGCCTCATTTATTTCTAATTAATTCTCCCCAATCTTTCTTTCTTTCTTTTTCTTTCTTTCTTTCTCTTTCTTTCTTTCTTTCTTTCTTTCTTTCTTTCTTTCTTTCTTTCTTTCTTTCTTTCCTTTCTTTCTTCTTTCTTTTTCTTTCTTTTTCTTTTTTTCTTTCTAAACATGATAACCTGTACTTCCTTTGGTCAGCAAAACAAAAATACAAACATCAATTTAGCATAAAATTCAATGAACTATTATTTAAAGTGAAACTTCAGACACTGATTTTAATGACAAAGTATTGATTGTATGTGTACACCTCAATGCAGACAAAATCACAAGAATGAAAAATCTATTCAGTTCTCTCACATCAGATGCTAACCCAACTCTGAGTTATGTGCTCTGATATATAAAAAGACAATAACTCAGTTATGCTTGGATCAGGAAGAGAAAACTTTGAATGTAATCTGTTACTTTGCTAATCTCTTATGCTTGACAATGTAAGTCAGAGATAATTAAAAATATAGGAAATCAAACTTTTGTGGAGGACTTTAATAATCCAAGAACTCGATGCACAAATTTGGCTGTGTTCCATTTCGTCACAGTGTTGAACTCCAAATAAGGATCATTAATTACGTTCATGTCGGAGGAAGTTATTTAACATCAAAATCTTCACATTGCCAATACTTCTTATCAAGCAAGTGCAGCTGAAAGGAAGGATAATTAAGCACCATGGTCTGAATTACATTAGTAGAACTGGAAATTTGAGGTTTCATAGAAATTTTCAAAATAAAGAGCAAAATCATCTTTCGAATCAATAAAAATAATCTTTGAAGGATCACTCAAGCTTTATGATAATGCTGACCCAAAAGTTACTTCCAGGATCTTATTAAACAAGTCCACATTATAGTGAGGTCCTTCTGTTATTACTAAGGGTTAAATTGTCTTTAGGTAGTATCCAGGAGACATGAACAAACATTCCACTATGCAGCAGCTTCCCAAACTGAGTGATTTATGTCAAATACTAATCAAAATACTTACCTACACTTATACGCTTATACTTATCTATTCAAGTTCATAATGTAAGCCTTCTTTATCGATTTCTAGAAATTGTATTGGTTGGAATTTTAGTAGCCTGGAGGTTTATTCTGACTTTGTCTCTTACTTGCTGTGCAACCTTGGGCAAGTCCCTACACCTTTCTTGCTCTTGGTTTCCTACTGGCAGGAGAGGTGGGTGTTAAACTGGATGATCCCAATGAACTCTTAAACTCAATTTTAAAGTCAGACATTTTATTCCCAGTGCCATGGTATCTCTAAGCATTCACATGGGATTTTGGTAACAATTCTCTAGTCCTTATGCATTTGCTATATATAGCAGGTATTGACAAAATTTTTCTGTAAAGGGCTAGATAGTAAATAAATATGGTCACTTTTTCAGGCCATACAATCTCTGTGTTGCAACTACTCAATTCTGCCAATGTAGAGCAAAACCAGCCATAGAAAATATATAAATGGATTGTTTTCCAATAAAACTTTATTTATAAAAATGTGTAGTGGGGGGCGCGCCTGGGTAACTCAGTTGGTTAAGCAACTGCCTTCGGCTCAGGTCATGATCCTGGGGTCCCAGGATCGAGTCCCATATCAGGCTCCCTGCTCAGCAGGGAGTCTGCTTCTCCCTCTGACCCTCCCCCTCATGCTCTCTCTCTCATTCTCTCTCTCTCTCTCTCTATCACATAAATAAAAGTCTTTAAAAAAAAAAAAGCCCATTAAAAATGTGTAGTGGGGCAGATTTGATCCATAGACTGAATTTCGCCAGCCCCTGGTATATACCATAGCAACAGCAACTATGGAATTAGGATTTAAAAACCTTCTTAATTCTATCCCTAGTCTTGACCAAATGGCTCGGACGTATTTAATAAATAATTCCATTCTTATCAGAGTTCATTTTTTAATCCTTCTGCCTTCCTCTTTCTTTACAAGAACTACTTCATTGTCCCTACAGCTTCTACATTCCAGAACTTACTTTGAACCCAGTTCATGGCAAAAATGCAGTACTTTCTGGCAATGACATTCACATCAGATTCTCCTTCCCAGAAACTAAAGTTTTATCAATCAGAATAAAGTTTCTTTTAAGGACCCTCGTGAAAGTATCCATTCTCCCTCTTGTCATAAACTGACTGCTTCTAGTTTCAGTTATTTACCTGACTTTGCCTCCCAGAACAAACCCCTCAAGGAAAATACCCAGTCACCCACATAATCTGTATATGTCTCTTCAATAGGAGTGTCTTGTGTAAACAGCCTGGAAATGACAAAATTGCAAACCAGAAAATGCAACAAATATGGTTGTTGCTAGATTCTGCAAAAGATAGTAAGCAAGGACAAATTCTAAAAGAGGTAGTCTTCTTCCCACCATATCAACCGTCAACGGCAAACAAATCATGAACAACTTTGTGTGGTTTACCATGTTGAAGACATGTTGATATTTGTACAGAAGCTATAAACACTGTGACACTTAAGTTCTTCAGAATTAGTCCAGCTCCAGCTCTCCAAGATCCCCGACTCTGCCAACCACTCACAATCACTTGTTTAAACTCACCTTGGAGTCCCATTAAGAAATGTCTACCAACAGTGCAAAAGGCAGCACTCCCAAATTCTAATGAATACCTCAAGAGCAAGGTCCCTTGCAGTGCTATCACTCATGAGGGGCAACAGAAAGGAAAAGAAGAAAGAGGGAATTTACCCAGTTTTTGAGGGAATTTTTCATCAAACACTGGGGTTAGTTTGTTTCAGTTATGAAAATTTTATCCTAAGAAACATATACAACAAGGCTCATAAGTCAGATGATAGAATGCTTCCCCTGCTATCTTTCTGTAAAGAAGCAAGTTTATAACAAAATTATGAATAAAATGATCAAAACCATGAGCAAACCATGGTCACCCTGCTAGCAGCAATATGCACAAATGCAGTGTGTGTGTGTGTGTGTGTGTGTGTGATGTTACCACATTATGTTATGTTGTTATGTTATGTTATATTATGTTGTTATGTTATGTTATGTTATGTTATGTTATGTTATGTTATGTTGTTATGTTACGTTATGACATTTCCATAGCATGAGTTGAAATTCAGCATTCCTGGCTCACATTAGCCTAAGAAATAATCTGGATAGGAGGGTAACACACTGCTTTGTCCAGCCACCCAATTGGGAGAGCATAGTGGCAGACAGTTGAGGGGGAAGTCTATGAGGTCTGTGCCCACCTGCATCAGAAATACTGCTGACTTCTGTGCGTGGTGTCAGGATGGAGTGGAGAGATGAACAAAAGATGGAGTCAACCAATTATAACCAAAGAATATAAACATGTTATAAACTCTTAGCAGTGTGCTAGGACATGTACAAATCAGTGAGAACATTTAAAAAAGGCCCTCTCCTGTGGCTGAATCTGGCTAGCTGCTCCCTGATTCCTCTTTTCCCCTCCTACTGCTAAAGACAGAAGTCACAGCCTCTCTTTCATGCAAGGTGGGACCTTGAAATGTGATGCTTCTTGCATTCTCTCTTTGCTTATTGTCCAGGCAAAAGTAGAAGATTCAGAAATAGGTCCAAAGTTGGATGAGATGGAAGTAACTTCACATGGAAGGCTGACTGCCAAACATCTGATTAGACTGGATGTGCTTTGATGCTACATCATAAAGATTTTCTACAGTTTATTACAGGTGATGTCAATAGACCTAACACAGCAACTTGTGCAATTCAACCTTATAACACTTCACAGTTACAAACAAGGGCAGGCTACACATCAAAAGCATACCACCTTTCCTCACACTAACACACAGCTTCAGCAGTCACACTCACGCCTGAGAATAGCTTTTAGAAAACGTCATCTATTTGTATGCAGTCGAGTTTCTATATTAAAAACAAGAAAGAAAAAGAAAAGCAGGCCTTTGTGATGATGCTTCAACAATAAATACCAACAGGATGGAAATGAAATGCTTCCACTGATTCCACCACAAACATTTTTTATAAGAAGTAATAATAATAATAATGATAATTTTTAAAAATGACCTGCAAATTGGGCTGGGTAAAATAAATATCAATGCAAGTTCAGTGAAAAGATGGAAAGAATCAGGATCTTTAGGAGTGTGGGGTGATCGTTATCAGGTAAGGTCCATCTTACCACCAGGAGGCAATTAGATATCAAGAGATATCTTGAGTCTTTACCAAAAACCTAAATGACATCAGAAATATTTTGTGTTTCTAATGCACAAAAATGTGGATTTAATGAAAATGTTAATTGTAGTTGTCTCCTGCCAGTGAGATGAGAGGTGATCTTTGTTTTTTGTTTGTTTGTTTCTATATTTGTCTTTGGAGCATGTTTTACATGGACTATTTTTTTCAAGAATTTGGACGTCTGGTAATGAAGGACAATGAACTTGGAAAGATAGGAAATGAATGAGGTTGAGTCTAACGATTGCCCCAGCTTACTGGATGGAAAGAGTTTCCAAGCTGTGACATAGAGAGGAAATGCAGACAGAGCCGAGGGGACTTCAAGTGAAGAGACAGAACTGAGAACCCAGGGGGACAAAGACTCTTAGAGTTCCCAGGACAGAATATCATAGAGAAAAGAGGCAACCCAGAGAGAGAACTCTGAAGATCTTCAGAACACTCCCCAACTGCAGTACATAGCTGAGGACTACTCATCTCATTAATATGAGGTCATTTTCTGAAGCCAAAAGAAGAACCACTTGAAAGTATTTGAGAGAATAATAGCAGGTCTCACAAAGCTAAAACTAGTTTCTGTTCCCTCTGTCCAAATTGGAAAAAGCCTCACAACTCATGGGCATCAGATAGAGTACTCAGAAGAGTGTTTTCCTCAGCAGTGAAGCAAAAATTAGCTCTTTACTTAACACCAATCTGGTTCCATATGTCAAAGCTTAAAAGAAAAATGAGAAAATATCAAACTGGCTTCAAGTAACTGAAATACACCCTAGAACAAAGCACAAGAATGCTTGTAAAAATACAAAAAGATCCAGTACTCAGCAAATAAATTCACAATTTTTGACAACCGATCAAAAATTACCAGGTAAAGGTCATGTGTGACAAACCCACAGTTAACATCAAACTCAGTGGTGTAAAGCTGAAAGCCGAGATCAAGACAAGACAAGGATGCCCACTCTTCCCACTTTTATTCAACATTGTACTGGAATTCCTAGCCAGAACTAGGAAAAAAAAAAAAAGCACGCAAATTGGGAAGGAAGAAGTAAAACTGTCTCTATTTGCAGATGACATTATATTATAAACAGAAAACCTTAAAGACTCCCCCTAATTTAATAAAACTAATAAATAATTCAATAAAGCTGTAAGTTACATAATCAACCTATAAAAATTAGTTGCGTTTCTATACATTAATAACAAACTATTAGAAAAATAAATTGAAAGAACAACCCCATTTATAACTGCATCCAAAAATGAATAAATGAATGAATGAATAAAATACCTAGGAATACATTTAACCAAGGAGGAAAAAGGCCTATACACTGAAAACTATAAGACATTTATGAAAGAAATTGAGGAAGATGCAAATAAGTTGGAAAGATATTCCGTGCTCAAGGATTGGAAGAATTAGTATTGCTAAAATGTCCACACTACCCAAAGCAATCTACAGATGCAATTCCTATCAAAAGTCCAATGGTATTTTTCAGACAAATAGAACAACAATCCTAAAATTTGTATGGAACCAAAAAAGACCCTGAATAGCAAAAGCAACCTTGAGAAAGAAGAATACAGTGGGAGGCATGACACTTCTTAATTTCAAACTCTCTTCTAAAGCTACACAATCAAAACAGTATGATATTGACATAAAACCAGAAACAAAGATCAATAGAACAGAGTAGAAAGGCCAGAAAAAAAAACCCATATATACACTCAATTACCTTACAACAAAGAAGCCAAGAATTTACAATGGGGAAAGGACAGAACAGACTCTTCAAAAACTAATGTTGGAAAAACTGGACGGTCACATGCAAAAGAATGAAACTGGACCACTATCATATATCATACATAAAAATCCACTCAAAATGGATTAAAGCCTTGAACATAAGACTGAAATCACAAAAGTCCTAGGAGAAAACAAAGGGGGTAAGCTCCTTGACATCAAACTTGGCGATGGTTTTTTGAATCTGACAACAAAAGCAAAGGCAACAAAACAAAAACAAATGGGACAAAAATTATCAGGTGTGCAAAAAGAAGGAAAATATGACCTGTAGTGAGGAGAAAAACCAGTACATTGAAATAAACACCGGAATGACACAAATGATAAAATTAATAAAGTGCATTAAAACAAGTATTATAAATGTATTCTACACGTTCAAGTAGCTAGAAGAACACATTACATGTTAAGTGAGGACTTGGAAGATGGAAAAAAATCCAAATAGATAGTCTAGAGATGAAAGCTATAATTTCTAAGATGAAAAATACTCTGGATAGAATTAAAAGTAGGTTAGAGATTATAGAGAATATTTTATGAATTTGAAGATTTTTAAAGTGACGATTCAGTGTCGGCGATTTGACATGTGCCTGAAAGCAAGTCTAATATCCTACGCTGATGGTCTCAGGACAATCTTTTCAGTAGCAAGGACCAGGGTCTTACTTGAGACCTCAAACAACAGAACTAAGCAATTAGGTTAAGATTTTAGGGAGGAAGAAAAGAAGATCGAGTTATGAAACATATCCCACTACAAAGCAGTGAGGTTTCTGTTAGAAGTGTTGAGTCATCAGCGTTCAGCCATGTTGTAGAGAGGCTGGAACTGGAACATTTCTGAGCTTCCTTCCAATGCTAAAATAAGAGGATTCACTGAACTTGAACTTCAAGTAAGTATGTTTTATAAACTGGTGATCTTGGAATATGGCCATAGAAAGGATATACTGGCTTCATGAAAACAACACAAGGGCAGTGCACTGGGGAATAACTTCACTAGGAGCAGCATCGTCCACCCCTCCAATAGATTTTTTTTTTAAGATCTTATCTATTTATTTGAGAGAGAGAGACAGAGATAGCGAGAGAGAGCACAGGTGGTGGGGAAGGGAGGGAGAAGCAGGCTCCCCAGTGAGCAGGGAGCCCGACGTGGGCCTCGATCCCAGTATCCTGGGATCATGCTCTGAGCTGAAGGCTGACGCTTTAACCGACTGAGCCATCCAGGCGCCTCTCCAATAGATATTTATTAAGCTGTTGCTATGTGCCTAGTACAGAGGATACAGTGGATGAGCAAGACTGGCTTTCCTGAACTTGGCAAAATCATTGTTTTAAAAATGACATGGATAGGACCAGAGAAGCCAGATATGCTTTCCTATTCATAAACATTCCAAAACATTGAATAAAATAGGAAATAATCAGTTTACATATTCACCAGAGACACTTAGTCATGAAAGACAGATTAGCAACAACAAATCAAATCCACAGTCAGTGGAACAGATTCTAGTTTATCTAGGAATTCTCAAAGAATTTTTTCTCAGTTGTTCTGCCAGAACATTCAAGAATGACACTTCCCCTAAACTGAATTTCAACTTTGTATTGATTGACATTTCTTGGTGGAAATTATGTCTTTTACTTTCTCCTATCATGGCACATCCAATATTCTACATGTAACATGCATTTGCTATATTGTCCTCTTTGCAAGCAAAATGATGCCACTATAGATTGATTAGCATATGCCTTGCTCTAATCCCTTGAAAGGGAATAAGCTGTCACAAATGTTCAGGATAAAGAAGATTACTTTTTACTTCAGTGCACTTCATTAGAGAAATAAAGACATAAATGTAATTTCTTGATCCATAAAATACCTGTCACAAAACATAAAAAACGCTTTCTCATTTAAGACGAAGCCAATTTTCTCCACGTCATCTGCCTTCCTACATAGTTAGGATCAGAAGTATCATGCTACAGGGTGATGGTAACTTGGAAAATTTGGAAGGTTTGTGTGTTTTTCCTAAGTTTTTCTTGACAACTTATTCTTTCTTCAAAGGAACCACACAAATTCCACAATTGCAGGCGTATTAAAAAAAAACCAGCAAGCTTGGCTGGGTCTATGAGGTCATTTTCTGACACTGAACTAAGACTTTCTTTTCTTTTTCTTTTTTTTTTTTTTTTTAACGTGGGGGAGTACAGCACAAAGCAGCAGTCCTCAAACTGGGACATGCACCAGAATCACTGGGAGCACACTGGAGCCATAAATGGGTGGGCCCAGCCCCCAGGGTTTCTAACTCTCAGTAGGTCTGGAATGAAGCCTGAGAATTTGCATTTCTAATTCCCAAGACCTGCTGTTGTTGCCTTCTGGCAGCATTTCAAGAACCACTGGCAGAAAGGTTAAGAACATGGGGGTTGGTATCAGAAAAGGCGGGTTGAGTCTTTATTAACAACCTCTGACCTGTCTACAATGAGCTAAAATTCTCTAAGCTTCAGCCTTCTTACCAGCAAAATAAAAATAATAATTGAATCAGTGTCTTTTACGGATGAAAGAAATATCTAGAATAATGCCTGTAACAAACTTATCATTGGATGGCAGGCTCCAGGCATAAATAAAAGTTAGCCAACTCGCCATCATTTATAGCAGTTAATAATATAGGTAGGTAGCCTTTTGGGGAGAGTACCCTGGGTCTTGTAACCAGGTGAGTATTTTCCTAGCTCTTGGCTCTATAAAGCTTTTCCCTTAGGACCCTCGAAGTGAAGGATTTTCTTGAGCAGCTGCTAAGTCAATGAGCTTTGCTTTTGCTTTCTCTCACCTGTTGATAAGATCTGCTTGAGTTTAGTGCCAAAAGCTAGGGAAAGGAGAATTGAGCAAGTCTGTCAAGAGTTTACAGAGTAGCAAGGATTTGAGGGTAGAGATCCTTAAGACAAGTTTGTAAGACTATGTGCTAATGAATACCTTGGAGTCTCCCTTCCTGGGTGATTGTCGAGTGGAAGTTGGTCAAGCAAAGATCTTTACTAAAGATGATCCATAAGAGTTTAAGGTTTAAAAAAAATAGTAAAACATCCTCAAACATGTCATGGGGGTGCTAGGCAGTGACAGCCTGGGTCCTAGTTGAGGATGGTGCTACAGTAGACCTGCAGTGGATAAACCCATCTTTAGTCAACAGAGGAGTTTGTATATAGGAAAAGAAAACTTTCCTTAGTTTAAATGTCTTTTTTATTATTGACTGAAATTATACTATTTATTATAATTCATCAGCGGAAGAAAAAAGTGGCAAGGTGAAAATAAAATGGTGGCTATCTGTTTAATATGGAAAGCAATTGGACTTTGGTTAAATTAGTAGAGCAGAGCTTGAGTACTTTATGTTTAGAATACATTTCCATGCTTATGAGGTCTCAGTTTCTTATTTAATAACTAGAGACATGGAAATCTGCTTAAAGTATAATTTCTCCTTTGTGGTTTCTATGACTACTCTCCCTTTTATTTTATGAACTCATTGTCTTTAGATGTACAGCTGTTGCTGCAGTAACAGGTTCTATTTCTTGAGGAAATTAAAATATTTGTACCAAATATATTTTCCCTGTTCCAAAAGGCATTTAGCACAATATTAACTATATCACATGGTTGTTGGTTCCTTCGTTCAGTCAGACATGGTATGTTTAAAGTTCTTTTCAGTTCTTCAAGAAGTGTGGGAAAATATTGCATGTCTCTGCAGAAAGGCACCTCAGTTCCAATGAAGGTGAGAAAAGTAATAGCAATGCTTATCTAGCACTTTCTGTGTGCCAGGCACTATTCTAAACTCTTTCCATACATGAACTTACTTATTCCTTAAAACAAGCCTAGAACATAGTTTCATTATTCCTATTTTTAAGATGGGGAAACATGACCCAAGAGAAGGTTAAATAATTTGCCCAAAGATGCACTGCTATTAAGTGGCAAAGCCAGGTTCTAAAACCCATACAGTATGGTATCCAGACTCCCTCATAACTTAGTATTGTATAGAGTATATTTCTTCCCACCTGATAAGGATAACTTTGTTCTAAATGAAGGTAATGGAAAGCCCATTAGCATCCCGTCAATTGAATCAGCTAGTAAACTGCAAGTAAAACACTGCTGTTTTCTTTCTGCTTTAGGAAAAACTCATACAGCTGTTTCAATATTTCTAGGTATTTAACCCAAGGCCAAAGATATTCTTTGTACTTAGTGAAGCATCATTAGAAACATTAATAAACATCTCAGCGCCTAAGACGTGCCTCTATTGATTACCCACGCCGCCATGCCATCTGTATTACAGGTAATTCAGGGGTTATAACGGTGAGACTGTTTCATGAGTGGAGACATTTGAGACTCGAGATGCACCACTCATCCATGGATCACTCACTCTGCCACACCCTCTTTATTTCATAAACTTCGGGAAACATTTTGGCCAGACCATTTGTGGATGGAGCAATTTGAAACACAGGACACTTCATGATTTGTCTCTTATTCAAAGCTTGTGACTAAGTTTGTATCTGCTCTACAGCATGCTAAAAAGCAATAAAGATGTTCCTAAATCTTTAGAAGAACAGTGATTTAAACTGAAAAATTGTGGGGCAATAACAAAGAAATTGGAATTTAATGTAATTTCTGTATTAAATAGGGAACCGTTTCTAGTCATTCAGTGGAGTTAAAGTATATAAGATTTTAAAGAAAAAAGTCAACCAAATAAAATGTCTATTTTATAGATCAGTTAGCTCTTCATTGAACTCTAATTAGATTATACTCCATGTTCTCCCCTCTCCAGATGATATTTTTAATGAATTAGATGTACAAGTTAGAGATTCCATAATCATCTCTGAGCTTGGTTACCTGGATGTTATTCTGAATATTATAACCTCCAGAGCTCTTTCCATTTTCAAAATTATCATTCGGGTGGTGGTCAAGCAACATGCGGTACATTCTCACCCCAAAGCAAGTAAAGTAAATTCACTCCCATAAATAAAAGTAGCCCTGGAAGTTACATTGTAATGTCATAATGCTGTAGTATGCTTCTTACTCTCCCCTTTTCTTCTCAACCTCATTCCAAACCAATGGCCACAACTCAGCTATGGGCCTCTTCTTTATCTGCCCTTTCCAGGGATATTTATTATACAATCATAGTACACTAACCTCTGTGGTTATACCCACAAAGCGTGGGTTATACAAACAGTTGGTCTGAGGTTTGATAGACCTGGATTCATGTCCCGGTTCTGTCCTTCTCTGGACCCCTGACCTTGGATAATTTAATTCACCTTTCTGTCTCCTTATCTGTAAAATGGGAGTAATAAAAATACTATATTTGTTGTCAAGAATAAGCAAAATGATGCACACTGGAGGGAGCAGAACATTTCACCTCAATATATGAATGTAGGAATTCAGAACATACCACCCCCAAATCTGCCACTTTGGTATACTGATTATTTTGAGCTCTAGGCACTACATACATACAAACAACATATGTGGAAAAAGGCATTCTCTGAACTCCTCTTATCTACCTAAAAAGACAAATCCTCCAAAAGGAAATCGATTGCCATAAATTCTCCCTCCAGGGATTTTTATCAACCAGAGAAGGTCGACTTACTATAGCAGAGGAGACTAGAAATGGGCACAACCACACCCAGATAAACTTTGTAACAAATTATCAAACTTCCATCTATTCTTCTAAGGGCTCATTCATTCTTTCCTAGAAATCATTTACTCTCCCCTGAGAGGCCTACATCCTCCCCCACGCCATTCCCTGCCTTCCTTTTCCCTATTCAGATGGTATTTAATCCTAAATTCTAAAGCCACCTCTTGGAGAGTCACTCACTTTTCCTGGATCTCCCATATACACATGAAGGATGCATGTTAACAACATCTCTGTTTTTCTTGGTAATACATCTTTTATTATAGAAGTCTCAGCTAAGTGCTCAGAAGGATAGAGGAAAAATTCTTTTTCCTCCCCTACAAAGTCCTAACTTTAGCAACCCTACATAGTACATGCTCAATAAAATGTTAGCAAAGAATAATGATGCAAGCTTAAGCCGTATGTGGGTTTTGCCTGGGCTAAAACAACCCATGAGTGTTTTCAAGACAAGGGGGCTGAGAAGGTGGTTCGGAGACTAGTCTCTGGAATTTCCCCACATCCTTGACGTTTCCTCACTTTCATGTGTCTACAGGCTCATGGGAGGCCAGATCATTGTTATGAACCAATAACTCCTTTTTAAAAAATAGATATTATTTATTTATTTGAGAGAGAGCACGAGTGGGGGGAAAGGCAGAGGGAGAGGAAAAGCAGACTCCCCACTGAGCAGGAAGCCCCACATGGGACTTGATCCCAGGACCCCTGGGATCATGACCTGAACCAAAGGCAGACACTCAACCAACTGAGCCACCCAGGAACCCTTGATATCTCCTCTTAAATGAGTTCTAAGAGGACATGTGACATTCAAGTTGTTTCTTACAGGTGGCACCTTCCTTATGCAACTCCTTATGGGCTTTGAAACAGCATTCTCTATTGTGTATTTCCTTCTGTGTCCTTCATGCTTTCCCCACCCTTAATCTGACTACATTTTATTACAATGGGATTCTTTCTAAGTTACCGGCTAAAGTATCTGAAACATCTTCTTTCCTAATTAAGAAGCAAGAAACCCTAACATGGCTCTTCTGCTTCCATTTTCTTCTGCAGCCATTTCCGTAGTCCAGGACTCAGGAGGCTCAGGCCAAAGAAGAATCGTCTTTCAACAAATAACCCTCCCCCTCCTGTGACAGGGTACACCCACAGTCCCTCAGAGGGTGCAGCTGCTCAGTCCTAAAAAGGTGACCAGTGCCAACACCCATACCTCCACTCGCCCTTCTAGTCCTAGCCAACCCCATATCCATGGACCTCCTCAGAACCCAGCAAAGATCAACCCCCCCATGAAGCCATGTGCTCTGTACAAGGTGACTCATCCAGACTTGGAACCTCAGCTTCTTTTATTTTATCTGGTTTTATACTTTCTGAATATCTAAGAGCTCTCCCTCCATACTGCCACACTGTCCCCTAGCCGCCATCACAACACTCTCCCTCCTGAGCTACGGAGATCAACACAGACTGTTGGGCCGAAGTGGACTCAGCCAGTCACCCTCTAATTGTTTGGGGTCCAGGCTACTATACACAGTTCATTTGACTTTTTATTGCTCTTCATCACAAACATCTGTCCCTGGATCCTGATTTATATTTGCCAACCCTGAGAACACAGCATAATTTGTGATGGACTGAGAGTTCTCAAATTACATGACTAATAAAGTCTAGAAGGAAGTCATAAGACTGGAGTTTTATTATTATTTTTATGCTTTCTTCTAGAGTAGCTACAAATCAAGTAGCGACGCAGTGATGCTTCTAGTGGTGAGAGTTATTTGTCCAGTCAATGCTTTGGTGTTGGTTCTTTTGTTGATAATTCAAATGTAGGCCAAATATTTCAGTCATTTAACTGTTCTTCCTGAACTCAGTTCATTATCAGAATCACCTGGAGTGGCTGTTGATAAACATAAATTCCTAAGCTCAACCAGAGACCTATTAAACTTCTAGATATGGGGTCAGAAAGAACTTTTTTTTTCCCCCAAGTGATTTGGGTAATGAGCCCAATTTTGGAACAAATGAGCAATGATGGAATGACACCACTCAAGAAACCTGGTCCAATCTTATCCAGAGGAAAATCCTCCCCGCAGCCCACCCTTGGCTAATTCCTGTATCATGCTGTATGTCTCTTCAGCTTAAGGGGGAAAAAAGTATTAATCAAATTGACTGTGACAGCTAGATGAAAGATTCAAACCTTATGTTCTATAATGATGCCTAGAGATGGCTGCAGATAATCACACCTGAATATTTTAATCATTGTTCTATCATACAAGTAAACTAAGGCACTTTGAATACGAATGCACTTTCAGAAATATAATAAATTCACTAATGAATACTAGTTAGTCCTCTTCATCACTTTAACCCCCTTGGGTCACCTTCCCACAAGACCCCCTGCCAGGGTGACCAACTCTCCCAGTTTGCTGGGGAGTGAGGGGTTCCCCAGGATGTGGGACTATCAATGTTAAACCCAGGACATCCTGGGAAAATTGGGATGGTTGGTCCCCCTCCTCTGCTCATGTTTCTTAGGCAGAGAGAAAGAAATCTAAGAGACCTGAGGAGGAAAGAAAAGGTAGAGGGGTTAGAGGGGACAGTGAGAAGCCCACCAGCAGCCTTAGGGGGCAAACGCCTTTCAGAAACCTTTCGTATATGGCTGGGCTGTGAAGGAAGCACATCTTGGGGAAGAATAAATCTGAAAATATATGTGTTTAGGATGATAGGAACTATAGTTTTACATCTATATTTTGAAAGTGGTTTTCATAAATATTGTTGCTTTTTAATGTTTATCGCTAAGTAACACTATAAGCAGAGAAAACTTGATTTTAAACTCATTTTATTTTTTAACAATTCATGATAATTTTCTGTATTTTGTGAGTTGAATAGCATACTCCAAAATCCATGTCCACATGGAACATCAGGATGTGACCCTTTGGAAATATAGTCTTTGCAGATATGATTAGTTAAGTTCCAGTGGATTAGGGTGGACCCTACATCCCATGGCTGGTGTCCTTAGGAGAAACACAGACACAGACACACAGAGAGGAAAAGACCATGGGATGATAAAGAGACTGGAGTGATGTATCTACAAGGCAAGGAATGACAAGGATTGCCAGCAACCACTAGAAACTGGGAGAAAGATATGGAACAAATCTTCCCTCAGAACCTCCAGAAGGAACCACCCCTGTTAACAACTTAATATCAGTCTTCTAGCCTCTGGAATTGTGAGAGGATAAATTTCCACCCAGTTAGTGGTGATTTGTTATGGCAGCACTTGCAAATAAATCCATTGTAGAAGTGAGTATGTTGAAGGGTAACTCCCCTGGAATGAGAACACAGCATAATCCCAAGATTGCCTTTGACTCACTTTGATACTTTGAACATGTTACTGGACTCTAATTTTTTCATTTGTAAAATGAGGGAATGGATTAAAAGAGATGATTTTCAAAGGGCTCCCCCCAACCCCCCAGAAAACTGTAATCTGAGTATCAGTGAATCTTTTTTATCATTTTTGTTGTATCATCATTGTATTATTTGTACATAGGTTTACAAGTCACATCTTACTCATAACTCATACAACAGTATCTCTGAGCAAACAATTTGAAACCCCGAATATCTATCAGTCCCTATTATAAAAAAATCAGTCCCAGACCCTGGGAAATGGATCCAAATATGGTTGGGGAAATAACACTAAGCATGAGAGTAATAAAAATAATAATAGTAATAATAATAATTGTATAATAATATTTGTATCTATTATCTCCTTTAACCCTTATACAACCTTATAAAATTGAAATAAAATATTATACAATTGCCTACTTGTACTGCTCATATCTAACTGAATAACTCACAGGATAAATTCCAGACCATATAAGTACAGTTTGGGCTAAAAGCCACATTTTCCCACAGCTACTTAATCAGTCATGCATTTGGGGATGAAGTATAGATTCTACATTTCTCTCCAGCAGAAGGCCTACATACATTTTTGAGAGCAAAATCATCACTTAAAGTATAAGAACATATTGTTCCACAAGCTGGCTTACCAAATTAACTCCCATAGTGGCTGACAGCTATGTGAGATGTCTTTTACATATTTTAGGAGATCAGATGCTTCAAATGTAATATTCATCTGCAATTTCTTCCCTTAGACATAGAGGCATTGATTACCACTTCCCCTCAAATGTTAGAGGCTGGGAGGGTTAATGGAGAGGGCACAGGTTAGCACATCATGGTAGTATATTCAGCTGTGTTTCCTTGGGCAGGACCTACCTTGTTCATGTCTCAGTTTGACTGGTTGTTTTATTTTCACTAGAGATCTACTAGAAGCCTATGTGTGCTAGGTCTCGTACTATACTCTAGGGATAAATTACTG
This sequence comes from Eumetopias jubatus, assembly GCF_037043125.1. Taxonomy (NCBI): domain Eukaryota; kingdom Metazoa; phylum Chordata; class Mammalia; order Carnivora; family Otariidae; genus Eumetopias; species Eumetopias jubatus. The sequence continues at coordinate 169,598,842 of NW_028274807.1, forward strand.
AACACAATGGAAACACAGTATTTGGTCCACTAGGGAGATAGAAATTAAGCAAAGTCAGATATTAATGTGTTAATATTAACAAATCACAATAATTATAACACAAAATATTAGCAATGTTTATAAAGAAAAAGTATTCAGAGTGATATTATAAAAGAGGGTCCAAATTCAATGGAATTCAAAGAAGGTCACTTTGAAGACATAGACAGTAACATCCAAAACAAAAGTATCCTAGGAGTATTAGGTGGGAAGGAACTTAACATTTCGAAGAATGCTATGGGAGTTAATTTGGTAAATTTATTTAGAAATTTCTAAAGAAAGCCAGTATACCAGAATAGAAAATACCAGGAGGACAGCGGCATAGGATGAAGTGATTGCATTTTTAATCCTGAGTTTAATTTGCAGATAATGAAATTTTAAAAATCTCTAAAATAAGGACAGGAGTATTTACTACATAGTTTGTTTGTTTTTTTCCTACCTAAGGAAGAAGGTGATAGTGTTAATGAATATGCCTTACACAAGTGTCATACAAAATAAGGTACTTCTAACTACACATTTTTTCAATAAGTACAACGTAGAATCTATTCTTTCCTCTGTTTCAAAAATTGTCCAAAGAGGGCCAGTTTAGGAGGATACTTTAACATTATACTTCAAAAGAGCTAGAATTTTTGGTAAACTTGATTCTGAATCATTTGCTTCTAAATAATAGATGCCAGACAATTTTATGACATACATATTAATTATTCATTTGGATAATTTAAATTGATTTCAAATTATACTATATCATTTTCTATTAAATTTCAATAAGCCTGCAAGGAATCCATTAAATTCCAAATCATTATCATTAATTTTCATTAAGATGCATGGACAACAAATACATTCCATCTCTTAAAGTCAGTGGTTTCCATGATCCATCTAATTAAATTATTGTCAATATGAGCCAGGTCTTGGCTTGTGCCCTTCATAAATAACAACAGCTTTTGGATCAGAGGGCCAGACTACGCATGTAGATATTGTGATAGTTTAACACTCTTTATTTGGGTATAATTAAAATATAACAAACTTCACATACTTAAAGTGTTAAATTTGATGAGTTTTGACATAAGTATACATTTATTAGAATAGCACTACAATCAAGCTAATGAACATATCCTCCTCCGAAAGTTTCATAATGGCTCTTTGAAATGCCTCCACCTCACCTTGTTTTGCCATCACCCTTGTTTTCCCTCACCCACACACAAATCTGCAGGCCATCACTGCTCTCCTTTCTGTCACTATAGATTAGATTGTATTTTCTAATATTTTCTATAAATGGCATCAGAGAGTATACACCCTGTCTTCTTTCACTCTGAATAATTATTTTGATATTCATCAAACTTGATGTGTGCCTTAATAGTTCATTTCTTTTTATTACTGAGCATTATTTTATTGTATAGATGTACCACAATTTGTTTATTCATTTACCTGTTAATGAATATTTAGAATATCCTTAGTATTTGGCTATTATGAGGAAAGCCGCTATGAACTTTCACATATAAGTCTTTGTATAGCTGTATGCTTTCGTTTCTCCTGGGTAAAAACCTCAGAGTAGAATGGTTGGATCATATTATAAGAAAATTTCTAATGTTGGGCGCCTGGGTGGCTCAGTTGGTTAAACGACTGCCTTCGGCTCAGGTCATGATCCTGGAGTCCCGGGATCGAGTCCCACATTGGGCTTCCTGCTCAGCGGGGAGTCTGCTTCTCCCTCTGACCCTCTTCCCTGTCGTGCTTTCTATCTCTCATTCTCTCTCTCTCTCAAATAAACAAATGAAAAGAAAAGAAAAGAAAATTTCTAATGTTTTTTTTTATTCTGGAAAAATATACATAAGAAAAAATTTACTTTTTAAACCACTTTTAAGTTCAGTGGCATTAAGTACATTCACATTGTTTTGCAACCATCACCACCATCCATTTCCAGAAGTTTTTCATCTTCTCAAACTAAAATTGTGTACCCATTAAAATACTTCCCCATTTCCCCATTCCCAAGACCTGGCAACTACCATTCTACTTTCTTTATCTATAATTGTGACTATTCTAGTTACCTCATATCACTAGAATAAGAAAATATTTATCCTTTTGTGTCATGTTTACTTCACTTACCATAATGCTTCAAGTTTCATTCACACTGTAACAGCAAGTATCAGAATTTCATGTACCACATTTTGTTCATCCATTCATCTGTCAGGAGATATTTGGGATTTTTTTTTCCATATTGTGAAAGACTATTATGAATAGTGCTACTATTGACAATGGTGTACAAATACCTGTTCAAGTCCTGGCTTTCAATTCTTTAGGATATATGCCCAGAAGTGGAATCGATGGGTCATACGGTAATTCTATGTTCATTTTTTTGAAGAACCACCGTATTGTTTCCCACAGAGCCTGTTCCATTTTACATTTCCACAAGCAATGTACAAGAGTTCCAATTTCTTCTGACTTTTTAAGAAATTGCAAAATTGTTTTCTAAATGATTGCATTATTTTACATTCTCACTGGCAGTTTCAGTTTCTCTGTATCAGTGCAAACACATGGTATGGTTAGACTTTTTTTCATTTTAATGATTCTAATCATTATGTAGTGGTATTTTATGGTGGTTTTAATTTGCATTTCCCTAAATGGCTAATTCTGTTGAGCACCTTTTCATGCATTTATTTGTCCAATAAGCTGACACAAACATAGGTACCACATCTTATTTTTTTCCCTTCCCTCAGGAATCTTTGTCCTTAGTTGCTCAATATTCACTGTCTTAAAAAGACATACAGCGGCGTCTGGGTAGCTCAGTCGGTTGAGCGTCAGACTCTTGGTTTTGGCTCAGATCTTGATCTCATGGGTCGTAAGATGGAGCTCCACATTGGGCTCCACGCTCAGCAGGGAGTCTGCCTGAGATTCTCACCCTCTGTCCCTCCCCCAACTTGCATTCTCTCTCTCTAAAATAAATAAATAAATCTTAAAAAAAAAGACATACAGATAGCCAACAGACACATGAAAAGATGCTCAAAATCACTAATCATCATGGAAATGCAAATCAAAACCACAATGTGGTATCACCTTACCCCTATCAGGATGGCTAAAATAAAAAACACAAGAAATACCAAGTATTATTTCCAAGGATGTAGAGAAAAACGAACCTTTGTGCACTGTTGGTGGGAATGCAAGCTGGTGTGGCCACTGTGGAAAATAGTATTGAGGTTCCTCAAAAAATTAAAAATAGAAATATCATACTATCCAGTAATTCCATTACTGGGTATTTAACCAAAGGAAACAAAAACACTAATTTGAAAAGATATATGTACCCCTATGTTTACTGCAGCATTATTTACAATAGCCATATTATGGAAGCACCCCAATTGGTGTCCATCTGTAGATGGATAAGAAGATGTGATACTATGTGTGTGTGTGTGTATATATATATCAATAAAGAAGAATGAGATCTTGCCATATGGATGGACCTAGATGCCAAGCAAAATAATTCAGTCAGAGAAAGACAAATACCATATTTGGAGGGAGGGGCAGAGGCAGAGGGAGAGAGAGAATCCTCAAGTAGACTCTCTGCTGAGCACGAAGCCTAAAAAGGACTCCATCCCAGGACCCTGAGATCATGACCTGAGCCAAAATCAAGAGTCAGCCATTTAACCAACTAAACCACCCAGGCGCTCCAAAACACTCTTAACTGGTGGTTGCCAGAGGGGAGGTGGGTGGGGGAATGGGTGAAATACCTGAAGGGAATTAAGAATACATTTATTGTGATGAGAACTGAGTAATGTATAGAATTGTTGAATCGTTATATACTACACCAGAAACTAATGTAACACTGTATGTTAATTATACTTCAATAAAAAAAGAAATAACATTATTTCATAAATGTTTTGGTTTTTGTTTTTAAATGGTTGTTTCAAACAAGAGGATAAATATGGAACCTGTTACTCCAATCTTGGCCAGAAGTGGAAGTCTAGATTGACTATTTTTGAGCTGTAGTTGTTATTATCTGAAAGTTTTAAAATTAACATAATTAGCACATTTTTTTCACCCTGGCCTTTTAAATCTATTTTTGAATCAAACTATAAACATATTGTCAAATGTCTACCAAACATCTATAAAGAGCTAACTACTTTGTACTTTTCAAAACATTAGCAGACAGGTGTCCACTTATAAGATGCTTACAAACTCACTGGGCAGTAAAAGCACAAGTATCTATTTTATGACATTATAAACCAAGAGTCAGGGAGGCACAAATATTCAGTAAGCTGTTCACCTATGATTGCTGTACTCCCTGGTAGGCACTGGGAAAACTGCAGTGAAAAAGATAGGTTTCTGATGTCCCGGGGCTTATATTCTAGTGGAAGGAAGTAGAGAAGATAAGGATTCAAATACAGAAATAGGGTCATGTTAGATAAGCAATCAAAGAAAATAAGATAGGACAAGGGGGCAAATATGATTTGGGAGGAAGAAAGAGGGTGACTTCATATGGGTGATCAAATAATTCCTAGGACTTAAATAATGAGAAGAAACCAACCATACAAAGATATGGAAGAAAACCCTCAACATTACTTATTACAGAAATGCCAATCAAAGCCACCATCTCACACCTTTTAGAATGGCTATTGTCAAGAGGATAAGAGATAATAATATGTATTGGAGAGGATGTGGAGATAAAGGAAGCTTGTGCACTGTTGGTGGGAATAACTACTGTATAAGCCAGCAAGTCTACTTTTGCTTATATATCCAAAGGAAACAAAACTACTTTACCAAAGAGTTATCTGGATCCCTATGTTTACTATTGCATTATTTATAATAGCCAAGACATGGACACAACCTAAGTGTCCATCAACAGATGAATGGATAAACAAAATGTGAGATGTGTGTGCATGTGTATGTATTTGTGTGTGTTTGTGTGTGTGTGTGTGTGTGTACACTGGAATGGTATTCAACCATAAAAAAGAAGGAAATCTTGCCATTTGCTACAACACGGATGGACCTTGAGGGTATTATGTTAAGTGAAATAAGCCAAACAAAGACAAACACTGCATGACCTCATTTATACATGAAATCTAAAAAACAAATAAAAAGTCACAGGAAAAGAGACCAAATTTGTGATTTCTAGAGGAAGAGGGTGAGAGTGGGGAATGGGGGATGAAGATGGTCAAAAGTTACAGACTTCTAATTATAAGATAAATAAGTACTAGGGATATAATGTACAAAAACATGATGGCTATAGTTAACATGGCTGGATGGTATATTTGAAATATGAAAGAGAGTAAATCCTAAAAGTTCTCATCACAAGGAAAAAAAATATGGGTTTTGTTTTGTTTGTATCTGTAAGAGATGATGGATGTTAACTTATTGTGGTGATCATTTCATAATGTATGTAAGTCAAGTCATTACACTGCACACCCTAAATGTATACAGTGCTGTGTGTCAACTATATTTCAATAAAAGTAGGAAAAAAAGATTTGGAAGAAAAACATATGTATACAGACTGAACAACCTGTCATATTCAGGAAGAGAAAAAAGGACAGTGTGGTTGATAAATTATGAGTAACTGGGAGAGCGGACTCAGGTGAGGGAGGGTATCATAGGAATATGCAATTTATCCAAATTCAATGGAAAATCATTGGGGGAAGTGGGTTAATGGAAAGAGAATGGAAAGAGAACAACCACTTACGAACTTTTTGTTTTGTTTTTCTTCCTTTTTAAAGCATTATTCCAGCTCCCGCATAGAGAGTGAGCATTAGGGAGGCAAAATAATAAATATGAAGGGAAAAAAAGGGTAAAGGCCAATGTGTGTGCTGTGTCACAGTCCTGGGAGAGATAATGATGAAATAACAAAAACGAGTAAAGTTGGCCGGATAAAATCAAAAGGGAATAGTGTCTAGCAAAGAAAGTAAATATTTGTATGTACAGGGAATGGCTGCCACTCAGTTCCATTGGATTGTTGCCACTTTAAATATAAGCCCAATGTTGCCAGCTGTTGTAATTTTTCAAGGGTCCAGACATCCAAAGTTTAAGATATCCTAATTCAGAAATGGAATGCTGCAAAAGGTCTGTGAGATAAATGGATACTGTGGACCAAGTTTGCGGTCCTTGGTATCAACTGATAATACAAATGTTTAAAGGCAGGATGTAGGTACCCAGGAAAAGAGAGACTGAATATTAAGTTTTGTGATTTCTGCACACTAAGAGCTCACCACCAGGGAGCCTGGGTGGCTCAGTCGTTAAGCGTCCACCTTTGGCTCAGGTCATGATCCCATGATCCTGGGATCAAGTCCTGTGTTCGGCTCCCTGCTCAGTGGGGAATCTGCTTCTTCCTCTCCCTCTGCCTCCTCGCTCGTGCTCTGTCTGTCTCTCTCTCTCTCAAATAAATAAATAAAATCTTTAAGAAAAAAAAAAGAGCTCACCACCAGATAGATGATGGAGGTCAGGAATGGCTTCATGGGAAAGGTGGAGGCATTTTTGAGAGAAGCCATGGTATGAACTAAGGGAATGAGTTTTGAAAAACCTAAGAGGGGTTGGGGGAAGATGAGTCAACTAGCCAGCACCAGGAGTTTGGTGATGGAGCAGAAGTAAATCCAGCTGGAAAGACAGATTGAGGTCAAATACATTAATTTGGGCAGTTTTGGAATTCAATCTGGAAATGTTACAATAAATCCCACATTTTCTAAAGAAGTACAGTCAGGGCGTAGTGACTCAACAACTATGCTTTATTAGCAACTATTACATTGGGTGTTTAAACTAGCTAAATGAAGGCAAGAGAGAACTTACTGGAGAAAAACAGAGTTGGTATCATCAGTGATTATTCTTACGTGGGTATAATTTCTGGGCATGCATTATCATAAATGAGCATTTTTTTCTCTCTTCTCCTGAGTGCCAGGAGGATGTTTCTCTTTTATAATGTCATGGTGATAAGTATCCCAAAGTGCTTTAGTAAAGGTAAATTTAACCCTATTTTCAAAAACATAGCGGAGAAAACTCCCAGTGTTAGAAAAGCCCTTGAACTTTCAATGTCATAAGTCCTCTACAAGCAGGAATAAATGATAGGGTCCTCAACAGGCATTGTATTCAGGATTCAGTCATCCTCCTTTGAATGCAATGACTAAAGCGATTCGTATGATGGCATTTTTGCTGAACATCATAGGTCTGTCAGGCACTGAGTTGTCATTCCTGGTCCTACTGGCCACGGAACTCCTGGCAACTTGGAGGTGGTCCTGATAGATATAGCCTTGGCCGCTGCCTACATTGCAACCCAGCTTGTCTTAGGGAGGCTGCATGAGTCATGTTCCCCAAATCACCGGGTTATGGCAGGGCCCATCATGCTCTCTGATATGACTGATATGATGCTGCCAGGATCCACTCTCTCCGCCTCCACCCCGCCCTTTGCTTAGTGTATGAAGTAAGTGATCAGCACGGAGAAACTGCAATTTAGTCATTGTCGGGGGTTGGGGGGCATGATAAATAGTCACAGGTAGTCACCTAGCTGCATTCTCTTAGCCATGTGAGGCTTTACAAGGTATGTGTCATGAGTTAGAAGGGATATAAATACATCGGTACATAATACTGATGCTGGAGACTCCTACTACTTGTAATTAAATGATAGATCTCATACAGGATAGGTTCTGCCTTTTAAATGCAGATGCTACAAATGTCATTCTCTCAGTCATGGTCATTTGCTAAACCCCTTTAACTAGATCTTTGGGCAAGGAGGCTTCTAAAATAGCACAGGAGGTCAGGGTTAAAATAAGAGGCAGGCAGAGCAAAACACACATGTAGGAAGGCCGTAAATGGAAAAACCAGCAAAGACACAAGAAAGAGAAAAAGAGGGTAGGGGAGTGTTCCAATAATTCTGTTCTTGAAACATACTCATGTGCCCTGGAGCATGACTCGGGGAGTTGGCATCCCAGCCTTCACAGAGATGACTGAGACCAGGGTTCTGGGGATACCAGAACATCATATCTAAAGACATTTCTCAAGATCTGCCCCCAGCTCTGCATAAACAGAGAACTGCTGACACCCACCCTGCAATATATTAAATCCTAAAATGAACTACCCTTTAACTTTTTCACACAGCAGGGATGTGTTGCACCAAAGGGATGCTGTATTTTAGCATCTCCTAGTGGTAGGCAGAAAGCTGTCCACACCGTAACCTCTGGAACCCGGATATGTCTATTATAAGGCAAGGGAGAAAGATTGTAAATGGAATTAAGATTACTAATCAGCTGCCTTTGGGGAGGGGAGATGATTATCCTGGATGATCCTAGTGGGTCCAGTGTAATCACCAGGGTCCTCATAAGTGGAAATGGAAGGCAGAAGAGAGTGTTAGGGTAATGGAACATGAGAAAGACTGGACTGGTCATTGCTGGCTTTGATGATCGAAGGGGAGAGCCATGGGCCAAGGAATGGGGCAGCCTCCAAAAGCTGGAAAAGGCAAGAAAACAGACTTTTTCCTAGAGACTCCTGGAAAAAACACAGCCCTGTCAATACCTTGATTTAGCCCAGTAAGATTCATTTCAACTTCTCATGGTCAGACCGTAAGATAATAAATGTATACTATTCTAAAGCCAGTTAGGTTTGTGCTAATGGCTACGGCTGTCATGGAAAACTTAACACATTCCTCCTTCTACCCACTGCACTATAATGCCACCTTTATGTGGGGAGATTCCTGGGGCAGAGGCAGTTGTAGCTTTTCAATAACTCCCCTCAGAGTCCCAGTAAAATGAAGTCTAACAAATAGCCCTTTATAGGGTCAATCTTGTTCTGCCACCGTACACTCTAGCCCGGTAGCCACACTGGACAGTTATTTTGTGAAAATGTCACCTGTTGTCACACTTGGGGTCTCTTTTCACGCTGTGGTCTCTATCTGGAATGCTCTCCCCACCCATTATCCCAAAAGCTATCTCTCTGTGCCCAGTGATTTTCTATTGGTCCACTAAGTCCCAGTCCCAACACTACCTGCTCTCTGAGGCTTTCTATGTTCAGCATCTTCCCTCTTAAGAAATACTAATTTTTCTCTCCTCTGTGGCGTGATGCTGATGTCAGGATACACATGGTCAGTTTGCCTTACCTTGAAACCACAGAGATTGCATTTGGTTTGAGGGGTCTGAGTTGGCTTCTTTGCCACAGAGAGGGATATATTCCCCTTCCCTTTGGGGAAGGTTTAATGTTTAAACCTTCCCTGGCTTACATGAGAAGAAACTAGCTTTTCCATTACTAAAGTTTTAGACTTGGAATTAAATAGTTCTGTTACAAATAAGACAAAAGGAAAATCTGCGGAGAGACCAACCCTAACAGAAACAAAAGGAGGTGATCAAAGCAAGGATGTGGGCCTGCAGCCATGGGAGAAAGGTGTGGTTTGGGTTCCCTTTGCTAGACGACACAATTTGCCAGCAGAGAACAGGCAGCGCCTCCATCTTCAACGGTACCTATGAAGACTTTACTCAGCATCTCATCTACCACCAAATTTTGTTTGGCCCCCTTCTGATTATCCCACGTAAACGATCTGTATGGTTGCATTGTGTCCCCTAAAAAGATATGTTGAACACCTAACCGCCACTACCAGTGAATATAACCTGATTTGCAAATAGGATCTTTGTAGATGTAATCAGGTTAAGATGAGATTGTTAGGGTGGGTCCTAATCCAATATGACCGGTCCTAGGAGAGGGAAATTTGGACAAAGACATACAAGGAGAATGCCACATGATGACAGAGGATTGAAGGAAAGCAACTGCAAGCCAGGGGGTAGTAGAAATCACCAGTTGTCACAAGAAGCTGGGAGAGAGGCATGGAATAGGTTTTCCCTCAGAAGGAACCAACTGCCGAAACACTGATTTTGGACTTTTAGCTCCCAGAACTGTGAGAACAAGTTTCTGTTGTTCTGAGCCACCCAGGCTGCATACTTCGTAGAGCAGTCCTAAGAAACTTAACACACAATCCTTCAGAAGGAAGCTTATAAGCCAAAAAAAGAAAAGGAAGCCCCAGGACACCTAGTGGGGTAAGGGTGGGAAAACCCCCCATTTCTGCTGCCCTGGCTGCGTTATGATATTCATGGACTCAAGGCACTTTTGCTTTCATGGGTCTCTTCCTCCACTGAAAAAATAAAATAAATAAAATAAAATAAAATAAAAATCTATTTATTATATAACATATATAATTATATTTTACAACTACATTGATAAGTACATTAATGTATTAATACATATTCAAACATTTTCTGTAACCTAAAAGTTTAGTATTTTCCCTCTGATTTTAAAAGAAATTAAGACATTTTACAGGGTCCCTAGAAGTATGTGGACTCTGTGGAACCTGAAAAGACAGAAGCTCACTGAGATGGTACAGTGTATTGAGAAATACATCTTCATACAGACTTATTTTTAATATCTTTTTAATAGTTTTCTCTTAGGTCGTATTATATTTGGCTATGTAGTTAGCACTGTATATCATTTATTCCTTTACGAAAGCCCCTCAGTGTTGTCATGCATTTGACAATGCTGAGGTCACACCAAATGCCAGGGGGTGCTAATTGCTACAGAAACAATCTATGGTGAATTGTAGCCATTCCACACCACATCAACAAGCACAAAAAAGATAAGAAAACATGAAATTGAAACATACTTTGTCTTAAAATCTTTCAAGTCAAGGCTTGCTCTAAGATTTCCTAGACAGGGTTCACCTCTTTAGTTCATTCATCAGAAATGTTCTTCCTCCCAAGGGATCTGGGGCAGGGGGGTGTTGAGAATGGCATCCCACAGTGCTTCTGGAAGTTCAGCTTCTTGATCCTCTAGCAATTATCACATAAATGACCTTTCCCAGGTAAGGAAGGCACTGCCATCACTCAAAGGTCTAGTAACTTAAAATTCATTCATTTAATGTTTTTTGATGTACTAAGTGGACAATTATGATCAGGTTACACCTATCCCCACCCCAGGGAGGAAAAGTCAAGTTAAATTAGTGGCTTCTCAATTACAATGAAATTGTTCTAGTGCATTTCATAGGAATTTATTCTTGAGTCAGGTGGATGCATGCATTTATATATATATTGCCCTAATGCCCCTGTGAACATATAGGGGAAATAGAGAATTCATCAGCTTAAGGTCCATACAGTTATTTGGGAAGAAAGGGAAAATGCATATAGTTAGTAGCTTTAAAATGATTTGGCCATTATTTTCATATTCATGTTATCAAAGAATCATTAAAAAATTGTGTCTAGGAAACACACAATCTGGCTGTTTATTAAAGTGATCTGCTCTAAACACTTCACATGTAGCATTTTAAAAACAGGTCTCCTTCCTTCCTAAAAGGCCCCATCCACCATCATAGCTGGGGATGTCTTCTTCTGGACCCTGAGAACATTTTTTACATTATGTAACCTGACACTCATCAAGCTGAATGATAATCTATGTTCCTTCAACCAGACTGAGCATTTTTAGACAAGAGATAGTATCTTATTTTATCATAAATTTCCCAGCATCTAAACAGACTTGCACATAGTAGACACCCAAAAAAGATTAGATAAGTAAACCAATGCATAAATGAAGCAAAAAGAATAAAACAAAATTCCATATTTACACACAAGATCATTGGGATGATTTTTTTTGAGAGAGAGCAAGAGGGAGGGGTGGGGAGAGGCAGACTCCCTGCTGAGCAGAGAGCCTGATGCAGGGCTCCATCTCAGGACCCTAATGGGTGACCTGAGCCAACAGAGGATTAACCTACTGAGCCACCCAGGCACCCCAGGGATGATTTTTACAGTATTGTATTCAGGCTATAAAAGAGGGCTTTATGTAATAGATTTCACAGTAGCATCCCTCTGAACTGTAGTTTTCAAGCTTTAATGGGTATGCTAATTGTATAGGCAGTGTGTATGAGGTGCACCACAGAAATCTGCATTTGAACAATGAAGCCCGATGTCTGATAAACAATTTGAGAAATTTTTCTCAATAGTGAGATCTCCTGTGATGCATTTGACTGAAGGTCATAATTCACTTTTTAGAAATAGACCTATTTTATACAGCGAAATAATCATGTAAGTGTCTTAAACAAACAATCGGATTGAGTACATCCTGGTGCAGTGCATTGTTTTTGAAACTTTAGTGTGCTGATGAATTGCTGGGCACTGTGTTCAAATATAGATTCTCAGTGAGTCTGAGGTGGGCCTGGGAGTCTGCATTCTAAAAACTTCCAGGTATGCCCTTTCAGCTGATGAATTCTCTATCTCCCTTGTATGTGTCCAGTGCCATTTAGGCAATGTATATAAATGCATGTGGAGGCTGCTGGTCCATAAAACACACTTTGAGTAGCAAAGATGTACAGCATCTCTCTGTAAAATATTATACATGATTCTTTTTTTTTTTAAGATTTTATTTATTTATTTGACAGAGAGAGACAGAGTGAGAGAGGGAACACAGGCAGGGAGAGTGGGAGAGGGAGTAGCAGGCTTCCTGAAGAGCAGGGAGCCCGATGTGGGACTCGATCCCAGGACCCTGGGACCATGACCTGAGTCGAAGGCAGACACACCGGGTGCCCTGGTGCACTCATCTTATAAGATACACCTCACCAAAAGTGTTTCTTGTGTCACCAGCTAGACCCCAAACCCGACCTTCACTGCTCACCTGCCTGTACTCACTAATCTTTGTCTTACATTTTCCCTTAAGCTCTCCTTGCTGGATTTCCTCTTAACTCAGTAAAAGAAACCCGAAACCACCCCTCAGGTTACGTGATGGTGACTGCCCTCACAAGACCATCTGTTGGCTCAAGCCACCTGGACTCTTTGAGCTAAACCTGACTCACGCCTCTGCAGATGGACTGTGCATTGGCCTCTGGAATGACCTACGATCACCTTTACCTCATTATAATACTAAAATCTCCACCCAAGGAAGAGCCTCAGCCTCATTTACATAACATACTCTGTAATGTATAGCCATGTTTCCTTAAGGCGCACATGCGACCTTATGCCCAGCTCTACATATAGTGACAAGGCTTCCTGATCTAAATATTCACCCTAACCCTAAACACAAGGAATCCATTCACCTTTTCTCAGCTGGCTTTGGAAACCATTCCCATGATCTCCTTACTTGCTACAATTAAAAGGTTTTTTTGTGGGACACTTAACCTGGTGCAGTTTCTGACTCACCAAGGGGCAAACTCACTTTGGTTCCATTACACTTGGACAAATAAACATTCTCAGTTCTATATGCTAAAGCATGCTCTTGAAAATATCACAGTACAGGGCGCCTGGGTGGCTCAGATGGTTAAATGTCTGCCTTCAGCTCAGGTCATGATCCCAGAGTCCTGGGATTGAGTCCCGCATCAGGCTCCCTGCTCTGCGGGGAGCCTGCTTCTCCCCCCCTCCCCCCGCCTCCACCTCTCTCTCTTTCTCTCTGACTCTCATGAATAAATAAATAAAAAACATTAAAAAAAAAAGAAAATATCACAGTACATGGGAATGTAATATAACAGAAGTTGTTGCAAGTCATACAAGACTTTTAAACAATTTTAAATGCACAAAATTTATTTTTAAGCAACACTATAAACTTCCTGGGGAATTGGTATTATCCAGTGTATAGGACATCTCTTGTGCCACTCAGAGCCTCTCAGCCCCACCCCCACTCCAACCCCTGCTGCAGTGACTATTCTGGGCTCTACCTACCTCAGGTGTGCCCTGACAGCAGGAACCTCAAGGAACCTGATGTGGGAAACAAAGGCAAAAGAAAAAATGAGATTTCCTTACTACTTATAGCCCATTGACAAGTGCTTGAAACTGGCAGAGTGACATTCCTCAAGGAACTCTACTGCCTCTGATGAGGGAACGGAAGGCTGGCTGAAGACAAAGCATAAGCCTACACTCTGCAACCTCCCCCCACCCCCCACTCCTGGGTGGGAAATGTGTAACATTCTTCCAGGAAGTTCCCAACTATTTTTTTTTAAAGATTTTCTTTATTTATTTGAGAGAGAGAATGAGAGATAGAGAGCACGAGAAGGAGGAGGGTCAGAGGGAGAAGCAGACTCCCCGCTGAGCAGGGAGCCCGACGCGGGACTTGATCCCGGGACTCCAGGATCATGACCTGAGCCGAAGGCAGTCGCTGAACCAACTGAGCCACCCAGGTGCCCCCCAACTATCTTAATGTTAATGCCTTACTAGAGGGGGAAACAACCTTAACTTGACAATGGCAAGGCCTCCCATATGCTGCGAGTCTTCTTTAACATACAAAAATCCTTTTGAAACCTCCCTTTTCCTTACCTTCCCCAACCCCTTAGTATATAATCAGCCACCGCTCACAACCCCGGGGCAGCAGCTCCTTCTGCCCACGGGTCCTGTTCCTGTGCTTTAATAAACCACCATTTTGCACCAAAGACGTCTCAAGAATTCTTTCTTAGTCGTCGGCTCCGGACTCCACCCCACTGACCTTATCTATATCCCCAAACCCTATCACCTCCATGTTAATACTTCGTTAAGGGCAAAAGACAATCTTAGCCTGACCCCCACGATGCTGTTAATCTACTTTAACATATGAAAATTCTTTTGGAAACTTCCTTTATCTCACCCCCGCCCAAGATATATATTGGCAATCATCCCCCACGCATATGACCCAATGATGTACATCTGAAGAGTCTCAGCACTGAGTTTTTACTAAACAGTAATAAATGACCTTTTCCTAACAACAGCTGGCCCCCTCAAAGTCCTGGAAACCTTGCTTCCAAAATACCTTGGAGGCCTGTGCTATCCCTAAGCCCATCCCAACTTCAAAGTATATAATGGGCCACCCCTCAGGACCCCAACATTTCCTACATCAGAACCCGCTTGGCCCATAGGCATTGACAACACAGAAATGTGGGGCTTTTAGAGCTGTGGAGCCACCCTTGTCCAAAGAGTGACCAATCAAACTTTGATTTTCAACCCAGCTGAACAGTTCCCAGATATATTTAATAAGACTCCTGAGAAGGTGTCAAACGCCAGACACCTGTAGGGGTGGCCAACATCTCTGCCCCCTTCTCTGTAATTCTAGTCCTTCCCTCATTCCAACTCTCTGGTATTATTTCCCAAATGAACTGACATGAAATGGTTGCTAGTCTGAATTTAATTGTACTATAACTATAAAATATACATTTGATTTCAAAGCCTTTGTATTAAAAAAATCCAAATACCTTCTTAACTAATTAATTGTGGTGATTACATGTGAAAAGAAATTTTTGAGTATATTCAGTTGTGATACTGTGATTTATAAAGTAAGAAACATATTTGGTCTTCATCCCCATTCCTGACATAGAGCTCCTAAAAACCTTGGTATTTTCTAAGTGATAAGAATGATAAAGGTGAAAGGTGTGTCTTTTGTTTTTCATAACAAGCCTTTTATAACTACAACTGAGTTTATGTTAATGAGGTGACTCTGGAGAGCTTCCAAAGGGGGCCGGTTGCCAGGGGAAACAACTACCTAATTAGAGGGTTGGAAATGTCAGCCTCCCTCCCCTTTTCATCAGTCTCCTGGGCAGGGAGTTGGGCTGAAGATTGGGTTCAACCACCAATGGCTCAGGATTTTTATCAATCATGCCTATGTAATGAAGCCTCCATAAAAATCCCTCAACTACAAGGGTTTAGAGTTTCCAGGTTAGCGAACACAGGGAGGTTGGAAAGGTAGTGAGCGTGTAGAGGGCAGGGAAGCGCCACACCCTTTCCCCATACCTTGCCCTAGGCATCCTTTCCATCACCTGTTCCTGAGTTACATCATTTTTTAATCAACTGGTAATCTAGTTAAGTAAATTTTTTTTCCTGAGTTTGGTTGAGCTATTCTGACAAATTGTCAAACCTGAGGAGGGGGTTTGGTAGCCTCTGATATATAGCCAGAGATCAGAAGCACGGATAGCAATGTGGATTCTGAATGGCATCTCTGTGTGTACATGGGGGGAGCAGTCTAGTGGGACTGAGACCTTAACCTGTGGCGTCTACACTTTAAACTCAAGGTACTTAATGTGTTGGAAAATTGCTTTACATGGGAAAAATCCACAAACATCTGATATCCAACGTATTGAGAAGGCAGTAGAAATATGGAAAAACTGAACCTTTTTTTTCCTTTCATCAGTTAAATATATTATTGAAATTAAAATTTTGCCTGTATTTATTTATTTATTCATTTATTTATTTACAAAAAGTACTACTAGAAATATAAAATCAGATATGTGGTTCACATTTGTGTTGGACTATCATCACCTTGGTGGACTACCTCACATCCTTCCAGAAAATTCCCCCTCACATCTATTAAGCTTGTATGTGATTAAGCCGCTTGAAACTTAAAGACCTAACCAGGAACTCTAGTAGGACAATAGAAAAGATGTTATTATGTAACTTTTCATTATATCTCCACTTATGCTCCCTCAACTAGCACTAACTGAACAATGAAGAAGTACAAAGATGGATTAGAGCTCACACAAATTCTCTAGGTCAATGGTTCTCAACTCAGATTTCAAATTAGACCTATGGGGACAGCTTTTTAAAAACTTGGGGTAACCCTCTCTCTCATTCTCTCTCTCTCAAATAAATAAATAAAACCTTAAAAAAAAAAAACAAACTCTGGTAACAGAGCCTCATGGAAGACCAAGTAAGTCAGGTTTGGCAGGGAAGAGGCCCAGGCATCAGTATTGTTTTAGGAACTTCTCATTTGATTATAATGTGTAGCAGGTGGAGAACCACTAGAAAAGCCTGTCTAGACAGCACATCTTATCTACTCCAGATTAGGGGAAATATGACTATTACTGACAGACTGTGGGAGTATCACTACCTTCCATATAGTTGCTTTTGAACACCTAAGGTGATGAACTTTTCCTCAACTCTTGTATGTTTTTGTTCAATATCAATTAACAAAATAGACTTGCCACTTGTTGGAGCTGATAGTCAGTGGACTTAATAAATTTCATTCTCTCTTGGGTATGGAGAAAACTGTCCCAAGTCCGTGTATTATTAATTATTATAATTATTAAAAGTACAGTATCAAATTGCTCCCTCTTTGTAAACTCTGAATGGTTCTTCTTTAAAAAAAGAAAAAAAGATTATTTATTTCTTTTAGAGAGAGAGAGAGAGAGAGAGTGCACAAGCATGCAGTGGGGAGTGGCAGAGGGAGAGGGAGAGAGAAACCCAAGCAGACTCTGCACTGAACATGGAGTCCGAAGTGGGGCTCAATCTCACAACACTGAGATCAGACTTGAGCCAAACCAAGAATAGGACACTTAACCAACCCCCAAATGGTTCCTCTTAATTTTGTTGAAAATTGTCAGGAAAGGAGAGATGTGGTAACACCAACAATCTCACTATAGTAACAAGTCAAAAGTTTCATTTTTTTTTATGTACATCTCTTCCACATGGTTATTATATGTACAGAATTTAGAGTTATTTTTATGGCTGTAAGTTTCCTTAGAGATATCAACAGCATAGCCCTTTTATTTATTTTTTTTAAAGATTTTATTCATTTATTTGAGAGAGAGAATGAGAGATAGAGAGCACGAGAGGGAAGAGGGTCAGAGGGAGAAGTAGACTCCCCACTGAGCAGGGAGCCCGATGTGGGACTCGATCCGGGGACTCCAGGATCATGACCTGAGCCAAAGGCAGTCGCTTAACCAACTGAGCCACCCAGGCACCCAGCATAGTCCTTTTAAAAAGTGCTTCTCGAATTTTAACGTGCATCTGAATCAGTTGGGGCTCTTACTAGAAATGCAGATACTACACTTCAGTAGGTCTGGAATATGGCCTGAGATTCTGCTTTTCCAACAAGGTCCTAAAAATGATGCTGATGCTACGAAGCCACAAACAAGAAATCAAGAGGCAGTGTTTAAAGTCCAGTATATAAACTGAAATCAAAACTGCCAGAGTCTGAATTCTGTCTCTACCAGTGGGTGATCTAATCCAAGTTACTCAATCTCCCCAGGCTGCATTTCCTCATCTCTTAAACAGAACAGTAGTGGTTACCATGATGACTGAAAGAGGTACTTAATCTATAGCACTTAGAATTTCAGTGCTATAGTATGTGATGTGGGAACAAAGGTAGAAGAAAAATTATTAAATTTCCTTACTACCTAGAGCCCACTGACAAGTCCTTGAAACAGGCAGCGTGACATTCCTAATACTTGGCTAAGGTCAAAAGGCAAACATAGTCCAACGCCCAGGATCCTGTAAGTCTACTTTAACATATAAAAATTCCTCTAGAAATATCCTTTATCTCTAATCTCCCCCCAAGATACATGTTGGCAATCATTCCCCAAGCATATGGTCCATCGACATACATCTGAAGGTCTCATGACTAAGGTTTCATTAGACAGTAATAAATGACTTTTTCCCAACAATAGCTAGCCCCCTCAAGGTCCTGAAAACCTTGCTTCCAAAATTCCTCACAGGGCACCTGGGTGGCTCAGTTGGTTGGGCGACTGCCTTCGGCTTAGGTCATGATCCTGGAGTCCCAGGATCGAGTCCTGCATCGGGCTCCTTGCTAGGCAGGGAGTCTGCTTCTCCCTCTGACCCTCCCCCCTCTCATGTGCTCTCTCTCTCTCTCTCTCACTCTCTCTCTCAAATAAATAAATAAAATCTTTAAAACAAAACAAAACAAAATTCCTCAGAGACTTATGCTATCCCTAACCCCCTCCCAACTTGAAAGTATATAATGGGCCACCCCTCCTGACCCCAGTGCAGCTCCTTCTGCCCAAGGGTCCTGTCCCCGAGCTTTAATAAAATCACCTTTTTTGCACCAAAGGCGTCTCAAGAATTCTTTCTTGGCCATTGGTTTCGAACCCTAAAGTGTTTCCTACCTCAATATGTACCTGATAAATGTTATTTCATTTCATTGTTGTTATAGTCAAGTTCAATTCCAAACTTTTTTTCAGTTACCAAAAGTGTGACTCAAAGGAAAATAATAATAATAATTTGCCCAAAGTTACCTGTTTAGCTTGTAACAGAGTTAGCCAGGATTTTGACTCAGATTTCCAAACCCTTATTTCACTGCTGATTCTTCTGCTGTGGCCACCCAATGCCTCTAGATTATTTTGGACATCTCTCTACGAGAGCTTTCCCTATACATCATGGTAAGCATTACTTGTGGTGGTTTAAAAAATGTCCAAACATCCTTTGGTACTTTATTTAAAAAGTGTAGCCTGTTTTTTTTTTTTTTTAAGATTTTATTTATTTATTTGAGAGAGAGAGAGAGAATGAGAGACAGAGAGCATGAGAGGGAGGAGGGTCAGAGGGAGAAGCAGACTCCCTGCAGGAAGCCCGATGCAGGACTCAATCCCGGGACTCCAGGATCATGACCTGAGCCTAAGGCAGCTGCTTATCCAACTGAGCCACTCAGGCGCACCAGGTGTAGCCTAATTGTTGAGCGTGGGTTGGAGTTAGTGAATCGTTTCAAATGAACAGAATAAGGCAAAAGTGAAAGTGTGTGACTTCTATGATTAAGTCATAAATGCACTGTGGCCTCCTTCTTGTTCTCTGTTAATCACTCACACTGGGAAAAGTGAGCCACCATGTTGGGAAGACACTCAAGCAGCTGTATGGAAAGGTCCACATGTCAAGGAACAGAGAGGACTCCTCCCAACAGCTGGCAGGGAAAGGATGGTATCTGCCAACAGCCACACATAAGGGAGCCATGTTGGAAACGTATCCTCTGGCTCCCATCCAACCTCCAGATAAATACAGCCCCAAACAACAGCTTAACTGCAACTTTCTGATACACCCTAAGCTGGAACCCAGTTAAGCTTCTCCTGAATCCCTTGCCCATAGAAACTATGAGAGAATAATTTTTTCTTGTTTTGAGGTGCTAAGTTTTTGTATTAATTTGTTGTGCAGCAGGAGATAACGGATATATTATTTACTTATCTGTGTTCTCTAATAGACTGAAAGCGCAGTGCCTGGAACAGCATGTATTAATCCATTTATTCATTGAATCACTCATTCACTATCATAACCATCCATCTACCCATCAAATATTTATCAAGAACCTATGATTGTCAGGTATCACTTCTGGATGTTAGGGATACAATGGTTGAACATAGTACAGATCCTTTCCTTAAAGAGCTTACAATTAAGGCAAGAAGACAGATTAGTATTCACTAAATATCTGATAAATGACTTGAGGTAGAACATAGTAAATAAAGTAAAACCTTAGCTAATGTTAAGTGTTTTAAAGATATGCTAATTTTGCTGACTTAATCCCACTGAGCCAAACTGTACCTACTCTCCAAGTTCAAGGTAAGCAAGAAATTCTAGAGCAGTCATAAACTGGTGATGATAGTAACTAGAGTTTTTGTTTATTTTAATCCCTTAGTAAATTAATAGATGTAGGCATTGATTACCAAGAGATGTAACATTACTAAAAGTCAGGCATCCAGAACTCATATGCATCTAAATGGAAGTACACAAAAGCACAATGGTTACACATATTCTTGAAACAAACTACCAGAATTTGTTTAAGCCTTTATATATACTAATAAATACACTGAAAATTCAAGGAAGGGACACACATGTTAACACCACAAAGAACAAAATCCAAATTGTGGAAAACTACACAGGAAAAACAAGTAAGTTTCTTCCACAAATTCTTTACAATAAAAATAAATAAGTAAAGGAAGGAAATTAATAGATGAACAAATAAAATATTTAAAAGACATAGCAACCAATTACAAGGCACTACTTTTATTTAGCTCTCAGTGAAAACAAACTCTTAGATGAGATGAAGAAACAAAAATAGGTAAGCACTTAAAACATTCAGGAAAATTATGAAAATATCAGAACTTAAACACTGACTATATATTCATTGATCATTGGGGATTATGATGTTTTGATTATATATATATTTTTAAGTCCAGGACATTTAGAGAAATCTACTGACATTGTTACAGATGAAATAATATGATATCTAGAGTTTGCTTCAAAACAACCAAAGCAGAGGGGAGGAGAGGGACAAGAAAGACCAAGAATTGATCAACTTGGAAGCTCAGTATTTGGAGTTTCATTTAAAACTATTTTCTGCCTTTATTTGTGTTTGATATATAATGAACATTTTTTTTTTAAATTAGGAGATTTCAGATAAAACCCCAGGTTTTCAAATCATCTTAAAATATCCAAGTATCAGGCAACAAGGAATTGTCGCTGAGCACTGAGAGCTGGGACCTCTTCTGTAGTTAAGCCATGCTTACCTTACGCTGACCATCGCCCGCCCTATTTCCTATTGTCTTTGTTTGACCAGCTTCATTCATGTACAGTGTTCTCACTCAGTGCATTTGACCTCTGGGGAAACTAGGCTTCTCTGCAGCACCAGGTTGGAAACCAAGCATGCTTCGGTACTCTAGTGGCAGGGAAAGAAAATGCAACCCAAGCAACAGAACTCAGAGGCAGGGTTAATCTGATTCAGCAGTTTAACCTCTTTCTAAGTTTAATTCAAAAACTTTATCTTAAGAGGGAAGCTCTCTTCTAGGAACCTTCATTTGCAAGACAAAGGACAGAATAAAAATGAACCGTGTACACCCAAATGGCTGATGTGCTATTTCCTAAGGCTTTTGTAGAGGCTCACATATAAAATGATACCTTTCCCACTATTTCTATTACAAATTCACTTAACACTTTAAAATCTCTTTTTAATCCTTTAGGAATGAAGAAAAGAGACTCCCATTATCATACACATGGCTCTCAGTAGAGGTAACTCTGATTTTTTTTTTTCTGTCTCTAGGTTTGCTTTCACTTGTTAGTCAATTATAGGAATAAGTTCTTGGTGTTATTAAATGGATTCCATTTTAGATAAAGCAGATTTTGCCCTGCTAAAACCACTGGCATTGAGTGATAGCTATGTAAATGAAAAATAGGAGATAATTACTCTGGCTTTATTCTCTACATTAAAGGGGGGAGGGAGAGCATGCAAAGACTAAAAATGGCCCAAAAGCAACTCATGGTGGTCACATGTCACCAAAGAAATATAAAACACTCATTTTAAAATTAAGGTATTTAATGAAATAACTTATAAATGCTTCTAAAGAGAAAACTTGGCACTAAGAACATCAGAGACTTATCAATAAACTAATGGTAATAAAGGTTATTTTCTTCTATTTAGTAATGGCTCTTTTATGTATGGGGTCTCAATTATGTCCATGTTAATAATATTATTAATTATTATTATCATTGATAACGTTAATATATGTACCAGGTACTATTCTAGCCATGTCTATGGATCATCTCATTTAATTCACATAATATTCCTACAAATTAATTATGGTGATTACCCGTTCTTCCCTAACATTTTTCCCATGTAAGAGAACGAAGTCTTTGGAGGCTAAAACCTTCATAAACTGTAGTGTTAACCCAAAGGGAAACAGGATGCCAAGCTAAGAAATCTGACTTGACATTCTAGGCACTCAGTCTTGACCTTATCCGTTGCACTATTTTTCTTAAATAAGGTATCAAGAATATGATTTGAAGGATCTGGAAGACACTTATCCCCCTGACTCTGGCTCTACAATCATTTTCCTGAATGTTCAATGTCACAAGGAAAATGCTTTTGCATTTTCTGGAAGTTCTGTGGTCTCAAATATCCATAGTCTTGCCCGGTAAATTCCCTACAAAGAGAACTGAGCCCTTACAATAATAGTGGGGGACTTTAACACCCCCTTCACTGAAATGGACAGATCATCTAAGCAAAAGATCAACAAGGAAATAAAGACACACTGGACCAAATGGACTTCACAGACATATTCAGAACATTCCATCCCAAAGCAACAGAATATGCATTCTTCTATAGTGCCCATGGAACATTCTCCAGAATTGACCACATCCTAGATCACAAATCAGGTCTCAACCAATACCAAAAGATTGGGATGATTCCCTGCATATTTTCAGACCACAATGCTTTGAAACTAGAACTCAATCACAAGAGGAAAGTCAGAAAGAACTCATATACATGGAAGCTAAAGAGCATCCTGCTAAAGAATGAATGGGTCAACCAGGAAATTAAAGAAGAATTAAAAAAAAATTCATGGAAACCAATGAAAACGAAAACACAACTGTTCAAAATCTTTGGGATACAGCAAAGGCAGTCCTGAGAGGAAAGTATATAGCAATACAAGCCTTTCTCAAGAAACAAGAAAGGTCTCAAATACACAACCTACCCCTACACCTAAAGGAACTAGAGAAAGAACAGCAAATAAAGCCTAAACCCAGCAGGAGAAGAGAAATCATAAAGATCAGAGCAGAAATCAATGAGATAGAAACCAAAAGAACAGTAGAACAGATCAATGAAACTAGGAGCTGGTTCTTTGAAAGAATTAACAAGATTGATAAACCCCTGGGCAGACTTATCAAAAAGAAAAGAGAAACGACCCAAATCAACAAAATCATGAATGAAAGAGGAGAGATCACAACCAACACCAAAGAAATACAAACAATTATAAAACATATTATAAGCAACTCTATGCCAGCAAATTAGATAACCTGGAAGAAATGGGTGCATTCCTAGAAATGTATCAACTACCAAAATTGGACCAGGAAGAAACAGAAAACCTGAACAGACCTATAACCACTAAGGAAATTGAAGCAGTCACAAATATCTCCCAACAAACAAAAGCCCAGGGCCAGATGGGCTTCCCAGGGAAATTCTATCAAACGTTTCAAGAAGAAGTAATACCTATTCTCCTGAAACTGTTCCAAAAAATAGAAATGGAAGGAAAACTTCCAAACTCATTTTATGAGGCCACCATTGCCTTGATCCCAAAACCAGACAAAGACCCCATCAAAAAGGAGAATTACAGACCAATATCCTTGATGAACATGGATGCCAAAATTCTCACCAAAATACTAGCCAATAGGATCCAACAGTATATTAAAAGGATTATTCACCATGACCAAGTGGGATTTATCCCTGGGCTGCAAGGTTGGTTCAACATCCGCAAATCAATCAACGTGATACAATACATTAACAAAAGAAAGAACAAGAATCATATGATCCTCTCAAGAGATGCAGAAAAAGCATTTGACAAAGTACAGCATCCTTTCTTGATCAAAACTCTTCAGAGTATAGGGATAGAGGGTACATACCTCAATATCGTAAAAGCCATCTATGAAAAATCTACAGCGAATATCATTCTCAATGGGGAAAAGCTGAGAGCTTTTCCCCTAAGGTCAGGAACGCGGCAGGGATGTCCACTCTCACCACTGCTATTCAACATAGTATTAGAAGTCCTAGCCACAGCAATCAGACAACAAAAAGAAATCAAAGGCATCCAAATCGGCAAAGAAGTCAAACTCTCACTCTTTGCAGATGATATGATACTGTATGTGGAAAACCCAAAAGACTCCACCCCAAAACTGCTAGAACTCGTACAGGAATTCAGTAAAGTAGCAGGATATAAAATCAATGCACAGAAATCAGTGGCATTCCTATACACCAACAACAAGACAGAAGAGAGACAAATCAAGGAGTCGATCCCATTTACAATTGCACCCAAAACCATAAGATACCTAGGAATAAATTCAACCAAAGAGGCAAAGGATCTGTACTCAGAAAACTATAAAATACTCACGAAAGAAATTGAAGAAGACACAAAGAAATGGAAAAACGTTCCATGCTCATGGATTGGAAGAACAAACATTGTGAAGATGTCAATGCTACCTAGAGCAATCTACACATTCCATGCAATCCCCATCAAAATACCATCCACTTTTTTCAAAGAAATGGAACAAATAATCCTAAAATTTGTATGGAACCAGAAGAGACCCCAAATAGCCAGAGGAATCTTGAAAAAGAAAAGCAAAACTGGCGGCATCACAATTCCGGACTTCCAGCTCTATTACAAAGCTGTCATCATCAAGATAGTACGGTACTGGCACAAAAACAGACACATAGATCAATGGAACAGAATAGAGAGCCCAGAAACGGACCCTCAACTCTATGGTCAACTCATCTTTGACAAAGCAGGAAAGAATGTCCAATGGAATAAAGACAGTCTCTTCAACAAATGGTGTTGGGAAAATTGGACAGCCACATGCAGAAGAATGAAACTGGACCATTTCCTTACACCACACACAAAAATAGACTCCAAATGGTTGAAAGACCTAAACGTGAGACAGGAGTCCATCAAAATCCTAAAGGAGAACACAGGTAGCAACCTCTTCGATCTCAGCCGCAGCAACTTCTTCCTAGAAACATCACCAAAGACAAAGGAAGCAAGGGCAAAAATGAACTATTGGGATTTCATCAAGATAAAAAGCTTTTGCACGGCAAAAGAAACAGTCCACAAAACCAAAAGACAACCGACAGAATGGGAGAAGATATTTGCAAATGACATATCAGATAAAGGTCTAGTATCCAAAATCTATAAAGAACTTATCAAACTCAACACCAAAGAACAAATAATCCAATCAAGAAATGGGCAGAAGACAGGAACAGACATTTTTCCAAAGAAGACATCCAAATGGCCAACAGACACATGAAAAAGTGCTCAACATCGCTCTGCATCAGGGAAATCCAAATCAAAACCTCAATGAGATACCACCTCACACCAGTCAGAATGGCTAGAATTAACAAGTCGGGAAATGACAGATGTTGGCGGGGATGTGGAGAAAGGGGAACCCTCCTACACCGTTGGTGGGAATGCAAGCTGGTGCAACCCCTCTGGAAAACAGTATGGAGGTTCCTCAAACAGTTGAAAATAGAGCTACCATACGATCCAGCAATTGCACTACCGGGTATTTACCCCAAAGATACAAATGTAGGGATTCGAAGGGGTACGTGCACCCCCATGTTTATAGCAGCAATGTCCACAATAGCCAAACTGTGGAAAGAGCCAAGATGTCCATTGACAGTTGAATGGATAAAGAAGAAGTCGTATATATACACAATGGAATATTACGCAGCCATCAAAAGGAATGAGATCTTGCCATTTGCAAGGACGTGGATGGAACTGGAGGGTGTTATGCTGAGTGAAATAAGTCAATCAGAGAAAGACATGTATCATATGACCTCACTGATAGGAATTTTTAACCTCAGGAAACAAACTGAGGGTTGCTGGAGTGGTGGGGGGTGGGAGGGATGGGGTGGCTGGGTGATAGACATTGGGGAGGGTATGTGCTATGTTGAGTGCTGTGAATTGTGCAAGACTGTTGACTCACAGATCTGTACTTCTGAAACAAATAATGCAATATATGTTAAGGAAAAAAAGAAAAAGAAGAAGATAGCAGAAGGGGAAGAATGAAGGGGAGTAAGTCGGAGGGGGAGACAAACCATGAGAGACGATGGACTCTGAAGAACAAACTGAGGTTTCTAGAGGGGAGAGGGGTGGGGGGATGGGTTAGCCTGGTGATGGGTATTAAAGAGGGCATGTTCTGTGTGGAGCACTGGGTGTTATGCACAAACAATGAATCATGGAACACTACATCAAAAACTAATGATGTAATAATGTATGGTGATTAACATAACAATAAAAAATTTAAAAAAAAAGAAAAAAAAGAGAGAACTGAGCCTTGAATGATGGTTGCTGCTTTTTGCCTCAAGCTGGGATTGTAGGTGTAGTTGGAAAGGAAATTGTTTTTAATGCTGGGTCTAGAGAAAGGGTCCCTTTGATAAAAATCAAAGTTGCTAGATGTAATTGAGAGTATCTTCTTGGGTCCTGGCATTTTGGAATCCAATTTGAGAAGCTGTAAACTATTCACTGACTACATGTTGCATTTAATTCCAGAGATTTCTCAGACTCCCAAAGCCCATTCAGAGGATCTTGTAGATGGCCACAGATTGTTGGTTAAGAATTCTTTCACTTATGACTACCCAACACACAGTCTCAAAATGATGACAATCATTTCTTTCTTTCTTTTTTTTTTAAAGATTTTATTTATTTATTTGACAGAGAGAGAGACAGTGAGAGAGGGAACACAAGCAGGGGGAGTGGGAGAGGGAGAAGCAGGCTTCCCGCGGAGCAGGGAGCCCGATGGTAGGGCTCGATTCCAGGACCCTGGGATCATGACCTGAGCCGAAGGCAGACACTTAATGACTGAGCCACCCAGGTGCCCCATGATGACAATCATTTCTAACCACTAAAAGCAGGCAGTGTGCACAGGATCAGGCAAACAGAACTGGACATCTGTCACTTACCACCTACATGATCTTGGACAATTCCACAAACTCCAATTTCCTCATTTCTAAAGCTAGTTTGTTTATAGTTGCTATGTCATCGTTGTGGAGGAATTAATTATATTATGTAGTTTAGCGTTTAACACACAGTACTCAATACATGTTGTCAAAATGATGACCATATGGTGATACAGATACCATTATCATATGACATAATAAACCTTAATAAGACAGAGGTAAGGCTGAGGAGGAGCTTAGGCTCCAG
Source organism: Eumetopias jubatus (assembly GCF_037043125.1). Classification (NCBI taxonomy): domain Eukaryota; kingdom Metazoa; phylum Chordata; class Mammalia; order Carnivora; family Otariidae; genus Eumetopias; species Eumetopias jubatus. The sequence continues at coordinate 169,626,212 of NW_028274807.1, forward strand.
TTGTTTTATTTCTGAGCACAGAATAATAGGAAACTGGTTTAACTGAATAAAGCAGTATCTAATTGCCTTGGGAGAAACAAAGGCCTTCATGACACAAGAATTAAGAAAAATTAAGGAAGCCACTAGATCCTAATAATAAAGACTTATAATTTTGAAGAAGATCCTTTCACATTCATTATTTCATCCAATGCTCACGCAAATTTTCTGAGATAGTCATTATTATCACCTGCATTTTTCAGATAAGAAAAGCTGAGTTTCAGATAAGGTGGGTGTTTTAAATTCATGCTATTAATATTTAGCGGAAACACAATTTGAATATTATTCATTGGTTCTAAACTCACTGCAGGGAAAAAGGAAGGAAAGAAAACGGAGGGTGGAGAGGGAAGGAGGGACAAGCAGAGGAGGAAAGGAAGACCCATAGAGGAGATTGTCAGGCAAGCTTACTCAAGCTCTGAAGTATACATCCAGCCCTAAAATGAGGTAAAAACAACAAAGTACCTCACTTAAAATTTTAGATATAAACGTGTATTTGAGAGAAACAAAATCCTCCATGTAGTAATTGTAAATAGTGTAGTAAGTGTCCGCAGGTATCCCAAAATGATGTGAGTTGTCATCAGAATCCCCATTAGTTATGAGTGTTTGCTTGGAACCAAATCAACCTCATAATTTCTTTAAGGACCAGGCCTAAACAAAGGATGAGCTTGGATCTTCAACAGTAACCATTCTTGATAAAGACAACAGACAACTGGAAAGAGAACTACCACTGATGCACCAGATATTTCACAGATGCTTCAGAGTCAATTCAGCTCTATACTTCTTTCTGATCAGAGAGGCACCTTGTCACGAGGAGAGAATCCATCCATTGTAAGTGATCCCAATCAAAAGGCCAAGAAATAGCTAGAGATGAGTGCTGTATACCTACTTTTTAAAAATTGCATTCTAATTGTTATTTACAGACATCATCCAAATGAACACTGTACCATCTTGCTAGCAAGTTTGTACCATCTTTCATTTCCTTGTGACATGTTGGACTTTTCACTTGGAAAAGATTATGATTTACCTTCATTTCAATGTGGGACAGGAAAAGAGGAGTGTTCTGGACAATTCTTGTAATTCTAGTTCCGTAGGGCCATTTGAGCAAAGGATCAAATATCCTTGATGTCAACAGTCTGTTAATGGGTAAAAGGCCTATATTCCAATATTAAAATCTGTCAAACCTATGTGCAGTTTCAGTTTGGATTTAATTTGAAACCACTGCTAACTACTATATATAAAAACAGTTTTTGGTTTCAAAAAAGGAATAACCCATGAATGCACCTGAACTTTTTGTGGGGCATCAGATAATTTAAAGTTATTTCATAATTATACCAAAATCTCTGGTAAGAGTGAAATACTAGCCAGTTTTTTTCAGGGCAGAGAAAACTCAGAAGTTGATAATTCAAAACTTTTCATTTTAGGCCATGAGGCTACTTCTAGGCACAGGTGCAACTAGGAATTGGGAGAGTAACTAGAGCATGAGATAATTTGTGCTTAGAGACCTTGAACTATTCCAAGTATTGAGACATACTTGCTCATAGACTTACCTGAATCTTTGTTAGTTGGCGATATGACAGATATTATCTCTATTTTAGGGGATATAATACCTGCTCCAGAAAAGTTAAGATTGCAGAGATCTCCAAGACCAGTAATATCAAGAGCTAATATTTGTATTGGTATTTCTATTGCCTTGTATAAACTGTGCCATTTAATCTTTGCAACCACCATGTAGGTTAGATGCAGCCTTCATCTCCATTTGATTGACGGGGAAACAGAAACATAAAATGCCAAAGTAAGTTGATGAGGGACACACAGCAAGCTGTTAAATGGCAGAACAGAAAGTCGAGAGTTCACTTGCCCCCGTTCTGAGCTTTATATTCATCAGCCTCACTGTCACTAATTATCTGAGAAATTTACTTTAAGCTGGAGACACAAGTAAAAATACCTCTGACCAGTATATTCAGTCTATCCAGAATAGTCAAATTAGCTCTATCAAGTTGTCTGTCAAAGTTTGTTACTCTTAACAAACAGACCCTTGAGATATTCTGTACTGTTTGAAGTTATTTACATGTCTTAACAGTATTACTTGTCAAGTCTTTGAAGGAAAGTCCCCTCCTTTTTATCTTTATATTTCCTTCAGATCCTAACACACAATAGGTGCTCGACAGTGCTTCTTTAACTTCATTCATTAAAAATACTTCAGGGACGCCTGGGTGGCTCAGTCGTTAAGCGTCTGCCTTCGGCTCAGGTCATGATCCCAGGGTCCTGGGATCGAGCCCCACATCGGGCCCCCTGCTCTGCGGGAAGCCTGCTTCTCCCTCTCCCACTCCCCGCTGTTTGTGTTCTCTCTCTCACTGTGTCTCTCTCTGTCAAATAAATAAAATCTTTAAAAAAAAATAAAATAAAATAAAAAAATACTTCAAGCTTGTAAACTGAAATCAGTATCTCTTATGTTCTTTCAGATCTATATATACAAGCACACATACATGTATATATATTCACACACATGTATATATATGGCTATGTGTAGTATTATAATTTCATAAAATATTTTTCTAACTATGAAAATCAAGGATTTTTTTTCTAACTTCTCCTCCCACTGTGATTTAGTGTGGCTCACATTATTGTAAAATCAAGCATTGAAAAATAGTCATGAGGAAAGTAGAAAAGACATAAGGGCCACAAAGACCACTATCACTACTATGGCAAAACAGTATCTTCTCCTTTGAGCTTCCTTGCCTCCGTAGTAAAAAGATAACAATAATTGGATAAGCAATCTCTATGATTTGATGGAAAGGAACACATCAACTCATCAAGAATTGATATTAACAGGAATTTATCCATGGCCATTCACACTGAGTGACACTATGGATTTCTTAGACTACAGTTCCTAGCAAATAGAGATGTTCTTCACACGCTTGCTGGTGATCTAATTGGTATGACTTTGAAGCTCAGGGCGTCTACTGAGTTTCAGGAAGGATTAATGATCCAATTAGTTTCCTGTTATCTTATCTATCTCAAAATGAAAAAGGCTGTGATATACAGCAAACCAGTGGTTCCTAAATTCCTGGGGGACTCTTTCAAAATAAAAATTCAAAGCCCTTCTCTTGAAATTCAGGTTAGCAGATACAATATATTTGGGAGTGGGGAGAGCAAAAGTGTTGCCAAGTATCTATTTCCCCTTCTGATTATAGCATCTCATTTTTCCTTTGAGGAATCAGGCCTCTCCTAGATCTCAGCGATGTAGTTTGAATGAAGCTGGCTCTATACACTTCATTACATGAGTAGGCATGTGACACAGTTCTGGCCAGTCAGAGCAATCCTCTCTGCTGACCATACTGCCTGGCTTAGCAACAGGAAAATGAGACTCAATACTGAGCCCCTTGTTAGAGGTGTTAGGAAAGAGGCAACCTCTATATGCTAAGCATAGTGTGAAGATAAGAATTAAGCCTGCTGCTGCCTATGCATAGAGCCAGCAGAGAGAAACCCAGGGCGCCAGTGAATATTCCGATGCTTTTTGGTGCTCCTGGATTTTGGTGCTGAAGTAATCTTGGATTTTTAAATTTAAATTCAATTACTGATAGTTGCTATTGCAAGGGTAATAACCAACAATGGCTAATCATCATTATTCTTAAATAATACAAACAAACCTTCCCAGATGAGTTTCATGATCAACCAAGGTAGATAAACACTGCATAAAATATTTTCAAGAAGCACATCTTAATATATCTGCAAATACCCAAATCAGTGTACATTATTATTAAATATAAATTCACTCATAAAATGCAGTATTACTGAAAAGTTTGAGATGCTTTCTCAACTGCAAAGATGCCAGGATTAGATTATAGGATCAAATTCATTTATCAGACTCTTAAAATATGTTACTCCTATGCTATGAATGTTATAGTTTTGGCAAGGGATAGGGATCCCATGTACTTGGGGGTGGAATTAGAGACAACCAATGTTTAACTGGATAGAGCCACCGGGATGGTCCCCTCCACTTGTGAGTACAGTCCACGCGTCTGTAGAAGTTAGCCCTGAGAGGACGTATACCAAGTAAGATCATAAGGCCCATGACGGTCCTAACTGGCAGTGAAAATGGTGAATAATATCCAACATCGGCTGCTCCTTCATGATATGCTTGGTCAAGGACATGACTTACCACCTGGGCATCCATCTCAACAGCTGGCTGGCTACCAAATGTGAGCCTTTCCATGGGGACAAAGGACACTTTCAAGCTTTTTACAAAGCCTGCCGCATAGACAAAGGACAATCTGTAGAGGGGACTGTGCGTGGGGATGGCAAGCAGGGCTCCTGATGTAAACAACTCCAGGCAGCAGTCTGAAATCTAAGTCCTCTTGGATATTAATTTGTTTGTCTTTCACCTGATGTATTTTTTAGAGGCATTTGCCTTTTTTTTTTTTCTTTTTTAACAGGCATCCAAGCTTGTTGTAGGATTCCTAATCCAATAACAAGTGCATTTCATAAATTAGGGTTTCATCATTACTTTGAAACACTTTACATAGAAAAAAATTGATTAGATTTGAAATCCATTCACATTATCACAATAAATTGAAAAGAAAGACCTGTTACAATCTCAAAACACAATTTTATATAAATTCCAAATGAGTATAAAATGATTTTAATTCTTTTAGTACCTACTTGTGTGAATGAAGTTTCTTGTTAAAGATGCCAATCAAGAATTTAAAGAGATCATCATAAAAAAGACTTGATCAGAAATTGCATGTAACCATTCTAGCATAAGACTAGTTCTTAAATAATTTTGCCCTCAAAGAAAGTTCAAGATTCTCATTAATAACTTAAATATATTTATTTAAATATTTTACCCAATTCAATATTTCATATCTGTCATATTACTTTTATAAATCTAACCAAATTTATATAATATATAAAAAAATAAATATTTTCACCAAACCTCATTTGTATACCTTCAAATTCTTCCAGTTTATCTCAGTGCACTATACAAATGTTAACTCTTGTTTTTATTTTAACTCCTTTAGCCAGGCTCTAAGATGGGGCACAAATATTCTTACCTCCTTTTGTTCATTCATCTACTTAGTCACCTCCTTCATTGCATATAGCTGACACTTGTAACCATGGGGCACTGCATAAATGATGGAACGTGACTTCCAAGATGAAGTCATAAAGGTCTAGGTGGCTTCTGCCTTAAGCCCCTTGGGATCACTTCCTCTGGGGGAAGCCAGCTGCCCCCATGTGAAGACACTCAAGATTCCCTAGGTGGTGGCCTAGGAATTGAGGCCTCTCTCCTACAACTGGGGCTAACTCGCTAGCCACTTGAATGCACTGCCTAGGAAGTGAATCCTTCAATTCTAGTTGAGGCTTCAGCTCTAGTTGATGCCTTCACTAAAACCCCATGAGACACCCTGAGGCAGTTAAGCAGCTCCAATTCTTCCTGACTCACAGACACTGCATGAAATAATAATAATAATAATATTAATAACAACAATGATAAATGGTTATTGTTGCTTTAAGTCGCTACATTCAAGGGGAAAATTGTAACACAGGATAGATGCATGTACCATTGCATTCTATCACTATGCTAACACTACACTGCATTAATTACTACTATAGCAGCAATCACCTGGCACTTAGCTAAAATTGCAAAATAAAACAAAACTGGAGCATGTGCTTGACATAGACCTAGACTCATTTACTAGCTCAGTGACTCATTTCCACATATCTGTCTTAGAGTGAACAAAGTTCTCCGGCAATATCTACGGGTTTTATACAGTTAAATTCTGTGAGGAGCACCCAAAAATGTTAAATCATTATACTGCAATGGTGTATGGTATAAGTTTATTACAGAGCACTATAACTCTTAATGCCTCTCCCATTAAGCTAGGAACCATTCCTATTTTGGCACGTCTCTGTATGCCCAGTGGCTAGCAGAGCACTCAGGATAAAGTAGATATTCAATAATATCTATCCTTTCATTTATGTACTTAAAATATATTTAGGCATCTTACCTGTGTGTATATTAGTGATTCTTTGTCAGTAATCTGTATATTTGAAAATCATGTAATCCATGGAATGGTGCATAATATGAAAGCTATGCTTTAATGAGGAACACTATCTGCTAGGCACATCAGTTCTAATTTAATGATCAGAGCAACCCTATCAATATCCCACTTCTCAGATGAGGAAAAATAAAGTGTAATGAAGACTATACAACTTCCCCAAACACAAATCGGGAAAGTTGTGGAGGGAGATTAGAAATACGGCAGATCTGTCTGACTTGGGGCCCCTGCTCTTAACCAGTGCACCCTCAAGGTATTAGCCTCCCTTCATAATTTTTTTTTTTTTTTTAGGTTATGTTAGTCACCATACATCATTAGTTTTTGATGTAGTGTTCCATGATTCATTGTTTTCATATAACCCCCAGTGCTCCATGCAGTATGTGCCCCCCTTAACACCCATCACCAGCCAACCCATCCCCCACCCCCCTCCCCTCTAAAACCCTGTTTGTTTCTCAGAGTCCATAGTGTCTCATGGTTCGTCTCTCCTTCCGATTTCTCCCCCTTCACTTTTCCCTTCCTTCTCCTAATGTCCTCCATGCTATTCCTTATGTTCCACAAATAAGTGAAACCATAGGATAATTGACTTTCTCTGCTTGACTTATTTCACTTAGCATAATCTCCTCCAGTCCCATCCACGTTGATGTAAAAGTTGGGTATTCATCCTTTCTGATGGCTGAGTAATATTCCATTGTATACATGGACCACATCTTCTTTATCCATTCGTCTGTTGAAGGGCATCTCGGCTCTTTCCACAGTTTGGCTACTGTGGAGATTGCTGCTATGAACGTTGGGGTGCATATGGCCCTTCTTTGCACTACATGTGTGTCTTTGGGATAAATACCCAGGAGTGCAATTGCTGGATCATAGGGTAGCTCTATTTTTAATTTTTTGAGGAACCTCCACACTGTTTTCCAAAGTGGCTGTACCAACTTGCATTCCCACCAACAGTGTAAGAGGGTTCCCCTTTCTCCACAACCTCTCCAACATTTGTTGTTTCTTTCCCTATCCATTTTTGCCATTCTAACTGATGTAAGGTGGTTTCTCAATGTGGTTTTGATTTGAATTTCCCTGATGGCTAATGATGATGAACATTTTTTCATGTGTCTGTTAGCCATTTGTATGTCTTCTTCAGAGAAGTGTCTTTTCATATCTTCTGCCCATTTTTTGACTTGATTATTTGTTTTTGGGGTGTTAAGTTTGAGAAGTTCTTTATAGATCTCGGATACCAGCCCTTTATCTGTAGTGTCATTTGCAAATATCTTCTCCCATTCTGTGGGTTGCCTCTTTGTTTTGTTGGCTGTTTCCTACGCTGTGCAGAAGCTTTTTATCTTGATGAAGTCCCAAAAGTTCATTTTTGCTTTTGTTTCACTAGCTTTTGGAGATGTATCTTGAAAGAAGTTGCTGTGGGCGATGTCAAAGAGGTTACTGCCTATGTTCTCCTCTAGGATTTTGAAGGATTCCTGTCTCACATTGAGGTCTCGCATCCATTTTGAGTTTATCTTTGTGCATGGTGTTAGGGAATGGTTGAGTTTCATTCTTCTGCATGTGGCTGTCCAATTTTCCCAGCACCATTTATTGAAGAGACTGTCTTTTGTTCACTGCATGTTTTCTCCTGATTTGTCAAAGATTATTTGACCATAGAGTTGGAGCAACTCTATTCTGACCAACTCATTATTTGACCAACAGAGTCTATTCTGTTCCATTGGTCTATATGTCTGTTTTTGTGCCAGTACCATGCTGTCTTGGTGATCACAGTTTGTAATATAGCTTGAAATCGGGCAACGTGATGCCCCCAGCTTTGTTTTTCTTTTTCAACATTTCCTTGGCAATTCAGGGTCTTTTCTGATTCCATACAAATTTTAGGATTGTTCGTTCCAGCACTTTGAAAAATGTCATTGGAATTTTGGTCAGGATGGCATTGAAGGTATAGATTGCTCTGGTTAGCACAGACATCTTAACAATGTTTATTCTTCCAATCCATGAGCATGGAATATTTTTCCACCTTTTTGTGTCTTCTTCAATTTCTTTCATGAGTGTTCTGTAGTTCCTAGAGTATAGATCCTTTATCTCTTGGGTTAGCTTTATTCCGAGGTATCTTACAGTTTTTGGTGCTATTGTAAATGGAATTGTTTCTCTAATTTCTCTTTCTACAGTTGCATTGTTAGTGTATAAGAAAGCAACTGATTTCTGTGCATTGATTTTGTATCCTGCCACATTACTGAATTGCTGTATGAGTTCTAGTAATTTGGGGGTGGACTCTTTTGGGTTTTCCACATAAAGTATCATGTCATCTGTGAAAAGAGAGAGTTTGAGTTCTTCTTTGCCAATTTGAATACCTTTTATTTCTTTTTGTCGTCTGATTGCTGTTGCTAGGACTTCTAGTACTATGTTGAACAATAGTGGTGAGAGTGGGCATCCTTGACATGTTCCTGAGCTAAGGGAAAGGCTTTCAGCTTTTCCCCATGGAGGGTGATATTCGCTGTGGGTTTTTCATAGATGGATTTTATGAACTTGAGGAATGTTCCCTCTATCCCTCTACTCTGAAGAGTTTTAATAAGGAAAGGATGTTGTATTTTGTCAAATGCTTTTTCTGCATCAATTGAGAGGACCATATGGTTCTTCTTCCTCCTCTTATTAATGTGTTCTTTCACATTGATTGATTTGTGAATGTTGAACCACCCTTGCATCCTAGGGATAAGTCCCACTTGGTTGTGGTGGACGATCCTTTTAATGTATTGTTGGATCCTATTAGCTAGGATTTTGTTGAGGATTTTGGAATCCATATTCATTGGGGATATCTATCTGAAATTCTCCTTTTTGATGGGGTCTTTTTCTGGTTTGGGGATTAAGGTAATGCTGGCCTCATAGAATGAGTTTGGAAGTTTTCCTTCTGTTTCTATTTTTTGAAACAGCTTCAATAAAATAGGTATTATTTCTTCTTTGAATGTTTGGTAGAATTCCCCAGGGAATCCATCAGACCCTGGACTCTTGTTTTTTTAGGAGGTTTTTGATCACTGCTTCAATCTCGTTACTGGTTATTGGCCTATTCACGTTGTCAATTTCTTCCTGTTTCAGTCTTGGCAGCTTATAGGCTTCCAGGAAGGCCTCCATTTCATCCAGATTGCACAGTTTATTGGCATATAGTTGTTGATAATAATTTCTAATAATTGTTTCTATTTCCTTGGTGTTAGTCATGATCTCTCCCCTTTCATTCATAATTTTATTAATTTGGGTCCTTTCTCTCTTCTTTTGGATAAGTCTGGCCAGTGGTTTACCGATCTTATTAATTCTTTCAAAGAACCAACTTCTAGTTTCGTTGATCTGATCTACTGTGTTTCTGGTTTCTAATTAATTGATCTCTGCTCTAATTTTAATTATTTCTCTTCTAAATCATGGCTTAGGCATCGTTTGTTGCTTTTTCTCTAGTTCTTTAAGGTGTAGAGTTAGTTGGTGAATTTGGAATTTTTCTATTTTTTTTGAATGAGGCTTGGATGGCTAAGTATTTCCCCCTTCGGACCGCCTTTGCAGTATCCCATAGGTTTTGGACTGATGTGTTTTCCTTCTCTTTGATTTCCATGAATTGTTTAAGTTCTTCTTTGTTTTCCTGGTTGACCCAAACATTCTTTAGCAGAGTGGTCTTTAGCTTCTAAGTGTTTGAATTTCTTCCAAATTTTTTCTTGTGATTGAGTTCCAGTTTTAAAGCATTGTGGTCTGAGAATACACAGGAAATAATCTCAATCTTTTGGTATCGGTTGAGACCTGATTTGTGACCCAGTATGTGGTCCATTCTAGAGAAAGTTCCATGTGTGCTCGAAAAGAATGAGTATTCTGTTGTTTTAGGGTGGAATGTTCTGTATGTATCTATGAGGTCCATCTGGTAGAGTGTATCATTCAAAGCTCTTGTTTCCTTGTTGATTTTCTGCTTAGATGATCTGTCCATTGCTGAGAGTGGAGTATTGGGGTCTCCTACAATTAACGTATTGTTATCAATACGACTCTTTATTTTAGTTAACAGTTGGCTTATGTAGATGGCTGCTCCCATGTTGGGGGCATAGATATTTACAATTGTTAGATCTTCTAGGTTGGATAGACCCTTTAAGAATGATATAGTGTCCTTCTGTGTCTCTAATTACAGACTTTAGTTTAAAATCTAATTTGTCTGACATAAGAATTGCTACGCCAGCTTTCTTTTGAGGTCCACTGGCATGGAAGATGGATCTCCATCCCTTCACTTTCAGTCTGGATGTATCTTTAGGTTCAAAATGAGTCTCTTGTAGGCAGCATATGGATGGGTCCTATCTTTTTATCCAATCTGCAACCCTGTACTGTGTTATGGGAGCATTTAGGCCATTCACGTTGAGAGTGATTATTGAAAGATATGAATTAATTGTCATCATGTTGCCTGTGAAGACGTTGTTTTTATAGATTGTCCCTGTAAATTTCTGTTGTGTATCACTCTTGGGGGTCTTTCTCCTTTTATAGAACCCCCCTTAGTATGTCTTGCAGGGCCGGCGTAGTGGTCACATATTCTTTCAGTTTCTGCTGGTCATGGAATCTCTACATCTCTCCATCCATTCTAAATGACAGCCTTGCCAGATAAAGTATTCTTGGCTGCATGTTCTTCTCGTTTAGTACCCTGAATATGTCTTGCCGGGCCTTTCTGGCTTGCCAGGTCTCTGTGGATAGGTCTGACGTTATTCTCATGTTCCTGCCTCTGTACGTAAGGAATCTCTTCCCCCTAACGGCCCTTAAGGTGGTTTCCTTGTCTCTAAGATTTGCGAGTTTGACTATTACATGCCGGGGTGTTGGCCTGTTTTCCTTGATCTTTGGAGGGGTCCTCTCTGCCTCTAGGACGCGAATGTTTGTTTCATTCCCCAGATTAGGGAAGTTCTCAGCTACGATTTGCTCAAATACATCTTCTAGTCCTCTCTCTGTCTCCACTCCCTCAGGGATTCCAGTAATTCTGACATTGGAATGCTTCATGGTGTCACTTATTTCTCTGATTCTATTTTCATGGATCCTGAGTTGTTTTTCCCTGGCCTCCTCTTTTCCCTTTTTATCTATTATATTGTCTTCCAGGTCGCTTATTCGTTCTTCTGCCTCAGTTACCCTAGCTGTTAGATTATCTAGATTGGATTGGATCTCATTGATAGCGTTTTTAAGTTCTGCCAGTTCAGCTTTCATTTCTCCCCTTAGAGACTCTATGTTGCCATTAATTGATTTCTCCATTCTAGCCATTGTCTTCACAATTGCTAGCCTGAATTCCATCTCCGACATCTTGGCTATATCTGCATCCATTTGTAAATCTGTGGCATAAGTCATAATCTCTGAGTCTTTTCTATTTTGGGGGTCCTCCTCCTAGTCATTCTGTTGATGGGTGATTGAGGGAATGTATGGAATCCAAATTATTGACCACAACCCAAGCAAGATGCACCTGTTTTCTAGGGACCTTAGGGTTGCTGGCCTCTTGTTTTCCCAGCCTGTCTTCTGGGGGAGGGGCCTGCCGCGCTGTTACTCAGGCGACCCTGTTTGGGTGGAGTTGCCCTGCCCCCCTGTGGTGGGGGATGGGCTCAGCGGGAATCAGTTTTGGGGGCTTTTGTTCTCTGGCGGCTTTCCCTGGTGGCTTTCCACATCTCTTCCACGAGTCACAGCAGAAGAGACCATTTCCAACCCTCTGCCTCAGAGCAGAGAGATCGCAGTCTGTTCTTCAGTGAGCTCTCCAGGCCACACTGTCTCCATTTCTGTCCGTGCTACTATAAACTGCAGCAGCCTGGGTTGTGCACCCCTCCACAGCACTCCCAGTCCTGCCTCCAGGTCGGAGCACTTCTCTGCCCTTTGTGCTTCTAAAACCACCAGCCGCTCCCAGTTCGCAAGCGCGACCCCGTCGCTCTGGGTTTCCGCCCCGGGGGCTGCCCTAAAGTCCTTTCCCCACGGCTACTGGTCTGCGAGTCTGTGCCCCAACCCAAGCGAGGCTGTCGCTCACCAGTGGTGTAGGATCCCCACGGCCAGGCTCCCTCCTTTTGCCGTTTATCCTCTGATATCTGCCCGTAGAATCACGGCTCCCCGCTTCGTACCACAAAACCAACCGCCTGCGATATTCTGTTTGTAGAGATCCAGATCTTCTTACATCAGGCTGATTTTGTGGGTGCTCAGAGTGGTCTAGCAGATATCCAGCTCAATTCTGGGGACCAGTTGAAATAGGGTCCCCTATTCCTCCACCATCTTTCCCTCCCTTCATAATTCTTAATGATTCAATCTTCAGATCAAATTATTTGTCATTTTATACTTCGTTTTTTTTTTTAAGTTGAAACAATAAATATATAAGGAAGTGTCTCTACTTATCTGGAATGCTTCTCATTAAAATCGGATATTGATGCTATAATTTACGATTATTTCCACCATTAATAAAAAGTATATAATTAAATATGAAAATGAATTAAAAGTCTCAGGTTAATAATTGGATTGGAGTACTTAGTGCATCCTGCAATAACAGAGCATGCAGTATGAATCAATGTACAGATGGGACTTCCACCTGCAAGTGGTGTATAATTCATGTTTATTGCAGTGAAAAGTTTGATGCAGGGTTATAAATGTGAAAAATAAAGTTTCTTTAAGATTCATTTTTTTTTCCTTGAAAGAGAGAGAATGAGAGAGAGAGAGAGCACATGAGAGGGGGGAGGGTCAGAGGGAGAAGCAGACTCCCTGCTGAGCAGGGAGCCTGATGCGGGACTCGATCCCGGGACTCCAGGATCATGACCTGAGCCAAAGGCAGTCACTTAACCAACTGAGCCACTCAGGCGCCCAAAAAATAAAGTTTTAAAATAAGTTTGTTTTTCATTCAAAAGAGTCAGTCCAAAGACAAATTAATAAAACTTGCATTGAGCACATTTTGTTCAAAAATAAATTAATTTCAAAGCCCTTAATTCGTTTTAAAAAGTGAAACCACTCTAGTAACTCAATTTATCTGTAACTTACTCTTTTTTCAACTCAATTTAAAAGTTAACCTTATTATTTTTTTAAACTCTAAAACAAGCTGTTCTTTGTATGTGGGGAAGAGCCTTTTTTCCAGCTTACAGATAGATATGTTTTTCATTTGGTCTTAACAGATCTATGAATAAGTTCATAATTTAACTACTTCACCTATAACTTACACATGCATACATTTAATATGCATGCTCCCCTAAAATATAACATATTCACAAGCAATAATAGACTTTATAAAGCTTTGAATGAATATAAATTATCCAATAGTTTGGTTTAAAAAATATTATTGTTTTTTACTTCATTCGGGGTTACGTTGGAAGGCTAGCTTATCAGTTACCACCATCATCTGACTTGAGGACTTTCTGAAGAAGGCCATCACTGCACAGAGTATCCCCCAATTGGTAGTAGCCCTGAGGCACGTTACATAATTTCTAGTCATGATTTCCCCTTTTCAGCCCCATAGACATATTGAAGTATGCCTTCAAGGACCCTTGTAGTCAGAGCGCACGTCTCTGCACAACTATTAGGCTCTATTATGTGACCTGTTCTGGTCAATGGCATGTGAGCAGGGATGCCATAAAGCCACGTTGAAGCAGAAGTTTGGCTCTGTCTCTTGCTTTTCTCACTTCCTGAGAATGACTGTCCCAAATAGTGGCCAACCCTTGAGCCCGAGTCCCAGAAAGAGAAGAAACATGGAAATGCATCAGTCAGTCCACAGCTGTGGATACATTTGGCATATGCTTGTGGTTGCTATCTCCTAAAAATCTGAGGATTGTTCATTAAAGCAATTGACTGAAACAATCATCTTTCAATATTATCTAATTCAAATGAGACAGTGTCTTTAAAAGACAACAGATATGACCACTGATGAACTGCCTACTAACCCATTTAATTCAGATAACGCTAGGTGAGGTAGGGATTTGTATCCATTATACAGATAAGGATACTAAGGTTTGTAGACAATGTTGCAAATCACAGAGCAAACAAGTACAGAGCAGGAAATTGAACTTAGTCCTAAAAGGCTCTGCTTCTAGTCCATGCTTTTCCTCTTATACCTGGAAACCTCAGGATGCACTTTGTAAAATGTCAGACCCTATATCATTATTGTTGCAGCTGCATTCATGTTAATGAAAAAACTGGTTACAAAATACTTGAACGTAAAAGAGGTAAACCTTGAAAAATATTATGTAAGCCACTCTACTATGTGCATATAGTACATAATTAATCCAATACTGTTTATTATTAAAAGTACTTATTATGGTGTGAAGTCTAATTTGGAAACAAAATTAATACACCTTTTATTTCAAGTATAGTAATCATATTCACTTAAGCTGTTAAGTTATTAAGCCAAAGTTTCAATTAAAAGCAGATAAAATAAGTTATCCGTGTAGAAAGGCAACCTCAGTCATGGCACCTGACCAAGAAAATATTAATTGTCCAATATAGCTAATAAAATCAGCTTTAAAAGAGAAAAAAAAAAGGAAAGAGAAAGAAACAAGAGAACCCAAGAGCTATGGAGTAATGAATTAAATATATCCATATTCAATTTTTACTCTCACATACAGTAAGCAAATACTAATAACTAAAAACAGGATTCTAAAATTATTAACATATCTTGTTTTGTTTTTAATCACAACTTCTTACTATGTTGCCGCTACATAAGAATTTTTCATTTTGAAGGGTTTCATCTGTGTTAGTGGGTCAGGGAATTGGGCGGATAGTTTTCCTTCCAGACTGACTCTATGCTCTTCTCTTCCCCAGATTTATTAGCCGCGGGTTTGATTCTGGTGAATAAGATCCTCTCAGCTCCCATACGGAATCCTTGGCTCAGGCTTCTATTTACACAAAGCAGGAAATCAGCCACATGAATGACGGGAGATAAGACATAAAGGCTGAAGGGAAGAAAGACACCCTCTGTCTTTGTGACAGAAAGTGTGAGGGATGTAATAAATTTGTCTGAGATGGCCCTCGCTGTTAATGGGAGGAGAAAATCTTCTACGTTTTCTCACCAGAGAGGCATCAGATACTTGTGAAGTTTACCAAGAGAAGCACTTACTTAGAAAATAAGGGGATTCAGGAGACAACTCACAAAGACAGCCTTGCTTGAGCCATTACTGTGTCATAGAAAGCTGAAGTTTACTGAAATAACAATCACACTTTACAAATCACACTTAAAACCAGATTGTGCATTTATAATGTAGCATCTCAAAACTGATTTCCTTCACTTTAGTTTTTTTTAAATAATTAGTTGTAAAATCTTTGTACTGAAGTAGAACATACATGCAGAAAATGTCCACATGTTGCAGAGGTACAGCGGGATGCATTTTTACAGAGTACTCTTCACGAAGAGCACATCGATGCAACCGGCACTGAACTTGAGAAACAGAAAATTATGAGTATCCCAGAAGTCTAATTTTGTCTCTTTCTAAACCTTGGTAATGATAATTTAAACTCAATTTTCATTTGTATTAGTGTTTTAAGTGATACGGAAGAAGACAAGAAACCTCTTCCCATGGACGCTTTCTTAGAGATCCTTCTTTTCTGGGTACTATTTCTTTGGCCATCATAACAGCCGCTCAAAGTGGCTTTCTTTCTTTTTTTTTCTTTTTTCTTTTTTTCCCCTGTGTGTTTAAATTGGAGAAACTTTCTATGGGCACCTGGGTGGCTCAGATGGTTAAGCGTCTGCCTTTGGCTCAGGTCATGATCCCAGGGTCCTGGGATCGAGCCCCGCATCAGGTTCCCTGCTCAGCCTGCTTCTCCCTTTGCCTTTCTCTGTCTCTTATGAATAAATAAATAAAATCTTAAAAAAAAAAAATTGGAGAAACTTTCTAAACGTTTGGCCCATTTTTTTCTTAAATAGCCATCCCAGGTTGATTTTATGCCCTTACTTCTTTAATTCTTCATATGACTCATTCAGATTGAAGATCTGAACCCATCTGATTTTACATGGTCCCATTTTAATAAACATTCTCCCAGAGAAGCACGAAATGCCATCGACACTTCAGGTAACACATTCCCTCTGTAAAGTGTAGTAGTAGTTACTTAAGACAGGATAGGCTGGGTGATGCTGCCGTAATAACCTCAATACTTCAGTGGCTTAAAAGAGATGCCAATCAAGTGTGGCCCATGGGCTGAATCTGGCTGCTGCCTGCTTCTATAGGTACCATTGTATCGGAACACAGCCATGCTCACGTATTTACTTATTACTTATGACTGCTTTTGCACTACAATGGCAGAGTTGGGTTGTGACAGAGACTATATCACCCGCAAAGCCAAAAATATTTATTATCCTTTCCTTTCCAGAAAAAGCTTGGTGACCTCTGCTTATAGCAATAAATTTTACTTCTACTCATATCTCATGAAGAATGGAGGTTGGCTGAGAGAGACTATGCTCATTGGGGTCTTGCAGGATTCCAGGAAGAATGAGTCTCCGTCCCTTTCGGATGCTGACATGGATTTACCAAAGGAGGAAAAGAGAGCATGGAGAGAACTGTACAACAACTCTTGAATGCATCACTTCTGCTACTTTTTATTAGCTAACACAAGTCATGCAACCCTGATTAATGTCAAGATGGTGGGGGAGTGTAACCTGTGTGCTCCGGATGGGAAGAACCAGAAACAGCAACAGCATATACTCAAATAAAACTTCCTTCTATACATAGAAGTATAAAACTCAACTTAATCCAGCCATTCAGACACACAGTTCCACCATGGAAGACTTCAGAAAAACACTAAAAATTATTTTTAAGTACCTACCATAGGACCAAATATCATTACTAAAAAGATAGCAAAACTATTTTATGTTACTATCACTGCCTAAGATCTACAAACATAAAAAATCATACCAGCAAATAGTAAGTTGTCCTTAAAAAAGAAAAAAAAACACTACTGTATTTTAAATTAAAGAATTAACATGTTCAGAATAAATGTCCCACTAGTGTTATTTAAATTGTTCCTTTTAAAAATTTTCAACAGAAGAAAAAAGGGGCTTTATCTTCCTGCCTTAAGTTTTGGGACATTATAGCAATTTAATTACTCATTGGGTCACTCTTAGAAACTAATCTCTCCATCCTGTGGACTCTGAGCATATCATTACTAAATTTTTTTTAAGGACAACAAGTATTGTTTCATTTACATAAAACCAGGTAGAAAATATGAGAATAAGAGAATTGCTTCCCCTCTCCCTGCAAATATGCTCAGGTCTTCTCTATCAGAGAAACAAAAAACCGCATTCCTGCCCAACCACCTCCCTGCATAAGGTCTCCACTCATTTTGCTCCTTGACCATCAGAGTCTGCAAGAGTAATTTACATAATTACACTATCTAGCAGTCTTCTTGGTCCTGATTCTTATTTGAAATATTTTATCTTAAAAATGCCTATTTCCATGGATTCTAATGTTTCAGTATTTTCCCCCTTTTCCCCCCACTTCTATATCTTGTATTAAACTTTTTATAGAATCACATCTACTAAGATGTTATTCACCAAATTTCCACTAACAAACCTATTATTATTTTCTATTCTTGGCAACCCTATTCACTTTTAGGCAACTACCATCTTCATGCAGTTGACTACCAAATCTACAACTTCAGCCCATAATCCATTCCCAAATCTTCACATCCCAGCACAAGTAACTAAAAATGAATCCATCACTTTCTCCTTCAGTTCTACCTCTTGCCTATTTCCTTCCTTGTGCTACACTATAATACAGGTTACCCAGGTTCAAAGTCTTTATTCTTATATTTCCTTCCATATTTAATCCATTGTTAAGTCTTGTAGCCTCTAGAAACAGAATTTCCTGTTTTCTCCGCACTGCTAACATCCTTTTTAGAGCTTCATAGCTGTTTGCTTTGAACACTGCGATATGCTCTTGAGTGCTTCCCTGCATAAAGTTTCTACCACCTCCAACCTACCCTTTCTGACACTAGATTAATTGTTTCAGCATGCCATTCTTTTTAAGTCAAAACCATTCAACCACCCACCACAGTACAAACTACCCTGCTAGGCATCTACAGCTTCGCTCTATATCCCTCTTAAGACCGCTTACCTAACACATTCCATCTATTAGCCAATCTGGATTATCATCTTTGATTTTCCACTTCCTTGCCTCTTCTCAATCTGTTCACACTGCTGGGAATGCCCTCCCCTGATATTAACCATATCATTTATGCTCCAAATCTTGTACCATTATGTGTCCTGCCCCTTTTTGATACCTCCAGTGAGGGCTCTCTATTTGCTTCCTCACCCTCAGTTCTGTCTTTTATCTTGCTTGTGCTGATCTGTGTCCCAGAAAGCTGATCCCATTGACTGCATTACCCAGCCTCCCACATCAGCTGACTTTGAGTTTCGCCTGACCAATAGCATGCAACAGCAAGAGATAAAAGAGGATCAGAAGAAAGTTGGAGGTATTTCTTCCTCTCTCTCCTGGGGGGCAGCTCTCATCTCCTCTCATACCAGGTTCAGTAAACTCTTTTCTCTCCTGGCCCCTTTGGGGTTGAAGGTGACAGCTTCCTACGATTGTTAGCCTCTGTAACCTCAACATCCCTTGTCAGTTCCTTGGAACCTATCCACACGTCTGTAAATAGTATTTCATTGAAGGTTTCTGAACCATTCAAATTAGATTCTTTCCCTGTTGGTAGTCTTATTAATAGGAAAAGGTGACATTACCCACTTATGAGCCCCCAAATGCAATTTGTTCCTGTTTTTGTGACCCATGTCCAATTCTGCTTTGCATTTAGGTTATTTGTATGTGCGTATCATCTCTTCCACTTGACTGTAAGTGGTTTCAGGTTACATATTTATCTTTGCTGACTTCAGATAATCAATACCCAGTCTGGCACATATAGAGACTCAATAAATACTTGTTGAATTGAGTCTATGGAATAATAGTAAATTATGTCAAAGTGCACACAGCACAATAGATGGAGCAGAAGAGGAACACTAAGAGCAATTTTCCTCAATGAATGGCCATTTTCAAAAACTATTTTATCCCTCAGTCTGTGGTTGTGCCCCTACCCTCCCATTACTTCTGTCTCTCTACTTCTGTCTTTCTTCCTGTGACCATCCCTCTTCTACCTTTCTGGTTTCTTATCTCTGAATCCTCTGCTAGTTTCCCCTTACATGGCACAATTATGAAAGCCAAATGTCTGTCAACATTTCTATGTTCCCCACCAGTGACTTTATAAACAAGGATAGGAGTTATAACTTTTAAATGCCTCAGATACCTGCTGTTTCACTAAGAAAGAAAAATGAAGAAAAAGGGGTTTCTTTTTAATTTATATGTAATTCTTAATCACAGATTCCCAATTCAGGATTAATGGACCTTCAGAAGGTCCATTCTTCTGGCAGTGGTCACTTTTCTTAATGACTACAACTCCTGGGGAGCAGAGGGAAGTAAAAAGATGTTCATTTCAGAAGTAAAGAGATGTTCATTTTTTGAACCCCCAAAAGAGTCCATGAATTTGTACCATTAGGTTTTGTTTGCTTGCTTCTGAAGTTTTTATTTTCTTCTCATGGAACTTCTAAATGTTAAGGAAGCAATGGATTAAAATATATGTCCAGAGTACCCATATCTTTCAGGAATTTTGGCAAAATAATGATGAGATTCAGAATACCACCACCAGCCTTCAATTTTCAATTAGTTCAAGATAAAAGGGGACGTTGGGAAGGGCTGCCTACATTTAACATCCAGAAAGTCCACAGAAAGCCCTGATTGGTATAAAAATAAGCAACTTTGTTAGACACAGCCTTTTAGAAATGGAGGAATGAATATAGGTAATTCAGAAAGAATATGGAGAGTTAGCTGGCATCATGTGCTCCTGAAAGTCATAGGATCTGAGCGACTTAGGGAAGAGAAGCTCTAAAGATAAGCAGAAGCAATTGTTGTCCACATTTCTGAATGCATAGCTAATGCTCCTGGAGAAGACTAAATAGCCCATATCAGTCTTCCTCTTTTATTCTTTTTTTAAAAAGATTTTATTTATTTATTTGAGAAAGAGAGAGAGAGAGCACGAGAGGGAAGAGGGCCAGAGGGAGAAGCAGACTCCCTGCTGAGCAGGGAGCCCAATGTGGGACTCAATCCCGGGACTCCAGGATCATGACCTGAGCCGAAGGCAGTCGCTCAACCAACTGAGCCACCCAGGCACCCTTCCTCTTTTATTCTGGAAACTCTATTTCTGTCCCTGCATCCAAAGATAATATTAGCTTTTTTAATGGCTATGTTACACTGATAAATTCATATTCAGTGAGTGGTCAATTAAGACCACTGCATCCGTCTAACCTGCAACACTCCTCAGGTCCTATGAACTAGCAACTTTTTGAACCCCAAATTTGGAACTTTCCTTCACCTTTTGGTTCTAGATTCAGATGTCTCATGTATTTATCATCATGGCCATTCATTATTGTATGCTCCAGAGTGAGAATTTGGGAAAAAAAGAAGATGGGTTGTAAGAGTTGGAAGCTAAGTCTGAGATGAGAGTAGGTTTTCCACTCATATATGGTAGCTGTGAACATAGTATTTAAAAATATAGGATAAGAAATAGAATACAGATCTCCCTCCTAACCAGCTATGTCACTACAGGCAATCCACCTATCCTAATGGATCTGAGTTTTCTCATTTATAAGTTGAGAGCAGCCTTTTAAATATTCCAGACATCATGGATTTATTAATCTATGTCCATCTATAAAATGCTAATAGTATTAGCCAATGTATTAAAGTATTTGAAGTCAATGAAAGCATAAAAGCATATTATTTCTTTTGTACCAAAAAATAACCTTTGAAATTGCTATTTGAACATAGAAGCACCTTCAAGTTGTATCTCTCAATGTGTAATTCACAGACCACTACTTCCAGAAGCTTTTCATAATAAGACTATCTTGTCAATTTGCTTTGAGAACTGTGGTACCTTCTTGCTCATCCCTGCTCAGTTAGAAAGCCTCAAGGCACATTTGCATCCTAAAGGATTTGCAAAATCCCATCCTAAAGAAAACTGATTTTGTTAACTTATCATTAAAAAAAGATACGGAAGCAGGAGTTTTTCCCGGAATAATACTATTAACATTTCAAGAATCAACCTGAGCTTTTAGAAAACATTGTCTTAGGAAGACTTACTTACATGACCCAAGAAAAATCCTACCTTTGGTGTGTATGGAATAAAGAAATTGCCAACTTTCATGATGGTTTGCAATTAAAAGAAAGTATAAATGGTTTGGAACTTTTGGTCCAATGAAAAATTTGGCACAATGGAAGTAAATGCTTTTTGGAAGATTTGCAAATAAAAATTAAATTTTAATCTCTATGCTATCTTGTGAAATGGGGAAAAATGATATGAAATATCATGGAGTTCTGGTACAGGGAAAAAAAAGTAAAAGTAAGTATATTTCACAGTGTACACCTGAGCTAGAGCTGCGAGTGTTGACTTTCTAAGCCTTTAGAGTTAATAATTACGAGAATAACATTGACTTGTCATTATGAGACTCAGCCAATAGGAAAATAGAATGTTTTAAAAAAGATTATTCCCTCAGTGACTGAACAGCATTCTCGGAGAATACTGGGTCCATCTTGTGCCTGCTGGAACTTCTGATGGCCACCCAAGAGGTCCAGGTGTTAATTCCTGAAAGAGTGTTCCATGATGACCAGCAAAAGCTGGACTTGACTCAGCTTCCCTAAATGCCAGACTAATTCCCAGG
This sequence comes from Eumetopias jubatus, assembly GCF_037043125.1. Classification (NCBI taxonomy): domain Eukaryota; kingdom Metazoa; phylum Chordata; class Mammalia; order Carnivora; family Otariidae; genus Eumetopias; species Eumetopias jubatus. The sequence goes on from NW_028274807.1 coordinate 169,647,977, forward strand.
GATAATTCATGCAGGGAGAGAGCCTTGCTCTGTGGGCCTGAGTTTATCCTTTAATGGTATGTTGTTCTTCTGGGATGAGTGGAAGTCAAAGAGATGAGTCTGCCTCCATCACTACCAACCTGGCCCAGACCCCTGACAGGTCTTTCCTGGACCATGTCCATAGCCACTTTCTGGTCTCCCTGTTTCCAGAAATCTTCCAGTATTGGGCCCCAATACTTGATTCTTCATAGATCAGCCACTGTGATTTTTTAAATATGGGAGTTTGATCATTCCCCTTTCCTGTCAAAATCTCTCTACTGGCTTCCCATTGCACTTAGAAAACAGTGGTCTATAGGCAACTAGCACAATCTGGCCTGGAAAAGCTCTTGAACTTCACCTCAATATAGTTCTGTTCCCTTTCATTTCTGTCTCTTTAAGACATCACACTCACTCCTGACTCAGAACCTTTGCACTGTCCTGTTCCAGGCAAGTCTGTTTCCTCTCATCACTTAAGCCTCAACACAAATGGCTCTTTCTTAGAGTTTTCCCTGACCACCTTATTTAAAGTAGTGCCAGCCACTTAGCCATAAATTTATCACATTTCTTTCTTTCTTTTTTTTTTTTGTAGCACTAACAAATTCTTTATTTACCTGTCTTTATTTACTCCTTGTTTGTTGCTTATCTCCTCTCCACTACTAGAATGTTAGTACCCTAAATGCAGGGAAATTATTTGCATTTTTTGTCATTTTGCTCTTGGAACGCTTATCTGTCCCTGCTACAAAGTAAGTGTTCAAGAAACATTTGACATAAACTAGAAAAGGAAAGGCTTATGAGAGGAGGGCAGCAAACAGAATTGTTGTTGAATGGGTTAAGAATTATCTGCGGGTGCCTGGGTGGCTCAGTTGGTTAAGCGACTGCGTTCGGCTCAGGTCATGATCCTGTAGTCCCAGGATTGAGTCCCACATCGGGCTCCCTGCTCAGCGGGGGGTTTGCTTCTCCATCTTACCCTCTGACCCTCTTCCCTCTCGTGCTCTCTGTCTCTCATTCTCTCTCTCAAATAAATAAATAAAATCTTTAAAAAATAGAGTTATCTGAGTAACAGAGGCTGGGATCAAATTTTGGAAAAATACATCATTCGTTTATTCATTCATTCACTTATGTAGCATATGTTAAATGCTTATATTAAATGCTGCTGAATGCTAAGATGGAAACATGCAAAGAATGGCCATGGAACTCCAAAGAGAAGCCACTACTCTCATGCATGGGTGAAGCCAGGGAAGGTTTCCTGGAAAAACAGCATTCTCATTAATTAAGCAGAAGTTAGCCAAGTGAAAAATGGCAAGAGTCTATTCCAGGCAGAGGGCGCAGAGGGGAAGAGGCAAATATAGCTTAAAAAAATCATCATGATTAGTTCCAAGATCATGAAATAACAAGTTAGGGTATGAGGCAGAAGTCAAGTATGAACCTCAAGAGAGTGAACATAATAAGTTAGGAAAACAAGGAACAAATTTCAGGAACTAAATTACTGCTTGTAGTGGAATTACTGGGCGTTTGGAAAGCTCCCAAATAGGTGAATTTGTGTCTTGATAACATTATTGGTGGGGCGCCTGGGCATCTCTGTTGGTTAAGCATCTGCCTTCGGCTTATTTCATGATCTCAGGGTTCTGGGATTGAGCCTTGCATTGGGCTCCCTGCCCAGTGGGGAATCTGCTTCTCCCTCTCCCTCTCCCTCTGTGTTCTCTCTCTCTCTCAAAAACTAAATAAACATCTGGGCGCCTGGGTGGCTCAGTTGGTTAAGTGACTGCCTTCGGCTCAGGTCATGATCCTGGAGTCCCGGGATCGAGTCCCACATTGGGCTCCCTGCTCGGCGGGGAGTCTGCTTCTCCCTCTGACCCTCTTCCCTCTCATGCTCTCTATCTCTCATTCTCTCTCTCTCAAATAAATAAATAAATAAATAAATAAATAAATAAATAAAATCTTTAAAAATAAATAAATAATCTTAAAAAAAAAACCATTATTTGGCAGTGTCTTCATACACATTATCTTAGAAAAAATATTAAGGTACTATATATGTTTTTATAATTTACTCCATTTGTCATCAAGCTCATTTTGAGAATTAATAATACACCCTTGCTACATAGAGGCCAAACTGCTTCTGCCATTATCTGCATCCCTTTCTTACCGCCTAAGCACCAGCAGCTAAGAAATAGTGGAAAGATAAATGGAGTTCAGTTGGAAAATAGAGATTCACATCCAAGGTCTTTCTCATATTGGCCATGTGACATTGGGCAAGTCATTTAAGCACTGCAAGCCTCAATTTCTTCATCTGTAACATGGGATTCGTAAGTTATACCTACAAGTGTGTTGCACAGGTTAAACAACATGATGCTTGTGAAAATGGTTTGGAAACAATACATTGAAAATGTGATAAATGATAGAAACACAGTGAGGTGTGAGCTTTGTCCACACCAGTTGCTGTAGCCTTTTTAATCTGTCTGAAGCTGAAGAAAAAGTCGAGGCACCGAAATTGATTGCTTCTTCACTTGAAGCATATATACAAACTTTTGTTTTGGCACATAAATGCCCATCATAATGAAATGCATTAAGTCAGCAACCTACTTTCTAGCTCCCAATGGGAAATGGCTTTGTTATACTCCAGGAACACTTTCTCAACAGTCTATGACCTTAATTTTCTTGCACTTCATTTTCTGGTAAACACTGACCTCATAACCATCACTGGGATATGTCAGTGTACCAGAAGGGTGGTCTGACAATTTCCTTCCATAAAGGCTAAAGATAGCATTCAGGGTGACTGCAATATCCATAAGAACAGTTGGTCCACCAGAAGACAGATGTAGATATGAGTTATGTTAAGACAAATTCTTCTACAATGTTCACAGAAGAAAAAATAAATTGTTGTAGCATAGATATGGAACTTTTTACTGTGATTATTATAAAATATCTGGCAATTGATCATTAATGAAAAAAGAGATTACGGAGTCCAGTAAACATTGATGGAATGAAATTATGTAATCCTTACTAAGGACTGCTGTTGTAATGCATCAGCCTTCAAAAGAGTTGGGGGATACATCGTAGCACGATTATCAAAGCAAGACACTTTAACTTCACTGATAAGAGTATTATTCCTTCTCCTAACCTCTTCTGTGCTCTGCTTTTTGTCATGAGATAGGTACTAATTGGTGGATAATAAGGATGATAATAATAATATAGTTATATTCATTTTGCTTTTGATGTTAACAGTTCTCTTTCTTAACTATGAGGCCCCACTGTCTCCAAGATGATGTTCCAAGGAACTTATATATATTTTAGCAGTGGTTAACTGGGGATAATGTTTTAATTCAAATAATGTCTAAAATATGGCAGATTTGTGGGAGAAATACTTTTCAGCAGTTAAGCTTTGATTTGTCTTTCAAGTTATTCCATGGAAACGAGTGCCCGTCAGTGTTCTATGCCTGCCATAAGCAAGGGTTATTTTGATTGTTTTATGGGTTAAATAGGATGGTCTTTCCAGTGAAATCTATCAGTTTTTTGGCACTCAGAAAACTGAAAGAGAAGAGAAGAGAGGAGAGGAGAGGAGGAAGAAGGAAGTAGGAAAAGGTCATTTGAGGGTAAGATTGTAGGAAAAAGTTTAATGCACTTAAGTCTATAAATAGGAATTTTGTAAAAGTTGGGTTCTTCCACAATGTTTAATTTGCAGATGAATTGCATTGTATAATGTCAAGCCAGAAAACAGAAATATCCCAGAATAATTTATAAGTTTATAATGCTCTGGTCAAACAAAACCTTTATATCTTGTTTTTATTCTTCTCTTTTATTTTATTTTAGGGGGGGCAAAGGAAGAGAGGGAGAGAGAGAATCTTAAGCAGGCTCCACACCCAGCACAGAGCCTAACGTGGAGCTCAATCTCACAACCCTGAGATCATGACGTGAGCTGAAATCAGAGTCAGATACTTAGCCTACTGAGCCACCCAGGTGCCCTTGAACCCTTATGTCTTTTTAATAAAACTTGAGTTCATTTTATGTATGAAAGTTATGATAAAAAATAAAGAGACCCTTACTAAACATCCAATTCACACAATATCACTAATGTATCCTTTTATTACTCTTGAAAAAAATCAATTTCCTGAAATCTTTGAGTAAGCCTTCCTTCTACTCAATCCCTAAAGACTCCTAACCACAGAAACCTGAGAAATTTTCTTTTGTAGATTTATGACAGTTCCTTCTCTCCTCCAGGCTGGAAATATCAGACCTAATTTTTTCTTGAAAATGAATGAAACTGGGTGCCTGGGTGGCTCAGTCAGTTAAGCATCTGCCTACAGTTCAGGTCATGGTCCTGGGGTCCTGGAATAAAGCCTGGAGTTGGGCTCCCTGCTCATCAAGGAGCTTGCTTCTCCCTCTCCCTGCCCCCCCCCCCCCCCGGCTCATGCTCTCTCTTGCTATTTCTCTCCCTCAAATAAGTAAATAAAATCTTTTAAAAAAATGAATGAAACTATTTACCTATTTTCTTGAAAGGAAGCTATTTACCATTCATTATCATCGATTTGTTGATTCCTCTCTGCAGTAATTGTCAAATTTTCCCCCAAATATTCTTGAATAGTCAGAGATATGTGTGACTTTTTAGTGATTTGTGATAGTGCATAAATTCTCCAGCATATCTTGTTTTTGCAATCTTTCATCTTTGCATTGAGCACAAAGACAAAAAAACAATATAAATAGAATTTCTAGAGGAAAAGTGGAGATTTGTTAGAGATAATTTGTGAGTATCTTCACCCACTACATTTTTCCCCACAAAAGCCTTAGGTGAATAATTCCATTCCTGGTTATTTACTCTAGAAAAATGAAAATATACATTCATACAAAATCCTGCACATGAGTGTTCCTAATACTTTTATTTGTAATATTCCCTAACCTAAAACAACCCAAATGCCCTTTACTGGGTGAATGAATAAATAAACTGTGGTAAATCCTTATAATGGAATACTACTCAGCAATAATAAAGAATGAGCTATGAATACACAGGACAATTTGGATGAATCTCAAAGGCATGTTAAGTGAACAATGCTGAGTTTCCTACTGTATTGTTCCATATGTATAACATGTAAACGGGAAAGACTACACTGATGGTGGTTAGATCAGTAGTTGCCAGAGGTTAGCAGCTGGGAGAGAATCTAATTATAAAGGAATAAATAACACAAGGGACTTTTTGGAGGGCAGGGGAGGAGTGGGTAATGGAACTGTTCTGTATTCTGATTGTGGTGGTATTTCCACAGATCTATACATGTGCTAAAATTAATAGAACTGTATACTAAAGGTAGCTATGTGATAATTTAAACAGTAAAATTAGAGAAAGATGTCCTAGGTATTTTATAGTTTGTTTTTATATTATACATTCTATTTTCTTCCCACCGAGTTCCTTGTAGCATCCTCTGACAAACCAAAATGTGATTTTAGTGGAAAGCAAGGCAGTCCTCCCCTGTAAGCTAGAAAACCCAGAATCAGGGGCTATCAATCTGAGGGTGATCAAGTGGCTAGAAAGTCACCTGTGAGGGAGATGAACCCCACCCCATTAAGGGGATGGTAGGACACTAAGTAATTATCCTGCAATGCAATTTTTACATTCAAGAGGGACAAGCCTTAGCCAACACTAGCCTCTGGATAGAGACGATTATTTATAAAAAAGAACCAAGGACACTTCTGGAACCTCATTCAACTAATTTTGAACAGGGATGGAGAGCTTCCATTGCCTTCTTCCAAGTGCCTTGTTCACCTTCAACTACTGGAGAAAAACACCCACAGCAAAGAAAGCCCAGAAGTTGTGGTGAATTACATAATATGCCTAAATTTAGACAGTACATGTAACTATATTAGAGTTCTCAAAGCCAAGATATTTTTCCCTTAAAAGAACATATCTGAATTATAAATGAATCAAACATTTATAATTTAAATATCAAAAATATGCAATCCAGAAGTCAGTTAGGTCCCAACACTCTTCAGAGTCTTGATGAAACTTCAAATTCCATTCCAGACCCTGCACAAATTTCTATAAATTCTTGCCAGGACTCCCTGGTTTCACCTCTGTGTCCATTCTCTCTTACTTAGTTCTCTCCAAGGCAGGCTAAAGATGAAATTTAACTTGAGTCTTTATATCAGGGAAAAAGAATCCCCTCCTAATCTAGCATTTTGTACTTCAATAATTTCACCAGTTTACATTGGCTGGATCATGGACAGGGGTCATCCCCCCCAATTTGTAGCCTTCCCCAGTTCTTCCAGCTTTACACTTTTCCCTCCATGTACTCTCGGTCCTTCTTTGGGGTAATAGGCAATTCTTCCTTTTTCTCCAGCAGGGAAACTCACCCAGGCCCTCCTGAGTAAGTTTTCCTAACTTGTCCCTCTAATAGGAATTTAGATATGAGTGGCCAAGAGAATTCTAAACATGTATTTACATGTATATTGGATGTGAGCTTGCTTAACATTGAAAGTGGTCACATGTGTATGTGATAGATAGGTGGGTACAGATATGTAGATATGTATCATTTAATACATATCCTCATAATCAAACAATGGAGAGGGCATGGAACTTCTGTATTTTTTCCCATACCTTTCTCTATGCACCAATTCCATCTGGCTATTCCTGCTTTTATTCATTATTTTATTCATTATTATTCATTATTCATTATTCTCATATGAACAATTTATTTCTTTTACAAGTTATTTAGTTGGATCTCATGGAGATAGAGCTACACATTCAAGCTTCCAGAGTATGAAACAGTGAGGGAGAATTGCCATTCAATTTTTTTCTTTCATTATAAGGCTTTGTTGCTAAGATGAAAAAGTGACTAGTACCATAAACAGGTAAAGATACAAGATTGATGCTTGTGGAACACAACTAGAAAGGATGTAAAGGTTATTTAGGTTATTTAGCCTAGAAGTTCCTAACCTGCTCTAAGGAAAATGATTTGTGATGGGCATCAAACAGTTCATGAATGCCACTTTCTCCCCAAAATTGTATACAAAGTTTTATGTATGTGCATTTTTCTGGAGAAAAGATGAATAGTTTTTTCTATCAGATTAGATATGGGTCTATGATGCATATAATTGAATTAACCATTAATAGTATGACATGAAGGTTTTATTTGCTTTTCCTTTCCAAGGTTTCTTCTTCATTAGAACTTAAATAAACAAACAAGGAAGCAAACATATTATGAAATTGAGGTTAGCAAAATATATTCCTTTTTAACATTTGGTCCTACAGAGCATTAATCACAAAATACCAGAAGCAGGTTGGTAAACAAAAGAAGCCTTGTTGAGATTCAGAGTTGTTCAACAAGAATGATGAATTGTATGTGTTATTCCCATGTCTTTATGAAGTGGAGCATGTTACCTCTCAGAGAGCCACATGCACATCAATATATATAACTGGCCAGACTGATAATCACACATGACCTAGTAAAGAGGTTTTGGCACAAATCCCAATGTTGCAGGCACTGGGGGATGGGGTGGAGGGGGGTGGTTCCCCATAACAACAATTATCAGGACACCAACTGTTTGTCCTGAAGTTCAACTCAGTCTGACACCATCTATCTAGAGATAACCAGTTTCTACAGGTTGAGGGCTCAGTCCCACAAGATTGCCCCCTTTCCCCACTTCAGACACCAGTTGCAAGTCCAAATTATTACCGGTACTTCTGACCAACTGGCTATAAATCAGAGGTTTCTAGGAATCCCTACTTAGGTTCAATTAGTTTGCTAGAGAGGCTCACAGGACTCAGAGAAACATTATACTTACTAGATTACTGCTTTATTAGAATAAAACCAGGAATAGCCAGATGGAATTGGTGCATAGAGAAAGGTATGGGAAAAAATACAGAAGTTCCATGCCCTCTCCAGGTGTACCATTCTCCTCAACCCCCATGTGTTCACCAGCCCTAAAGCTCTCTGAACACTGTCCATTGGAGTTTTATGGAGGTTTCATTAAAGAGGCATGATTGATTAAGTCATTGACCATTGGGGACTGATTCCACTTCCAGCCCCTGTCTGCTCCCTGGAGGGAGGGGTGGGAACTGAAAGTTCTAATTCTTTAATGACTTGGTTGATTCACCTGGCAACCAGTCCCCATCCTTAGTTTACCTATGAATCTTCCAAAAGTCACTCATTAACATATCAAAACACACCTTCGTGGTCTTTTCACAGGAAATTCCAAAGGTTTTAGAAAATCTATGCCAGCAAGATAAAAAGCTTCTGCACAGCAAAGGACACCATCAACAGAACTAAGAGGCAACCCACAGAATGGGAGAAGATATTTGCAAATGACGTTACAGATAAAGGGCTTGTATCCAAGATCTACAAAGAGCTTATCAAACTCAACACCCAAAAAACAAATAATCCAGTCAAGAAATGGGCAGAAGACATAAACAGACACTTCTCCAAAGAAGAAACACAAATGGCTAACAGATGCATGGAAAAATGTTCAACATCACTAGCCATCAGGGAAATACAAATCAAAATCACAATGAGATACCACTTTACACCAGTTAGAATGGCAAAAAATTAACAAACAGGAAACAACAAATGTTGGCGAGGATGTGGAGAAAGGGGAACCCTCTTGCACTGTTGGTGGTAATGCAAGCTGGTACAGCCACTCTAGAAAACCTTATGGAGTTTCCTCAAGATGTTAAAAAAGGAGCTACCCTATGACACAGCAATTGCACTACTAGGTATTTACCCCATAGATACAGAAGTAGTGAAAAGAAGGGGCACCTGCTCCCCAATGTTCATAGCAGCAATGTCCACAACAGCCAAACTGTGGAAGGAGCTGAGATGCCCTTCAACAGAGGAATGGATAAAGAAGATGTGGTCCATGTATACAATGGAATATTACTCAGCCATCAGAAAGGATGAATACCCAACTTTTACATCAACATGGATGGGACTGGAGGAGATTATGCTAAGTGAAATAAGTCAAGCAGAGAAAGTCGATTATCATATGGTTTCACTTATTTGTGGAACATAAGGAATAGTATGGAGGACATTAGGAGAAGGAAGGGAAAAATGAAGGGGGGGAATCAGAGGGGGAGATGAACCATGAGAGACTATGGACTCTGAGAAACAAACTGAGGGTTCTAGAGGGGAGGGGGGTGGGGGGATGTGATAAGCACATGATGGGTATTAAGGAGGGCACGTATTGTGATGAGCACTGAGTGTTATACCCAACTAACAAATCGTTGAACACTACAAAAAATAAAAATTAAAAATTAAAAAAAAAAAGAAAATCTGTTCCAGGAACTGGGTCAAAGACCAAATATATATTTCTTATTATAAATCACAATATCCATCTAGTATGTAACTTTCTAGTCTAATTTTTGTGCATGTATATTTTTAACAAAAGTGAGATGATGCAGTAATTAATACTTTTCAATCTGCTCTTTCAATAGCTCAAAAATTTAGATCTCTGTAATTTTTAAAAACTGATTGATTATTCTGTAATCTAGACAGGCAATTATTTAGTTAATCTCCATATCAGGATGTTAAGTTGTTTAGACTTTTTAGCTATTAGTAAATATCACTGAGATGAACATCCTTGTAGATAAATCTGCATGCATCACCATGCTTACCATTAGTCCTCTTTAGGCAAGCAATATTTGCCACCCCAAAATGTGTCTCTTTGGCATGTGGATTATTTTAGGCTGATTATATTTAAGAAACAGAGGTTCAGGAAGAAAATCTGACCTTCCCCAACTGCCTGGAAGAATTTATCTAGATAGATAACTTGATCCAAATAAAGAGATAACTCTTTACCTCAGGGCCATGACTTTAAACCCCATATTGGGCATGGAACCTACTTTAAATATATAAATAAATAAATTAATTAATTAAAAAAATTAAGTCAAATGATGGGTCTTTTTGGTTGACTTTACTGAGAAATATTTTAATACAAATACTTGCTATTCAATTTGTCACTTTCAAGAATGCAATGGCTATATTGAAATAATCTGTATTATCTCCTCATTTACTACTTGACAGACAGGCTACTCTGAAACATGTATACACTCTCCCAGAAGCTTCTTCCTTTAAGAACTTGGGCAGAGTGAAAAGGGATTTGTGAACTCTTCTTTCTAGGTCCTCCTTTATTTTAAGCCACTATCAAGAATGAATATTTATTCTGGAGGTGTTTGGATGTCTGCCTTCCAACTTGGAAGAACAATGCTTAACAAATGTATAACAGACACATGGACTCTGGGTTAATAGATTTCTACTTGTTAACAGAGTCTTTCCTATTATTTTTAATAAAGAAAACTGTTCTAAGAGGTCTTTTCATTTCTTGCCATGCTACTATGTTCTCCTCTAATGGAAATAATGTAGATAAGTTATCCTCACTCCCAATCACCTTCATCAGGGGAAACAGGAGATACAACATCCTCATTTTGCAGTTTTACCAAACCCAGCATTCATCTGACTAAATAAAGTCTCTGCTTGTAGAAAATGATTCTGGAAAACAACGGAGTTCAGTGCCCAATAGCAATTTAATTATTGGATCTAATAGGAGAGAAAACAATAATTCTCATTGCCCTTGCTATGTTTGTTTCTGACTGGTGTGGCCATTAAAAAAAAATTATCAAAAACTCAGTAATTTAAGACAATAGAAAATTATTCACTCATAGTTATGAATGCCAGAAGTCCAAAATCAAGATGTTGGCATAACTGTACTCTCTCCAAAGCCTCTAAGGGAGAATCCTTCCTTGAGTCTCTTTGATAGCTCCAGAAGTTCCTTGGCTTGTGGCTGCATCACTGTATCTCTCTCTCTCCATCTTTACTTGGATTCGCCTCTTCTCTGTATGTCTCTTCTGTTGTCTGTGTTGAATCTGTCTCTGCATTTCTCTTAGAATATGCCTCTTTTTCATTATTGGATTCAGGGCCCACCCAGATAATCTAGGATAATTTCATTTTGAGATCATTAATTATGTCTGTAAAGATCTTTTTTTCCAAACAAGCTTGCATTCACAGGTTCTGAGGGTTAGGACGTGGACATATTGTCGGGGGAGACACCATTCAACCTACTATTCCTGCTCACCTGGTGCTTTTCAAATAAAACTAATAAATTTATAAACATAGACTGAAAGCAGAACTTTACTTTCCCAGTTCATTTTTCAAGAAAAGTATTTTATCTTCCTGGAATCACTCAACTATTGACCAAAATATATCAGCTAGGACTACATTAAAAGGCACTTTTCTAAGAATTTCTAAGTCCTTGACTCACCAAAGTTGTGTTTGAGCCCAGCATTTGGCAATACTCATATATTTCAGTGCACTTAATATCTCCTGTCAGGCTACACCTTGGCCCATTCTAGTAAAATCTACCAAAATGCTCATCTACAATTTGAGGAATAAATATTGGATTGGATTTTAATCATATTTATGGCTGATTTGTTGGTTTGCTTGCTTGTTTTTACTTTTGTTTGTGGGTTTGAGTCCCTCCATTTAATGGTGGGTTGGTATTGCTAGATCTAAATTCCAAACTTCTGTGCCCTGACATTGAGGAGAACAGATTACGGGGTTATAGAATTATAGAATACAGTAATCTATAGAATACAGTAATCTTAAAGATCTATTTCAGTCATTCATCCCATAAAAATAAAACATACACACACACACACACACACACACACACACACACACACACACACCAGTTTAGCGTCTGCCATTATAGGTATGGGAGAAGTATCTGAGCATGAGACAAAGAATAAGATACATTGCAGACTGAAAGCCCTCTTGTTTTGGCAGTTAACTTCTAGTCTCCTTTACTTGCTTAAGATGCTAACTAGCCTCCACTCTTTTCTGTAGCCTCTTGCTGAGCCATCAGTTGGTTTTACCACTCCTTCCTGGTTGGCCAGCAATGGGAGGAGGAAATGTATCACATTGCTTGGAAAGATCAATGAATAAATGGCTAGGAATCATGCTAGGTAGCAGTTGTCTATTTAGTGACTATAAATTTGTTCATAGTCACTTTATATCATAGCCTAAGCCTCTGCACAGGCCTAGATTATCTCTTGGCTGTATTCTAGGGGCTGGGTTATCTACCTTTGAAAGGGACAAAGAAGTATGAGGTAAAGGACTGATTGCAGAGTCTGATGTGATCCCATGTAGGAATTTATTCATGCTATTATTGATATCCTTTTAAATAGTACTATAACTCATCTCACCTATGTATACGGAGGTGGGGATAATAGATTTTGTTTCAGAACTCTTGTGGGAGGAAAATTGAACCCATGGGATATGAAGATGAAAATGCTGGTAAATTAATAAGCTTAAGACCACAAAGTTTTAGCAATTAGAACATAAAATGGAGAATTGACGGTGAACATGAGGGACTTCCTATGTTCTGCCCACCAAGGGGAACAAATCAGTGACTCCTGATTTGTTGTCCTCCAACTCCAGAAAAAATAAATAAAATAATAATCTATAATTACAATGACCATATAAATTGTTATCCAAACCCAGACTTTTAAGAGTGAAAGGAGATTCTTACCAACAGTTACACTTGAGCAATAGGGGCAAAGTGAGTGTTCCTAGAAAAGTGATATGTATGGCCCCTTCACTTATAGTCAGCTATTTTTGTTTTTATTTTTGTTTTCCAGCATCTGAGTCAATCGGGTACCTGATTTCCTATTTATCTATGAGAAGTTTGTGCTCTCATTAAAATATTTTAAGTGAATTATCATCTCCCTGAAGGAATTCACTTAAAACTCCTTTTCTATACAACTTCTAGCAAAATGCTGGGCATTCTTCTGTTTTTAGTTTGTTTGTTGGTTTTCAAATTTAGATGTAGAAATCTAAATTGTAGAATTACCCCATTTTAAAATCTTATAACTAATTTTTTTTAAATAAAATCAGCCTATGGTCCAGTTTTACTTTCTGACTACATATTCTTAATATGCTTGTTGTGATTGAGATTACTTTATCTCTCATGATCTTTTTAAGAGTTCACAGAATTTCAAAATTACAGACTAGGAGGCACTTGCAGGAGTGTCTTTTAAAACTATTCTTTTCATGTGGTATATATGTACAATGGAATATTACTCAGCCATCAAAAAGAATGAAATCTCACCTTTTGCAATAATGTGGATGGAACTAGAGTGTATTATGCTAAGTGAAATAAGTCAGTCAGAGAAAGACAAATACCACATGATTTCACTCATATGTGGAACTTAAGAAACAAAACAGAAGAACACTGGGGAAGGGAAGGAAAAATAAAATAAGATGAAAGCTGAAAGGGAGGCAACCCATAAGAGTCTTAACTCTAGGAAGCAAACTGAGGGTTGTTGGAGGAGAGGTGGGTGGTGGAATGGGTACTGGGGGATGGGCCTTAAGGGGGGCACTCAATGTAATGAGCACTGGGTGTTGTATGCAACTAATGAATCACTAAATTCTACCTCTGAAACTAAAAATACACTATATGTTAAACTGAATTTAAACAAAATATTAAATACATAAATAAAATGAAAGACCTGATTAAAAAAGAAAACAGATGAATGTAAGAGGAAGGGAAGGAAAAATAAAGTAAGATAAAAACAGAGAGGGAGGCAAACCATAAGAGACTCTTAACTCTAGGAAACAAACTGAGGGTTGCTGGAGGGGAGGTGGGTGGGGGGATGGGGTCACTGGGTGATGGGCATTAAGGAGGGCACGTGATGTAATGAGCACTGGGTGTTATATGCAACTAATGAATCATTAAATTCTACCCCTGAAACTAATAATACACTATATGTTAACTAAATTGAATTTATTTATTTATTTTTATTTTTTATTTTTTTTAAAGATTCTATTTAATTGACAGAGCGAGAGACACACACACAGCGTGAGCAGGAACACAAGCAGTGGGAGTGGCAGAGGGGGAAGCAGGCCTCCCGCCGAGCAGGGAGCCCGATGTGGGGCTCGATTCCAGGACCCCAGGATCATGACCTGAGCCGAAGGCAGTCGCTTAACCGACTGAGCCACCCAGGCACCCCAACTAAATTGAATTTAAATAAAAAATTTTAAAAATAAAACTAAAACTGTTCTTTTCAAACTGTGGATCATGATCCGCTAGTGGTTTATGAAATCTGTTTCACAGTCAGATTAGCCAGGCTTAAAAAACAAACACACAAAAATTAATATACATTACTAAAAATATATTAGGACAAAATAGATTAACACAGAATAGAAAATATCAGACAGTATCACATACAGGAAAATTAAACATTGCTTTTTTAAACATGTATCTACATCAGCATGTGTCTTTAACGGGTCTGATAGAAAATATCTTAAAGAGAGTTCTGGTCAAATAAATGCGAAAGCCCTGTTTTTTTTTGTCTGATGCCTACATGTTATAGTCAAAGAAACAGAGGCCAAAAGAGCTGAAGTGATTTTCCAAATCTCACAAAGATAGAAAAGGAGAGAATTGGAACTCAAGTTGAAATTCATGTGCATCTCCTTGAAAATCTCCTAATAGAAAAAGGAACTATAATCAGAACTGTTGCCTTGAGATCTTTCAGGCCAGGATTTGAGATCTTCAGGTGGATTTTATTCTGACCATTACTCTGTCTTCTCAAAGCTCAAGTACTTGTCCCCTACTCCATTTACCACTCATGAATTTTTACTCAGAAGGCAGAAGATTGCAGCTACTCATCTACATGCATTTATACCCTCAACTATGTGTTCCAGCAAATGTACTGCCTTTGCTCCTAAAGGCGACCACTCTTTGTGCATTAAATCCTGCCCCCTTGCTTGTTCAATAACTCCTCTACTAAAACTGTCTCCATTTTCTCCTGCATCATGAGTATCTTTCTCTACTGGATCAAATACATTAATACGTAAGCATGAACTGATATTCCCCAATATGTCCCCAAAGCACGAGCTTGTCTACCTCTCCCTCCACCATGACCTCTTTCCTACCTCACCTTTCCAGCAGAAGTCCTTGAATTACTTCTGTACACAATTCCCAATGCTTCTCCTCCCATTTTCTATAAGCAAACCAAATCAAAAACCAAAAAAGAGTTCAAACAGGTTTCCACCTCTGTCTTCTACTCCTCCAAAAGATACGTCATCATGGTTACAAAATAACTTCACTGTGATACATCTGATGGGCCATTCTCAGTCTCCATCTTACAGGACATGGCTGCTGCTCTTAACACAGTTGGCCTCTCCTTCTTCCCTGAAATACTTATTTCACTTGGTTTCTAGGACACCACTTTCTCTTTGTTCTTTTCCTACCTCACAGGAGGCTCCTTTTCAGTATTCTTCTACTGATTCCCCTTCACTCTACAATTGCTAAATGATGATGTCTAGGGCCCAGTCCAATTTCCATCTTTAACCCAGATTTGCTCCCTTAATAACCTCAATAATTGCTTTTTCCAGGCATTAAATACTATCTTTAAGCTGGCAGTCTCCAAACTGATATCCTCAGTTGGATCTTAAGAGAACTTTCACTCAGTTGCCTATTCAATGTCCACACAAGAATAATTACTAAAACAACTCAAAATTTGTCCCAAACTGAGCTCTGAATCTTTCCCCAAACACTGCCTTCAATGCCCCCCTATCTTCCTTGTTCATAGTTAAAACTTTATGGAGTCATCCTTGCTCCTCTTTGACTTTTCACAGGTCCCTTGCTCCCCAACAATAAGCACTGTGGACTTTATACCGAACACATGTCGAGAATTCAAGCACTTTACTTCAAAGTTAAAATCTGTGCCTTGGTCTGAGCTATCATCATCTCCCTCATGGATTATTGTAGGGCCATAAAAATGGTCTCCCTGTTCAGCACTACTCCTCATACACTCCATTCTTAACATACCAGCCCAACAGATCATGCCCAACTCTGCTCAAAAACAGCTTCCTCTCTCCTCAATCAACACCAAAGTCTTTATGACATTGATAAGTCTCCATAGCATCTGTGTCTCGGACTTCATCCCCTTTATATTCCCTTTGTTCACTCACTCCAACAACATGTGATGCCTTATTGTTCCTAGAACATTCTAGGCACAATCCCACCTCAGGGGCTTTGCACCTGCTATTCTTCCAAATGGTTCCTTTCCCAAAACTCCTGACTCACTTTTGCTTTCTTTCTATCTGTCTCTGATATCACCAGATGATTGAGGTCTGCCTTTACACCAGATGTAATATGTTACCCTCATTCCTCCTCCTATATCTTGTTTTATTTCCTTCTAAGCAGTTATTACCACCTGATATATTATATATTATTTTTTTATTGTCCACTTTTATTCCCACTGACATGTAAGCTCTTTGTGAACAGGGATTTTGTCTGATTATTTCACTGCTATAATCTCAATGCTGGACCAAAAGCAAGGAAAGGTGAAAGACTTTACCAGATATGCTTTATCATATATTTTTCCCAACACTGCAACAAGGACATTTTTTTTTTCTTCCTCATCTTCATCTTCTGCTTTCTAGCCGAAGACCCAGGGACAAGGAAAATCAGAACCCTCTCAATATGAAAAACCTCAGCACTGCAGAAGTTTGAGGAAGGGTCTGTATATTCAAAATCTAATTCAGAGAAAAGTCACAGGAGTCTTTTTATAATTGAGTGCCTTCCTGCCCTAGGAGGCCAACACATTTCAAAAGGGAAAGGCA
The DNA here is from genome assembly GCF_037043125.1 of Eumetopias jubatus. Classification (NCBI taxonomy): domain Eukaryota; kingdom Metazoa; phylum Chordata; class Mammalia; order Carnivora; family Otariidae; genus Eumetopias; species Eumetopias jubatus. The sequence continues at coordinate 169,664,599 of NW_028274807.1, forward strand.
CCGCTTGTTCTGACATCAGTGAGGTGAAAAAACACTAATACAACTTACATATCTCTCAGAAGTTTGTGCCAATACTACAAATCTCTCTTTTACAAATTTAGCTGAAGATAATGGCTGATAGATACTTCAACTTTAAAACAGGGATAATAACAATAATAATGACTGCTTATTAGGTTGTGTGGGAATTAAATAATACATTGTAAAGAGCTTAGTATAATGCTCAATAAACATCACTTGCTATTATTATTATTATTTCTACACTTAAAATGCAATAAAAACTGTCCTTTAAAAATCATATTTATTTCTAAATTGTATTTTTAGTTTAGTAAAATACCTGTGATGAACCCTGTAGAAAATTACTGCTGCTTTTATTTTATTCAGTTTGACTGTTTCTCTTCATTGCTTTAAGGTGTTTCTTAACCCATAATTATCCCTTTCTCAATGAAGTAAATGAATGAATACATAAACTGAAATGTGTGGCAAGGAAAAAAAAAACAGAATTTGGGGCTAAATATATATACATGCAAACATGTATATGAAAGCTGGTAGTCATCTGGCTCAAGTGTATCAAAGCTAAACATTTTGCAATGGATGAACCTGAACTAGATTTTTTTCCCATAAAAGTACCTCTGGGACAATCACTGAAATTTGATGGGAACAGTAGTAATGTGTCAATCTCTTGATTTCGATGGCTGTATTGAGGTTTTGTAAGAGAAATGTCCTCGTTTGTAGGAAATGCACACTAAAATATTCAGGGATGATGGGCAAGAGATAGGCAAACTCATTCTCAAAGGGTTTAAAAAGAATAGGAAGAAAAGTTCTTCCTGTAAACTTCTGTAAGCTTGTGATTGTTTCAAAATAATAAAAAAAGGTTAAAATCCCATCAAATTTTTTACTTTTCTTTTTCCAATACATATGGTTTTAAGCAAATGTTTTTAAACATGCATCCAAATTAGGACCAATTAACATAGTGTCATATTGTTATTTTTGATGTCAGTTTTAAACACAAGCAATTACCTTTGAAGACAAAATATTCAGTTTGAATGCAGTGGTTTAGCTGGGAGGCCTAGCTGACTCTGGTTTGCTAAGTTAACATCCCCTGATTAAACTGCAGTCATTTAGACATTTGTTACAACCTGTAGATCAAAAGGAAAAGTCTCGGAGCTGGTTTCTCAAAAGGACACTGGTTTTCTTTTCTTTTTCTTTTTTTAAATAAGATTTTATTTATTTATTTGACAGTGAGAGACACAGAGAGAGAGGGAACACAAGCAGGGGGAGTGGGAGAGGGAGAAGCAAAGCTTCCCTCTGAGCAGGGAGCCCGATGTGGGGCTCGATCCCAGGACCCTGGGATCATGACCTGAGCTGAAGGCAGACGCCCCATGACTGAGCCACCCAGGCGCCCCAAGGACACTGGTTTTCTAAGCTGAAAGATGTCTTGAGTCATTGTTGGCTAAGAACCATGTGGAACAGAGGGACTTTCTCTTTTGAAAGATATATCTAGAATTATACTTTTACCAAAAGAGGTACCTCCCAGCCTAGTTCTCTTCTCAGGTTTGGGAAGAGGGAAGGGGAGTATCTGTTGTGTTCCTTCTCATCTCAGGCAGGAGGAAATTCCTTGCCTTTCTGCTTTACACGTTCTAAAGGTGGCATGGAGGAAACAGGAGCTGATAACTACCTTATCTCTTTGAAGAGCTCAGTATGGGTTAGAATTATCAATTTTCCAAGAGAAGTGCTCAGGGTGAAACCATGGTGATGTTACACAAATTTCCCATGAACTCCTAAGAACTGATAAATTTGCTTTTCTCTAAGCCAACCATTTATTCATTTATGACCTACTGTGTTAGGATAGAAAAAGAGGTCTCACAATCTATGATATTCCCATTGCTCTTTAAAATTCCTTAAATATGAAGTGAGCCACAGTGGGTGGAACGCTGGTATAGAGTTAGAAGTCTTGGATTCAATTATATATTCATGAATTAACTAACTATTCATCAACTGTGTGACCTCAGGAAGTTTAATAAACCTCTCTGAGTAGTTACTGCCTTCATCTGTATAATGGAGATAATGGTGACTACTTCCCATGGCTATTTTGAAAATGAAAACAGATTATGTATATACAAGTATTTCTAAGATTTGCCAAGGGGCTATACACTTACATATAATGACCTCCTTTAGTCAGGAAGGGACATATAATTCTTACGACATAATTATGACATACTACCTACCCTACCCTGATGGGGCCAACTTTTAAAACTACGACTGTAATAAAAAAAAAAAATCAACCACAAAAATAAAAGGGGTGTGCTTTAAACTTTCAAATATTGGCTCACCAGAAACCAAAGGCACAAACACAAGCAAAAAAAACTGATTTGTAGTGTTTGCTGTCAGTGATGTAAATACTTCCACCATGGCCAATTTTAAGCTACCAACATGACATCACTGATGCTGCAGTTGAGCAGAGACCAAATTAGTTGCCAAAATTTAATATTTGGCAGATTTCACATACAAATTGAATTTTTGGTGTACTTGAGAAAATCTGACAATCTGGACCCATATCTCACCTAATAGCAATTGTTTCCTGGCGAATCTGTAGAATGTGTAGCTTCTTGTTATGGGACACTTTTTATTATGTCTCAAAAGATGGGGAGGAGAACTCTCTTCAGTCAGCTTCTACTGCTTAACTCTGTAATAAAAACCACATCTAAGCCAAAGGAACCCAGAAGTATCGTCTCTTTCTTTAAACAGGGAAAAGAAAAATAAGGGAGGGCAAAGTAAATAATAAGAAAACAAAATATCACAATAAATGAATCTGAGAAATAATATTAAAATAGCCTATTTTGCAACAAGCATTTTAATGAACCCACCTCATTCTCTTAATAATACAATGAGAGAGGTATGATTATTATGTCCATTTCCCAAATTCATACACTAAGTATATGGGTTGAATTGTGACTTCGCCAAAAGATATATGAAGTCCTAACCCCCAATGCCTCAGAATGTGACCCTATTGAAAAATGGGACCTCTTAAGAGGTAATCAAGATTAAATGAAGTCGTTAGGATGGGTCCTAATCCAATATGACTGGTGTCCTTATAAAATGGGGAAATGTGGACACAGAGACGTGTACAGAAGGACGATGATTAAAGAGGCACAAGGAGCAGATGATGACCATTTGAAAGCTAAGGGATGCCTGAGGCTACCAGAAGCATGAGGCAGATTCTTCCCTCGACCCTTCAGAGGGAGTTTGGCCCTGCTTGCCAACACTTCAGTGTCAGATTTCTGGCCTCCAGAATGTGAGATGATACGTTTCTGTTATACTAACCCAACCAGTTCGTAGTGCTTTGTTCTCCTACTCCGCCTCCATCTTGCTCCTCCCCCCTCCTGTAGTGCTTTGTCAATCGACTAAGTTTCAGAGAGGATTAAATAAATGGCCCTAACTCAAATGGCTATTAAATTCTCAAATTGGCTGCGATGAATTTGTTTGTGTTTGTTTTTTTTTTTAGCACATACAACGCCCTAACCTTATCTTCCCTCCTTCCCCACTCAAACACAGATTGAATTGGCCTAGTGTGACACAAAAGAGGATTCTGATGTGTTGCCAGGTTTGAGAACCAATATATGAAGTGGCAGAATGGGGATCCCAACCCATGCCCCCCTGACCCCCAAGCCCAGCTTCAAGATAATGCACTGACATTCCACATTTTATGTAGGACTTAAGAGTTTTTCTTTTACATTTGTTCTGCATCAGTACCTAACAGTATCCATTCCAACTGATTATAAAGATAAAATACTCCCCAAAAGGTTCATCCCTCTCCATGAAGACGTAACAAAATGACAATTTATAATGTATAGTAAGATAAACTCATTTCGACTTCTGTAAATGATGTGAGAAGACATCCATGTGTAAAAGAGTCACTTAATTACAGATAATCATGGAGAGCTTGTTAAGGTCTTATTCTAGTTTAGCAAACTGGTTACTAATATTGTTTGAGAGCCAGTAAAATTCCCCAGTTACTGCACATTCACACGCTCACATACCCAATAGCATTTAATCAACTATAATCCTCATTGTAATTCTGTAAACTAGTATTATTATTCCTTTTTATGAGATACCTGAAGATAAAAGAGGTTAAGTCTCGTGGCAAAGGATCCCATAAATTATAAATGGCAAGGTCAAATTTTACCCCCCAGATCTCTACTCCAAAACAGTTGCTCTCACTATAACATCTGGGCTCCCTCTATTTCATCTATTAGCAATTACAGAAACTCTCTTGCTTTACCTACCAGTTACTGCCACAGTTTCCATATCTGACTTTAAGAACATCACCCTTCACTTTGACCCATTTTTTTCATCATGGAAAGCTTGGAACTTTCTAATAGATGCACTGACTTATCACATATATTGCACTTAAACAGAAGGTTCAATATTTAAAAAAACACAGCACCTTCCATTCACAGCTGGAGACCCCAGGAAATCCCCAGCTTAAAAGGTCTCTGTGTTACTCATCCAACCTTGCATCTTTACATCTTTCTCTCCTATTTAAGGTTCTTCTATTTTAATCTGCAAAAGAAAACAATCAATTATGAAAGAGGATTATTTTGTCACAACTCTTTCACCTCCTGCTTACTCTAATTATGTGGTCTGGTAGAGAAGGAGATTAAAATGATGGCACCCAAAAACATAAAATGAATTCCAGAAGTCCAAACAATTCCCTGAATCTAATTAGTACCGTGGAAGAACAGTAAATTATTATTACCATCACAGGAAATCTCAGCCCAGATGACACTGTCAATGAAGCCTTCTTTAAATATACCCTTGTATTTCAGAGCCAGAAGTAGAAGATCTCTTACATTTCTCTTATAGCTCTTAACTGTTTGTGCTTGTACATGTATAGAGTGTGATTTATATCAGTCTCCTCCACCAAATAATGGGATGCACAAAAGTAGGAGCAGGGTCTATTTGCTCATCATTTCCTCAGTTCCTAGCACAGGGCCCAATATAAGGCAGATGCTGAATAAACACCAGCTGAATGAATTAATTCACTTATTCATTTTAAAATAGGTAAAATCTCTCCCTCCAAATATTTCCTATGCCTTCTTGTCATCATGTATGTAATCTCTGCCTTCATTTGTAAAGCATCTCTTTCTGAAAGTACACGGCATTTAACCTAATTTAAATATTTTAACTTTAATTGAATACTATATGAAAATCTGTAAGTCCAGAGAAGAGAAATAACAAATAAAAGTAATTTTACTTTAAATAACAATTAATATGTTTGTGCATGTCTTTTAAGATAAATACATGCATATGTACATAGACAAAACAAAAATCTATTATATGTTATAATATTTTTATGAATTTAATAATAGTCACAAATATATCTCTAAGTCAATGTAGATATGCATCATAATTTCTTTTTTTTTAGATTTCATTTATTTATTTGAGAGAGAGAAAGTGCACTTGTGCATGTGAGTGGTGGCGAGGGGCAGAGGGAAAGGGAGAGGGAGAGAATCTTAAGCAGATTCTGCACTGAGCAAAGAGCCCAACATGGGGCTCAGTGTCACCACCTTACCCTGAGATCATGACCCAAGCTGAAACAAAGAATTGGATGCTTAACCAACTGAGCCACCAAGGCACCCCTATGCATCATAATTTCTAATGACTGGGTAGTATCACAGTATAAAGAATTCATTTAATAACCAATCCCCCTCTCTGAGTTTTAATGAAATTTACTTCACACAATGGAATATTATGCAACAATTAGAAATGTTCCCATTTTTGGACTATTAAGTTTTATAAAACTGAATTAATTCTACATAATGGAATATTATTCAACAATTAGAAATGTCCCCCATTTTTGTCATATAGACTGTATATAATTTATCAACCATACTGTTTAGTATACTGCATTTAAACAAAAAGAAATGTGTATGGGTATATATCTTAGGACATCTTGTCAGCAGTCATCCACTGAAATTTAATGTGAATTAATATATCAGCTCCCTCAGTGTCATCTAGATAAGAGTTCAAAAATTGAGTTGGGGTATTTATGAGGCCAAGGTTGAAGGGAAATTGGAAATATTTCTGTAGGAGAGAGGGGAGGAGAGGTTTATAATCATTAGAAGAATTTTGGTTTAAAGAAAATGTCAACACCATGTGTTTCCACGTGGATCTTGAAAAATGGGTAAAAAAATGAATGATAAACTCTCTCTGCTTCGCAATTCTCATATAACAGGGTTCTGAATTAGAAAAGATGAAATTAGAAATCAGATTAATGTTTTTATATTTATTAACTGAGAAGGTCTTTACAACAACCTTATAAAGTGGGTATGGCAGAGTTTATAATCTTCATTTTAAGATAAATTAAATGAGGTTGAGAAAATGTGGTGTATATACATATAACAGAATATTATTCACCCTTTAAAAAAAAGGAAATTCTGCTATTTGCAACAACATGGATGAACCTGGAAGACATTAAGCTAAACGAAATTAGTGAGGCACAAAAAGACAAATACTGCATGATTTTACTTATATTTGGAATCTAAAATAGTCAAACCCTTAAAAAAATAGATAGATATATATAGAGAGAGAATAGAACAGTGGTTACCAGGGGCTGAGAGGTGGGAGAAATGGGGAGATGTCGGTTAAAGGATACAAACTTTCACATATAAGATGAATAAGTTCTGGATATCTAATATACTGCATGGTGACATGAGCTAATAATAATGCACTGTATTACTTGAAATTTGTTGAGATTTACATCTTCAGTATTCTCACCATTAAAAAAAGGGTAACTATGTGAGGTGATGGACATGTTAATCAGCTTGACTATGGTAATCATTTCACAATGTATATGCATATCACATCACATTGTACACCTTAAATATATAAAACTTGTTCTTGTCAATTATACCTCAGTAAAGTTGGGGGAAAATTAAATTAGTTTCAGCTGAAATAACATTAAAAATCCACCTTGTGGGGTGCCTGGGGTGCCTGGGTGGCTCAGCTGGTTGGGTGCCTGACTCTTGATTTCAGCTCAGGTCTTGATCTGGGGGTTGTGAGTTACGGTGCAGTGTGAAGCCTACTTAAAAAAAATAAAATGAAATAAAAAAATAAAACACAATAAAATAAAATCCAGCTTGTGAATGACAATGAAATCTCACATCTTTGACTACAAATATAGAATTTTTTTCATAAATTTGTCTCAAAATTTCTTTAAAGTTGTCTGAGAACCTGAAAGGGCTTGAAACTGAAAGACATTGAAAATTTTCAAGAATCATGTTTGGCATCTAGAAAAATTTTTTTTTTAAGATTTTATTTATTTATTTATTTGGCAGAGAGAGACACAGCGAGAGAGGGAACACAAGCAGGGGTGGGTGGGTGAGGGAGAAGCAGGCTTCCATCGAGCAGGGAGCCCGATGTGGGGCTCAATCCCAGGACCCTGAGATCATGACCTGAGCCAAAGGCAGACTCTTAACGACTGAGCCACCTAGGCACCTCTGGCATCTAGAAAATTAAAAAGGAAGTGACTTTAGCAAAGTTGAGAAAGTAAGAGAGAGAGGTGAATTTCTTGCAGAATTTGGGGTCCAATCCTCCTCTGACTCGAAACTGATGTCTGATGACCATTTGCAGCTGTTTTTCCTTCTTTCATCTGCACATAAAACCAAACTCATCATGGTTCTTTCACACCAGCCCACCCTCCAGACTTCTGTCGGCAGTACCATCATCCTTCCCCCGTCTCCCAGGTACCCTAACTCTTTGCTGGTTGTCATGACATAATTCAATGAGACAAATGGTATTGATCCTAAATCTTTAAGGATTATTAACACAGAGAATACAGGGGAAGGTGGGGAATTTGTTGATTTTGGTGGGAAGAACAGAGAGTTGAAGACTGAATCTTAAGATGTATTTAGGTTATGGAGGCATGTGGGAGAAGCAGAGTCAGCAAAGAAGGGACCAGATATGTTGAAGTAGGGCAAGTCACCATGGAAGGCAAGAGAAAGTTTGAAGAGGAAGAGGGTGCTTAATAGTGTTAAAAGCTATCAAGAGACTTTTAAATTTGCTGATTAAGACGTTGCTGACCTTGAAAAGTGCAGGTTCACTTAAGCGTTACATAAGAACGTGGGGTTGGGACTGGGAAATCAGTGGTGACAACATGGGGGCAGCCAATGTAGATGGCCTTGCAAGGAAAGAAATTAAGTGGTAAAATGAAGGTGGTTGCCCCAAGGCAATGAAGTGTCAAAAACAAATGTGTGTAGAGAAAACTCCAATAGAAATTAAGCTTGGCAAAATCTGATGTGCATAATAGAAATGAAAAATATAAGCCTGCGTTTTCTAATTCCCTTAATATTAGTGTTGATTTCACTGAAATCTGGATGCCATCACATAAACCATATGATTCTTTTACATAAGGAAAAATGTTACTAATTAAAATACAACCCATATCAATTGTAAGTTCTACCCTGATTTCAGAAATGCTAAAATCTGTGCGTAGATGAGCTTTAGTGTTAGCTTTATCACCTTTGTTCTCTAGTTTATGTTGCTATAAATAGCTGGCAGGGGTATATTTTTTATTTTTTATTTATTTATTTTTTAAGATTTTATTTATTTATTTGAGAGAGAGAGAATGAGAGAGATAGAGAGCACGAGAGGGAAGAGGGTCAGAGGAAGAAGCAGACTCCCCGCTGAGCAGGAAGCCCTATGCGGGACTCGATCCCGGGACGCCAGGATCATGACCTGAGCCGAAGGCAGTCGCTTAACCAACTGAGCCACCCAGGCGCCCTAGCAGGGGTATATTTTTTAATGCAAGAGTCTACCCATACATCCTCGTGTATGATATAGCCCCAGAAACATCTGGATTCTGGCAGTCCTATTACATGAATATTGTTTGAATTACAGAGTAGGTATCTGGGGTTGCTGGGCTCAAGAAAGCAGGATTATCAGTCAATAAAAGTTCTTAAGAACCTTCAACTTCTGAGTTTTCTCCATGGCCTTATTTTGGCAAATAATCTACTTCTCTCCTGGAAAAATTGCAAAGCTTTATGTTAATGCTGAAGCAGCAGCTATACCCACTTTACACAACACTGGCCACCTGAAAAACATCCCCGAAGAAAATAAGGGCTCCCGTAGACTATCAAGGCTTTTAATCTTATTTATAAAAACTCCAATTACACACTACAGAGGAACAAACTGAACATGGGTCCTTTGGCGGTTTTCCAGAGATGAAGGCAGTTTTCCCCCTGCATTTAAACTTGAAGTATACTTCCTCACAATCACTGCATGCTTGATAATAGCTGGAGACAAGTAAGCAGCTTGAATTTAAAAAGTAAAATGATTATAGTGTTTGCTGGGGGTTTGTTTGTTGTTTTGTTTTATTTTGTTTGTTTTTTGGAAGAAATCCTCTCTATTTTCCTATGGGGTTATTAGTTTTCTTGATGAAACCTGGAACTATCCCCCCAGACTACTTTGGTAATGTAATTCTTGTTGCAGTGTGGCACAGTGGTTAAAAGCAAGCATTCTAGTTGGTTGTAGGTTTGAATCCCAGTCTTGATACTACTACAGATTTGTATAACCCTAGTCAAATTACTTGTGTTAACTGATCCTTGTCATATTTAACCTCTTCTTGACTGCACTAAATGCATCATCTGGGTGGGAATAAATATACATTATCATTACTCATCATTTTAATGTTATTTTTGCTTTCACGGACTACCGAAGGAAGTTTAATATATGCATGTTCCTCAGGTTTTCTCTTTGTGGTTCTATTTTTCCCTTTCATTATCTATGTGAGCCCTCCTTTTCATCCTTTTGACTAATTCTAACATACTGTTCTTTTTACTTTTTCATGTTCTCTAATCCCCTGAATCTTGGATCAGGTGTCTATAGATGTACATTTTATGGATACCATTAACCAATGGGAGAACTTTTTATTTTGTCATGCATTCATTCAATAAAAATGTATTCAGTATCTACTACATGCCAGGATTGCACAAGACTATCAGATGCACAGACAAAAATATGACACAGCTTTAATGTCCCCAAAGTTCAGTAGGAATAGACAAATAATAACTATAAAATACCAAAATAAGTGCTAAGGAAGATTTAGCTCAGAGGAAGTTAAGAGGCTGCATAAGATGATGAATGGGAATTGACTGCCATATTTGGCAAACTGAAGATGTGGAGATGAAAACTCATTTGGAATGGAGTAAAGAAAGATGGAAGATTGAAGGAGTTTGGGCACATTTTTCAAGAAATGTTGCTCCCTTTTCTAAAGGGAAAAGGAGATATGGGGCCCTGGCTATAGGAAATTTGTAGTTAGTTTTTTTTTTTTTTAATTTTAAATGGAATATATAGTACAGCATGATAGCTTGTTTATATTCTAATGGGGACAATCCAGTGGCAACGGAAAAGTCGAAGAGGAAAGACTCAATCAGCAGGCTGGTAGGTGACAGAAGGGAAATAATTGCATGAGCAAAGTGCTGATATGTGACGGGAGGAAGTGGAGGGACTGCAGTACACAAATGGATTGTTTGCCCCTGGTTAGCAAAGACATATCATCCATGGTAAAGCGTAGGTGGGTTAGTACACTTAGTAAAAGAAAGACAAGGCAGTTTTCTCCTCATTATATCTATGTTACTTTTCAGTGAAAGAAGTAGAATCATTGAGAGTAAAAAAGAAAGAAGGATAGACAAGCTAATCATTTAAGTAGAAAGGAAAAGGTACAATTGATGGACGGTATGGGGTAGGAGTTCCAGTCAGTGTAGAGGTCCACTGAGAACTAGTATGAGACTGGTCAGAACACCTATGTATTTTTCTCAAGCCATATACTATTCCTGGTGCAGGAGTCTAATAGGTGGAGAGTTAGAATGGTATTATCAGGTGAGAGGAACAGATGAAAAAGAGGCGAAAGAGTTGAAGGCATGAGGAAGGAAAGGATTATGACAAGGACTGTAGCCATTAAACTGAGGAAGGAGGAATTGACTTGCATGGGGGCTATTGGAGATCTGAAAGTGTTAAGCAAATTCTAAGAGTGCGATTATTTGTGTGATATGGAAAGATAGGAGCAGCTGTGAGAATGTGAAATGCTAGCAACTGAGATTTGGGAAATGTCACTCCTACGGATGATAAGTTCTAGGATGCATCCAAATCCTTCAAGGGTTAGCCTCTCCCTTCAAATAACATTCCCTGCCCCTGCGCCACATGAATAAGACATAGTGATATAATTGAATAATTTGAAAAAAATTTTGCGATTTAACTCAATTGACAGATATGAAGACTGTTTCAAGGGGTTTAGAGAGAAGAGAGGTCTATGTGAGCAGTACTAAACAGGTAACTTTCCATAGAAGGGGGGGGCGCCTGGGTGGCTCAGTTAGTTAAGCAACTGCCTTCAGCTCAGGTCATGATCCTGGAGTCCTGGGATCGAGTCCCACATCGGGTTCCCGGCTCAGCGGGGAGCCTGCTTCTCCCTCTGACCCTCTCCGCTCTCATGCTGTTTCTCTCTCTCTCTCTTTCAAATAAATAGGTAAAATCTTTAAAAAAAAAAAAAGAGAAGAGAGGGGCTTTGAGGTTACTCTTGAAGGATTCTTATACTGGGGAAGTGATACCAGATAGAAGAAGGGCATCCACATAGGATAGGATAAAGAACACGAGAGAGATGCCAGAGGAAGCTCTCAGGTTTTCCTCTGTGTTAAGAAAATGTTACGGTATCTGAGTTTGTCCCAAGTCTCAGAGAAAAGTATCCAAGAGAGCAGGGCTTCTTGGCAATGACTTAATTATCTAATCTTCATTAGAAACCACCTCAGAACAGAGGGAGGGTAAACAGACAGACTCCCACCTCCTCCCACCACTGCTCATTGAAGGCGTTATTCATAGATTAAAACCCTTTTTGGCTGTGGCCTCAGAGTTGGGCTGTCTAGGAATATGGGAATATGGTGTTCAACGTCATAAGCTATTTTTTATCTGTTTCTGAATTTATTTTTATGTTTTCTACAACATTTGTAGTGAGAGAGCCTCTAGCAGGTTACTAAGTTTCTAAATGGAAGTAGTCTTCACTAATGATCTTAAAATTAACCTGGGGTAGTAGGGCTTTAAAATCATAGATATTAGGGCGCCTGGGTGGCTCAGATGGTTAAACGTCTGCCTTCAGCTCGGGTCGTGGTCCCGGGGTCCTGGGATCGGGTCCCGCATCGGGCTCCCTGCTCCTTGGGAGCCTGCTTCTCCCTCTGCCTCTCTCTCTCTCTCTCTCTCTCTGTCTCTCATGAACAAATGAATAAAATCTTAAAAAAAATCATAGATATTAATATTCCCCTACTTTGTGATGAAAGCAATCCATGCCATGCCATGTATTTAAGAAATGTTGCCACACCAATCCAGTGATGGTTTTCATTCATAATTCCAGTGGTCAACCACTTCAGGGAAAAGATGCCATTCTATTTTTAAATAATAATGTTAATAAATATTAATAGCACTATTCCTTACAGTTGCTTGAGGTTTGTTTGTTTTTTAATATTAACTATAATAGGCCAAGTAGAAGGCATAATTTATGTGAAAGGAAGATCAACTTGCCTAGGGCCACAGAAAATGTAAATGAAAGAATTTTAAGAGATATTTAGCATACTGCAGGTTCTAGGCAAGGTTCTATGTAGTTTCCCATACCTAATAATCACTCTATCAACCCTGTGAGGAGAATATTATTAGCCATATTTTATAGATCAGGAGACTGAGGTTCAGCAAGATAAGCAACAAAGCATGTAAGTAAATTTAAGTTATCTGAGCCTAATCCCAATATTCTGCCCACTGTATTATACTGCCCCTTCCTTATAATCATATTAAGTATAAAAACATTTATTAGGCACTAATTATATGCCATTTCTTTGTCTAAGTGGTTGATGTATTTTTTATCTTATTCCCACCGTAACGTCCCTATGAAGGTAACACCCCTGGCTAAAGTGCACAGATTCAGAACATAGGATGTTCAAGGTCATACGGTTGATTGGCAATGGAGCTAGAGTTTAAATACTGACTTTAGAACCAAAGTTCTTTGTTAGTATACTTTGCTGCCTTTTATAGGGTGGTGAAAAGCAGATTCAAGGTATTCAGCCCTTATTCAGGTGATATCTCTCTGATAAGGTGAGGGGAAAATCCATTCTCTTGAGAAATCAGCAAGCACACACTGAAACCTTACCAGTAGTTGCAGAAGACAAAACAAGTTTAAATTTTTCTATATATTATCACCACCCACAACAAGGGCACTTCAATTTTTGCTTCACATTCTATCCTTAATTCATAATTTTAAGAGCCTCAATTATGGATTGCTTTCTATATGTGCCTTAGAACATGCTTACTTAGCACTTTACATAAAATATGTCATTTAATCCCCATTTAATAATTTAAGCCTATCCGATCTATGATTTCTTTATGTGAATCAAGGAAGCAGTCTACAAAGCTCAAAAAACTCCAATAGGAACTAACCTAACTGGTTATGGGGAACAAAACAATTCTGGCCCATAATGCTTTGGAAACTAATTATCTTTTCCTTTATACTGACACCACAGTTTAGAGATTATTCAGCAGTCACTTGGTGAAATATAATGCATGGTTTTGACCCAAATGTGGAAAGTATACTATGAAAAGAAACCCCGTGTACTGTCTTTGTGCAAAAGAAGGTTCCCTTGACAGTGTGAGTGGATGAAACACTAAATAAATATTTAGGCTGTTGCCCATGATCAGAATTGGGGGGATGAAAAAAATAATAAAGCATACAATCTAGAAGGAGGTAAGAGGCCACAAACTGTCTTAATGTTTGTCAAAAGATCGTTCCTTTGTATCAAGTTGTTGCTAGAAGTTGTCCTGCCAGGACTGCATGTCCCAGCACTTCCTGCATCCAGATCTTGCCAATGAAATGTGAGCCGAGGTAATGAATGTCATTCTGCGCTGGGGTGATTAAGAACAGAGCCTTCCATACCCTCTTCTCAGTCTTCCAGCTATATTTCAAAGTCTTTGAGGCCTTTGGAAATGGCAGAGTCAGGACATAGAAGAAGTGTGGGCCCCTAATTCAGTTCATGGAAAAATGCCCTCAGCAAATCTGAAACACCATATTGGATTATTATGTGAACAAGAAATAAACCTTCCTTTTATGTCAAGTCACTAACAAATAGAGATTTGTTGTTACACCAACTCGTATTACCCTCACTACTATAATGTAGAAATGTGAATTTTTTTTATTTCATTAAGAACAGATGTTGCATTGTGCAGTCAATTATCTGTTGTCATTGGAGTTTTGCATCATGACTACACTGGAGAAATCCACAGGGAACCGTGAAACTTCATTTTCTCCATAAGGATGTTGGTAGTAGAGTAACACAGGAAGGAAAGTCATTTGGTACCATTAATTCAATTTGGTATGCTCACAAACTCCCAATTTCCAGTTAAGATGTACATTTACATTTACCCTTTTATCTGAAATGCTAAAAAAAAAAAAAAAAAGCAGAACATATGAAATGAATTTTTAAGAAATTAGGTATCTATCAGGCAATGAAGGTCAGTGATCCCTAAGAGAGAGAACAAATGGTGTGAGCCCTATGATTGCCCCAGATTACTGCATTAATAGAATTTTCAGACCACAGGGCAGGGAGAGGAAATAAGGCAGAGGCTGGCTGACTCCTTGAGCTGAAGATACAGAGATGAGAGCCTGGAGAAATCAAGGCCATTAGAGTTCACAGGACAGAATGCCAGAAAGGAGAGAGAGCTGCACATAGAGGGACCTCCAGAGATCTATAAAGGGTCCTTCTTAAGTGTTTAGCAGTGTACTGATTACTACATGCATGTGAAAAAACCACCAAGCATGAAAAGAATAGTTCAAAGGGATTAGAGGTAACAGTGCCTGGTGCACACAGGACCCAGTTTAGCTAATCTCATAATTAACGAGCTACTGGACAGAGGACTTGGAAGAGTCTAGCCTTGGTGTGTTGAACAATTAGACCTATACTAAATGTGACTCTGGTCCTTCCTAACAATACCTAAAAACAAGACCAGAAAGAATAAAACTGTTTCATGTAACATAACTTCATCCCAGGGCAAAGCTCCAGAATATTTGAAACCTAAGATTCAGAACAGATTAGAGTAATTGAAAACATGTAGCAAGATAATAGGCTTAAACATAACAATATCAGTAACTGCTTGTTAAAGAAAGCTGAGGGGTTAAAGTGGATTTCAGAGCATGGAATATTACCCGAAACAAAAAAGATCATTTCATAATGATAAAGGGGTCAATTCATCAAAAGGACGTGATAGTTCTAAATGTCTATGCAAACAGACAAAAAGAGCTACAAAATGCATGAAGCAAAATAATCAAAAGAATAAGTAGATAGAAAAATCAGTAAGGATATATTAGACTTTTACAACATTGTCAACTAACTTGCTAATTGACATTTATAGAACTCTTCATCCAACAATAGTGGAACACATACTGAAGTGCATTTGGAACATTCTTCACTATAAGCCATATTCTGGGCCATAAAACATCCTCAAAAAATTTAAAGGGCTTCAAGTTCCACAATTTAGAAATAAATAAAAGAAAGGTCTCTGAAAAAAAATCTCCAAATATTTGTAAACTTTAACACACTTCTAAATAACCCATAGGTCAAAGAATGAATCAAAAGGGAAATTAAAAACTGTTTAGAACTAAATGTCAATGAAAACACAACCCATCAGTATTTGTGGAATGCCACTAAAGCAGTACTTAAGAGGAGATTTATAGCAGCAAATACCTATACTGGAGAAAGAAGAAAAATATTTCAAATCAATGACTTCAAGTACCACATTAAGAGGCTAGAAAAGAGAAAATTATACGCAACGTCAGCTTAAGAAAGAAATAATGAAAATCAGACTGAAATCAATAATACAGAAAAAAATAATACATAAAATCCATGAGATCAGAAGTTGATTAAAAAAAATAAAATAAAATAAGGGCGCCTGGGTGGCTCAGTCAGTTAAATGTCTGCCTTCAGCTCAGGTCATGATCCCCAGGGTCCTGGGACTGAGTCCCTCATCGGGCTCCCTGCTCAGCAGAAAGTCTGCTTCTCCCTCTCCCTCTACCCCTCCCCCTTGCTCATGCTTTCTCTAGTGCTCTCTCTCACTCTTTCTTTCAAATAAATAAAATCTTTAAAAAAATAAACATAAATAAAAATAAAATAAAATAAATAAAATCGATAAGTTCTAGTCAAAGGAATCTGGAAAAAAAAAAAAAAAAGACAAGACACAAATTACCGCAATCAGAAATGAGAGAGGTAGCATAATTAGATTCTACACATATTAACTGTTCAATAAAAGAACATTAGGGATAGTATTTTTACCAACAAATTGATACCTTAGAAGAAAGACAAAAGTTACCACAGCTCACTTAAGAAATAGAAAATCTGAATAGATACGTATCTATTAAAGAAATCAAATGGAGAAAAAAAGATCTCACAATTAAAACTACAGGTGAGATGACTTCATTGGCAAATTCTACCAAGTATTAAAGACAGAATCAATACCAATTCTAAACAAACTCCAGGAAATTGAAGAGGAGGGAATACTTGCCAACTTATTCTGTGAAACCAGCATTACTCTGATATCAAAATGAGAAAAAAAGGGCATTATAAGAAAATAAAACTACACATCAATATCTCTCATGAATACAGATTAAAAATTCTAAACCAAATTTCAGAAAATAAAATCTAACAATACATAAAAAGCATCATATATCATCTCCAAATAAGTTTATTCTGAAAATACAAGGCCTGTGTAACATTTGGAAATTAACCAATGGAATTTAGTATATTAACATACTAATAGACAAAAGGCATATATAGTTGATCCTTAAACAACATAGATATGAACTGCATGGATCCACTTATACATGGATTTTTTAAAATATTAATATAGTACAGTACTCTAAATGTATTTTCTTATTAACATTTCCTTTTCTCTGGCTTACTTTACTGTAAGAATATTATATGTAATACATGTAATATATAAAACATGTGTTAATTGACTATGTAATCAGTAAGTGTTCTGGTCCGTAGAAGGCCCAAATTGATCAATAAATTCAATGCAATCCCAAACAAAGTACAACAGGTGATACTGTCAAAATTGACAAACTGATTCCAAAATTCATTTGGACATGCATAGTACTCAGGATAGACAAAATAATCTTAAAGAAAAAAGTTAAATGGTTGTTATTATGCAACTTCAGTACTTATTATAAAGCTAAAGTAACTGAGAAGTGTGGTATTGACATAAAGATAAACAAATGAACCAATTTACAGAGTCTGTAAATTGACCCACAACAGTTTTTTGACATAGGCGATTTAATGGAAAAAGGAAAGCCTTTTCAACAACTGTGCTGGAAAAAATGTATTTCCATATGCAAAATAGTGAACTTCAATCCATACCTTACACCACATAAAAAATCAACTCAAAATAGACTACAGACCTAACTGCAAGTCATAAAACTACAAAGCATTTAGATCAAAACATAGGAGAAAATCTTGGGACTTTGGTTTTAGGCAAAGATTTCTCAGACACCATACCAAAAACATGATCCATAAAAGAAAAAAATAATAATTTGGACTTTAAAAAATAAAACACTTCTGCTTTTTGAAAGTCCTGCTAAGAGAATGAAGAGATAAGCCTCAGCCTAAAAAAAATTTTTTTGCAAAGCATATATCTGATAAAGGATTTACCTTTAAAATATGTGAAGCATTCTCAAAAACTCAAGGAAGCAACAATAACAATTGAACAAAGATCTGAACAGATACATTATGAAACAAAGATGTATGGCTGACAAAAAGTAATCTAGAGATAATCAAAATCATTAGTCACTAGGGAAATACAAATCAAACAACAAGATATCACTACACACGTTAAAATGGCAGAAATTACTATACAAAATTTGGGGGGAATGTAGAAGAATTATAACTCTTTCAGAATGTAGAAGAATTATAACTGTTTCACATTGTTGGCGGAAATGTGACATGGTACAACCACTTTGGAAAACAGTTTGTCAATTTCTTTAAAAAGTTAAGCATACCATTACCATAATGATCCACCATTCCAGTCTTACATATCTACCTGAGAGAAGTGAAAGTATGCACCCATACAAAGACTTGTACATAAATATTCATAGAAGCTTTAGTTTCAAAAGCTGAATTAAGTGGAAATAACGCAAATTCCCATCAACAACTGAATGGATAAACAAATTATGGTATATCCACACAATGGAATACTATTTAGCAATTAAAAGAAATAAATTTTTGATACATGCAATAACATGGATAAATCTGAAAGTAATTATGCTGAGTGGAAGAAGCCAGACAAATACTGACTTTATGAGTCCTTTCTTTTTTTTTTTTAATTTTATTTATTTATTTTACAGAGAGAGTAGGAGAGCACAAGCAGGGGAAGCAGTAGAAGGAGAGGGAGAAGCAGGCTCCCCTGCTTGTGCTCTCTCTCTCTCTGACAAATAAATAAATAAAATCTAAAAAAAAATATATGTAAATGGATGAATATGCAAATACAAGTATGAACAAATGAATGAACAGACTGGAATATACAGAGAAAGAAGCCATTATTTCCATATCAAGACCATCTAAAATACTCCATTGACTCTAGAAAGACTTTTTGAAGTTACATTGAAATGTGGGTGAAATCAGTTCAAAATCATTGATAATAGAGTTAAGTCAAATGGTTAGTGTATAAAGCCAGCAGAAAGAGCTTGTTTTGTTCTTGTTCCTCACTTTCTCTCCATAAACCTTACTGGCTGAGGCAAAACACCAACCTAATTTGAATTGCCATTTTTTTGTTCAAAGTGTGTTACCTTCCTACTGATTGTGTTAAGTGATAGACAAAGAAGTTCTCAGTATGAAAAGTCTGTTTTCAGCTCCTTTTCAGCTGTAGGTTTAGTCTAGCTAAGAAAGGGTAAAATAGAGAAATCTGCCATTTGGAGTATTACTTTGAAAGTTCCTCAAAGCTATTTAAAGTCACATACCTAAAGCAGAGGGCCCAACCATTCTGCTTAGGTATATAGTTGTGAATCTAATGTTTATAAGTGGGACACGAGGCAATGATCCTTTTAGCCCTCGGGGCTGCCAGGTGAAGCCTGGGTTGTCTAAAATCCTGGAGCTCTTCACATTCAACCATGAGTAGCATCTCTGGGGTTTCCCAGGAAGGTGGCCCTAGAGAGGCAGAGTCTGCTAGAGGGTCAAAGTGGTCCAAAGTGCAGGCACAATGAGAGATATCCACACCCATGGGTTCACTACAATTTGCTCAACATTCAACCAACTGGGCAACAATTTTTGTAGCAGCTAGCTACACAGTATGCCAATGCTTATCGTGAAAGAAAAAAAAAAAGATTGTAGGATTGCTGGAAGAACTCAGGTTCTAGGGCATGCGTACAACATGTCAGGGGTGGAAGTTCAGGGAGAACTTGTCAGCATGGTTGTAGGTAGTAGCTCCATATCTCTGCCTTTACATAAAAATGATATGACTGCCTCACAGATGTGGGTACTTTAACACAGCAGGGCCTCCCACCATAATTACTGTGACATACTTATAAAAGTAACAACAAATTGGATTGAATTCAATCTCATACACACTGTAAGATGACGTTTCAATAATTTTTTCATGTGAAAGAAAAAAGAGAGAAACTAGATTCTTTTTTTTTAAGATTTTATTTATTTATTTATTTGAGAGAGAGCTGAGCAGAGAGTGACAAGCAGACTTTGCGCTGAGTGTGGAGCGCGATCCCAGGACCATGAGATCATGACCTGAGCTGAAACCAAGAGTCTGATGCTTAACTGACTGAGCTACCCAGGTGCTCCGAGAAAAACTAGGTTCTTTAAAAATAATCAACTCTTGAAAATTTTTGAATAGTTGTAAAAATGATTAAAATTTTCTTGCTGAATGTGATTATCAAAAATTGGAAGGTAATATTAAAACATCTTGATTAGAATTACAATCATCACTTAAAATATAAAATCTGATGGAAAAACTTGTTTGTGGAAGCAAGCACACATTTCTCAATAAAAAACGTGAAAACATTATTTGAAAGTTTTATATAAATTAGATATTTAAAATCTACCTAAATACTTTGCATTTTATTGTAGTTGTTTATTTTTTTAAAATTTTTATTTACATTATAGTTGTTTTATTTTTATTTTCATTGTTTAATTTAAAGAAGGATATAGAGTTTTTACCAAGCTCCATTTTGATCCCCCCCAGATTACCCTAGTGTGGCCATACAACTATCATGTTATAAGTGTGCCAGAATGTGAACCAGTAGGTGTTAGTACCCTAATATATGAGCAACATATTAATATACACAACTAGACACTCTGTTTTAGATTTGAAGGGGGCAGAAATCAGAAGACACCCTTAGCTGTTGATTAGGTAAACACTCAATTTTAGACTATATATTCCCCCTAGATGACACAAGCAAAAAATAAATACCAGGATAACAATGGGATTTGAGATCTGTAATTTCATCTGGCAATGTAGTCCTTAGGGAAGCAATCACCAGTGTTTGAAGCACTAATTGCTTACCACGGAGCTTTTTGACATGGGATAGAAATTAATTTCATATAGCTCAGTATTGTAAAACTTACATTACATGACCCATGCAAAATCTAAAGATTTATAAATATGGAATAGATATGTTTTCCGTTTAAAAGTTGTATCCATCTATCACTCTGAGCTGAAAATAACAATGCAAATAACTCTGGTTTTAAAAAATTCCGAGTGGTGGGGGGTGGGAAGGATTGGGTGTCTGGGTGATAGACATTGGGGAGGGTATGTGCTATGGTGAGCACTGTGAATTGTACAAGACTGATGAATCACGGATCTGTACTTCTGAAACAAATAATGCAATATATGTTAAGAAAAAAAGAAGAAGAAGATAGCAGGAGGGGAAGAATGAAGGGGAGTAAGTCGGAGGGGGAGACCAACCAGTAGAGACGAAGGACTCTGAAAAACAAACTGAGGGTTCTAGAGGGGAGGGGGGTGGGGGGATGGGTTAGCCTGGTGATGGGTATTAAAGAGGGCACATTCTGCGTGGAGCACTGGGTGTTATGCACAAACAATGAATCATGGAACACTACATCCAAAACTAATGATGTAATGTATGGTGATTAACATAACAATAAAAAATTATAAAAAAAAATTCCAGGTACTTAATGTTTGCTACTATTTGTTCCTTCGCCCACTTTTTTTTAAAAAAATCTTATTCTATGAAGTCAAGCCAAAGTATTCTGTATTTGAAGAAACAGATTTATTGATTGATGGTGATGTAGATGAATCATACAATGAGGACGTAGGACAACTAAACATTTCCGATTAAAACTATTTTATAGATTTTTTGTTTGTGCATGGATCCAGTCACTTTTCTTACTTGAGCTAGAGTTTCCTCATCTCTACAATGAAGGTTTACATTAAGTATTTATTGAGTTCCCACTGAGCATCCTGTGATTTTTGTTACCTTGTATGATTTGTTGTGGAAAAATAAATAAATGTGTAGAATGTTACAAGTATTTATTCTCATTATAAGTTCAAACATGGGGTGGAGGAATTTAGTTTATACACTGAGTTCTTTTGACTTTATGCCATGCTACCTACTAATAAATAAACACCAAGTGCCCTGATGGTGATTCTATAATATTATGGGATGTGAATACATTTTGGGATTGAGAGCTTAGATTGACCTCCCCCCTGTTTATGGGACAACTTTCTGATTTGTCATCTGTACTGTCTCCTATTATCTCCAGTCCCCTTCCTTTCTTTGCCAGCCAGACTTTTTTTTTTTTTTTAACATTGAGAAAAACCTTCACGGTACAGGATTTCCCAGAAGTAACCCACATTTGAACATCAGAATTCCAATTAAGAAACTCAGGAATGGGCCACACTCAGCACTCCCTGCTGACGTATTCTCCCCATCTCGCTCCTTTCTTCACTGTCTTGTGATTGAAGGGATTTTTGGCAGTGGTGTCAATGCCTGTCTTTCCTAGGCTGTCTTATTATTTTTAAATCCTCGACAAGCCTACCACAGTGATCTAGCTCTTTCCACGTTATAGGCGCTCAAGATATATTTGTCAAGCTATCACATCTCTCTCAATTTCTCTAGACTGTAGGTCCTTAACTACAGACCCTAGGACAAGTGGGAGAAAAAGGAATGGAGCTGCAGCTGGCCTGGCATAAGCTACAGACTTTTACTTACACAGCTTTGTGTATTAATTCTGGATAAGCACATGATAGAATGTCATACTTGTGAGTTTTGTCAGGTGTAGTGATGGTGGGAAAGAGGTTCGTAGTAGCTATGCTAGACCATATTGCACTATAAAACATCTGATAAATCCAAGCAATTCAGTTCAAAATGGTCAATTAAGGGGAAAAATGCAGTCATTTAACTTGATAATTCTACATGAACATTAAGTCCAACAGAGACTCCATTGAAATGAAAGCTGAACGGAATGGAATGAAAGTGGAAAAAGATTCTCTTTAAAGTCCCCTACCTGGGGCACCTGGGTGGCTCAGTCGTTAAGCGTCTGCCTTCGGCTCAGGTCATGATCCCAGGGTCCTGGGATTGAGCCCCGCATCGGGCTCCCTGCTCTGTGGGAAGCCTGCTTCTCCCTCTCCCACTCCCCCTGCTTGTGTTCCCTCTCTTGCTGTGTCTCTCTCTGTCAAATAAATAAATAAAATCTTAAAAATAAAATAAAATAAAGTCCCCTATCTGATTTCTCTTAGCTCTAAATACATGGGTAGCAGTAAAGCAGACTGCTTGGGCCACTGTACTCACCTGATCTTGGAGTCAGAAAGTCTAATCTGTGCACTGGCTGAACAGATGGATAACTGTGTGATCAGAGGCAAATTTCTAACTGTTCTCTTCCTCAGTGTCTTCATCTGTAAAATGGGGATATGACTGGTACTTACTTATTAAGAGCTTCATGAGGATTAAACTAACCCATGGACAAGAGGCATATCATCTACACAGTAGGTGCTCAATACGGTGCTTATGTTGTTTTGTTGATAATGACCATGACAACCATGATGCCGTGTGTCTATTTTTATGATTATATTGTGATTATACATAATACATGTTACACCTCTGTGTTCTCAGATTAGCACAGCCTCCCCTTGCAAACCACCAAATGGTTCACCAAGTACCAGTGTTTCTATCAGCTCGTTCAGAAAACATCTGTGTTAAATTGAAAGCAAACACTGAATTAAGTGTTTAGCACTGAAGCATGCCTGGTGCTAGAAGGTACTGCCTCCACGTACTTCCTGGTGGAAGGGAACTTTCAACGGTTGCCAGTCATGACCATTCCCTGAATTCAAATTAACCTGAAAGATCCTCAATAGTTTAGATATGTTTAGCTCAATATTCGAGATTATTTATACCTGGGATGTATCATGTCAAAAGAAACCAACAATGGAGCCAGTGATTTGGGGTTTCCAGCTGAAGCTACAGGAGTTCTTTTCTGTAAATACTGAAAATCAGCCAAGTTCAATTTGTTTAAGACATTCAGGTTAACACTCTGCTTTTTCAAAGCACTCCAAGAACCACCAAGATATTCTGAATCATTTATTTCATCATTTGATGAGGTACACTACTTCATCATTTGATGAGGTACATTCCCCAATTGTATAACACAGGAAAATATTTAATCAGAGAAGCAGCTAGAAGTGATTTGTGATAATTGATTTTTAATGGCTCAATCTCAAATCTAGTTTCAGTTCTTGTGCTACATGAGAGATTTTTCAGATTCTTGCTATGAATGCTTAGCAGAAGACAATAAAAACCATGACTTCCTCACTTTTTTTTTTCATGTTTCATTATAGCCCTAAGTAATATGTTCAATATTCTCTTGGAAATACATAAAGCACTTTACGTGGTATAGTCATCATTTCCTTCTGATTAAAATGCCCAAATGACCAAGAATTAATTGTAATAAAATCATTATGGATATGTCCAAACAGTGTGTACAGAGATGTTTACTAGAGCACTGTTTACAATTTTGAAAATGAAAACAGTGTGAGTAGATATATCTGTCTGTGTATGAAACAAAGAAGAGTTGAAAGAAAAAATTACGAAGTATTTACTACTATATAGACTACCATGCAACCATTGAAATAATGATGGAAAAACTCAAGACTGTTGTGAACAAAGGGGCTCACAATTCTTTTAAAAATTAAAATAATAGGGGCTCCTGGGTGGCTCAGTCATTAAGCGTCTGCCTTCAGCTCAGGTCATGATCCCAGGGTCCTGGGATCGAGCCCCACATCAGGCTCCCTGCTCAGCAGGAAGCCTGCTTCTCCCTCTCCCACTCCCCCTGCTTGTGTTCCTGCTCTCGCTGTCTCTCTCTGTCAAGTAAATAAATAACATCTTTAAATAAAAATTAAAATAATAATACACACACCAGTATTAGATTGGGGAATTTAGTCATTGTTCTGGGTTCAACCAGGAGGGAAAAGCCACATAGTAATTTGAGCATGGAAAGTAAAATTAAAAAAAAAAAGTATTAATTATGACAGGATTAGGGTAATAAGGGCACAGCTGGTGATGAGTAAAGAGAACTCTAATATATATACAAATAGCAGATAGAAGGAATAGACACTAACCCTCCCACTGAGAAGGAAGCTCTCCTTCCTCCTCACAGGACTGGAGTCAAGACTAGAGACAGCATGACCATGGATTACTGGATGGTAGAGAAGTTGCTATGATGCCTCATGGGGGAACTTTCTGGAAATATGCCCTCTGTAACTTGCTGGAAATCCACCTTCTACAATTCCAGGGATATCTATTCATGGTGAGATTTCTCACTGGAGGCACACCACTGCAAAACTTGTTGATAGGAGGTGCTGGGGGAAGCTGCTGGCTGCCAGGTACTGCTGTGCACTGTGGGAGCTGGACACTGAGGAGGCTCTCAGTGCTGTAGGAGCTGGGTGTTGGAAGATCCTTGAATGCTGAAGGAAACTGCATACACTGCAGAGCTGGGTACGGGGAAATTGGCAGGTATTGTAGGAGTGGGACACTAGAGAAGCCACCAGGAGACTTCCAAGGAAGCAAATCCTTTCTCTGCAATGTCCTGTCGGTGCCATCTATTAGTAAAGGCTAAAATCACTCCAGCTGGTAAAAGAAAAACTGTTTAAAGAGCCCATATCTATTTTCACAGAGCAGGTAAAAAAGAGTGAATTTAGGGCTGAAAGACAATCAATTTTAAAAACTGGCACAAACAGTATATATTAAATTGCTAACAATGGATCTCTTTGGGTGTGAGATTATAGGTTAATTTCACATTTTTCTTGGAGCATTGCCATATTCCTGCAATGTAAATGTAAATAAATAGATTTCCTTTGTAAAAAAAATAAAATTATAAACTCAGCTACCCAGTGAACTTACTATTCATTTAATAACGTTTATTTTTTACTTAATTACTCACAGTATAAAGCATAAGTACAAAGTGCAGTGTGGATGCTGCATATTTAAGGGAATAATCACTCAGTCTTACTCATTTTATGGAATCAAGAATAAAGGATCACTGAATGGTCTATCGACTTCTCTCCCATTCTATTATCCAAAATAATCCATCTAACAGGAGGAATAATGTGGATCAAGTTCTAGTTCTCCAAATAAACTATGTTTAATGTATGTTCTAGGTATATTGGTTAGTGTGCTGTGGGCAGGGGGAAGGTGGGTACAAGGTGAAATACTTTTGGGAAATGATCAATGAGCTAAAAAGAATAGGCTTACCTATTACTGAGCTTCTCAGGATATGTAAAATGCTGATGTGCATTGAGAACCTGAAGAGGGGTGGTTAGCCTCATGACCCTTTTCTTTTTTTTCTTTTTTTTTTTAAAGATTTTATTTATTTATTTGACAGAGAGAGACAGCGAGAGAGAGAGAACACAAGCAGGGGGAGTGGGAGAAGGAGAAGCAGGCCTCCCGTGGAGCAGGGAGCTGGATGCGGGGCTCGATCCCAGGACCCTGGGATCATGACCTGAGCCGAAGGCAGACGCTTAACGACTGAGCCACCCAGGCGCCCCTGCCTCTTGACCCTTTTCAATGCAATTCTACATGGGGGCAAGAATGTCAAGGTTTTAAGGAATGAATCAGTGGAGGAAAAATGAAAGAAACTGCCACAAACCAATGGGTTAAATTAATCAACACTATTATTTTAACTATATTTCAAAAAGAAGGCACAGAGATAGGGTAGACCTGTTTTTTTTTTTTTTTTATATGTTCAAAGGAGCTGATACGTGTTCAGAGACGGGGCTGGGTACACCAGCTTTCCTTCTATTTCTCCAATTATTCTCTCTAAAGTTTCTTGGGAGCCCAGTTTGATAGCCTAATTACTAACTGTTGGAGCTCATCAAAATGCAGCTCTTGGCCCTTTTTTTCTGTCCTTGGGTAGTCTTACCCATGACCACAACTTTGGTTTCCACCTGTATATCAAAGACTAACCTTTGTCTTCATAGCAACCTCACCCATATCCATATATATCCATTTACTTACTCAATATCTTCAAGCTTTGGGGCATCTCAAACACACATCAAACTCAACATGTCTAAGATAAAACCAAATATATCAACCCTTCCACCCTTAAAAAGGTTGATCATCTTTCAATATTCCTTTTTCACAGAGTAGGATATAAACATTATGTGAGGCTAACATCTAGGGGTCCTCCTTGAAAACCCTTCACTAAATCAAACTTCACCAAGTCCTATTGCTTTAATATACCCTAAATATTTGTCTAATCTTGTATATCTCACTTTTGACTGTCCACCATCCTCATTTAGACTAGATCATCTCTCACCTGCATTGCATTAACCTAATCTCTCCATCCACTCTTTCCTCCCCCATCTCTCTTCTCCACAATACCATCAGTCAAATCTCTTCCAAAGATATAATCAGTCAAAAACAAACAAACAAACAAACAAACAAACAAACAAACACCACAAAGATATAGCTAGTCATACCCCCCACCCCCTGCAGAGACCTACAAATACTCACCTACACTTAAAATCCTTCAACATCATCATACTAAGTTTAGGGTAAGTATCACAGGCTCTAATATGAACTAACCTTGGATTGTAATTATATATTCTCTAGTTAATTTTCTTTTTCAATATTGGTTTCTCTCAATACCATTAAATTCCAGGAGGGCAGGGGACAGTTGCTATTGTTGCTTACTACTGTATCTTCCCTCAGCATGATCCTGACACAGAAGTGACATTAAAAAACAAAAGCTTGTTGAATAAGTGAAAAGAAATGAATGAATCAATGTCACTGTGTGTCTCTTAGTAAACAGACTTTCTCATGGTTCATTCATTTATTCATTCACTCCACAGATATTTATTGAGTACCTATTATGTCCTATATATATGCTATAAGTTTATTTTAAGATGTTGCATCCTAGTGAATGAATAAATAATAGATTGCAATCAGGCTAGGACATAATCACTGAGTGACCCTATCCTGGTTTTTGTAGAAAGAACCATGGTATCCACTGGCAGACAGGAAGAAGGATTCTCCCCAAACTCAGAGTGAGTTTGCCAGCCACTCGCTGGCACTGGCTTACCTCTGAAAACTCCTTACCCTACCCAGTTAGCCTCAACCTTGTGCTTACTTCATTTTGCACCTTGATCTTATTGGCTTTTTCTATATATACTCCTTCAGCTGAAAAAAAAAAGTTTGTAAGTCTATGTTTCCTGTCATTTATATTGACTAATAAATAAAATAGTTACAATTCTGGCTTAATCTTTCCTGAATAATGGTATCATTTTGGCACAGTTTTGTACCTGACTTTGAGAATGACTAACAGTGTTTTTGTTTATTGACATTTTTTTTCTAAAATGACACATTTGCTAAAATGTAGCCTGTTTGATTATAAAATAGGTATTAGGCACAGAATTAATCTTTATTTTTTCAGGAAGAGGATGAACACTTCTGGTCTGATCTTGTAAGCCAAGGCTTGCAGTTACTTTGTTTCTCCCTGCTCCTATTTTAGTTTGATCTGAAGCAAGTTGCAAGATGCATTTTACATCAGTGGCCTCCTGCACTCCAAATAAAATAAGGGCTGAATATGGCACTGACTTCACATAAATTCTTCCATTTTAATTTAAAATTCATTGGATAGCTTTCATTTTAAAGTAAGCAGCATCCATTTGATTTAAACACTATTTCTGCTTCTATCTGTACATGACATATGGATTCATACAGAACTGCAATAGTGTTAGGATCCAATTAGAGCCTGGATATGCTCCGGATTTACCAACCCAACAACAAAACTCTTCTTTGCACCTGATTGAGTCAAGGTGAATGAGCATGTTTGGGGGGAATTTTAGAGGCCTATGCAAAGCACTACAGCTGTCTTAAGTGCTGTAATATAATTATAAAAAGCTTTTTTTTTCTTTTTTTAGTGACTGTTGCCTTTCTGCCTTACTTCCTCTATTTTGTTAAACTCCATGTTATGCTAAATGTGATTTAAAGAAAAGTTTTGTCCCATGCTTTCTTAATTTATCCCTCCCTTCCTTCATCTCTACCTTCTATGTATAAATAAACAAACAAATCATCAAGCCAAAAAACTTCAGCTTATTTCTAAAAAGGTTTCAACAGCAAAGGGACATGTTACCTCCTGCTACAATCAATATACCTAACAATTTATCACTGAAGCTGTAAGAAATTTAGTGGCATACCTAAAGCCATCTTTTAAGTCTCCTTTGCTGTACTAGTCATGATTTTTCCTTTATTATCCCCAAGTCATATATTTAAATCTAAAAAGCCAAATGCAATTTTGTTCCTCTAAATTATTCTACTATAACCCCATGCCCCCTAACTGTAGAAGATGCTTGAGTCATTCCAGAAGACTTGTGGTCACATAATCCCCATTGACCCTTTTGCAAATGGACCACGAGTTTCCATCAAGATCACTGCATCACATCAATTAGTGGGTATATCCAGTAAAAAACAGTATAAAGAGTTAACATTAAGAATATCCTTAAAGGAGGGCACCTGGGTGGCTCAGTTGGTTGGGCGACTGCCTTCAGCTCAGGTCATGATCCTGGAGTCCCAGAATCGAGTCCCACATCGGGCTCCCTGCTCAGCGGGGAGTCTGCTTCTCCCTCTGACCCTCCTCCCTCTCATGTTCTCTGTCTCTCATTCTCTCTCTCACAAATAAATAAAAATCTTAAAAAAAAAGAATATCCTTAAAGGAAAAGCCTAACTGTATGTCCTCTGAAGGCAAAATATTCATTATATTTATTTTAAAATGCTTTCAGGGCCATGCAATAGGTACATGCTGATATAGCTGGAATTTAATTAAAAAAACTTTAATGGTAGAATGTATCTTTCAAAACACATAGCACAAGTTGAAGTGTTCATTTTTTTTAAACAGATTTATTGAGGTCCATTTTTACTCGTTACTCTTCAAAACCCAATCTCAACATCACCTCGGGGATGCTTCCCCAACACCTGTCCCTGCCCCCCGGGGCAGTGATATTCCCTTACACCATGATTATTTACTTAATCGGCTTTCTCCTTTACTAGAATATGAATTCTGTGAAGCTAGGATCCCTGTTTTATTAAGTTTGAATCTCCAAAATTCAGTGCATCCATTGTTTCAACAAATATGTATTAAATGTCTACTCTCCCAGATGTATGCTGGGTACAAGGTGGTTGGTCAAAAAGAGAGATTTAGTGGGGGCACCTGGGTGAGGGCTCCACGCTGGACAGGGAGTCTGCTTGAGATTCTCTCCCTCTGCTCCTCCCCCATTCTCTCTCTCTAAAATAAACAAATCTTTAAAAATAGAGAGAGAGAGAGAGAGATTTAGTTCTTGAGCTCATAGGGTTGATCAGTGAGGGAAACAATAAACACACAAGTAAACATTCCAATAAATAATTACAAATTCATATAAGTTGTATGGCAGAAAAGAGAAGGATGTCACAACATGTAATAACCTGGGGGAATTTCTTAGGATAAACAGAAGGCCTCCCTGCAGAGGCCACTTTGGAATAGGGGGCGCTCATCAGAGCATCCAGGCTGAGGGAATGGAGTGTGTGAAGTTTCTGAGTCAGGGAAGACTCAGCAAGAGGAAATGGAGGATTGAAGGAATAAATGAATGGTCTGGAAATGAGCTGTGCAGCAACATGATGGACAACAGAAACATTATCTCTAGTTCCAAAAAGGTTAGAGAGAGCAAGGAAATTCATGAGCCTGAGAATCACCGTCCTTTCAGCCCTGTGTGTCACACATCCTATGTCTATTCTTTCTTCTTTCCTCCAAGACAGACAAAGCTAATCAATCATGGTATTCTTAACCCACTAAGGCTACACAGAGCCTTGAAATTTTTCTTAACTCAGTGCTTCTGGCAGCCACTACAGATCGTTCAAAATGGGTACTTGAAATGATACTGTTTTGCCTGGATTTAAGTTGTTAATATCATTTTTTACCTAATGAATAAAGGATTTGATATTCTTTTGAGAAAGACAAGAGCTAGCAAACTGAGCTAATACATATAAAGCAGTGAGCAATGTCAATGGATATAAAGTCTAGCTCATTATAGATGCTGAATTGATAGGAGTGATTATAATGATGGTGGTAGTGAAGGTAATGATAGTGGCAAAATGTGGGGCATCCCAGTAAATGATGGGAGTTAGCATTTGAGGCTGCTCCTGGGGGGGAGAGAGATGACCAGCTGGGAACCACTGAGTGCCCTTTAATGACTTCATAGTATTGACTTGGGATAGCTGAACTAATGTATTCTCAAAAATTCAGAGAAAGAAATATTCTTACACTAAAACAGAGGGGACCATCTGAAAAGGCATACAGTTGGAAATTAGCATCTTGATCTAATCCTAGTACATGTAGAAATGACCAACCCCTTAGCTTTGCTGACTCCACCCCTTAGTCTGCATACCAAGACCAGAACCCTAGGAAGCCAGAGTCAGCATGACCAAAATGTTTATTTTTCCCTATTGCATTGAGCAAACCATGCATGTTAGGTATAAAATGATAGCATTTATAATTTAGTAAGAGCTAAACTCAGAAGTACTCTAATGCATTATTAAGGTTGAAAAATCAAACACTTAGAAACCAAAGAATTACAAAGGTTTAGTTCTTATGATGACATGAATTGGAAAAATGTTGCATACACTCCGTGGTGAGAATCTCCTTGGATATGAATTCATGTACTGGGACCTAGCTATGGAATCTAGTCACACAATCAGTTAACCCTTGCTTACTTATAAGTTCTTGTGAATAAGTTTTATTATATATTATCTTGCTTTAGGACTGCCTAAGTTGGGTAGAATACTTTTCTTGGGTTAGAGTAATAGTCACCACTTTTAGGTCTATTGTATGTCAGTACTGTGACTTTTACATATATTATTTCTAATGTGTACAGTAACCCAGAAAAGACTGACTCTATTTCCACTCTACAGATAAGACAACTGCAGTTCGGAGAATTTAGGGAACTTGTTTAATTTACATAACTAAGTGAATGGTAATGTTGGAGTTTTAACGTAGTTCTGTTCCATTGCAGAGCTCCTATCATTTTCACTACCTTTTGTTTGTCAGCACATTAGCCTTATTTTATTCCACAGCAGCCCCACATGGGTTAGAGAAAATTAGATAATCACTATAGACCCCACATTTACAGGGGCCTGTCTTATAGAAGGGGTAAGAGTGGGTTATCTGTGAGGGAGAGAGTTGTCCCCATCTGATGCTAGAAAGATCTAGGACTCATCTACCCTCTATCAACCCTGAAATCACTCTGACAACACCTAAACAATGTGTGCGATCCACAACTTCTACCTTCTCTATGGCTGCTTATAATGCTAATCGACATTTTTTTTTTATCTTCTTATAGATGTTCATTTTAACAAGTCTCTTTTTGTAAGCAGGGCCAGGTGTAAAGCCCAGTTTTTGCTCCATCCACCCTCTTGATGCCAAATACTCCATCTGTATTCTCCCCTAGCTTTATCTCACAATTATGGACAATATGCACTGTGAGTCCTAAGCATGAATAGATAGACATGAATCCATTCTCTCCTCCCAGAAAGAAAGAAAAAAGGAAAGAAAAAAAGAAAATACCTGCTGGGTGATAATACGGCCGGGAGTCTGCTGCATCATCTTTTCAAGCTGGGTACTGTGGTATAATTATTCAATATTAGCTCATATACCCTTTCACTAATTTCCTGATTCTCTTTTTATTTTGTGAAGCTCATAAAAGACTGATTCATTTTTGCAGAGATCAGTCCCTGTGCTCTCAGTGCTATCTCCAGCAGATATTTCAAAGCAAGGAGAGAGAGGAACAGCTGGTAAGATGGGGCAGGTGGGCAGGAAGGCATGGAGACCTAAACAGATTAGTAATGGGGACAAGGAACGAGAATGGAAGCTCTGTGCTTTACCCAAGATGAATATGAGCCCTTTTGCCAACCAGATGTACCATCTTCACATAATTCCCTCACCTCCCTGCATGGACTACTTTGACTCTGAGTTTTATTGGCAAGTCAGCGTATGCCATAATAACAATATCACACTGAATAGAACAGATTGACAGTGCTACAGATACCACCATCTCTTTCCAATGTTTTCTTAGCTTTCCGAGCAGGCTGTGGGTACCCTGTGCAGCTCTCGCATTTGCTAGCAGAGGACAAGAGATACAAGACATTACCTAAGCACCTGAGCAGGGCTTCTAACCAGCAAAGCAGATAGAAAAACCACTTTAAAATACTATAACTGGCATAAAATGCCAGTTCAAATATGGGGGAACCCAATAATTGTGAATGATAAACAAGTGCTCGCAAATCCACTACTTACTAGCACAGCATGCTCCATTTAAAGGGAAATTTTCTAATGATAAATATAGCAGAAGGCTGCAATTACAACCTTTCAATGACTACTATCCATGAAAAAGCCATTTAGTGATAAATTAGAGGCCAAGAGGAGATTATCACCTGCTTAACTATGCTTCTATTGATTCTATCAAGTTGTTTGCCTGGCAATAACTGGGCTATGATAAAAAAGTTGAGAAAACTCTTTTTTTTCCCTTATCTAAATATTATTCATTACAAGCGAAATTCATTTTGAAAGGTATGCGGTACTTTGGCAGAAAAGGATCTGCTTGACAACTACTAATTATACTTACTAATAAATAGTACTTATCATTTACATAATTATGTTCATATATAAATACTTTCACAGATGTTGCTTCCTCATATGCGTGAGCAATACATGAACTAGCAATGCAACTTCACCATGAGAGTAATGCTGTGATATTCCTATAGATCCAGCCCCAAATCATTAGCTCTCACCAGAAACATTGTGGGGCTTACTGGCATCTATGTTAACAAACATTAACAAATCATTGGAATTGCATTTTTCAGGACCTGAGGAAAGGGGCACTATTGAGCAACTAGCTTTGAAAAAATTTGAACTGATTTTTGGCAAAATGCTTAGTAAATGCTCAAACTGTGCAAATGTGGTTAGATGTGACCCAGGTGTGAGGCAACAAGATCAGTGAGGGGTGTGTTAAATTAAGATATCTATTTATCTATCATCTATCATCTATTATCTGTCAAGAGGGTAAAACAAAGGAGCACAACAAATAAATATAATTGATGTACTTGTGAATGTAAAAGCCTGATTCAGATTTTTTTAAAACTTGTACAAGTACAAGTTGGATTTTGGATCTAGTGATTACTTATATAGAAATTTATTCTGAGGTATAAATAGAAGAAGTCACAGAAATCTGGGTACAATGGCATTAAGTGGAACATTATTTATAAAAAGAAAAATGTGAAAATAATTTAAATATTCAACAATAGGGGATTATTTAAATAAGTGATCCTATATGTTGGAGCATTAAACAACTTGCAAATTACCTAAAGGAAGAATATTAGGTCATAAGGAAAATAGTCATGATATAATGTTAGGTAAAAATGTAACAGAAATAAAAATTATATAAATAGCATATCTTAACATTATTAAATAATATGTACATAAAATATGACTATGTAAATATGTGTATAGAAATGTATATGCATATGTGTGGATAAAAGTAAAAATGAAAAAGATAATAGTTATCTGAAAGTTCTACAAGTATATATATATTTTTATATATTTTACACTTTTTCTACAATAAAATATTAATATAATTACTATATATTCTTGAACACTTCCATTTCTTAAATTTGTTTTTACACATATAGTGATCAAGTTTTTGTTTAACACAGTGCAAGTAAAAAATACAGACTGTTTCACTCTTAAATAAAGAGGACAGGGGCACCTGGGCGGCTCAGTCAGCTGAGCATCCAACTTTTGATCTCAGCTCGGGTCTTGATCTCAGGGTCGTGAGTTCAAATCCTGTGTTGGGCTCCACGCTGGGTGTGGAGCCTACTTAAAATACATACATATATATATATACATATATATATATATATATATAGAGAGAGAGAGAGAGAGAGAGAAAACAAACTGGCAGTTACCAAAGAGGAGGTGGGTGGGCGATGGGTGAAATTAGGTGAAGGGGATTAAGAGCACACTTACCTTGATGAGCACCGAGTAACATACAGAACTGTTGAATCACTATATTGTACACTTGAAACTAAATATAACACTATGTTAACTACACTGTAATTTAAAATTTTTTAAATGCAGTCTGTTTTTGTGGCCCTGATGATGTTTAAAGGACTAGAACAAGTTCTAAAACCTTTAAGTCTACTTTGGCCAAACAATTCCTCATCTAGTCTAGGAGTTCATCATATGATTATCAAGCAACTGGGTAAACACACTGTACAAAGATGTTCTCATGGGAGAAACATGGAACCAACGTTAAAGTCTACCAAAATGTGGCATATCCATTCCACATAGTTCTACAGCTATTAAAATGAATTTCAGGGAACACAAACTCAACCCTAGAGGGGGTGTTATTGTTTGTATGAAACAGGTAATGCAGATGGCTATGCCTACTGGAGAACACCTGCTCAGGGAAAAGCAAGCATCCGCTATTCTGTATTTTAATTTTTGAAATGAACATGTATATTTTATGATGTAAGAATTATACTTAATAGAAATATAGTTTTCTGGGGCCCCCCGGTTGGCTCAGTCAGTTAAACATCTGTCTTCGGCTCAGGTCATGATCCCACGGTCCTGGGATCTAGCCCCTCGTCAGACTCCGTCCTCAGCAGGGGAGTCTGCTTCTATTTCTCATTCTGCCTCTCCCCCTGCTTGTGCGCTCTCTCTTGCTCACTCTCTCTCTCTTAAATAAATAAAATCTTTAAATATATATATATGCATATATATATATATATAGTTTTCCTTGTGTGTGTATGTGTATGTATGCTTTGTCTCATTCTGTCTTAGATGGACCACATCAGGAGCACTAGATCCAGTTCTGAGCACTACCTTTCTCGAAGAAATTTTTGAAAACAAAAGCAAGTGCAAACATTAGTAAACGAGATGATAGAGGGCCCAGACATACTTCCACAGGATTACTAGAAAAGTTTGTCCTAAAGAGAAGTCTTCAGTGGTGTGATAATGGACTACAAATATCTGAAGTGTCAACACGGTATTCCAAACTGAAATATTTTTCTCTGTAGTTCCATCAGATCAAACTGAGACCAATGGGTGGGATGCTTCAGGGAGGTTGGTGAATATAAGGAAGTACTTTATAGAAATTATAGCTGTTCAGGGCGCCTGGGTGGCTCAGTCGGTTGAGCGACTGCCTTCGGCTCAGGTCATGATCCTGGAGTCCCAGGATTGAGTCCCGCATCGGGCTCCCTGCTCAGCGGGGAGTCTGCTTCTCCCTCTGACCCTCTTCCCTCTCGT
The DNA here is from genome assembly GCF_037043125.1 of Eumetopias jubatus. Taxonomy (NCBI): domain Eukaryota; kingdom Metazoa; phylum Chordata; class Mammalia; order Carnivora; family Otariidae; genus Eumetopias; species Eumetopias jubatus. Next base: position 169,700,460 of record NW_028274807.1, read on the forward strand.
GCTTTCTATCTCTCATTCTCTCTCTCTCTCAAATAAATAAATAAAATCTTAAAAAAAAATAGAAATTATAGCTGTTCAGATATGGGATGATTTAGCTCACCAAATAGAGCATTCAAGTCACTAGAAGTTCTCAACCTGAGGGGGGATGGCCAGTACCTGGTTGTATACAGTAAATTCCTATGTTGGGTGAGGTGACAAAAGCAATGATCTCAACTTCTGAAATCAAATCAAATTTCCCTTTGAGATTAACAATATTACAGTATAGTCTTCTCAGATATTGTATAAAGCAAGTAAGTGATTTGAGAAGGGTACTGAGTTTGAAGTCACATTGACCGACTGACTGATTGAGTGATTCATTCATTCATTCAACAAATATTTATTGGGGGACTCCTCTAAGTGCCTGGGATCTCATGGAACAAAATTCCAGCAGAAGTGAATGTCTTTAATGGAACTTAAAATACATGGAAGACAAATCATTATATGCTTATATATAGTAAAGCATGCAACATATCCTGAAATAGGAAATTTAGATGATTTTATGTGCAGGGCTTTCCCCAAGGGCAAGTCTTCTCTAAATAGATTACTTTTGCTTTTCTCTTTCTTTCCACCATCTGCCCCACTTACATCTCTTTGTCTTGCTTCATTGAAAGATGTTTGTCCTTTCCAATTCTAGCTGAAAAGAAGTCTCAGGTGTCAATTTCCTATGTAACTGTGTGTCCCTCTATGTATTATGAAACAACACCCAAGGGCCAATGAGTCCTGATATCATGATCCCCAAAAGGGTAACAAGAGGTTGCTGAAAATTGCAATCATTTTGGGGTCTTCCCTACATTTCTCCCAATGACCCAGGTACGGAGACTTCCATATCACAGGCCTAGAATCCCTAGAATCCCTGAAAATATGGTTTTAATGTTAGCATAACTAACATAAAGTTCCTTTAGTTAGTGCCTGGTAGCCTCCCAAAGTAGTTCCATATATCTGATGGGCCACCATTAAAAAAATCCACATTGCTACTCATCCTCATAGAGTTGCCCATGTAAGAAGCAGAACTACTCAGACAGAGCATCCACTTTTGCGATACATTAGCTACAGTATTTTAAGAGATATAGTAGTTCTTAATCTTCACTGTGTATTGATCACCTTGAGTATTAGGGTTCACCAGAGAAATATAACCAATAGGATACATACATATACATATACATATGTATATTAACATATAACATTAAATTTATATTAAATATTAAATGTATATGAATATTAAATGTAAGCTGGAGACCAGGAAAGCCTGAGAACTGGATAGCTCATTGTAGGTCACCATGAGAGGGCAGAGCACTGATGTTCCAGCTCAAGGTGTCAAGCAGAAAGGGCAAATTCTCCCTTTTCTGCCTTTTTATCCTATTCAGGCCCTCAACAGATTGGATGAGGCCCACCTACATCAGGAAAGGTAATCTACTTTATTCTATCTACCAATTCCAATGCTAAACTTATCTGAAAACAACCTCACAGACTCACCCAGAAATAGTATTTTGCCACGTATCCTGGCACCCCATGATCTAATCAAGGTGACATATAAAATTAACCATTACATTTTGTAAACCTGCAACCTGCAATGCCTCAGCCCAATTCCCTAGAAATTCATATTTAATTGGTGTAAATTATGGCCTGGTATCTACGATTTTTAAAAGCTCCCCAGGAGATTTTAACGCATCACTGAAGTTAAGAACCACTAATAGCACAGATTACCTCTCTTCTGATGAGAAGTCAAAATGCTTCTCATTTTATCTCAGTTGTTGATGGACCTCTTTGAGGTGCCTCCAGAGTGCACCTCTGTACTCCAAGTAGTCAATATTTTCAAACAGACCATTGCAAACATGTGCTTCCAAATTGGTGAAAATCAATCCAATTATTTTTCCCCAAATGTTAACAGATGGGTAGAATTTCTTTTATGTTTACCACATTGTGTGATAGGCATAATTATGCCCACACAGAAGGTGAGCTGAAATTCAGAGAAAGTAAGAGAGGTACATATTACCATGAAGCTAGCAAATTTAAAAGTTAAGAAAAGATAAGGGTTTTCTGACTTCAATTTAAGTATTAGGTGTCATTATTTTATTCCACAGACACAACTGTCATGAGTGAGCAGAAATAAAGCGAGTAAGTGAAAATGTAGCAGGATTCTGAACAGGAAGATAGCTAACATCCTTCACACAAAAGACCTGGTATGTGTTCAGCCATTAGAGAGGTTTAGTCAGCTGTATTTACAGTCCCATAAATGGGAAGAAACATCAGGACAAAAGGAAATTCTATGAATCCAGGGAAAAACACATCAAATTAAATAAATGATTCATAGACAGAGCAAAGATCACAGAGTTGGCTCTGATAACAAAGTATCTAAAATAAGTGTTATGTGCTTCTCCAGTCACCCAGTCTGCTAGTCCAGGTGCAGAGGAAAAAAAATAAAACTGCTATAGATCTAGTAAAAGTTAAATAGACAATAAAACCCAATAGCGGAGATGAATTCAAAATTGGTGATTCTTTGAACAACCCTCAAAAGATTTCAGTTGCTATGTTAATGCAATGTCAAGGCCATTTTAGAAGTAAAAGAACATTTGTCCTCTTGCTAGAGTTTAGGCACATAAATCCTCAAACTGTATTAAATGAAGATGCTTCTAGACTCATACAATTGAAGATCATCAAGGATTATTAAAGAACTATAGTCCCACCCTCATTTGACAGGTAAAAACAAACAAACAAAAAATCCCCTAAGGTAGTAAATGAATGTGTGATGGACTTAAAAGTCAACATCATTCCTGTCAGTGGCCAAGACAAGATCAGAATGCAGGTCTCCTATTTCCTTATCACTTAATTATTCAACATTCTTTAATCATTTGAGGACAATTAATGCACTGCTGTTTGAAACCTGACCATTCCAATGACAGTCAAAATACCATATTTCAACAGCGTTTCCATTGTCTTTGAACAGAATATTAAATAACTTGGCAATCATGGTCTGAGCTTCTTTCCGGGTAAATTATGTGTTAAGCTCTATTTCAATATCGATTTGTAATATACTTTCTAGCATGTTAGTCTTCCTCTGATCTCTTGAAGTTCTGGGCTATATGCATGCTACAATTTCTAAAATGGGATTTTCTTAAGGATATGGCTGTATCTACTATGTCCAACAACCCAACAAAAGTCACTGCTTGTAACTAGGAAAAAAAAAAGTTGATAAACTTACAAATGAATCTTCTATTCCTTTCCTCTATGAAAAACAGAAACCTATTTGATTTAGAATCTAAACTTTAGGAAAATATATAGGGGTTAAAAGAATATATAATTCTTCTATGAAATATTACACTGGGAGAATTCTTGTCTATTTAATCAATTGAAGCATATCATTAGTCACTCAGGTCACCAAAAAAATGGAAAAACTCAGAAGAAACGAGTGACCACTTTAGCTAACGAAAATGTAAGTGTGTTTCAATCTTACTTATGTTTGTTCATTCTTACCCTGAACAGTGGTCCGTTTCTCAGGACATCATTATAAAAGGCAAACTGATGGGTGAGAAGGATACTCAGAATAACAGAGAGGTTAAAAGCACGGGCTACGTGACATGGACAAGTTACTTAGCCTTTCCAATCTTCTATTGGCACATCTATAAAACAGGGAATAAAACATGTTACAAAGAGATATGCTTCTCCTCCTGCCATGCTTGGCCTTCACGAGTTTGGGAGGAAATAGGAGATCTGATGCCTTCTCCTTTCATCCTGCTCCTGGAATAGGAATTATTAATGTTATTGGTTAATAATCAGAACAACTATTGAACAGTGAGTAGAGCTATTGCACTGAAAAGTGACACATGTGTCAGTCTGTCCCAGTAGATCAGCTTATGATTTAGAAAGTAAGGCATGTCAGCTTGGACTTGTCCTGTGATCTAGTCATCTGTGATTTGGGGAGAAGAAAGAGAGAGAAAGTAATTGGTCCAATTTAGAATTCCAAAATGAGGTTAACAAGGGATAGCTCACTATTAATAAATAATATTTTGGTCTTTTCTTGCCTTGTTCCTTATATATAGAGCCCTTGGCAGGAACCTTAAACATCCACTTCAGAGGTCTATTATTAAGATACAGTATGTAAACTGCATGGTGCCGTGCCTAGTACACAATAAGTTGTCAAAGAATATTATCTATAGAGCCTTGGATTTGTACTGAAACTTTTGTTGTTAAATCAGTTTGTGTGGGACTGGGCATCCTGAGCCTCAGGACAAAATGGATCCATATGTTCTAATAAACGAAAATCTCTTTGAAATTCTAGATGGCAGGTTGTGTGAACTCAGGTAAGTAGAAGCTATTGGCTAGGCATTCCCTCAGGACACAGGTATTGACTGAATGAAGGCTCAGGGTGTAGAAACTGGCTTGGCAGTGGATGGTAAACCATCACCTGGGCACATGCTGCCTCCTGTTAAGCAGAAGGCTCTCATGCAAATTGCTTTCTAAATCATTAGCTGTCATCTACCCCCATTTCTCCTCCTGCAGCTGCTCTTTCTGATTCTGCCTGCAAACTTTTCACATTGGGCAGGTTCCCAAGCCAAACAAGCTGCCTCTCTGCAGCCTTTGTTCCTGCTGGGGTCTAGAACTAAACCACACAGATAAGCCAAAGTAAGGATGCAGCATGGGCTGATACACTTGCCGAAGCTACAGACTCCTCAAAGAGAAGGTGATGAATGCCTTTGGAAGTGATTTTCACGTTGGCTCACCTGAGAATGTCAGTCAGTCTCTAGAAGTTATAGGCCATAATTTAAAAATTATCTGCCTCTTAGGCTTTTCTAAGGCTTCCATCAGCTAAGAAGTACTTTTAGATCAGACTGTATCTATTGGATAGAAACATGCTGCTAATATCCTTGGGATGGTATGATTTTTTTTTTTAAGAGTTTATTTACTTACTTGACAGAGAGAGACACAGTGAGAGAGGGAACACAAGCAGGGGGAGTGGGAGAGGGAGAAGCAGGCTTCCCGTTGAGCAGGGAGCCCGATGTGGGGCTCGATCCCAGGACCCTGGGATCATGACCTGAGCTGAAGGCAGACGCTCAACCATCTGAGCCACCCAGGCGCCCCAGGACACTATGATTCTAAGATCATGTCTGGGTCACTCAGGCAGAATGAAATGAGAAGCTTATGTAGAGACCACTTCTCAGGAATAGGGCTTTCACATATCAGCAGCACATGAAAAACAACTCAACTGGGTCTGGAAACCTAAAGGAAGAGGTAGGCCCAGCCCCAAATGATGGCAATCATGGGAGTAGAGTCAATAAAAGTAAGCTGCCAATTAAAGCCCACAACTCATGAGAGGCTACAGTAAATTAGTTTGATTTGACCTGCAAAAACATTGTTCTCCATATTTGTGAGAAAACTCACCCATGTCTATTTTTCTCCATTTGGGGATTGATAAAAATATGCCATTGCTGTATCATTAATTATAGTTAAATAATTTCAAATCTCTTCTCAATCTTAAATCTCTAAATAATGAAGAGTATGAATATATTTAAAGTAAAACAAACAAGGAAACTATGCCTTACATTTATATCATGCTCTATAGTTTTCAGTATCTATATATTATATATTAACCGGTAGGGCCAAGGAATAGAACACAGCTTTGTCTAACTGACTCTTTACCACTATGTTATACTCCCCTCTATAAAAAGTATATGCTATGAAAAGGCATGGAGGGAACTTAAATGCATAAAATTAAATGAAAGAAGCCAATCTGAAAAGGCTAAATGTTGTTTGATTCCAACAATATGACATTATGGGAAAAGCAAAACTATGGAGATAGTAGAAAAATTAATAGTTTTCAGGGGGTGAAACTACTCTATAAGAACTTGGACACATGCCATTATATATTTGTCTGAATCCATAGGATGTGCAACACAAACAGTGAACCCTAATGTAAACTATGGATTCTGGGTAATAATGTATCGGTGTAGGTTTACTGATGGTAACAAATGTACCACTCTGGAGGGGAATGTTGATAATGGGGGAGGCTATGCTTGTGTGGGGGCAGGGGGAATGTGGGAAATCTGTATGCCTTCTACTCAATTTTCCTGAACATAAAACTATCCTAAATAAATAAATAAGCACATATATATTTATGTGTATATATATATACATATATGTAAATATATAGATAAGTATATGTATAAATTCCGAGCAAATGAGAAAATAAGGTCATGTATGTTTTAAACCTTTTTTTTTTTAAAAAAGGCGTGGAAACATTTGCTGGATAAGCATCATGTCACTTGGGTCGAATAATGCAGCAGAAACTAAGCTTCACATATGATTTTAGCAACTTAACTGGGTGAAAAGCTCAAGGCAAAGAGGCACGAGCCTCTGTGAACAAGTTAAGGCGAGAGGAAGGAGTGATGTTTTAGTCAAATCCTAACTTCCTATCATGGATAAATATAATACCAGAAATGAAATAATTTGGAATCCTCTCAAAAGTGTCTTTCTCTTTATTTTCCCCCTAAAATTGACGATTAACAAAAATCTAAATCAAGTAGGGAGAGGCTCCCCATTATCTTCTATCTGAAATCAAATTTTTAAAATGTGTTCTTCAGAATCTCTTTTGCCTGAGTACAGAAGGAAAAGTAGCTGAGCAGTGCATCCAGAGAGAAAATCACAAAGAATGAAATCATGTTTTTTCTACATTTTGAATAAAAAATCTGAAATATGTTTCTTTAAAGATTCCCTCTATCTATGCCCACATACCTTAAGAACCAAAATTAGGGTGTTATACAAAAACAATGAATCATGGATCACTACATCAAAAACGAATGATGTACTGTATGGTAACTAACATAACATAATAAAATAAAATTAAATTTAAAAAAAGAACTAAAATTAATAGTTTAATTATATTAGAGCAGAGGGGCAGGAATTTTTAACCAGTCAAAAAGGCTGCCTTATATGCTGGCTGAATAAAATTACAAACCATATCCAGACTCAGCTGGAAGAGTAGAGTGTTGTGACCCCTCGGTGTGGAAAGAGGTCATGGAGATTGATTTCATTTATACACACCCTCATGTATAATAGTTTCTCACTGCCTTCCCGAGCTAATTTACATGCTTACTTAATCCTCATTTAATCCTTACCAAAGAAACTCTGGGATACATGCTTGATCATTATTCCCATTTTCAAGAGTGGAAACAGGCTAGAAGTGTGGTGCATCCAGAGTCACCAACACTGTCACTCTAAACTTCTCCAGGCTTATCTTTTTAACCTGCGTACTGGTTCTTTCTGTTGTCTCTGCTGTCTGAGCTCTTCATCATCTCCTGATGCCAATCCGGGTTCTGACCTCTCCTGACCTCTGATAGCCACTAAAAGATACCTTCCGGCCACCTAGAGAAGTTTAACCATTCAGAGTGCTTGACCCAGGGCAGGTGCTTTGTGAATAGAATGAATTAATAAACATATAAGCAGCATTCAAATTGCCACTTAATGGAAGGAGAAACAGGCTCTGAACAATCAGGTAACTTCCTTCGTGTAAGTAACAGAGCCGGAATTCAAATTCTAAAACCCATGTGATCAGCCATGAGGGTAACTGAAGTTATCTTCATCAGGATAGAATTTATCCAGTCTAAGTTTCTCACTAGACTCTAAGTGACATGAGGAAAGTTCTAGGTACCTAATACACTTTATTTTTCATAAATTTTTCATTCACACAAAAATACTGTGTAAAGATGGATTGAAGGCTGATGCTTCCCTGGCTGGCTTCCCTCATGAACTTTGAGAATTGCTGTGATGAAATCCTCATTTAACTCACTGAGTGACCTTGAACCAGCAGCTTCCCTCTATAGCCACCATTTCCTCTTCTGTAAAATGCTGTTGACAGGACTCATCCTACCTGCCTCACAAAGATGCATCTATAAAGCACTTTGGAAAGTATGAAGCTTTCTTCAAAGGCAAGCAGATATTGTAAATGTCATTGCCATAGGACCCCTTAAGAGGAGCTTTTTTATGGTAAAAAGAAACCTTAGTTTATCAACTGCACAGCTAAACCATACAAAATTTAAGGCAGAGCATTCTGATACAATAATAATTCCAAATAAATCCCTCTGATGGTTAAGAGTAGTCAAAATTCTTTTCTGCACTATTTTGATTTAATATGAAAGGTATCCCTTCAGAAGCTATGGAAGGTTAGATACAAAGCCTCAAACTCTAGATTGCAATGTGACATTTTTTCCCTAAACTTCTGCTGCCAGACTTGCTATCAGTTCCATTGCAATATAATATATTACTGCATTTCATTTCTAGGCAAGAACATTATTTACTCACAGGAGAAATACTTTCCTGTGGAAAGATTGTCTTTGGGAACTTTCAAGGACATTTGAGAAATGCTTCGGCCCAAGCCACAAAATTATGAGCATTTGTTTGTGCCTCTGTGTTCCCAAGGAACCATTTTTAAAAATCTTTCATTTAAGTTTATTACAAACATCCATCTTCCCTTTCCAAAAAATAGCAATTAACAAAACTTCATTGATTTCCAGTTTTCGTAGATGTCATTTTATAATGCATATATTTTAATCAGTTCACATCATTTTTGCCTCTTTTAACATTTTCCTTGTTTCCCTATCTGAATGAACCTAATGTCAAATTTCACCATTATTTAATTGTGTTTGTTTTCTTTAATCTGCTTCTAATTTAGCAGACTATGGGTGAAAATATCATATAGTTGCTAATATTTATATAGAGACACAGTCCTAAAGGCTTATGAAATCCTCACCAAATCCTTTAAGTTTGGTACTATTAACTTTATCATTTGACAGATGAGAAAACCAAGGCATAAAGTGGTTAAGTAACCTTCCTGAGGTCATACAACTAATGACTGGCATAGCTGGCATTCTTCTGAATAGTCACTAGGAGTATCTGCAACCCCTCCTTCCTAGTCAAAAGAGGACAACCATGTCTGAATTGGGAAAAATCCTAAGGTTTACTCATAGTGGTTACCTTGAATCAGCCTCATCTTGCAGACTTTGCTGCCTCCACCCCCTGCTCCCCCCCAGAAGTGAAGTGGTGTTGTTTGTTTGTTTTTTCCTGACATCTCATGGCTAAGAATGGTATAGACACATAGTAGGGTCCAAATGGACAAATAAATGAATTAATAAAGTTTTATCTCCCTGCGTTGCTTTTCTCCAACACTTCTCATCACTGATATCATTTAGTCAAAGCATCACTCTGATCTCAGTTCACATGGCACCGACATAGGGAAGTCTTTCTTAGACCTCCTGAAAATATTGGTTCTCCATTTACTTGTTTTTACAGCATCATGTTTATTATTTATTTCACATATATTTGTGTCATTATTTAATGCCTGAACCCCTTCTTCCTATGGGAAACTTTAGTCTAGTTGTACTTTCCAAAATATGAGATCCATGACTACATGGGCTATGTCTTTTCTGCTCAACACTGTAGCTTCACTGTTTGCTACATGGTAAGTGTCCAGGAAATGTGTTGAATGAATGAATAATAAATGACTGGATCAATAAATTTGATGGATCATAACATAAAAAACAGCAGTGCGTGTTGAAAAATTTACTCTGGGTCTATAACCAGAACTCTTATCAAACTGGGTTCTTGGTTGCTGTCTATACTACCAAGTGGAAGACAGAAAAACCAGTCAATGACTTTGTCATATGCATATAGGATGAAACTGATGAGCTGTGTTGAAAGACAGGATGCTTTAGAATAATTCTGCTGCTGGCTGAACTATATATAGAAGCGAGTCCTAGGTTAAAAAAATCTACTTTTAATATGTTTGGGTGAAGAATGAAATAGAAGGATCAAGCCCATTAGTTGTGATATTTATTTCTATTGTACAATTTCCACATCCATTTCCATGAATTTGGATGCCTTTAGGTCAAGCTCACCCAAGCATTTACACACTTTGACGAATAATGAAATATCAATGGATACACAGAAAGAAATTTTCCAAATTTAGCAGAGAACACATTAGCATGAACTTGTAAATTTATCATCCAAGTTCACTGGCATGCAAAGAACCAAGTAACTTCTGTTAAAGTAGGAAACTTTACGACTGTATGAGGTGATGAACATTGAGAAAGTGCTTCCTATTTTTAAATCATGAAATTAGAAATATTTTAATGAATCACATTTCTTCATATCTGTCATGCAGTGACAGTAAAATTCAATATTTATACATGAGAGTCTTAAAATATTGCGCACATATGTACAGAATATAAGTATATAAGATATATATAAAATAAAATGTATATTATATATAGAATATAAGATCATAACTTTATAGAATATAAGTTATCTCCCTAATATTTCCAAGATACAATATGGAATAAAACAAACAGAACCAGAAAAATCAACTGTAATATTTTGGCTTCTCTTAACTGTGAAGTGATTGTTATATTCAGATGAACAACAAAATAAAACTATAAAGAATTGTACTCTATAGAGTGTGTAAAATATTAATGACTGTTTTACACGTGATTCATCACAAAATCATAAAAGTGCAATTCTCCATTGTATGTGTTTAAGAATATTCATGATGATGGATAAAAGCCTCCTCATATGGCTGTGCATATTGGCTTAGATCTTGGAACATGTAGATTTTTTCTTACATTTCTGTCAAACACATCTGTTCAACTGCTAAAACCGAGTAATACTGTGGAAAGAAAGAGAGGGCCCATACTTGTCATGAATAGAGATGGGTAGAATTGGGGGAATTTTCCTTTATTCTCTAAATTGTCAAAGTCAAAATTACTAAATGTTAAGTGTAAAACAGGCAGGATACTAATGAATTAAAAATTGGATAATGTGTACTTTAAGGCTTCAAGAAGCTGGTACTGTCATTGGGACATAAAAACCATGTGAAAATAACTATCCCAGTGAAGAAAATGATACTATGATTTTAGGTAGCAGACAGTCAAATAAGCATGTTCAAACACATTTCTGGGGCAATTTAGCTATAATTAATAAAAATTAACAACTTTATTTGGATTGAGGAGGGGGACTTCATTGAAACAAACTATGAACCTATTGATAGTTTAATGATTGATTGACTTACTGTTTCTGGAACGGATTGTTTTCTTAAGGCCAAGTAGCAAAGGTAGTAAAATAAAGGCCAAGTAGGATTTAGGACTCTGAAGAATCTGAAGGGACTTTCTAGCCCGAGGAAACAGGGATATTATTGGCATACAAGAGAAAGAAAAGAACTTGTACTCCAGATAACTGAAATCAGTCAGGTGAACGGATATTCAGCATATGAAAGAAGTGGGGAGCAAGACTTGAAATGGGTTTTGGGGGATTAACTATGCAGTATCTTGAATACTGGCATACTGTTTTTGAACAAAAGAATGACATGACCAGAAGCCTAGGGTTAAGAAGTAAACTGTTAGTCAGGGTTAGGTACTCTATCATTCAGTCTGGTTATCTATTTTTCTATCACAGGAAGCTGGTCAAAAGAGGGCTGGGGAACCATGAGAGACGATGGACTCTGAGAAACAAACTGAGGGTTCTAGAGGGGAGGGGGTGGGGGGATGGGTTAGCCTGGTGATGGGTATTAAAGAGGGCACGTTCTGCGTGGAGCACTGGGTGTTATGCACAAACAATGGATCATGGAACACTGCATCAAAAACTGATGATGTTGGGGCTCCTGGGTGGCTCAGGCGTTAAGCGTCTGCCTTCGGCTCAGGACATGATCCCAGCGTCCTGGGATTGAGCCCCGCATCGGGCTCCCCGCTCAGCGGGAAGCCTGCTTCTCCCTCTCCCGCTCCTCCTGCTTGTGTTCCCTCTCTCTCTGTGAAATAAATAAATAAAATCTTTAAAAAAAAAAAAACTGATGATGTAATGTATGGTGATTAACATAACAAAATAAAATAAAATTTAAAAAAAAAAAGAAGAGGGTTGGGGAGAAGACTGTGAAAGACTACTAAAACTACCAAAACTCTAAACCCTGAATGGAACAACATTCTAGCTTGACTAGGAACACCACTTCGTAAATCAAGGATGAAATCAGAAGGCTCATCACACTTGGAACTAGAAATAGGGAGGATGATGAGGAGGCCTGCAAATACCCAAGAATTTAATATTGACAGGAGAATTTCAGCATCCAGAACTAAGGATGGGAGAAGTAAACAACAACAACAACAACAACAACAAAAAACCCAAAAACAGAGAATATAAGATTTGGGGGATTCATTCTACCTGTTTTCATATAGCAGGTGTTTCTTGTCATCCATGTATTCATTATCTACATCCTCATGGTTTTCAGTTGTCCATAGATTCCAGCTTTTCTAAGTTGGTAACCTACCCATCTTGTTTCAGTCAATTACTAACTGATGCATACATAAATAAACATAATGCTGTATTAGAGAAATAAAATTTAAATCAACTTAAAAGAGAAAGCCTAAATTTTAAGATAGAGTATCATTAAGCCTTTGTAAATAATACCAGAGTTCTGCTAGAATAAACATACAAAGCCATTGCTAAATGAGGATCTGGTAAAGATATATGGTTAACAATTTTTAAAGATTTTATTTATTTATTTGAGAGAGAGAGCATGAGAGGGAAGAGGGTCAGAGGGAGAAGCAGACTCCCCGCTGAGCAGGGAGCCCAATGTGGGACTCGATACCAGGACTCCAGGATCATGACCTGAGCTGAAGGCAGTCGCTTAACCAACTGAGCCACCCAGGCACCCGGTTAACAATTTTTAAAAAAGAAAGAGACACCATTAAAAAAAAGAAGAAGAAATATATTTGAATATCAAATGATTAAGAGAAGGCTTTAGGAAAACTGATGAACTCCTTGGATGTATTTTTGCCAGAATATCTAGTTTGATTGAGATGCTGACATTGAACATGTAGTGAAGGGCAGAGTACTGTTCTATAATCCAGTTTGAAAGAATAGCTCAAAACTATGTGTAATTCTTTTTTTTTCATTCTAGCAATTGTGCATAATTACAATTTTGCCTAAATTTTATTAGATATAAGAGAAAATTTACTGATTCTATTTATGTAATGACAACATAGTTCAACATAAATTTCGGGTCAAAATTATTTTTATAAGTATTTTCAATTAATCCGTGGTCACTATTTATAGATAAATTTAAGTATATGTTTATTTTCTTCATGTATGAAAAATAAAGATTTTTTTTAGCTGAGTAGAATTTGTCTTAATCCAGAGATCACCAATAGAAAAAAATTAAAAGAATTTTCTAATAGCAAAAGGCACTTAAAAAGTTAAAACTTCCTAACAGAAGAGCATTCCAACTATAGAATCATCAGACTTGAGGTAGTGAGCATTTTGTTATCAAAATATGCATCCACAGCCAAATGAGTCTGTACATGGATATAGTGTAGACTTCTGTATTGGAAATTGGATGAGCTTGCCTGTGGGCCTCTTTCCAAATGCTAAGATTTCGACAGTATAACTGAGATTAGAACAGCATTTCCAAAGTAGCTAGAAACAAGAGTCCTTTAAAATGTTCCATCGACAAAAAGTTGAGTAGCCAAATGAAGTTTAAAAACACTTCACATGGCAAAATGGGTAAAGGAGAACAGGAGATACAGTCTTCAAGTTATGGAATGAATAAGTCACAGGAATAAAAGGCACAGCAAAGGAGTATAGTCAATGGTATCATAAGAGTCATGTATGGAGACAGATGGTTGGTACCCTTGTGGTAACCCTAGCATAATGTATAAACTTGTCAAATCACCACGTTGTACACCTGAAACTAATGTAACTGCGTGTGAACTTTACTAAAAACAAAAACAAAAAGAACAAACAAACACTTCACACCAAACTCTACTTAAGATGGAAATTCACATTATAGTTCATTACACATGTCAAAAGCCTTCCAGTCAAAAGCATGTTTAATTTTATTGAATCCAGCAATTCTCAAATTTATTTTACTCCAAAATCCTTTCTCCTATTTTCTTTTCCACTTCACATCAACTAATGGTCTCATGGAAGTGTAAATGATATTCATAATGTTTAATAACCTTGGGGTGAAGACACTAAACAATCAGACAGCTATCTAACCATAGTTTATGACCAAAAACTAGTGTTCTTTGGAGCATATTTGGGTATTGGGGGAAATTTTGTGTAAAACTGAGATCTCATTTAATAATCTAGTGTCATCAATCTGCAAAGTTGCCTTAAATATCTGATTTTCTTTTGCTTCCAGTTGCTGAACTTGTGTGTAGCTGATATGATGCAAATCATTTTGTAAAGATCTTATATATGATTGTCACATGCTCCCTCACATCATAGCCACTGTTCTAAGTCTAAACTAATAATCTCCTTTTTAAGAAAAGCTTTTTTGTTTTTTTTTTGGAAGGTTTAGTCCTAACCTAAACAAGCTTAAAGACAATTTTCAAAAATTAAAAAAATAAATACAGAGTAGAAACAGATAATAACTAAAAGAGAAGATGTTTTCATTGGCCATGAAAAAAAATTCTTCTTAAATCTAAATTAAAACCTTTGAAACATATATATGTACATTTGCCTATGTCCACAAAAATCTTCTGATGGACAGACACATAAGTAATTATGACAGTGTTCAAGAAAGGGGAAAAGAGCTCTAAAACTGGTTGCATGAGGGCACAAAATCCCAGAAGGAATTTCCACTATTTATCTTTTTTTAAGGATAATTATTTTATTTATATTTCAGAATACCTAATGAGATCACATATTTCAAAATCACATAATATAAAAAAGCTGTAGATATGTGGTTGTAGATACATTGGCAAAAAGAAAACTGAGGGAGAATTTGATTATGGTGTTCAGTAGGCCAAGAAATATGAAGGAAGAAGGAATTATTAGAATGTGGCCAGAAAAATACTAGATTTTAGGAGGAACTTTCTGATAAGAGCAGTAAACCTTCTTTCTTTGTTCTTAGTCAAGGATAGTTAGAGGCTCCCGCAAGGGGGTTCAAGGGGGCTAGTGTCCACATCAAATGAATTGCTGAGACCCTGATACCAACTACTAGGAATCACCCAGGGCCCAGGAGGGGAAAAAAAAAATTGGTAGATTGCAGTTGCTAGTACAGTGCTTAGTGGATGCAAATATTTGTTGGTTTACTAAATAAATGATAAGACTATAATTCCTGCTATTACACAAACTAAATTGGTAGTTTTCAGTGGACGATTTAATTTATTACCATTCAGAACTCAGTTAGATGGGACAGTGCTCCTCAATGATTAAGAAATCAATCTTCCTCAACCTTCATGCATCACCATCTGCAAACATTGCCCTCTGTCACAGATTACTAGTCTTCAACTGTGACTGAGGCAGTGAGAGGCATTTTATTTTCCTGTTCCTGGACACACACAGAATAATTACCTTTTCCAAGCTCCCCTGTAGCTGGGTAGAGGTCATGTTTTTGCATTCTGGCTAAAAGGATATGGGTCCAACACTCCAAGGCCTGATCAGGAAGACTTATGCATCACTGTCCATGTTGCCTTCTGCTGTAATTTAGGAGGTCATGTACTTAAGACAACAACATCTTAAGATGGAGAAGGCATGGGTTCTTGATTTACTACTTGAAGGCAATCTGCTAAGAAAGAACTATCTGTTCCACGCCGGTCCTGACGTGACAAATAAACATTTATTGAGTTAAGACATTTGACTTTAAGGAGTGTTTGTTATAGTACCTAGCACTGCTCACCTTGACTAATTTATTGCTAAATTGGTACACTGGTAATAACCAGTGGACTAGAGATGAGTCTACTCAGTACTGACCCTGTCCATTTCTTATTGTCCATTTACTCTATCTACCAGAAATTATTTTTCATACTACTTCTTGATGACTACGTCAGTCTAGAATTATCCATTCTACCTCCCTATCTATCTCTTTCTCCATCCCAACATCCCTGGAGGGAAGCTGGCATTATTCCTCTATATAAATATAATCATGGATGATCAGGTCACAAAGAGATAATATCTAGAAGGGCTCTATTCTGCAAGCTTTATGGTTTGTTTTGCTATACTTTGGCACCGTATGTTGGTTTAAAATCAAAACTTGTATGACTTTAGAAGGAGGACATTAAGTGGCTGAATGAAATTTCTATTATCAGGTGCAAATATATTTTCCCCCTGAAGTTTGTACTAGGTCGACTTCTTGAAAGTTATTTTTTTGTTATTCTGCAAATCTATATTTTTACATAAAAATCAGTTATTATTCCCAATGTACATATATGTCATGAATAGAAGATAGGATTGTTCTTGTGTCTCAACTCAAATCAAATAGTGAAAGATTGTTTATATTGTACCAGTGGCTTATATTGTACAAGGATGCTAAAGTCATGTCTAGACCCAAAGAGAAGAATCTCATGATAGATTAGAAAGTACTGTAATGAACATGGGAGGGAAATGCATTGGCAGATGTGCTAGGCATTCATTCCCCTGACCAAAGTCATTTCCTTGTTATATACAGTAAAAATCACAATATTGGTTAAGTTGTTCATGAGCTGCATGACACTGACCAGCCACTCACCCATTTAACTAACTTTTTTGAGAACTTAATGTAGCCCTGGACCATGTTATTTGCCTGAGAAGTAGTGAAAAATAATACCCTAAGCTTTTCCTGATGAAGCTCAAAGAGGAAGACTTAACTTATCCCTGAATAGTATTTGACACAAGATAATTGGCTGAATGGGTGGTTTCTTCTATTGCACACTTGAGAAATAGCAGAGAGAAAAATATCTCCAAAGAGTTGGACAGTTTTATCACCATCGATTTTTGGGTAACCACCAAGCAAAGGGCAGGCTTAGCAGCTGGAAATGAAGACCTCATTAGATGACTACAAGAGCCAGACACTTTCAAATGTTTTCCTTAATTTCTTAGTTCCATTTTAATTTCATGAAGAGTCAGCTTGGTAAGTCGAAGGTCATGTTCCTGCATGTCCAAAACAGAGATGATTTAATGCACCTAGTAAGCCACCTGCTGGGCTGCCACCTGAGGTCATAAGATTTTGAATCATGGGAGGATTTAATGACTTGGGCAACTTTCTTTCCTGCAAATATGTGCGGGATGGATGATGAATAGCATAGAAGTATAATAGATGGTACTGATTATGAAATTTAAATTCTCTAAGAAATGGAGGAGAAACAATTAGCATAGGGCATTCTTGACTTACCTGAGCAGCAATGCATCTCTGATTCCTGAGACACTCGTTTTAGCAGTCAGGCCACAAGATGTATCTTGAATTTCTGCAAAATCTAGTTCTAGCTAGACCTAATAGGAACATGATCTTAATGGTTGTCTCATGTTTCTCACGCAGTGAGGCTGTGGAATTTTATGGGATGGAGTCAACAAAAAAGACTGTACCCTTTTTACAGCATTCTTTGTGTCTGGTCAGTGTTGTCATCGTCTTAGTGTTCTAACCAAAGGACATCTCAGGGACTGTGAGGACAGGTACAGTGCATTTTTACAGTCAGAGTGGACCAGCAGATGGAGAATCACATGAGCGAGGACAAGAGAATTGGGGTGCTACTCCTGGCTCTGGCATCACCTCAAGAATGACCTTGGTGAAATCATTTAACCTCTTTGGACCTCAGCGTTCTCATCTGTGAAATGAGGGAAAGAACATCTGCTCCTTTGCTCCCTCCCAGGATTGTTGGAGAATGAAACAGGTCAGTACCATAAACTGAAGTACATTAAGCCCATGAGAAAAAAAGAAGACATTACCTACATGCATTGTATTCTTCTTATCATTATGAATTTCCACAGGTAAAGATAACCTTGTAAAAGAATTGTGTCAGCTGATTGTGTTTTTCAGAAACCAATTAAAGGCTCAGCCTGTATCCCTGCATTAGAAAAGAGAACTTGGAATTTATTTCCAAACCTACTTTAAGATAAAAAAGGACACAAAATTTCCTTCCACTTCTGTAAGATTCTTCTATTATTATATATATATATTTATACATATATAAATATATATATCATGTATGTTTATATATTTGTGTATATATATATTAGTTATTGTCCTCTTTAGAAAATACCAGTTATATTTTGGGGTTTTGTTGTTGCATACGTTAGCATATATAAGGTAATGTATTTTTTTAATTCACCAATAGAAAGGAAGTAAGGGACAGAGGGAGAAAGAGACGGAAGGAGGGAGAAACAGAGAACAAGCCTACATGGATAAGAGAAACTGACCTAAATTGACAAATCAATTTCATAATTTAAAATACTATGCAATACATGGGGCGCCTGGGTGGCTCAGTCGGTTAAGCATCCATCTCCTGATTTCAGCTCAGGTCGTGATCTCACGATTGTGAGATTGAGCCCCGCGTCAGGTTCCACACCCAGCACCCAGGGTGTTCAGCCTACTTGGGATTCTCTCTCTCTCCCACCCTCTCCTTCTGTCCCTCTGCTCTCCCCCAACTCAAAAATAAATACATACACACATACATACTTTAAGAATAAAAAAATAAAATAAAGTACTATTAATACAAATGAAGTTAAAGATGTGTTTGCTCAGAAGAGGGTTCACTGGAATTGGGTTGATGTTATTTTCTTGATAATGTCCTGTACTTCTCTAATTTAATGAGACGCCTGGTTCTAGAAGATCTCTAGCCACCAGGACATTATGAAAGGGAAAATCTTCATTTTTCCATGATTTCTTAAAACCAAAATGGTCTTATTCCTTCTCATTGTTCTAGCTCCATTCTTTGTAATAGAAAATAGTATTCTGGAATTACTTGGAAGTAATTATAGATTATTCAATGATTCTTGATTTCCAAGCTTCTTCATATGAAAAATATGAAATTGGACCTAACGATCCTAACTTTTTCTTTGGTTCTAAATGCAGTTCTCTGAGACCCTATTGTTAGAGCACTATGTCTACTTTTTGCTAATAATTTTTGGATTGGAGATCAAACTGTTACTTACCTTCTTCAATATACCTTTCAATGGTTAAATGCCTAAGGACATTTGAGAACTGTTTTCATCTTATAAATATTTTTAAATTGCTACCTTAACTTTATAGTAGTTTTCCCTGTGAGGGTGGAAGACTAGGGTGATGATGAGTTTTCCTTCTTACTTTGTGTTTTTTTTTCAAACATTTATTACTTTCTTTTTATTAAAAAAAAAAAGAACCCAGCACAAGAAGGGTGCACATCTTTAGTGCACTTTTAGTAGGTATTGATTATAAAAATTGTGTCAAGGTAAGAATCTAATATATACTCAAAGAAACATTTTTTAATCTTAGATATACTTTCAATAAATTTTAATTCCTTGTACAGTACCTAAAAACTTAGGAGAAAATCCTAGTAAGGTACTTCGGAGAAAATACTAGTAAGGTACAGATGAGATATACTGTGTGATTATGTCCCTTGATAATGGCTCGTGAAATATGGGTTCAAGAATCCACTATGAGAGTAAAGCCTTCTGAACACCCTCAGTGCATGCAGAGAACCACTTGTCCAAGATGATGTGATTTAAAATATAATACTCATTTCTATTCCCTTCAACATATGTAAGTATCTCAAGCTAGAATGATACCATTGGAGGTAGAAGTAGAATATTGTACCAAATAGGGGCAATACAAAAAAAGTCAAATTTGCTTTATGAAACAAAAGCCAAAAACCTGAATATAACATTATTCAACACTTTTAAAATGTATTAAAAATATTGTGATAAGATGTTTCAAAAATGATACTAAACCCCCCACTTCCTGCACCCTCATCCCTGGGTCACAACTTTAGCAGGACTCTGGGCTTTGGCATATTATCTTGCTCTAAACAGTGAGACAACAGTGAAGGAGCTTGACCTCTCAGCTGCCGTGGACTAGCCTACTAGGTTCTGAAGACAGGTGTACCAGGTTCTTCCATTGCTCAAGCCAACGGCCAAACATGTGAATGAGGCTTTCTCTGATCAGTTCTCACCCAGCTGATTCATTAGCTGACTACAGCTGTGAGTGAAACCAGGAGTAAGGGGCACCTGGGTGGCTCAGTTTGTTAAGCATCTGCTTTTGGCTCAGGTCATGATCCCGAGGTCCTGGGATCTAGCCCCATGTAGTGGGGCTCCCTGCACAGGCAGGAGACTGCTTGTCCCTCTCCCTCTGCCCTTCTCCCCTACTTGTGCTCTCTCTCTCAGATAAATAGTCTTAAGAAAGAAAGAAACCAGAAGTAAAAAATGGCCCAGATGAATCCAGTTCCAAATTGCCAAGTGATTGTTATCCTAAGCCCCTAAGTTAGTAATGCAGCAAAAACTAATTTATACAATAATATAACATGGTCAGTTGGTTTTTATCCTAGAGAATTTAGGTTGGTTAAATATCGGAAAATCAGTCAATGTGATTCACTATATTAGTTAGATAAAGAGAATCATATGATCTCTTTATTAGATACAGGGGATAAAAATTATCCCATAAAGTTCAAAACCTATTAAGTGGGGTAAATTTTATAAAACTGTATCCAGATAAGAACTATTTTTCCTTGATAAAGGCTATATATGAAAAATACATGGCACATGTATACAGTAATAAAAATCATACTTAATAATTTTTTTAAAAATTAGCATTTCCCTTAAGGAGAGAATTGAGATAAAGATTTCCAACATTACTGCCTCAACTTAACATGACCTATTGCAACTGACCAAAACAACAAGATGTACATTTAGAGAAATACAAAGAGAAAGAGAAGGTTTAGAAGAATATAGATTAAAATATAATATTTATAGATTGTTTTTTTACTTTATTTTTTTTAATTTTTATTGTTATGTTAATCACCATATATTACATCATTTGTTATAGATTGTTTTGATCATTTATTTATTTGGAAACACAGGAAATGAAATAAGGTATTAAATCCAACAAAGTGCTAGGAAAAAATCAATATACCTAAGTCAATTTTATTCCCAAATAGCATTAATAACCAGATAACATATAAGATACATTTGCCACAGCAACAAAAACTAGAGCATATACAGCTTCATCTAGTAAATAATGCAGAAAATCTTTAACTCTCTATTAGAGGACACATAACTAAAAGAAATATATACCACAGTTATGTTGAGATGGCTTACTATAATAACAATCTCCTTATATTAATCTATAAATTAAATGCAAATACAATAAAAATCTAATATTTTCTTTTAGAGACAACATGAAAAAGTGATTCTAAAATTTACCTGGAAGAATGAAGTTCTTCATACAGTTAAGGAAGTTTTGGAAAATAAGACCAAATGAAGAACTTGCCCTACCAGATATTAAAATACATGGGGAAGTCATGATGGATGAAAACAGTGCAATGCCGTTGGAAGAAATGGCAAACAAGAAAACACAACCAGACAGGCTGTCTAGAAATAGAGCCATATACAGATAGGAAGTTGGCACATGAAAGAAACGCCATCACAGTCCTGAATTATAGCTTTTGGGGAAACAGGCTCATTATACAAACAGCGAGAACTGGATCATAACCTAATGATATCATGCCTATTGTGCTCAGTCTTATGTACCTCACTTAATATTCACAAACAATCCCATATGGCATAAATTACTTTCCAGGATCCTGGTATCATGCCCTGAGCCAAAGGCAGACGCTTAAGGACTGAGCCACCCACGCGTCCCGATAATGGGTTCATATTTAAATACAAAAAACTCCTACAAATCTAAATAGACATGGGACACTCAATAGAAAAGTGGGCAATAGTCATGAATAGGCAATTAACAGAATGAAA
Source organism: Eumetopias jubatus (assembly GCF_037043125.1). Classification (NCBI taxonomy): domain Eukaryota; kingdom Metazoa; phylum Chordata; class Mammalia; order Carnivora; family Otariidae; genus Eumetopias; species Eumetopias jubatus. The sequence continues at coordinate 169,722,171 of NW_028274807.1, forward strand.
AATATGAACAGCAGAAATGTATATGAAGACTCAACCTTGTTAGTATCAGAAAAATGCAGAATTAAAGCAAATATTACATATGAATCTACACATGCCAGATGTCCAAAAGTTAAAAAGCAAATTAATATAGTGTGGTGGCAAAGAAATTTCAAGTACTACTGGTGAGAGGTAAACAGTGAGAAATTTTTACAATGAAAGATAATGATAAAAGATAAATGAAGAAACAAAAATCCCAACTGCTTACTCCTCCAAAGGGAGAAAAATCAATTTGAAAAGTCAGAGTAGAACTCCTTTGGGATAATATTTAACAACATTTCTTTAAAACAGAATTTTAAGCCGGTTTTGAACTGTTTACAGAGTTTCTAATTAGCATGCCAGCTAAATACATGGCCCATTTAATCCAGAAGCACATAAAAAAAAGTTCTAACTCTTAAAATTCTAGGCTCTAGAGCACATGCATGCAGATGTCTGTATGTGTGTGTTTATGTGTGTGTGTGTGTGTGTGTGTGCACGTGCGCATGCATGTGTGTTCAATAAACTCAGTTTTGCAACTAATAGAATGGATACCATAGCAATAACCAAGAATTTACAAAACAATAATGCCCAAACATTCAGGGCAGTAAAATTTTAGTTCTAGAGTTTAGCTAATTTAACTTGGATTTTCTACAACTCAAATAAACTAGAGGTATGTACTATAATAACCCTAAAAACTCCTGACTTTGTGCTTAAATATTCTTTGTAAGTGACTAAATGGTGTAACCAGATGTTGGACCTGTCCAAAAATTTTCCTTTTGTGTTCTCACATACAAGTGTTCAGCTTGATCATTTAAAAAAAAATGTGCAAAATCTAATACCTTTTGCTAGAAGACAAAACAATTTCCCCTGGATGTGCAGTGATACAAAGCAGTGCCATGCATTGAAAGTAAGTGCTTTGTGGGAGACATTAATCTGGAGGTTAAGAGCTCAGTGGTCTGGTCGAAGTCCATATGTTATTTCAAACATACGTATAATGTTAACTCACTTTGTAACAAAGCCTTTACTTTCTCATATAAAAATTATTTTTTCTTCCTAGTTTAAGCCCAAGGAAAGTCCCATAAGTCTGTCTCCTAGGGGCAAACATAAAGAATTATTTAAAAAAAAATTTTTATTTATTAATTAATCTCTCCACCCAACATGGGGCTCAATCTCACAAACCCTGAGATCAAGAGTCACCTGCTCCACTGATGGAGCCAGCCAGGCGCTCCTATGAACAGTTCTTAAGATGGAAAAGTTCCTACAAAATATGTAGAAAGCTAGAAATGTATGATCTAGACAAAGATGTTGAAGTAGTCTAAGGGCAAGTCCAACAAATAGAAATTTAAGAGGATTTCACTGAGATTTCAGTCCTGAGAACAAATAATTTCTAAATGAGAAAGTAAAGGAGGTAGTAAAGATTGAGAGACAGAAGGAAATATTTAAAATAACAAAAATAGGAGTCAATACAAAGTTGAAAACCCATTAATTTTGCTCTATTACTAAAGACTTCATAAAAGTTCTCATAAATATTACAAATTACAACAAAACAAACAAAAATCGGAAGCTTTTTTTTTCCCTCCAGAATTGTCCTACGAACTGCTTACTGCTAAAGTGGTAGGAAGACAAATTCCCTTTAACAATTGGATTTTATACCTATCTATATTTTTAGCTCTTAGGTGGATCTTGTTATGTAATATGTATGATCTTAAAAGAAAATTTGCTCATTATTTATTTATTTATTTTGGCATCTGCCACCCCACTTCATACTTAATTACATCACCTTAACTTTAATAACCTAAATCACCTTAAATCGCTCCTAAATTAAAATGAAAGCAAATATAGTGCGCTTCACACCATTAATTTTAGACTTCTAAGAGTTGGAGAAGCTCAAGCTGGAGAATAAACTTGAGTTTTATTGAATGAAGAAATCTACTTTCTAGTTTAGAAGAGGACAGATTATCCAGTTTCAGGGGAGGAGGCAATCCCAAAGACACAAGCAGAATGATCCTTTTTCTGTGCTAATGCCAGAAATACTACAAATGTTGCACTAGATTGTGTAAAAATAGCCACTGGTCTAGCACTCACAGGTCTGGGTCGTGGTATGTTAAACAATCACACCTTGCCCTAATGGCACTGCTTTGGGCCAAAAAGCTTTCACCTGCATTATTCCATTAACCTCACTTCATTGTTTCAGGAAATGTGTTTATTTTTTGAAATGACATTGAAATACATCTTTTAAAGCACATTTTAGGTCTCTACAAGTTTCTCTTCTTTTCAGCCAACACATTACCTTTTACAAATCAATAGTCTACTTCTTTTTTTAAATCATCACATTTCAAAACTGTAGCAGGCAATAAATGTTAATGTACTTCTTCCAAAAATGTTAAATTTCTATGTATTCCATCTTAGCGTGTCTTCTGGGGGCGAAGGTTATCTTTCCATTCCTTATAGTATTATCAGGATTATGGATTTTGTTCTTTTTTTAAAGTGGTGTTTATGGACATTAATTAACGTAAATACAAAAATATCTTGTATTACTCGCCAGCTGATTGAACTAAGTGATATGATTTTAAAACAACTGCTTTACTGCTCTCCCACCAGTTCAAATATACAGAAATATAAGTTTAGACTGTTGTGGCTTTTCTGCAATGCTTTCTTTCCAGCCTGCGGTCCACATGTCAGCCTCATATTTTATTCTTAACTTGTTGCTATTGTTTTTCAATCTATGAAATCTCTCTTGAAGGCTCTGAAACTGCTTATAATTTAAACTTCTACTTTTGGTGACTCACTGTTTTCAAATTGCCATTTCTGACCATATCCCCCTTCCAGCTGGATTTACGCAGTCTTTTAACTAATAATTGCTTTACTTTTTACCTCTATTTTTGGATTCTTAAATTTGTTGTTATATCAGTATCTTTTCTTGCCCAAATTATTTTGTTCTTAGGCATTTTTCCTGGAAGTAAGTCCACCCTATTTTTGACCAGCAAATATTTGACTTCTGAAAGAACACTGAACTGAGAATTTTAGGAATGGATTTATGTCCTGAACGCACCATTAAATAACAGTGTCACCCTGCATAAAAGCACCTTTAATGTGTCATGTGCTCTGTTTGCTCAACCCCAAAAGTGAGTTGATTAAAAGTCTGAATATCTTGCTGTTTATGCTCTTTAGTCTCAGTTCAGTTACTGAAACCCTCAAAAGTACATCAGATTGTTATGATTTTTATCATTAGCCCATGTGTTTAAAACAAATTACCATTTATGAAGCGAGTGTTTTCCTTTATTCTTGCATCTGATCATTGTAAATATTTTCATGGACTCATTCTTAGAAGGCCAATGAGTAACCTGGTCTCATACCTATTTAACCTTTGAAATCTTAGTGACTTGCCTTCCCCAGTAGCTTTCAGAGAGAGCTTTTCACCCTTTCCTGGTATTCTTTTCAACCTTCAAAGACCATAGCACTTTCAAAAGACATCACACTAATACTAAATTACCACATACCCTCCAAAAAGCCCCAACCTGTTTGTGCCTATGTATTAATACTTTATCAAAAGTTTTCTAATTGAGTTCTTTAATCACAGGTCTTTGTCAGACATTTTCCACGCTCTGTGTTATAAAGCTCTCAGGGTCATTAAGAATTAACTTTCTGTTACATATTCCCTCTCACACTTTCCTCATGACTGAGCCACTGGTTGTCTTTTGTCTATAGAAAGAGAGCTAAGAGAGAAGAAAGCTACATGAGAAAAGGTTTATGGAAAAGAACTGGCACAGTGTCAGGCACATAAGTGTTCAATAGGTGGTAGCTATGATTCTTATCATCATCACCATCATAATCATGTTCGTCTATATGTATTAAGAACTCATTACTGGACTCACCTCTTACTTTCATTTCTCATTTGATACAGCAACTCTTGAGAAAGCTACTGGAACCCTTGAGCAAACTACACTATATACCCATCTCACAGATTGAGAGACTGCAGCCTAGGGGGTTTGAGTACCTTGATGGAAGACATAAGCCAAGGATTGAGCCTGTATTTGCCACAATCACATGCCCACATTTTGATGGAATGACACCACTCATCATTACCCACCTGCATTAAGGTATTACTAAATTTTCTACTCTTATTCTCCTCTCTTTTCTTTATCTTGACATTGTTCCCTCCCCCACTCAAGTTTCATTCCCCCAATCTTAGTGAAGGGCGTAGAAGGTAAAAAGTGAGACTAAAGGAGGGAACTTACATGTTATTCAAGTATTGACTTCATCTTAATTTCTAGCCATTGCCTACGCATTCCCTGCTCCAAAGGATATTTGCTATTCTACCATATGTCTTGCCTTTTCTTGTCTTTACACCATTGCTTTTTCTCCACTTGCAACAAATCTCTCCATTTCCCTTGGTTCTTCACCAATTCTTACTCTGCACTTTCCATTAAAATCCAGATCTTCCTTTAAAGCCCAACTCAAATATGAGTCCTGCCCTTAAGTATCCTGGATTGGCCAGGTCAGAACCAACCACTTGTTCTGCAATGCTTCTACTATGGTAGTTATGTTAAAATGGCAAGTGATTTTATAGCTTGCTTACCACCTGTGGCAAATATATACTATTTTCCCTTCCAGATTCTTTCTCTATCCAGCTCCATGGTATGGATGGCTTGTGTGGCCTGCTTTAATAAGTGTCCTTGCTCTGGGCTCTCTTTGGGTTTACCAGTGAAAAGCACAAAAGAAGATTATAGGTAACGAAGGAGGAGAGTGAGGTCAAGATGTTAATTCCTCTAGCTTCCACCCTGCAAGTTCCCAAGGGTTATTACCCCCTCCTCCACCAAGCTAATGTACAGCTTCTATGAGGGGTGCACAGCTTCTATGGGGAACCCTCTCTCTCTAGCAATGCCTCCCTTCTCCTTCCTCTCCTTGGCCTGAAGTGATAAAGTCACCAAGTCTTGACTAAACCCAAGCTGCTGCACTACCTCATTTCTCTACATTCTGCTCAAATTATTTTTTTGGTGGACACCTGATTTCCTGCTGAGAACCTGTCAGATAAGCTTGTTAATATGCTTTACGAAGCTGTTAATTTTTCACACTGCATGATTACACATATTAGAAGAGTGTCTGCAGGATGAGTCCAAAAGTTCTGATTGATGATAATGGTAACAGCTAGAATTTATTGAACACATACTAGTTTTGGTCACTCTCCTGAATGCACTGCATGTATTCATATAATTTAATTAAATTACTATAAGCTAAGTAAGGCACAAAAAGCATAAGAAGGTACCAGAAGTAACTTGATCATGGTCACTCCAGTGGCTTAGTGGAGCTTAGGACTCAGATCTGCCCAAAGCCTAAACTGTAAGTTCCGCATCTAAGCCAGGGGTTCTAAACTTGAGCATGAATGAACATCACCTGGAGCGCTTGTTAAAACACAGATCCTGGGCCCCACCCCCAGACTGTCTGATTCTGTAGGTCTGGAACAGGCCTAAGAATTTGGTATTTAACAAATTCCCAGGACCAGCTGGTGTGCTAGTCTAGGTATCACACTTTGAGAGCCACTGGTCCAGGAAATACCTCTTCCCATGTATAATGACGTAAGTAGCTGTTGGACAGTATGAAGTACAGAAATTTTAGAGGTAGTTTCCGGCTGAATCCCTAGCTGGAAATGAGAAGAACAAAGAAGGATTATTGTCCATATATTATCAATACAATGTGATCCAATTCAGCCACCATTTTAGGTGTTAGAATAACTAGCTAGTGATAAATATCAAAGAGAAAAGCACCACACTCAAGAATTTGTTCTGAGCAAACAAAACTTAAGTAAACAAGTAAGTATGATGCAATATGATGACTATTGTAATAGAGCATATATGATACGTGTGTGAGCACACACGTGTGTGTGTGCACGTGCGTGTGTGTGTACATATACCAGGGGAGGAGTACAGTTCAAGGAGAAATAAATTCTCTTCATAGGGAGGTAATAAATTCTACCTCATTCAACAATGGGACTAAGTACTTTTAAAAAGAAGAGTTATCCTACAGGAAAATAGGAAGAGATGGGCATTCTAAGGACAGAAAATGTCCCTTAAGAAAACCTGCAAAGAGAACTAAAGAATAACATTGCAAGATTCTGGCACTCAGTGTTCACAGAAGACAAGTGTGGATACTCGGCCTCTCTAAAATGGGAAGCCAACCTTTGCTCATCAGATTCACACATTATTCAGTACAAATACTTACCGAAAATAGCATTTTCTAAATGCTAGACACTGAGCTCAGCATCATGACTACACCGAGGATGCAGATACAGTGCCCACCCTCAAGAAGCTTGCGTTTTAGATAATGCACATCAGTTAGATACACTGCATCATGGAAATACACTGAATTCAAACTTAGTCTCAAGCAAAATATATTCACAAAAGCGATCCAGGAGTCAAATAGCAAAAGACCTCACCTCAGAAGCTGCATCCATTTTATAAATGATAGGTAAAAATGTATATGCCAAGATAGGCTTCGCTTAGAAGACATAATAGGCTTCTATATATACTATAAGAGTCAGCTTATAAGTGTGTGACTTTTTCTGGAAGAAATTTCCCCTACTTTCCTGAGAAGCTGAAAGTAGGGGTCAGAGGTAGGAATACTTAAGTCGCAGACAAAACCTCATTCCAACTGCTCAGCACAGTTCTGATTCACATCCTTCTGAACGGTTTCCAAACTATGTAATTTAACAAAGTGATGATGAAAAAAATGGCCCATTAGTCTTATGCTGTGTGTTATAATTTAACTCTGGGTTTAGCATAGGAAAAATATTATATGCATTGATTAGAAATATGTTTTATGGCTGCATATATTATCGACTCCGAACATCTGAAAATTATTGGCTAGGCTGACATGATGAACTACACAGGAGCACTTCTAGATGGCACCTCAATGTCATCTGTTACTCATATTATATTGGTCTAGAAATAAATATATATTCTATTCAATGTGAGATCTTATCCCAAACACCAAAATATGCCCTTTTCTATTAAATGGTGGTGATTAAGAAGCCATCAGCTAAACATCATTTAGAAAATTCAATGCAAGTAAATTCAGGTGTTAACTATCCAACTGTTATTATGCCATTTCCCCACTTTACTGAACTTAATGACCTGGTCAGTGTGACTATGAGGACTTATTTATTAATTCATTCAAGTGTTCTTAGGTATATTTTGAAGAACTGTAGGATCCAATAGAAAGGGTACAAATTTATCTTACTAGCTGTGTGATCCTGGCCAAGTAACTTTGCATCTCTGAGCCTCACTTCCCTAATGTATAAAATGGAAATAATAATAGAACCCAGGTTGTAAAGCTGAAGAAAAAAATAAATGTGGTAATGTATTTTGGCACAAAACAGCAGTTTATCTGATAATCATTATTAGGAGTATGGTTGTTAAGATTACTGAAAACCTGTTGTGTGTTAGGCCCTGTTCAAGGAGCTGGAATTTTAATACTGTTCTCCAATCTTATCTCAATTTTACCTCTAAAGATCTGTCACACAGTGGGGGGAAAAATAATAACAACAAAAAAGCCCAGTAGGCATTTTTAGGAACTGAGGTGATATCTTTATTACAATAGGTATAGAAGGTGTACAAAAGTTGTAGCATATCTTTGGAGTCCTTCTTTGGATTTCTAGTTACCTTTCACTGGAGTGAGCCTTGACATCCCCCCGTAAGCTACCTGTGACAAGGTCAGTGATGTCGGCAGCTTCTCTGCCTCGTGAGCAGAGGGCAGAAACACAGGAAGAGAAAGCCTTGCTTTCCTACTCCTGTGACTAAGAACCATTTGGTTAACAATAATCTTAAACAGTTTGCCACCTTGTTGCACACTATAGAATCAAAGCACCATGCAAAGCAAACAGCACTGGCCTCTGTTATTCTTGCATTTCACTTGAGATTTGACTTTCCAGATGGAGGAGAAAGCAGATGTTTCAATACTTTCCAGGTACTGGAATATTACAATCTGGCAATCTCCACCACTACATGTTTGATCACACTATTCCCTCCAGATGGAATGTTGTTCCAGTAAGGTCAGACTGACTAGTGGAAATGCCTGATTTTTTCTTACAGTAAGGATCAAACAACTTCCTGAAATTCTGCCCAGCTTACTCTTCTTTCTCCGTTAAACATGTTGTGAGCTCCTAAGTTGAAAACAACTTTACCTTCTTCAAAAGACAGTGTATACTATATAAAATGTATCTTACATATCAATATATGTATATGTGTGTATTTCTTAAGTTAAAATTCCTGTGTCTTCTCCCAATGAAACTGAACTCCCTTATAATCCCACTGTTCATCATTGTACATCGTTGCATCCTCCAAAGAAGTCAGAGTAATGCCATAGATTCAGCTTACAGTTGCTTAGTAGAGAGTAATTAAATAACCATTACAGAATACTAGTGTGTCTCCAAGTGTTTTCAGTGGATCACAAATCCCATGAGAAAGTCCATAAAGGAAAGGGTTCATTTCAAACAAATTTAGAACTGGCTGTCCACTACATCTCCTTCTCAGAGACTCATAATTCACAAGATTCTTCGGAAGCTCTGTAGTAAAGAGACTGACTTAGTTTGACCCAGTATTTCTCTTAGAACTATATCAGTTCTGGAGGACAAGGACATTTTCCAACTCTAATACAATAACTCTAGGGCCTAGTAGAGTGGCTGGCACTTGGTAGACACTGAATAAATATTTGAATGAACTTGAACATACATTCCCTTTTAAAACCATACAAGATAAACATAGTGTATAATATATTAATGAGAATAATAACACTGACAGACATATTTATAAAAATCATTTAAAATAATATATAATACTTTTTTTGGAAATTTACACAATAGCCTATTTAGTGATGGTAACTGAATACATCTGCTTCAGAAAACTCACTAAAAAGGATGGCTACTAGAAACTACAATTTGAATCCAAAACGATTAATTTTGTTCGTTTGTCCCCACTCCTTAGCATCTTCAGGATAGAGAGGACAGATGTATGCATTTATTTTCTGCCATAATGTAATATCACTAAAGGGATGATATTTTATTAGCTAGAGATAAGATTTGTTTTGTTATTTTAGTATATTTGATAACATAAAAATATTCCTAGATTTTTTTTTTCCCCTCATGTGACTTTCCATCTACAATTTACTTGGGAGATTTGGATCAAATGCCATATCAATTTCTTAAACTTCTTACTATGTGATTCTACTGTAGATTTAATGTTAACATAGCAAGAGGGAGAAAAAAGGCAGAGAAAAATGAAACAGAGGTACTCAGCACTGATCTCTACCAATGAAATGTCCCAGAATTTTGCAGGAAGTTGTATTTATAAGTAGGAAGATTTTCAACATAGAACTTATGGTAGTTGAACTTTCAAGAAGAATATTTTTTCTTTACTGAAAAAAAAATGTGTCTGATTTTACCATAACCTAAAAGCTTTCCATTTGCTTAAGGTATGCCCTCAAGACTGCTATTTGTCCGAAGAGAAGTCACTCATTACGTACCAAGAAAAGAAAGCACAATGTAAAAGGAATGCTAGAAGAGTGATATTAAGGTTAGCCCCTCATCCCACCAATGAAAAGATACATGTAGATTTTTCACTCTCCACCTTATTTTCCACCTTATTTTCATGATTTTGGAATGAAAATGTAGGGCCTGATGAGTTTGTCAATAGTCTATAATTGATAGTGTTATTTACATAGACTATAAATAATAAGCCATGTGTAAAAATGCAGTGTGAATGAGATTTTTATATGAAAAATACAAATTAATGAAAATTAGTAAATGCTAAGAGAGATTAACAATATAAAGGATATAAAAATGACGACCATATTTTATGATTTATCTGTGTGTCTTTTTTCTCTCTTGCCCTTCCTCAGCCCTGGATAAGTAAAGGGATATATTCATAAGATGGTGAGCATGTTTTGGACGTTCAACTGGTGTGTGTGGGAGTGAACAAAGACGGTTACTTCAATTCACTCAAATATTATGTAAGAGCTGAGTGAGGCTAGAGGTCAGAGAAGGATTTGTGTTAGCGAGTTACTCAAAAGGGGAACAATCGTAGATATGACAGCGCAACACAATATGCAAATACACTTTTAAACAACTTCCCTTATATTCTCTATTGTCTATAAAGACATCTTAGTTCGGTCATCCTCAACTGCTCTGCACTTAATTCCACAGCTTCTGAGTTACAATCTCAAAAGTCCGCACCTATTTCATTGCTGTGGTAACATTTAAATGACTCTGTATCAGGCCAGATAATTGCTGAGATCACAGGCTAGGGATTCAGGCAGAGCTAGTGTTCAGTTCTGGTTGTTCTACCACCCAATGGTGATCTAGGGTATAGTCCTAATGTTTTTGAACTTTGAAGAATCTAGAATAATTTTTCCCACTTCACAGGGTTGCAGTGGCGGTAAAAAGTCATTAGAATGATGTGCTTTTCACATAGGAAACATGGATAAGTGTTACTGATGCCATCATCATCATCCCCATCATCATAACAGGTCAAGGACATATTGCCACATGGAAGTTCAACATTCCCTGGGCCGTGCACACCTTTCCTTTCAAGGATTCATATTCTATGTGGGGTCCTAACATCATCAAATATCAAAAATATAAGTCCCTATGCTTTTTCCCCCCCTCTAGCTAGTTTTGGCATCTTTCACCTCTATCCATTTATGTCTTGGTTCAGCATATTCTTGTCACACACAGAAGAAGGTGCTTCCAAAACAGAGGACCAGTGTGGTGTCAAGTGGCAAAGGCACTGAGTGAGGTCTTTCACATCTTAGACTGTACATGGTACAGCTCCGTAGGCCTCTGAGTTGGCAGCACTGGGTTCACTTCACCTGTGTGTGACAGGTGAGGGACGTCGTATTTAGGCATGTGATCTGTGCAACAAAGGCGGTGACAGATAAATTATAGTGCAAGCAGGGGATTCAATTCTTCCCTCTTAGGTTGTTTTCCCCATGTTCAGATGTTCAGGGAACTTTCCTGCCCTGTGCCCCTGACAAGAATATGTTATATCAGACTGGAAAAGTAGGTCACCATTGTATATCAGGAAAGTTCTTATTTGTAAGCAACAGGAACCAGATATGGCTGTTTGAGCAGAAAAGGAAATTTTTGGAAGGTTATTGGTTAGGTCTCAGTTACTAGAAGCAGACTAAACCAGAAGCCAAGGCTATTCTACTGAAATCAAGTAATCATGCCAAGGAATATTATATGTCCTCACTTGCCTTGCTGACCCGGCAGGAACAAGATACAGGAGGCTGACACAGCCACTGGTGTCCTTGATTCTTCACATCATTTATTTCTAACTCAAAATCTAGGACATGGGTGTAATTGGTCAACTCTAGGTCACTTGACTGTCTTCCAGCTGAAAGGGAGACTGTGGTAAGAGAGTAAACAATGTATCTGGTATTTTCAGCTTGTATAATGGGAGGCTGTTTCTCACCAAGACTCACAAAGTGGAAAATTCCCCAAATAAAGAAAGGAATTTCAGATCAAATGCTTGGAAGTTAAAAACAACAACATCCAACAAATTCAGATGTGGAATTATACACACAGAATAGTTAAGAACACATTTTTGGAGTGATCCAGACCTAAGTTCCTATCTTGAGCAAGCTATTTTCAGAGCTTCAATTTCCTCCGAAGAAAAATTGTGGAAGGTACTATCTATATAGTAACTTGTGGTACAGATTAAATGAGATAATATATGGAAAGTGTCTGATACACATCCTAAGCATTTTATAAAATTATTATTATTATTATTATTATAAAAATTAACAGGGTGAGTAATAATAAATGTTAATACGGGGCTAAGGGTCACTTTTATTACCTCAACTAAACATGTGCTGATTCAGCAACCATTCCACATATCAAAAAATAACTTGTTAGTATAGTTTTTTATAGGGAAAAAAAAGGCCTAGAAAGTATGTACCAAAAGTCACTCAGTTAAGAGGTAGTGGAACATTATTCAGCCCTTAAAAAAGGAGACGCTGTCATTTGTGACAACATAAATAAACCTGGAGGACATTATACTAAGTGAAATAAGCCCAATAAAGACAAATACTGCATAGAATAATTTATATGTGAGAAAAAGAAAAGAATGGAGAAAGAGAAAGAAAGAAAGAAAAAGAAAAAGAAAGTCAAACTCAAAAACAGAAGAGTAGAGAAGTGGTTGCCAGGGGCTGGGGGGGTGGGGGAAATAGGGAGAGGTTGCTATAAGGGTACAAACTTAGCTATAAGATAAATATGGTGTGAGGATTTAATATATAACATGGTGGCTATAGTCGATACTCTATTATATAATTGAAATTTGCTAAGAGAGTAGAACATAAGTGTTTTCTCACACACACAGAAAGGTAAATATATGAGGTGTTGGATCTGTTAATTAACTCACTGGAGAAAATCCTTTCACAATGAATGCATGTACCAAATCATTACAATGTATACTTTAAATATCTTATAATCTTGTTTGTCAATTACACCTCAATAAAACTGAAAAAAGAAGAGGTAATGAGGGTAAGATTCCAACCCAGGATTATCTAGCTCAAAAAACTACACTCTTAACCATTATAATATATTCCTCAAGATGTTATGACTGTAAAATGCTTAACACAAAGGAGACACTAAGTGATATTTATTATAACTATGACACTTCCTAGGTATCGATTATGTGTTAAAATTCACTTCTAACAACAAGTCTGTAAGGTGGGAATTCCTCCTGCATAACTTAAAAGCCCCTGCGGGCAGCTGTGAGGTAAACACAGCCCAGAATGATGTCTCTCATTTCCCACCCTAGAGTCTCCTCAAGTTGCTTGTTCCTCACACCACCTCCTTAAGATACAGGAATAATGCCTTTCTCACATTAGCACTGGGCATGGAAATCCATCCATACTTCCAGGCATATATTAAACCTTAGTTTCTCACCATCTTGGAGTCATCATATATTCTATTAATATATTAGTATTAATACGAAGATTCTAGTAATAGAAGTGAGATATGTATGTGGAGTATTGGAGGAATCCAAATAGCTTTCTGAGTTGCCAAAATTCTCTACTCTCAAAACAAATGTTAGGGTTCCACATATAAAGATTAATGTTTGGAAATTAAAAATAAAATCAACAACATTTATAATTAACCAAGTAGGTATTAATAGGTCAGGCCATATACTAGGCACCACTCATCTTTCTGCAGTCCTTCAAAGCATATAATATTATTTCTATTTCATATAACAAAATTGTGTCCAAGCAGGTTAGGGACTCGCCCAAGACCACATAGCTAGGTTACAAGAGAAGACAGATTTTAATGGTCAAAATGGTGATGGATGGTATAATTAGAAGAGTACACTTAATCAAATATGCAAAACTATCCTAATGCATCGTTAGGATTTCTTTAGAGTAACTTGGATGCCCTACTGAATACAATAGTTGTGGAGATTAGAAATAGTTTCTTTAATTAGCTGACCATACACATCTACTTTAATATTCTTGGTGACAAGGAGCTAACTACCTGACGAGGCACCTTCTTCAACTTTTAGACATCTCTAGGGGTAAAACGCAGTACCATCTTACTGCCCGCAATGTCACCTGGTTCTACCTAGGGGAATAAAGCAGAACAAGTAGACGCTATTCTTGACAAGTGGATACAATTTCAGTTTTTCAAAATGTGAATGTCCATTCATTCATTATAACAGATCTGTCAAATAGCTTTGCCTATTTACCAATGGATAGTATACTACAAAACATGTTAGGTCATTTAAAGGACTAAATGTCACCTCATTGATACTGTTATCAATACAATTTATATTGGCGTTTTGTCTCACACTGACTTGAAGGACTATGGGGGAGCTCCCAGTCCACAGATCACAGCTTGATCCCCTCTTCTTGACAATACTCTCTGCTCATTTCCTGAAAGGACCAAGGATAAATGCTTGGACTACTCAATCTACTCATTGTACCTGACAGCACACACTAGCTAAGCTGATTGGATCAAGACACCCCAAGCAGGAGTCCCAGAATTTAAACTCCTCATTGCTTTTGGAAGGAAAAGAGGCTTCCCCCGACTCCCACAATCCCTCACTTGTTGCTGCTAGCCCTATATTAGTCTGTTCTTGATCATCAGCATTTCATACTAAAAATTAATACTGCTTATCTGATGGCAAGCATAAAACTTCCAATGCCATTTTTATAAATAAGGCAAGGTTCTTCAGAGAGGTAGATTCTTTCCAACCATAACGTGAGGCAAAGATTTACATTCCCACACTGCCCAAAAGGAAATAAATTTATTATAAAATTCAAGAGGGTGACGGATGATTTTCTGTATGTCTGTGTTCACTAAAAGGTTTTTTAATAGTCTTGACTGTATTACATTTCTATACACATAAAATAAAAATTAGTAAATGAAATAAAACCACATCATATAATATGTAAAAAGTAAATACTTATAAACAAAGATGTTACAGATCAAATGAAGAAACATGGATAAAGGTCATAAAGTCATAAGAAGAAGGAGAGCCAGTTAATATATGAACATATGTTCAACCTTACTATTATTAATCAAAGAAGTACAATTAAAATAATTGTCATATTTTACTCATCAGAATAACAAAAACTTAAAATATTGATAATACTAGTATTGGTGAAAGTGTAAGAACCACACAGGATGTAAAATTGCTAGCAGAAAAGTAAGGCAGTGTAACCTTTCTGGAAGGCAATACGTCAGTATGTACCGGTTGACAGGCAGTCATCCAAGTTCTAGAAATCCATTCTAAGGAAATAAATGAACAACTGCTCAAAGAAATGGGAAGAAACATGCTCTCTCATTGTTTAGAGAAGCAAAACAGGGATAATCGAAATGTTAAGCAGTAGGGGACTGGTTAGATAAATAATGGAATGCTGTTCAACCATTAAAAAATATGATACAAATTTTTATTAAGTGATATGGAATCATGTTCATAATATAGTACTAAGTAAAAATATGTTTGCATTGTGTTTGTGCACCTTCCCTCAAAAAAAAAAAGTCTCAAAAGACACCTTTAAAAATGTTACGGAGATGACTTATCAGAAGTGGAAATTTGAGTTATTTTTTTTCTTTGTATCTTTTCCATTTTTGTAGTTTTTGCACTAAGTATTACTTTAACAATTAAAATATTTTAATTTTCAACAAGAAGATAGATTTCTCTAATTTTCTAGTCTTTTTGCACCATGGCTCAGGGTATATCTGTAAAAGAAAAACCACCCTTTTTTTGTCAACCTCAATTTACCTTCCACAAATTTATGATTTGAAATTGGTAAAAGTTGCAGAGTAAAACTTTTAGGGTTTGAGTATTCTATTACCTTTCAAAGCATTGGAGCCTTTGAATAATTTCTTTCACAGCTTTCATCTGATACTGAGGTGGGGGTGAAATAGCAAGATGAAAGGAAATAGAGAGTAGTCATCTTGAACTAGGAAAGAGCAAGAAGCAATTTGATCTGTACTTTTTTTTTAATAAGACACAAGCCCCTCCCAGTCTCAGATCATACTAAACTGTACACACACACGCACACACACATGCACACACACACACACACACACACTCTTAATCCACTGCCTAAGGCTGATCGCTCATTGTGGCAGAAATAAACAGCTGTAGACTAGAGACTTGTAATTAGTTCCTCCAGATTATAAAGGCATCACTAAAACCAAGCTGGGGACAACATTCTCCACCTCCGCTTGAAACTGTATGTGGCTAATAAAATCTTTAAAAAAAAGGCGGGGGGAAGGCGCCTGGGTGGCTCAGATGGTTAAGCGGCTGCCTTCCGCTCAGGTCATGATCCCAGAGTCCTGGGATGGAGTCCCGCATGGGGCTCCCTGCTCCGGAGGAGCCTGCTTCTCCCTCTGCCTCTCTCTTTCTCTCTCTCTCTGTCTCTGTCTCTCATGAATAAATAAATAAAATCTTTAAAAAAAAAAAAGAAACTGTATGTGGCCATATTACTAGTTCTTTCCCAAAGAATGTGACCACAAGTTATATGAAGAGTTTACATTTGAAGGATAATGAGTTGATAATTGAGCTTGCAACTTCCTCTCCCCTTTCCCTTTTGAGACAAATGTAAAGCCACATGATAAATGCGGTGGGTTCCCGAATCACTGAGCAGAAAACAGACCTTAGAACTACAAAAGTCCATACTGAACTACCAAGTGAGTAGGTAATAAACCTCTAGTGAGTTACACTACTGAGATTCATGGTTTATCATTTAGAGTTTTATAACATTTTTTCTTTGACCTCAATTTCCTCATTTGTAAAACAAGGTATTTGAACAAGACCACCCCTCAGTTTCTTTCAAGTGCTTTTATTTTTCTTACTTTTTAATTCTCAGAAACATTCCACATATTGCTTACCTTCTCAGTTAACTGGCAAGTCTACTTTTTTCTTTCTTCTTCTTTTTTTTCCCCCACAGAAGCAGGGTCTTCAAGTTATGGAGAAGTCATAGCAGACTGTTGCTTTAGTTTGAGATATGAGTCCAAATAGGGGATAAGAAGAAATAGTGAGGACCCAAAGAGATGCTTTTGACAAAGAGGACTGAGAGATAGCAGGCTGAAGAAAGTTTAGTAATAAAGAATTCAGACAGGAGAAGTGGATGCATGATATCTAACAGATTTGTTCAGAGCTACTTTGGAAAGGAAAATTTGTGAAAATATAAAGATAAAAAAAAATAGCAGACATGAAATGCCTTTGGGTACCTAAATGAATTTTATTTTGAAGAGATTCATATCACTTATATATGTACTATAAAATTTCTCTGTCCACTTCTTCCAGAATTTTCTAAAGCCTGACAGAACATCTGCAGAAAGAGGATGTCATTCCAGGATAATCAATGGCAAGTTACTAAATTAAGATCAAAATATCCTCAACCTTGAACAGTTTTCAAAGAGTTTTTAGATGAAGGAGGTCTCTAGAGGGTTGTATAATTATATAATTGTACCCTTTTAAGAGGCTATTTACAGATAAGTGAAGTTTCCCACCATTTTTTAAAGTAAAATATATGAGCTAAAATAGAGTTGGTGGGTATTTGTTTGGGATAGTGGGGAGGAAATCTGTGCAGACTGCTAGTTATCTAATCAATAACCACTCTCTCCCTATTCCTTACCATCAGAGCCCTGGTTTAGGGGACCTCATTATCCTTAAGGTTAATGGAAAATCTGATTCTAGAACCCACATTCTTAACCATTCTGAGAGGAGTAAAAGTCATTAGTGAAGGCCTCCTTGGCCTCCAAGTGTGGATAGAAGGATGAGCGGACACAAATATGTTACTCATTGGGTGTGTGTGTTGTGGCAAGGGGAGAGTATCAGGGCTTCCAGAGGAACCAGCCCTCCCCACACACCTACCCTAAGCAAGTCTGATAATTAGGCGTCTAAAACAAGAGTATAACTATAGGATGCTGAGAAGCATTCTAGAAACCTGGGGTTAGAATCCTGTATCTTTTAGTAATGACTGCTGATGATCTGTAGGAGAAAATTTGTTCTTTCGACATTGCCTTTCTTGTCTCCCTGATACTCTTCCCCTCCCACAACACACACACAACACACTCTTTTTATCTGTCTTTCTTTCCTTTTTTAAAAAGATTTTACTTATTTATTTGACAGCGAGAATGAGAGAGCACAAGCAGGGGGGAACAGCAGAGAGAGAGGGAGAAGCAGTCTCCCCACTGAGCGGAGAGTCCTGAACAGGGCTCAATCCCAGGACCCTGGGATCCTGACCTGAGCCAAAGGCAGATGTTTAACTGACTAAGCCACCCAGGCACCACCTTTTCTCTTCTTTCTTCCTGCCTGAATGGTTGGAACACTGTTAGAGATTCAGCAACCACCTTGCAACAATGGGGATCACAGGGAGGATATACTAGAGATGCAGGAGCTAAAAGATGAACAGAACCCAGTCCCTTGCTGACATTCTCAGCAGCAGAATTAACACTAGAAGGACTATCTCCAAACTTCTTGTTACATGCAAAAAGTAAGGTAAGGCACTCTTACTTTCTGTTAGTTTGGCAAGTCATTACTAAAAGATACAGAATTCTAACCCCAGGTTTCTAGAATGCTTCTCAGCATCCTATAGTTATACTCTTGTTTTAGACGCCTAATTATCAGACTTACTTAGGGTAGGTGTGTGGGGAAGGCTGGTTCCTCTGGAAGCCCTGATACTCTCCCCTTTCCACAACACACACACCCAACGAGTAACATATTTGTGTCCACTCATCCTTCTATCTACACTTGGAGGCCAAGGAGGTCTTCACTAACAACATTTACTACTCTCAGAATGGTTAAGAATGTGGGTTCTAGAATCAGATTTCCTAGATTTGAACTCTCAATCTGCCACTTACCAGTTTAGGACTTATGCAAATTAATTACCTCCTCTGGACCCCCATATAAAATGGGGACATGAAGTAGCACCTACACACTTTACTGAAAGGATTAAATGAGCAAGTAAAGTTCTTACAGTGTTTTCTGAGTCAAACAATTCTAGCTACTATTGTTTTCTTTGACCAATTAGGGTAGAATCCCCTTGCCTCCATGGGTCTCTGTCCATGTCTCTTCCATGGCACATGCAATCCCATAGTGCAGAATTTTGAAGATGTTTTCCATAAACAAGTGGTAAGTGTGGTCTCCGGGCTAGCAGTATCAGCAACACCTAGGGACTGATTAGAAATATAAACCCACTGAGCTAGAAAATTGGGGGGTAGAGACCAGCAATCTGTGTCTTAATACTCTCAGGCAAATCTGATGCTCATTAAAGGTTAAGGGCAACTGAGAACATCCATCTCAGACTCTCTTGGAGGTGCTCACCAAAAAGAGTTTCCTGGACCTTATACCTGACCAGTTGGAGAAGGGGATCGGGGATCAGGAATCGGCACTCTTAGCATGCCTGCCATGATTCTTCAGCACATTAATATTTGAGAATCACTGTCATTGTTAATATGAGGCTCACTCTGTTTTCCTAGTGGACTGCCAGACTTCCTTGCAAGGAAGGTCTGTGAAGTTTATTTATTGTTTATTTATTGTTTATTTATCTGTGTATTTATTATTATTATAATTATTGCTATTATTATTCTAGAATCTCTAGTGCATAGTGCAGTCTCAGGCACAAAATAGTTGCTCATTAAATGGGTCTCTGAAAAGTCTCCAGTAGAGCTTCAAGATTAATTCCTTCAGAAGAAGAAATACTACACACTCACAAAAGAAAAACAACAACAACAACAACCCCAAAAACACTGCTTAGAAGTTTAATTCTTTGAATTTCTTTGCCACTTTCTTAGTTTTCATCATTTTGGATAATACTTTTTTTAATTTTAACCTTTTTGTGTTTCAGTCAGTATTTTCCATCATCAATCAGAGAGACAGAAACAATACAATTAAATATTTATTTTTTAAAATTCACAAAGGTAAATAGATATAAGGGAAGTGTAAGTAATTAAACCATCAAATTAATTCTTTGGGGTATGTTTGTAATTCATTATGTCTGATGGTATTAAAGATTAAAAATAGTAGTACTAAGATAGTTGAGACATGCTGTATTGTTAAATGAATTTAATTTTGTGTAAAGTGGTAGAAATATTTTCTTCAACAAATATATCTGCAGGTATAAAATCACAACCACAAATCTAAAAAAAAAAAGCAAGCTACTGAATTAAATCCGATTGGCTCTCTTTCTCTGCTTTGTGTATCTGCTAATAATTTCATTTGCTACCGGCTAGCAGAAGCCAAAATTTAAAATATAAATACATATATTTCCTCAATTTAAAACTGTTCATATATATGAGTAATTTTATATATATGTATGTATATATATGTCTGTGTGTGTGTGTGTATATATATATATAAATGGATACATATGAATAATTTTAAATTGAGGAAAGTATATCTGGTGTCCTATTCTTTTCCCTATGAACTCTATTTTTTTTGTCCTATGAATTCTAAAGGAATACCACTTTCTGCTCTTAGCAGTGAAATGTCAGTCTACTTTAAGGGTAATTTAAAGTTTTAATTTATTTATTCTGAGAGAGAGAGCACGTGAGCAGAGTGGGGAGGGGCAGAGAGAGAGGGAGAGAGAGAATTCCAAAAAGGCTCCATGCTCAGTGCACAGCCCCACGTGAGACTCGATCTCATGACAGTGCGATCATGACCTGGGCCAAAATCAAGAGTCAGACGCTTAACCAACGGAGCGACCCAGGCCCCTACCTCAAGGGTAAGTTAATCAGCATATTTGAAAATCCATTGGTTTAGCCAATGATGTACTTACTGGGGGATGATAGGCCCTACTGCCATTGTCAAGACCTTATCCATAGGAAAAATAAGAAGGTACTTGTTTGGGGGGCGCCTGGGTGGCTCAGTCGTTAAGCGTCTGCCTTCGGCTCAGGTCATGATCCCAGGGTCCTGGGATCGAGCCCCGCATCGGGCTCCCTGCTCGGCAGGAAGCCTGCTTCTCCCTCTCCCACTCCCCCCGCTTGTGTTCCCTCTCTCGTTGTATCTCTCTCTGTCAAACAAATAAATAAAATCTTAAAAAAAAAAAAGAAGGTACTTGTTTGGTTTGTAAAAAGTAGGAGTAGCAGGGGATGGCAGGTAGCCTTATGCTGAAGATACATGACATACATATCACTAACAAGCCCACTTTCTGTATCCAAATCCAAAGCCCTCATATCATTAATGCCAGGCAAAAATAGTAAGATTCACGTGTCTGCTGTATCATGACATCAGGATGTCTGTAAACTCATGTGAGCATGTCTTGGTTTTGTCAGTGGGGCAAACTAGAGTCCTAGCACCAACCACCACCCCAGACTAGGCAAAGCAGTCCCAAGACTTCTCTAACTGTTGTGGGAGAGTCTATGGAAGGGGTGCTCACTCTACTATGATGTGTATGTTCTCAAATACCTTTGCACATATTATATGTTGAATGAATGAATTCAGTATATGTTGAATGAATGAATAAGTGAATTGGTGTCATAAAACAGACCTCATACTTAACATGAGAAAAATTCCATTCATAGGTTGGAATTTCCCCCTATGCCTCTTCATCCCCTGTTAAGCTTGCAATCAAACAATTATAAAAAGTTATAGCTGTGAAAATTTTAGAAACAATCTAGTCAACACTCACAAAGTTATGTAACTTTAATCTAGTGGTAAAAATCACTGATTTGGGAGTCAAACAGATGTGAATCCAAGTTCTACTTCTATCATATTTCAATAAGCAAATAACTATTTCTGAGGCTTTGTTCCATGTGCGCATTATGGGGGGATCATAATAATACACATTTTTACTGTATGACTATCAGGGGATTACATGACACATTTACATTCACAATGGTTAGTTAAGTACCTTGCACCTAGTAAGCACTCAAGAGATAAGCTAATAGAGGAGAGATGAAAACAAAATAAAACGCAGTGACTGACTCTGACCCCAGTGGTCCCAATGGTCATAATGACCTTCCATTCAGCCGACTCCCTTTCCATTAAGACTAAGGAGAAGAAGATGCTTAAAATTCTTGAGCTCCGCAGAAATATGAAAGGAGCTCTCGTTCTTTACGTTAGTTCTCTAGAAAACCAGTTTGTGGCTCTAAGAGGTATCTTCCCACCCAGCCCCACCCCTGCCAGGATCTTATAATGTCACTGTAAATGGAAAAATCAACAACATACAATCAACAAGCTAAATACAAGCCAGTGAAGACTCAGAGATTTGATAGAGATAATACAGATATATTATTATATGTTAAAATAAGGTAATATGAAGTACTTAATCTAAAAACAAAACAAAACAAAAACCTGAAGATCTATAACTTCTACAATAATCCTATAAAAATAACCAGCTAGAAATCTATTTAGGTTTTCTTTATTAAAAAAAACTTTCTCTATATAACTTTTAATGCACAATTAATGAGGACAATTCAACAATACTCAAATAAATATCTGCAGATGTACTATAAGAAGAAAAGCACAGAGTTAGATGCTACAGGCTTAAAATTATGTTTCAGGATAAGACTCTAAACCTGACCTCAAATAAATTAACATGTAATAGAATGGATGAGTCATGCACAGAATGTAGGAATCCTAAAAGGCCAAAGTAAGTGCCAAAAATAACATGTAGGGATTCTTGAGGAAATTAAATATTGGTTAATTGATTCAGCAAAGGCAAAAGGGAATAATTCCCCTTTGACCAGTCTTTGAAGAGGTCCCTTTCTCTTCCTCCTAGTATTGAGGCTAGGGTAGCATGGGGAATACAGAAATATAGGGATCAAGAATTTTCTCTTACCTAAGTGGCTGGAAGCAGATTTTCTTACCAGGATGTGGTATAATAATATTTAAGGGCTGTTGAGGTCAGAGAGACAGGGATTTAAATATCCTGGCTCTACCTCTTGCTATCGGTCAAGATGCTTATTTTTCCAACACCTCAGTGTCTTTATCTATAAATTGGGGATGATGATAATCAGGTCTCCCACCTGAATGTGCTAACATGATATGGTGCCTATACAGGGTCAAGTTCAGCGCCTGGCACACAGGAAGCTCTCAGTATGGACAGTTAAATGTCATTGATGACAATGACGATGGTGGTAGTGGTGGTATTGATCCACCGCCCCCCCCCCCCAAGGATGGGCTCTGATGAGGAGCAGAGTGGAAGGACTTCTGCCATCATGAGGCTTTGTAATAATTCTTAATAAATGTAAGCTGATTATTCAAATGATTATGTGCAATTTAAGAAAAGGAAGGACACTGGATTTGCTCAACTACTTAACAGTATTAGTAGTGATAGTACTTATGGAAGTTAAAATGTATTATGTGATTACTATATGCCAAACAATATGCTAAATGCTTTATTTACTTATTACAACAACACTATGTAGCAGGTCATATAGTAGCTTTTTATCAGCTATGAACTCACAGGAGTTGCAAAAACATCTAACATCTCAGTCATGGTCATGGAAATGAGTTCAAATTCAGTCCATCAGACTTATTCTTAATTACTAAAGTATGAAATTACCATTTGCCCTTTGCCTGATTCCCTTTTGAGGCTTGGATATTTCTCTCAGTCTCCCAGATAAAGAAAAGAGAAAATTCTTGGCCTCAACATTCAGCTTCCCTTTTCAAAACAGGAATTGTTTCAACAAGCAGCAGTGAATGCTATCTCCAACTCCAGTCACCTTGATGACCAGGGGTCAGATACCAGTGGAAACAAATGCTCTGTCACAACCTTACCCTTGTAGAGAAACATGACAGAAATGGTAGGGAGCAGGAGATAATGGAAGAATGCGTAGGAGAGATAGTACCTGGCCTGGTGGTGGTGATGATGATGAGGAGGAGGAGGAGGATGACGATGATGATGAATAGAGCTTACTGCGCTCTAGGCATTGTGTTAAGTGCTTGGCATGGGTAACTTCACTTAATCTTGAAAATAGTCCTAAGAGGATGGAATATTATCATCATTTTAAAGATTTTTTTAAATTTGTATTTATTTGACAGAGAGAGAGATAGTGAGAGCAGGAACACAAGCAGGGGGAGTGGGAGAGGGAGAAGCAGGCTTCCCGCGGAGCAGGGAGCCCGATGCAGGGCTTGATCCCAGGACCCTGGGATCATGACCTGAGCCGAAGGCAGCCGCTTAAGGACTGAGCCCCCAGGCACCCCTATTATCATCATTTTTATAGATGGGAATACTGGGGTGCAGGTAATCAGGTAAATTATCCAAGTTTATATAGTTAGCAAGTGGAAAGCAGGAATGTGAACTATATCCAGTGCCTGCAACCTTAACCATTATGCCATACAGCCTCCTGAAGTTAAAAAAATTCCAATGATCTTTCCCATAACCCACTCCCGCACTGCAAACTTTAATAAGTCCGAGAGAAAGAGCCAGCAAGCTTGGAATGTGACAGCTGAGAGAGTGTCAGTCATTTCTAGACAATGTACTTTGCTCATAAGATACAGTTCCTGCGATAATCTTCTCAACCAATATTCAAGAAACAGGAAGCAAAGATTTGAATGTACGTCCCAATTTACAAGGAAGGTAGGAACTGCATATTTGACATCGGTTTTAACTATTCCAGGAAATGTGGTCCCAGGAGACATACACACTAGTAGATTTTCCCCACCTACCAAATCTAAAAGCAATGTCATTTCCATATTGCTTTTCATAATCCCACCCTTTTAGTGTCTGCCATTCATCCTCTAGACTCTTACTCCCTCCATTTCTGTACAGAAAGATGCTAAGTGTATGTTCTCTGATGTGAAAAGGGTGTGTTATGACAGGTAGCCATGGTGCCTCAATGTTTTGTTTTGTTTTTTTCATCTTAATTCTATTATGCCAACTCCACTGAACTTAATTATAGTGAAAACAGAATTACCCAATTACCCTCTGTTCTGTTCTTCAGATGCTATATTTTGATAAAATTTACTACATGCTGCTCTCCCCCTGAACACTAGAAACGGATGTGTGTTGATATAAAATTTGTTATAATTACAATTAAAATATAGCTTACATAATGACAGTGTTAAAATACAATTATAGATGTGTAGAGACAACAAGGCCATGCATTTTTTAGTATAAGGACATGCTTAGACCAGTATCTGATGGTGAAGTGAATAAGGAACAGAATTTTGGTTAAGCTACAAAGGCTGTTAAAGGATTTGCTAAAGGGAGCTTGAAACCAGTAAGATACTCCTCCATGTTTTCAATTGCAAAGTGAGTGGAAGATATGAAATGCCTCATGAAATTGTTCAAAGTAGGTACCCATAATGGGATATTATAAGACAAGCCCGTTATTTTTCCTTGAATACCTGGGTCATTGCTTAACTTCTCATGTACAATTGACTCTTGAACAACGTGGGTTTGAACTGTGTGGGTCCATTTATACATAGAGTTTGTCAATAAACACAGTATAGTACTGTAAATGTCTTCTCTCTTTCTTATAATTTTCTTAATTATATTTTATTTTCTCTAGTTTATTGGAAGAGTACAGTATATTATAACATACAAAATATGAGTTAATCAAATGTCTATGTTATCAGTAAGTCTTCAGGTCAGTGGTAGGCTATTATTAGTTAAGTTTTGGGGGACTCGAAAGCTATATGTAGATTTTCAACTATGTGGGGTCAGTGCCTTTAACCCCACATTGTTCAAGGGCCAAATGTATATCAGTGATGCAAATTCTCAATTGAGTTTTATATTATATATATATGTATATATATATTATATATATAAAATTGCACTGAAATAGATAGTTCAAAATTATTTTTAATAAAATAGATACTCTATCATAACTAACTTAAACCTTACAAAATATAGTTACCACTAAATTATCAGATTGAAAGGTAGGAGATTAAAATGTTGTTCTAAATGTTTGTAGTATGGTGTCATGACTTAAAATAGTCACAAATACTGTTAAAATAATTGTAACATCATTTTGTTCAGTTTTATTGCAAAAACAAATAAACTATAGGATTTGTTTGCATTTCAGATAATTGTCTTTAACTAGTAGCTATTAAAGGTTTTGGGAACACACAGTGTTAACTGTATTATCCCATTTATTTTTATTTTTTTAAAGATTTTTACTTATTTATTTGACACACACAGAGAGAGAGAGCACGCACAAGCAGGGGGAGTGGCAGGCAGAGGGAGAAGCAGGCTCCCGCTGAGCAGGGAGCCCCATGGGGCTAGATCCTAGGACCCTGGGATCATGACCTAAGCCAAAGGCAGATGCTTAACCGAATGAACCACCCAGGCACCCCCCTGTATTATCTCATTTAATCTTTAAAATAGCACTTCCATGTAATTATTTTTAATATCTCTATTTTATTAAAATATATCTCTAGCCTAGACCTTTCTTCATAACTGCAGACTCGTACTTCTACCTGTGCATTCAACATCTCGATTTGGATGTCAAAAAAAATTCTCAAAACTTATACCTCCAAATCTGATCCTTAATTCCCCAGGCGTGCTCCACTCCAAACCTTTTCCAGCTGAAGTGATAGGAATCCCACCTTTCCATTGCTTAGGCCCCACATCTTGGGTTCACCTTGTCCCCTTTCTTCCTTTTACATCTCCCATTCGATTCACCTGAAAATGCTGTCACAATCTTCCGAATGTATCACTTCTTGAAGCATCTGCTGCCCAAGTCACCAACAACCATCTCAGAGACACCTGTAGTCACCTCCTGAGATCATCCCTGATTCCTCTCTTTCCCTCATCCTCAACACCACAGATGAAATTAATTCTTTTAAACCAAGCGACAGATCATGCCCCACCTCTGCTAAAATCCTACCACACTGCCTACACTTAAGGTAAGACAAAATGCATGTGATGGCTTCCAATGACTTACCCCACCTGCCCCCTCATATCTCTGACCTCAAGCCCTCCTGCTGCCCCTTGCTCTTCCTGACTTACTCAACCATAGTGGCATCCTTGATATTCCTCAAACCTGCCAGACATAGTACTGCTTTGGAGTTCTGACACTGGTTTTTCCTGCTCGCGGGGAGTGCTCTTCCCCTAATCCATTCTGACAATTCCCTTGCTTCAAGTTTTTGCTCAAATGCCACCTCCTGAAATCCACCCCGACTACCATCATTAAAAATAGAGCCCACCTGTACTCCTCAGCACTCCCAAACCAACACTCTTCGGTGCACTTCACATTCTTTCCCTTGTCCCATAGGGCTCATCAGCTTCTAACATACTCCAGGACTTATTTATAACATCCATCTGTTTCCATGTGAGAGTGTAAGCTGAGAGAAGAGGAGAGCTAGGAGGAACGGAAGAGGAGAGGGCAGGAAGGACAGAGTGGGGAGAGAGAGAGAGGGAGCAAGAGAGGGAGAGGGGGAGAGAGAGAGAGAGAGGGAGAGAGAGGGAGCGAGAGAGAGGGAGAGAGAGAGAGAGAGAGAGAGGGAGAGAGAGGGAGAGAGAGAGAGGGAGGGAGAGAGAGAGAGGGAGGGAGAGAGAGAGAGGGAGGGAGAGAGAGAGAGAGGGAGAGAGGGGAGAGAGAGAGAGGGAGAGAGAGAGAGAGCTCTTGTCTATTTTAGTCACTGGTATGTCCAACCATGTAGAACAGTGCTGAAGGCGGAGGCTTAATAAATATTTCTGGAAAAAAAAGATAGCTGAGGAAACTAGTAGTAAAGCTCAAAAAGTTTAAGTAAGTTCCTCTAGGTTCTGCACTAAAAATGGGTCACAGTGGACTTCAAGCTTGGGGCTGGCTAACCTCAAAGCCCACTGCTCTGAGCCTGTCTGGTATCTTAAGTCCACGGCATTCCTGATTCACCTGAATCAGTGCCATAGAGATTCTCATTCCACTGAATACTATCACTAAACTGTGTTCTCGCTCTCAATCTGTGTAATGTTTCCCATTTTTTAAAATAGATTTTATTTATTTATTTTAGAAAGAGAGCTGGAGCGCTGGAGCTCAATTGCCCGGGGGGGAGGGGCCGAGAGGAGGCAGATGCCAGGCTGAGCGGAGAGCCTGACAGGAGGCTGGATTCTACCACCCAGAGATCTCAGGATCCTGAGATCATGACCCCAACTGAAATCAAGAGTCAGATGCTTAACCTCCTGAGCCAACTGGGTGCCCCTAATATTTTCCATTTAAACAAAGAAACAGAAAGAATGAAATCCAACATGGATTATTATGGTAATTTTACAGTAAATTTGGCAATAGTGACATTTAAGAAATAGTGATATTTAATAATAGCATAATAATAAAAGCTTTTAAATGTATTGAACACTCATCACGTGCTAAACTTGGTGCTAAAATATTTCCATGCATATTTTGTGCAGTCTTTATAATTACTTTATCAGAGTGCTTCTCGGCCTTTTGGCTAAGATCAAGTATAATTACTTTATCAGACAAGTACACTTGTATCATTCCCATTTCAAAGATAAGAAAATTGATGAGAGGTGTGGTACCTGTTTGATCAAGGTGAGTCTGGTAATAAGTGGCGATTATGAATTTAAATTCAGATCTAACTCCACAATTTTATTCTTAACCCCTACAAGAAAATTCTGGTGATTCCTTTGATAAAAGTATGTTTTCTCCAGGAAAACGTCCCACATTGTGTCTGCCTGTGCTAATACATTCAGAACATAGTCAAGTTTAAAACATGATAAAAATGTTTAGGTAGTACTTTAACAAATGGAAATATTTTTATCTAAACAATAATGCAGAAAAGCAGGCTGAGCCTCTGAAGTGGTTTCCTTGCTATCTTCCAACAAGAACAAGAGAAAGAACTGGCAGCCGCAGAATGGAGAGAACACAACACCCAGAGATGGAGAGTTCTGTAAATGACCAATTATAAAACTATTTAGCTGCAGCACTCTTATAGCAAGAGGCAAAATAACCCATTAAACTGAAAATTCTCCTACCCCTCACTCCACGGCCCACACAAACATTAATGTTGCATTTATTAGGATGTATTTCCTATGCTCTATCAACCTGACTTTCAGCAACTGTATTAATACAGTCCTCTCACTTTGCACACATATCTGAATGATGGATTTCCCCACTTGAGGTTTGTAGAAAGAGTGGAATGAATGAATAAAGTTCAGGAAGAGCCATCATAATCCATAATGATGGGCACTGAATCAGGACAAGAAGAAACATCTTTTCTCATTTATTTGAGAGAAAAGCCTACCATGTATTTATTGCCTACACACAGGGCTACCTGTTGAATAACAGAAAACAAGCATCTTTCATTTGGAGGTGAGGATTTGTGTACTCAAGTTTCAATAGACAGAATTAATCTCGTCGCGGAACTGAAATAAAATATAATCTCTTTCTGCAAATAGATGTGGTTAAGGAACAACTCTGATGTCCTCAAACCACTACAATTTCAGGGTAGGCAAATCTATGATTAAGTATTTCTGCATTGGTGCAACAACTGAGCAGCATGTATAGTGGATAACAACCAGAGTATCGTCTGGCAAACCATTGTGTGAATCTAGACCTTGCCACTTACCAGCAATGTGACTTGGGGCTCTGAGAATCGCTTTCTTCAGCTGTACGTGGGGAAGATAACATGTCTTTTGCAGAACTGTTGTAAGAACTAAATGAGATGAAGTATTTAGAGTGCATGGCATAATGGCTCATAGCAAAGATGAAGCATTACTGTGGTCACTACTGTTATTGAAAAGAAATAAGAACTTCTGTTCTCACAAAATGAGATATGTATCCTGTATCATTGTTACTTCATATTATTTTATTTTTGATGTTATAATCTAATAACTTGATCCAAGAAACATCTAGTAGTAAGGGTAATTGAAAGGAGGTTACTTGTCAAACATGGAAATGCCGTTACTGTAAGGGTTGGCACAATGCTCTTCTTGGATATTTACCTATAAAAAAATTTTGTTTTGCTTTTATTAAGTGCATAAAACACATATGTTTACTGTGCCAATCGACAAAAGGCCCATGAATTAATCAGTCTGACTATATGTTGCATAACCGTCCTCTAAACAGTAATCATGTATATAGTTGTTGGGAAAATGTGTTTGTGACTGTTCTTTTTTGCCTACTTACAGTAAAAGGGGATGACAAGTAGTTAGGCTTGATGCTTACCGTAGAGTAACCCGGGAGTTTAATGTACTTTGTACTCCATTATGCCATGAAAATGTTTCTCTGCCCTGGAGACATCAACAAAAGATTTGCTTTAATGAGGGGAACCAAGTATGGTTCTAAAGCTTCCAAATAGGAGGCCTCTATGCTGCATTCTACATCAGAAGTGTTCGCCTTATCTCTCAACTGCATCAGGTTGTTATAACAAATGCTTAAAGTTAATACAGCAAATGATGCGAAGAGTGGGGAAGAATGCAGCGTTGTGAATATCCCAGACCTCGGCTAGAAGGATTATATTTAAAGTAAAGAAAATATCATATATAAATTTTCACTTAATGAATGCCAGTCAGCAAACCTTACATTACCATAAGAAATCACTTGTTTTGGCTAGGGGGCTTTTAATTGCACAGGCCTGAAGACAAATTCAAAATAGTAGAAGGAATTTTTATTAATTTATTTATTTTAAGAACAAGTACTGGAAATTCAGGGATGCAGCTAGATTCAGATATAGCTGGATTTGAAATTTTCAGAATATCATCAGGGCTCTGGCTTTCTCTCCATCACTCAACCCTGCTTACCTCTGTATGACTTTATTCTACAGAAAGTCTTGTGTTGGATGGCTGCTAGGAGTCCCAGAGTCATTATTACCCCAGCTTAGAAATTCCAGAGAGAAGAGCCAATTTTCCCATTTTCCTCTGGCAGAAAAGTTCTGGGGAGGATTCTGATAGGTCTAGCCAAAGTCAAAAGTCTACACCTGGGCGCCTGGGTGGCTCAGTTGGTTAAGCGACTGCCTTCGGCTCAGGTCATGATCCTGGAGTCCCGGGATCGAGTCCTGCATCGGGCTCCCTGCTCAGCAGGGAGTCTGCTTCTCCCTCTGACTCTCCCCCCTCTCATGTGCTCTCTCTCTCTCTCATTCTCTCTCTCTCAAATAAATAAATAAAGTCTTAAAAAAAAAAAGTCTACACCTGAACCCATCACCTGCTTTGCCTGAGTTCAGTCAGGGGACTCATCCCGGGGCCATGGAGGAGGTAGGAATCACTATCTGGTAGCTTTCCATAAGAAAGCCTGGGGTTTTTGCAAGATGAAAGGGGAGAGAACACTGGATAACAAAAGTTTTATCTGCTACTATAAAGCTCCCAGTTCTTGCTCCCTGTTTGGTGTCTTATAACCATGCAGTAAACTGACCCAGGAGGTCATTAGCCTGGATACCGGCCTTGATATACATGACTAAGAAGCATACTGGCAAAACAAGGGATAAAGTCTGAATATGGGAAATCAGCTAGACTGATATTAACTAAGATACCTGTGTGAAAATATTCTTTAAAAGTTCCCCTAAACTCACTCAAAGTTCAAAGTGGGTGCTAGAAATTCAAAGTCACGGGGTTTGGACAAGAGCTGGTTTTCTCCAAGAAAGCTATGACCCAAAGAGATCAAAAACTTACAAACTACATTTGTTTTTAAAGAAAAAAAAATCAGATGAGGTAATTGAGGCCTAGAAAGATTAAGTAACTTATTTAGGGTAACAGGACTAATTCATGGCAGGATTGAGATTGGAGTGTACTTTGTGTAATCCAGCTATGATCTTTGAAGTCCATGACACAACCTATAGACATAGGAAATAGAGCATTTATGATTTGTTATACTCTCAATGTTTATGAAATTGTAGCAGAAGCATCCGTTACTTCAATTATTTTTGAAGAGAAAAATCCCCAAAGACATCTTAATGTTATGGGCATGTATACATAAAATATACACGTAGAGTTATCTTCAAATATAGTATGTGCCTGTCTTTATTCCTTCCCTCTCTGCTCTTTTCAAAAATGCCCCTTTAAAAATTGCCCACTCACCATCTGTTAGGTAAATTTCCTGAAACACAGTAAATGTGGAGGCAGAGATTGTTATAGAGCCTATTCCAAATGGCACTGACACCTGTATTTATGAAATTTTGAAAAGAGTAGGTTAGAGTTGTTTAAAAAAAAGTCCCCTCTATAGTAATACCACACCATCCTAGGTACCCAGTTCTAGCAAATTACATAAGATAGAAAGAGAGAAGAGAGGGAGCAAAAGAAAGAAGGAAGAAAATTAGGTCCATATATATATATAAAATGTCCCCAAAGTTGGAGATTATATTCAAGCTTCAGTGAACAGAAGGATAACATTTAGAAATTTACAAATGTATTTCATTTATGGTACAAGGTCCACAGGTTTAGATTTGCACTATGCCCCAACGAGAGTCAAGGTGGCCACTTTTTCCATCTAGTTGCTTTTGAAGGAACAAAGGAACTGAAACAGACACCATTCAATTCCAAGTCCATAGCTCAGACCATGTCACTGGCCATGAAATATTGTTCATTCAGAGTCAGGATGTAGCAAGAGTAATTTATACGCTCAGAGTGTTTGCTCTCAAGTCGATAACAGAGAAGCCTTGAATAAAAACATGCCCATTACTTCCCACTATAATATATCTTACTTATAGCCCATAAAATAGTAGTCAGGGGAGATTAATCCTTTGGACACCATATTATATAAGCTCTTCACCTTAAGCCATCCCCACTCTCTGATTATTTTTTTAAATATGTTACTCATAGTCAAAATTAATTTACATGTAAGCATTAGGAGAGTATTATTTTGTACGGGCTCAGAAACAATCTCCAGAAATTCCTCCCTGATGCTTCTTTGAGGCTGAAAATGCATTGCAGGGTGGTTGCAGTGACTTAATTCTAGTTGGCAGAGCCCTGGCCACACACTAATTTCATTAGCTTCCAATTCCTAGATTTGAAAGACCAGTGGAC
Organism: Eumetopias jubatus; assembly: GCF_037043125.1. Classification (NCBI taxonomy): domain Eukaryota; kingdom Metazoa; phylum Chordata; class Mammalia; order Carnivora; family Otariidae; genus Eumetopias; species Eumetopias jubatus. The sequence goes on from NW_028274807.1 coordinate 169,754,538, forward strand.
ATCATTCCTGTCCTCTGACATGTCACTTACTAATCAATTCAGTGTGCATAGAGGAGAGAGAGAGAGAGAGAGGACTTGTTCAGCTCATATCTTTGGTCTGCTATACCAGCAGGCAAATGAAAATTCAAAGTCTGAGGTGTCATTTTTGCCCAGGTCCTCATTCTCAGGAAAGAACTTCATTCCAGTTTTTGCTGGCAACAACAGCATTTGCTACATTTATTACTATTTCATTACTCTTTCCTGTCCTCAACCCCACCCCCCAACCCAGCAGTGTGTACCACTCCCCCATTTAAGTCACTAAAGTATTCCTTCCCCCAGCCTAGAAGCTTATCTCACTATAAATTTTTATCTCAAATGATAGGTTTGGCATGGTCCCCACAAAAACCTACAGGGCCTGGGAAAAGAAAACTCAAATCTCTGGAGAGCTAAGAATTCAATCATTTAGAGGAGGTTTTTTGTTTTTTGTTTTTGTTTTTTTTTTAATAAGACAATCTTAATTGAGCTGAACCCTGCACTCCCAGCGAAGATTCACCGACCATTCTTTTCCTCTCTCTCTAAATTCATCATGCCTTTGAACAATGGGTCTGTGTACCACTATTCTCTCTATTCATTTTGCAGGCTTACAGAGGCTGGGAAACTTGGGATTAGACTTGCGTGCCAGGAGCTCCTATGATCATGTGCAGACAAGGCTACTGGAAGAGACTGTTGGAATATATACTCATATATTCCAACATGGGCAACGGTTAAGCATGATGCCCACACCAACAGTTATACCCAGCTCATAGCACAAGCTACAAGTTGGTGCATTCCTCCTGCTACCAGCCTCTTCTCCATAAATGCAGGTGAAAACTGGGGGCTCTTTTTCCCTCAGCTGTTCAATCCAACATGAATAGCTGCAATTTGCAAATTAGAGGAAAATGACAGTGTTTTCTCTGAATGGTTTTGGTCCCAACCCACACTGCTAACATTGGCATTCGCTTCCTTTCCTTCTGAGCCCAGGGAATGAGGGAACTAAGCATAAGGCAAACCATTTCTTTCCCTCACAAGAGCCTCAGGTCCACACACCAGAGGAAGAATCAACTCCCCCTGGAGTCTTTTTCAGCAAACACAGTCCTTCAGCCTAGTCTGCAATCCCTCTCCTGACTTTAACATTTCACTCTTTTTCAGACAGACAGGCCCATCTGCAGCACTGCCTGTGCTCTGAGTGAAGAGAGAAACAGGCACCAAAATAATTAAAAAATGTGAGACACTAAATGTGCCTTCAACCCCCAGGGCTCAGGGCTCCCGGGGCTGTGAGTCGCCCCAGTGGTTCTCCGGTGATCTCTGACCTCGCTGTCTCCTGCAGCACTGCCCTCTTAAGTTGCCTGGCTTTAAGCTCAGGCAAGAAGGAAACGCTTCTGGGTTTTGCTTACCTAGCCTCTTCCCAAAAGCATCATCTCAGAATTAAGGGTGCCCCCAAAGCATTTTTGGGTTTGCAAATACCCAGGGATTCCCACGATGGCACACTCAAGAAGTGTTAGGGATGTTCAGAAGATCAGAGGGGCTATACCAGGCTGCAGCCCTGGGCAGGGACCGCTCCTGGTGCACACACAAACTTCACACTCCTAGGAGCAGATGTGGTGACAGCTTGAATCTCACAAGGAATCCCCTCCAGAAACCCAACACCCTTAGGGAAAGCATTTGGAAGGGAGCCAATTCTTTAGATATGGGGAGCATAAGGGCACCCAGGGTTAGCCAGAACATCTGGAGAAGGGATTAATTGGGTTTGGGTACTATCAGGCAGGGAGAGAGCTGTGCATTAGGAAAGGATCATCTCTAGAGAGAGATGAACAAAAAACTTGGGTGTGGGGGAAGGGAGAGAGAAAAGCAGCAGAAATTGAGAGAGGGAGAGAAAAGGAGAAAAACAAAGAAGGAAGAAAGAGAAAGAAAGATGATACAGAGAGAGAAACAAGGAGAAATAAGGAGAAGGGAACCCACAATCAGACCCCGCAACTCAATTTCTTAAAATCCAAAATCCATCCATTTATACCCAATGCAGCACAGGAGCCACGGGGCACAAAATGCAGGAGCAGGCGGAGAGAGGGCACTGCAGTAGAACCCACCGCTCAGCTGCCCCGGATCCGCCTTCCTCCCATTTTCGGCGTTGCCCTCCGGCGCCCGGAGCAGGAGGACCGCCGGCTTTGCTCAGCGCACCCTAGTGCTTCCCTCCAGCGCCTTTTCGCCTGGCTCCGGGAATCGTCCGCGGAGCCGAGGATAGGGGTTGGGGGTTGTGTTAGGGAGGTCGTGGGAAAGGATGGGCGGAGGGTGGAGGCAGCGAAAGCGATTTTGTTTCGCAGTTAGCATGAGCTCATCTCTGGGCTCTGAAGTGGCAGGAGTAGAAAGCTGATCGCCCAGCTCCTGCCAGTGGCCGGACTGCAAATGCAATTTAGACGGTGCAAACAACTGCCCAGAGCAAATCACCCGGGGGGTCACGTCTGCGGGTGGCATCTCCCCACTTGGGGAGCGTCCCCGTGCCTTCTGCCCCATGCCCTCGCGGAGACAGGCTACAGGTCGGGAGATCCAACCTGAGAGAGATGGGCAATTAATATCCACATGTAGGTGAAGACCTAGCCCTCGGTTTAAGATGTGCCTCCCTAAGCTCTTCTCGAAATTTTCCAAGGGAGCTGCGGCTTGCCGGGCGGCTTGGGGCTGGGAAGCTGGGGAGTTGAGAAATGCCCGGCTTCGAGGCGTCTTCTCATCTTTCATATTCCACGAGCCTAACCGGCTCTCACAGGAGCCCGGCACTTTTACAAGCCTGTTTTTGGACCATATTTCACTCTAATGCAAACCCATTTAAATCATCGCCTTGTTTTTCGCAGATTGCTTCTTGTAAATGGGGCCATAAATCCAGGATGTCAAGCCGGATGGAGTGGAGCGCGGACAGGGGAGAGATGGAAGGGAAATGAACCAAGCAGGGAAGGTACCTCCTCGGGTGGGGTGGGAGGGATTCGCAGGATCTCCAGGGTGGAAATGCGCGAAGGCTGACCTGACCCCGCACCCCTGGAGTCCAAGCCAGCTTTTAGGATTAAGTGCGCGGGAGCTAAGGCGCGCTCTGCCCCGGAGGGAGCGCCTCCCTACCTGGAAGAGCCTCAGGATGTTGGCTACCATGATGGAGACCGAACTCCCCGAAGCCCCAATCACTCCAACTACTTTCTCCGGCTTGACGAAAACCGGAGGCTCGCCGTTGGTGCAGCGCACGTCGGAGGTGTCCTTCTGGATGAGCGCCTGGACGAAAGTGAGCGACTGTTCGAGCGCGTAAGTGTCCCTGGAACAAGTGTCCAGGATCCGCGCGCCCAGCGTCACGTTGGGCAGCAGGTTGGGATCGCTGTTGATCTGGTCCAGGGCGTAGAGCATCGCTTCCAGCCTGTGGATCCCGTTTTCCCTCTTGATGTCGCCGCAGGGCACTCCGCTAGGACCCTTGGCGTGCACCGGGAACAACCCCCCGAGGGTGACGTCCCCCTCGATCCGGATAGAGTGCGGGGCGTACATCTCCTGGCCGCGCGCCGCCGCCGCCAGCGCGCACAGGAGCACCTCCAGCACGCAGCAGGGGAACTTCATCAAAGTCAGGACGCGGAGCAGCTTCCCCAGCTGGACCATGCTGCTCCGGCTGCTGCGGTGGTGGCGGCGGCGCTGGAGGGGATGGTGGCGGGCTCGCCGGGGTCCGGGCCCCTTGGGGTGAGGTCCTCCGGGGAAGCCCAGAGGCTCCTGCAGGCACGGAGGGTGGGGGCGCCCGGAGAGGGGCGGCCGGAGAGGATGGGGGGTCCCGCGGCGCCTGCCAGATTGGGGCTCCGTGCGCTCCCGGGTTCGCCGACCCGCGCGCCGCGCTCGCGCTCCCCGGCTTGCCGCTCGCGCTCTCCAACAACCCAGCACTGGGGAGAGGGCAAGGATTGCTATCGCTTTAAATGGTCGTTCGGCTCCCTCTCCTCCTCCTCCCACTCCCTCCCTCCCTCGCTAGCTCTCCGACTCTCCCCACCCTTCCCAGCGCCCGCCCTCCCCACTGGTTTGCATCATCACGCAGGGAGGGGCTGCGTGCTGAGGTAAGAAGGGGGGGAATGGGTGGGCGGCTAAGCAGGGAGTGCCTCGGACTGGGAGTTTCGCGGTCTCCAGGGAATCTAGGATTGCAGGTCTCAGGCAAGGAAGGGCTGAACTGCTTCTCCTAGCTCACGGTAGAAGCCTCCAGTTCGCCCGCCTGCACCCACACGCACCTTCTAGGCACGGGTGGCATCAACCCCGGGAGGGGGCGGGGATGTCTGGTGCTGACTGCTCCCGACCCTGAGGTCGCGAGTCCTACTTGTCAGATCTGGGAGAATGTGAGGAAGTCGCAAGGTGAAGAACGCAGTGATGAAGGGGAGCAAGGAGACCCCACTCTCTACTACTGATCAGTCTGTGCCAGTTTTTCTCAAGAAAAAACACACATACAGACGGGAACCTGATTCATGACTTAAAGAACCTTTCCCAGAGACTTCTTCGGGGTGAGGCACTGAACTAGCTCTTAGGAAAGCACGCCAAGAAACGCTAGGAATGTAAGTGCACCCTCGGTCTTCAGGGGTTACTGGAGCCAGAGACGGATGGACTAACTGCAGTCTCCAGCAAATCTGTGGCGGAGACCTCGGACTCACCTCTTTGCTTCCTTTCATCGCCAAAGATGTAACAACTGAGAACTCTGCAGAGCGCACTTTCTTCTCTGGCGCTGACAGGTGCAGGGCTCCCTCCTACCCATTTCCAGAGATGCTTCTGGGCTGGTGACAGGTTTTTTGGGCAGGAAACAGCAGGAAAGAGGTGACAGTAGGAGGAAGAAAGAGAGGCAGGTAGAAGTCTCCCCAGTGATCCAGATGCCTTTCTATCTTTTTCTGGCTGAAGATTTGGTAGCTAAATCAGGATGCAGTGCAGTTAGAAAGCTGATTTTCAAAGGTGTCCCCTCCTGCAGCTGAGACCAAACTTGAGCTATTAAAGCAACAGGTGGCCCTAGTTCTTATATAAAGAAAGGATAATGTCTCTGTCCTTGGTACCGGAGTGAGTGGCCTCATGATGGTTAACTCTTGCTGAGGTTTTCTGTTGGAGTGCAGCAATTTGAGAAAGAAGAGAAAACCAGAAACAAGGCTATACTTTTTGTTGTTTTTGTTGTTGTTATGTACTAAAGAAAAATGTCCTTGTACAAAAAGCAAGCAAACAACAAAACAACACACACACATACACACACACACAACACAATACAAGGTCAGAAGACAGGTAGTGGGTTGTCTTTGCCATCGACTACGTGTATGTCCTTAGCATTTCTGTTTTCCTGTCTGGGCTTTAGTTTCCCCATTTGTAAAATGATGATACTGAACTGGATGCTTTCCATGGTATCTGTTAACTCTCAAATCCTCTGTTAAAATAGGCCATATCCCTTTGGCCATGGGGCTCTTTTTAGGCCAATATCCTCTGTTCCTTCATGTGTACAAGACCAATTTTTTTGATCTCCGAAGAAAATTATAAACATTTTCTGTTATAGAGGACTTTTTTTCTTTTTTTCTTTCTTTTTTTTTTTTTTTTTTTCCTTGCTTACCATCTATTCCTCTTCCTTCTAGGGATAGTCCAGTACAGTTTCTTTTTGGATAGGCCCCTGCTCTATGCTTCATTACTTATAATTTGAGAATGGGACCCACTTCTTATAAATTAGGACTAGTGACTGGCTACATTGATGAGTTAAAGGATGAGCATAGAGCCCAGCCAGAGACATCCAGGACTAATTCCTAGGCTTTTGCTGTGGTACCTAGGATAGTGACACAGGGTTACCACTATCCAATAGACAATCTGTGAGTGAATTAGGAAAAAAAAAAAAGGTCCCCCTTCCTCAAAACACTTCATGTATATCTTTTGGAAAATGTTATACTATTCTTATTATCTAAGAACACACATTACATGGTCTTCTTCAAGAAAACAGTGCTGTAATTAATATACTAATCTACCTCTGTGTACAATGTGAGTATAAGTCAATCTTAGATGGGATGCCCTGCTACAACCTTACACTGTCATGGCCCCTACTCTTTCCTGGAGCTGTAAGGATATAAACCTGTATCTGTGCCAGGAGTTTCCACATAAACACAGAGCTATTTGGATTTTATAATAAGAGACATAGGAGAGGGGACAAGGGAAAGGAGAAATCGGGGTGGAGGTAGAGAGAGATAGGGACTTGATTTAACATTTGAAGTCTTGGATCCAGACATGCCAGCAAGATTGCCTCTGGATTTTTTTTTTTCAATTTTATACTATTTTCTTTCTGTTGTTTGAAGCCCAAAGGATCCTGTTCTAATTCACCTGTTCTAAAACACCAGCTCAAAAAGGGTGGAAGACCTGAAATGGGTATCATAAGGTACCATCAGCTAATGTGGAAAGGGAAAAAGAACAAAGCAATAGGAAGGCATACTTGGAAACACAAGTACTACTATCCTACTATTTAGGCATCATTGCCCCAGGCTGTATTTCAGAGACTATATCCTTATTCAGTTTTTAATTTAAGGATATTTATTAGGAACTTGGCGACAAAAAACATATTTAGAAAGGTGGGTAACAAGTCATGTCACCTGATTTTTCACCTTCCTAAGCCCCAGTCCACGTTTTACTCTTCCATATCCATTTCACATCTTATGATTGCTCAATAAATATTTCTTGGCTGACTACTGAATGTTGCCTTATTCTGTGTTCTCTTTGCTCTGCTCATTCTCCCTAAACATCTGGTAGCAATCATTATCTTCATTTTATTGCAGTCATCTGTGTTCATGTCTTATTTCCCTTGCCACGTTGTAAGATCCTTGAGGGTAAGGGCTGGTATTATTTATCTTTTTCTCCTGGACAATGTTTAGAATGGTGTTTGGTACCTAAGAAGCACTCAAGTGTTGAATGAATCAGAAGTGGTTTTGCCATTCCCCACTGCCTTTATTTGACAGTGACTGAAACATAAAGTGGGCAGAGCAGAAGCAGTATCAGATAAATTGCTGCCCTCTTAGTCATGGTATGCAGTTTCTAGAACTTAAAGGATAATTAATATTTTGAAATAATTTTGTTTTACAAAAACTGCCCAAGATCGAAATACTCTAACCTTAAAGCTCTCACTCAACTATAAAGAAAGTCTTCCATTGGTTCTTCTGGAGTCAGATGTTAATTCTTAGACCAATAACTTGGGCCATTATCATAGTCTGGTTGAGGAAGGGCAGAACCCAGGCACTAGCACCACTTTAACTGAATGGAAAGAGTGATCTGTTACCAGAGAAACAGGGAAGTGATGCTGAGCTTGCAAAATCTACAGACATCCAGTGCTTACAGTATCTAATTCATCTTTATATCTTTAGCCACAGAGCAAAGGATCTGGAACCTAACATGTGACAGAGTATTTGTTTTTTTGAGGTTGTCTGAATCAAAAATCTTTCTGTAAGACTGGTTAATCTAAAACTGGGCCAGTCATTGTTCTAGCATCATACTTAACTGGAAGAGAATCTAGTTTTAGGCCCAAAGGTCATACATTATAAAGTGTATTCACAGGCTTGGTTTTGTGTAGTCCTTAATCTGTCCTCACCCAAGGACTAATAAAAAATTTGTAACTCAGGCTAAGGGCTCAGTCCTAATTTTATCTTTTTAGCACTGTGTTTTCTTAATCATCTCAGTTTTATTTATTTGCTTTGTTGTTCTCCTCTGCTCATGATATTTCTGCAGAAAATAATGTCTCCACTTCCAAGTCCCTCTCTATTTAAACCCAATTTGTAATTTACAAAGTTGTCTGCCTTACCTGCTGCTACACTTGCTCCTGCTGCTAAGATATTCTGGTTATTCTTCCATCCTTCATCTAAATCTTCAACCATAGTTGTGTTTTGTTGTTTTGTTTGTTTGTTTATTTAATACAGTCTTACATTTACATTGCACTACTGAGTGGAGGTCATTATTTCTTGGAGAGAGAAAGAGAAGAGAGAAAGAAAATATGTTCTCTTCCATCTGTTATATTTTCCTGTCATATTTATTTGTAGTAGACATCTTGTGTCACTCGGCATCTATTTCCTGATCCCATCTGACTAATAAATTCTGATTTTATACATCCCCTAGGTTGGTAGGGGAGGAAATTCCTGCTGTTCCTTTGGTAACATCATCAGCCATTCTTTTGGAAAAGAACCCCTTTCAGCCTCTATGAGTTGAGATGGAGCTATCAATCATCATGCCTTACCTGCTCATACTCAGATGTGGCACACATCTAGTGTTGGCAGAAGTGAGATTTCCCTTCCCCTGGTAAGGCTGTAGAATTCAAGGATAGGTAAAGGACCTGAGATTTGATGAATAATATTTAAAGAAGGCAGGTCTATTCCTCTTGACTTCTTATCTATGAAGACAGAAAGTGGGGATTCCCAGTTTTTCCTACCACATGAACAAAGTCTGTCTGAGAACAAACCAGTCCATATAGGAAAGCAGATTAAAGGTGTAGAGAAAAAAGTAGAATCCTTATGAGATCATCTGGAACCCTGGATCCAGCAGTGCCTGAAGCTGCTTATGTTTCTGAACATTCCATTTTGTCATCCAATATATCCCATTCTCTGCTTAAGCTAGTAATTCATTTGAGCTGGGTATCTCAAAATCGAGGATGCTAATTTAAATCATTACTGCTTAAAGATAAGCATATAATTAAAAGAAAAACAACTACTGATTCTTAGATTCCCATGAGAACAATCTATAGAAAGTTTTGAACTCTGATATGGGAGTGCATTAATTTTAGAGTTAGCTCTTGATGGGAATCCAGACCCTGACCATATGATATCAAGCTCTAAATGATAGTGATTTAAAATGACCAGTTGAATGAAAAGTAAAATTAAAACTTAAGAAGTCTTGAGTATAACTGATGGATTTTAAAGTTCTCTTCAAAATACAATTTATATTCATCTCTGTAGCAATAGTACAGGTTTTTGCATGTGTGTTAGATATATAGGGTGTGTTATTTTACCTATCTACAGCTAGTAGTAATTCTAAAGTACTAGAGTTTGTTTAATTATTTGGAAGAATCACATCCTTATATTCCCAGCTCCTGCTTATCTATGAGCAATGGCACATTTGAACCTAATAGTTGAATCTCCTGGATTTCTTGAATCAACCATGACCAATGTGTGAGGTTTATTCTGTTTTCTTAAGCACCTACTATCTATTAGGCACTAGAATGGGCAGTTGATATGCAGTGACTCACTTATACTCTGTGCTAAACGTATCAAAGAGTTACGATTATTATTACCCTAATCTTATACAAGAAATAATTAGAATAGCTAGCACTTATCTGGCAGTTACTATGCCCCAGCTATTGTTCTAATGGTTTACATATGTTGATTTACTTAATCCTCATAATAAATTAAGGATTTATTTAATAAACTGAGGATTTATTTAATCCCCAATACATATAAGGTAGGTATTATCATCACCCTTATATTTCAGATAAAGAAGTTAAGGTTCAAACTTTTTAAGAGACTTGCCAAGGACATAAAGCTAGGTAGCACCAGAGCTAAGGAAGTCTACTTCCAAGGTCTGCATTTTAACTGTTCTGCCCCCTAGCTCAGGGGTACAAAAACAAAGCTTACATCCATCTTTAAGTTTAGTCACCATGCTTTTAACTACTACACTCTATTGTCTGTCTGTATATTAGACACTGATCCCTATCAGCAGAGTGTTTCTAAAATTATTCCTCCTACTGAAGTATGTTCAGGGTATGTCCAGTGAACCATAAGTACCATTTGCCCAATTCCTGCCTTCTACCCCTTCCTACACTCATGTGTACAGTTATTACAAGAGGTAGGGCATATCTGATCTCAGTCAGCCACCTAGGTCTTCATGGGGCTATGAATACTTCTACTGTACATTAGGGTCCTGAATGAGCTGCCCTATCTTTGTCAGGACTTTCTCCTGTGTCGCCTCCCATTGCGTCGTACTGAGCTGCTACTCCCAACCAGTTGGAGCCCTAACCCTAAACTTTGAAACTGTAAATTCCAACACCTGCCTACATCAAGTTTCAAGTTCAACACATCATTTGGAATAAACCAAGGGCATATCCTCCTTCCTAGTTCCAAGTATCCCTTTTACTATGGTATTAGTGTACCCTTTAACCCAATCTACCAAGGTATGATATGTTTCAGTAAATATTAACTGAATGTTTTATATTTTATAATAGCTCTATTATCACAATCCCCGAACATAGCCACCTAAATGAACTTTTGTGTCCTTCAACATTATCCAGGTGAGCCTCACTTAATCACGTAAGTCCTTTAAAGGCAGAGACTTTTCTTTGACTGCTTGTAAAAGATTAAATCAGAGAGACTTGTAAGCATTGAGAGGGATTCAACATGATGGAGGTTCTATGTTGCTGAAAGGGAGGAAGCCATATAGAGACTTGAGAGTGGCCCTAACTTCAGTCTGGCCCCTGGATGATAGCCAACAAGAAGACAGGGACATCAGTCCTACAGTTCCAAGGAACTGAAGTCTGCTAATAACCTGAATAAGACTGGAAGTGGATTCTTCCCCCAGAGACTAGCCTTGCTGACTGCTGCTTTGACTTCAGACTTGTGATAGCCTCAGGAAAGAACCCCGCTGAGCTCACCCATACTTCTGAGTATCTACAGAGCTGTAAGATAAATGAGTGCTGTTTTAATGCCATTGAATTTGTGGTAGTTTGTGACACAGCAATAGAAATAAATATAAACAGCTAGTGTAAGTATTTTCAAGAATTTGAGGGAAACATGAATGCAATGAGGAGAGAAGTAGAAAAAAATATAAGATGAACCAAATGGAATGTCTAAGGCTGAAAAATACATTATCTGAAATTCACTGCAGGTGTGTTAACAGCAGGTGCACACTGCATAAGAAAAGAGAGATGAACTTCAAGAAACATCAATCAAGATAGACCACATATTGTTCCACAAACAAGTCACAGTCATTTAAAGTACTGAACTCATTCTGATAATAATGGCATTAACTTAAAAATCAATAACAGAATATCTGAAAAATCCCCTAATATTTGAAAATTAAACAATACACTTCCAAATAACAATTCAAACAAAAATACCCAGATAAATTAGAAAATATTTTTAAATGACTGATAATGAAAACATCCTGTCAAAATTTGAGTGGAGCTAAAATAGGTTTTAGGGAGAGATTTATAACTTAAATCCTTATATGAGAAAAAAATATATACATTAAATTCAATCATCATATTTTGCATTAGAAACTGGAAAAATAAAGCTACAGTAAGTAGAAAGAAATAAAGAATACAGAGCATAAATCAATGAAATAGGAAAGGGCAAACAGAGAAAAATCAATAATACCACAAGCTGTACTTTGTAAAGATCAGAAAAATTCAGATTAAGAAAAAAGAAAAAAGAAAGGAATGACCAATATAAAAAGAAAAAGATCACTCTAAAAATCTTTTAAAAAGGGGGGAGGGGTGCCTGAGTGGCTCAGTCTTTAAGCATCTGCCGTCAGCTCAGGTCATGATCCCAGGCTGCTGGGATCCAGTCCTGCATTAGGCTCCCTGCTGAGCAGGGAGCCTGCTTCTCCCTCTGCATGCCACTCCCACCTGCTTGTGCTCTCTCTCTCTCTGACAAATAAATAAAATCTTAAAAAAAAAGAAAAAGAAAAAGATCACTCTAGATCCTAGACTCAAGAAAGGAATAAGGAAATGTATTGAAAATTTTATATAAAATATTTTTAATTTAATGGACAAATGCATTTTAAGAAACAACAAAACTGACTCAAAAAGAAGGAAAAACCTGAAAAATCGTGTCTTTCAAATTTCCTTTATGATTAAAATCCTCCTGTGATTGCCTGGGGCAGTGGTGGGAATGGAGATTAATTGGAAATGGATATGAAGGATTTTATCAGGGGAATGAAAATGTTCTAAAACTGATTTATGTTGATGGTTGCACATTTATGTTGATGGTAAAGTTACTAAAAATGATTAAGTCATATGCTTGAAATCGGTGTATTTTATAAGAAAAATATATCTCAATAAATCTGTTTAAATAAGATTAATAAAATAATATGTAAAAATTCTTCCACACAATGAAAATTCAAAGTTTGGATGGCTTCCCTGGTGAATTTAATCAACAATTTAAAGAAAAAACACAGACACTTTCAAAAAACAGAAGAGAAGGGAGCAGAAATGTTTCACAAAACATATATTTGATAAATAACTTATATACAAAGAAGATTATATGCACATCCAAAATAAAGAATATAGATGTTCACTGAAGAAGATATATAGAAAGCAGCAGGCACATAAAAAGATGCCCAACACCATTAGTTATCAGGGATAAGCAAATTAAAACCATCATGAGATCCCACTACCTATTAAAATAGCTAAAATTTAAGAAGACTAGACATTTGAGTGTTGGCAAAAGCACAGAAGAACTAGCAATTTCATTCACTGTTAGCCAGAATGTAAAGTGGTACAACTACTTTAGAAAACTCTTTCTCAGTTTCTTATTAAGTTCAACATGCAGCCCCCACTTTTCCACTTTTACCCAAGGAAATAAAAAATATATGTCCTCAGAGACTTCTTATATTTATGGTGGTGTTATCCAAAATAACTATAAAATGGAAACAACCCAAATGACCATCAAAAGGATAAATACACTAAGAAGTTTCCATACAATGGAATACTACTTGGCTATAAGAAGAAAGAAACCACTGATACACATTACACAAATAAATCTTAAAAAATATTATACCAAGTTAAAAAAGAAAGACTAAAAAAAGAATGCATTCCATATGACATCTTTTATATGAAATTCTAGAAGAGTGAAAATTAATGTATAGTGATAGCAAATCAGCCTGGGCCTGGGAACAGGGACTGGATTGAGAACATAGGGGAATAAGGGACATTTCCAGGGTAATGGAAATGGTCTATATCCTGATTGTGGTGATGTTTCTTATATAAAACGTTACTTAGTTTATGTGTTTATAAACTCATCAACCTATATATTGAATATGCATGTGTTTTTGTTTATTTCAATTACACCTCAATAAAGTTTATATAAAAGGTTAAAAAATCGTATGATCTGGACAAATTATGCCGCTCTTCTCTTATCTATATTTAGCAATGTATAACCTGAAGAGATATTTTTTTACTCTCTGAATTTTAACATTTCTCTCAGTTCTAATTATATGCCATGGTTTTTATAAATTATTGATAAAATATAAACTTTCATAATGTCTCCTCATGAACTTTTACAATTATATTTGTGTTGCTTCTTGTAAAAATTTATTTTCCCATAAATTGAACAGTGGTTAATGTTATAACTCACACTTTCAAAAAGGCATTGATAAAAGTGCTTTAGAAAATTATCTTTCCAACACTGATAAAATCTTTTTTTTTAAGATTTTATCTATTTATTTGACAGAGAGGAGTGCACAGGTAGGCAGAGCGGCAGGCAGAGGGAGAAGCAGACTCCCCGCTGAGCAGGGAGCCCAATGCGGGACTGGATCCCAGGACCTTGGGATCATGACCTGAGTCGAAGGCAGACGCTTGACAGTCTGAGCCATCCAGGCGCCCAACACTGATAAAGTCTTACTCCAACTTCAGGTCCATTCTTAGAAATTTTTTGAATATAAAATACCATTTGATTCTCTTGCTTGACATCCTTGCTCTTCAGGAAGTGGTATCCCATGATTTTATCCAAAATAGTCTTCTCTATGCTAGATTTGTCAAAGTCGTATCAGACTTCTTCACATCTTGTCACATACTCAGCAGTTATGAAGGAAGCTGTTGGTTCCTTGTGATTTTTTTTTTTTTTTTGGAAATCTCCTTTTCTTAGGAGATGTGTTCATGCTCATGTTTCTACAATAGGACAAGGTTTTAAGCCCATGAGATGATAAATCTGCATGTCCTAGTTACTCCATTCAGAAAAGATACATGGAGAGATAGCCAGTCTATAAAAAGTAACCTGGTAAAATCAAATATAGTTAACAACCCAGCTATTTGTTTTCAGAGCAATTCAAAATTGTGTGATATGTCTGCTACAGTTGGAACATTTCTGGCTCAGTTATAACTGAAAGGATTCTTGAATTAACAGAAGTTAAAACAATTTTAGAGGGTTCTACACCTCAATTGTGATAGTGGTTACATGGGTTCATATATTTGTCAAAGGTAATAGATTTATACACTTAAAATGTGTGCATTTTCTCCATATAAATATACCTTGAAGCTTAATAATCATTTTAAAAGATTAACTTTACAGTGGAAAAACATGTCCAACACCAGGTCAACCGGGTAATCCAGGTTAACAGCAACAGTGGTAAGCCATGTGGATAGTGTATACCCTTGATTTGATGTAATAAAATTGGCATTTAACCTCTGTGGTTTTCTCCCCAAAACCCACAGCCCCATTCTAATAGTGAGAACAACATCAAAAAAATCCCTATCAGGAGACAGTATATAAAACATCTGAGCAGCACTTTTCAAAAGTGTCAATGCCATCAAAAACAAGGACAGCCAGGGGTGCCTGGGTGGCTCAGTTGTTTAAGCATCTGACTCTTGATTTCGGCTCAGGTTCATGAGACAGAGCTTCACATCGGGCTCCAAGCTCAGCAGAGAGTCTGCTGAGATTCTCTCTCTCCCTCTGCCCCCCCCAAATAAATACATCTTAAATAACAACAACAACAACAAACAAACAAACAAGGACAGCCTAAGAAACTGTCACACTAAAGAGGACCCTAAGGAGACATGATGACTAAATATAATGCAGTGTCCTGGATGCGATCTTGTAACAACAACAACAACAACAACAAAAGACATTAGATAAAAACTAAGAAAAAATGAATTAAGCATGGATTTTAGTTAATAAAAATATGTCAATACTGATCATTAGTTGTGACAAATTATGTAAGATGATAATAATAGGGGAAAGTCGGTGTGGGGTCCATCAGAACTCTCTGTTTTATCATTGCAACTTCTCTGCAGATCTGAAGCCAAAATAATTTTGAATGAAAGGCGTGTATGTAAAATATATGGAAGTTCACATATACCAGTGAGGGAGGCAGAATTAGGGTGATCATATAATTTACTGTCCAAATCTGGACATTATTTTTTGGAGTAGACGGGGAGGTTATTAATGGTTACATGAAGATAAGAGGCATAAGCTAAGATGTATGGTCACCCAAAGTACAAAGTCATATTAAATATTCAAGTTCTTGTTTCGTGCTTCCCATATTTCAGTCCATTCTCTACCACTTACTGGTTGGGTAAATTTAACCTCACTGAGCATCATTTGCAATTTGAGAAGGAGAGTAATATTTACCTCATAAAATTTGGGAGAATTGAATGAGATGGTCAAATTAAAGAGCTTACTTAGTAAATTCCTAGCACATGATCAATACTCAGTAAATGGTAGATAATATTTATGCCATATGTAGACATCAGTGAATTTTGCCCAAACATGCCTACCTAATTACACCAATACATCCTCTTGTTTTTTAGCCTAACTCAGTGTGGTCATATAAATACTATATTTCTTAACAGTTTGCTCAGATGTCACCTAACAACTCTCAGGTCCCACCCAAGATGGGTTAAAAGACTGAAGCACATCTACAATAACAATGATAAAAATTAACATGATAACATTAAAAAAAATAGATGATATTAACTATACAGCTTCTTTTTCTTTAGATAACACTCTCTCTCAATTCTCCTTGTCTTGGAGGGTCTGTTAGTCTCATGGCCCCAGCACCCAACCGCAGAAGCAGAACATGCACAAGGCTGCCACATATTCTCTTAGATATAGGGATTGGTCCAGAAGTGGGTCTTAGACTAAAGCAGAGTCACTCTGTGTCATTTGGGGAAGAGTGGCAACTTTTTCCTTTGGATTCATGACCTCTAATGATGTTAACCCAGAGCTACCAATGGTCCTTTCCACAACATGAAAAGACATTTCCTGAGGGTAAAGCCAATGCAGAAGTAAACAAAACTAAGAGGCAGAGGGAAGACAAGAGTTCTAGTGTCATGA
The DNA here is from genome assembly GCF_037043125.1 of Eumetopias jubatus. Taxonomy (NCBI): domain Eukaryota; kingdom Metazoa; phylum Chordata; class Mammalia; order Carnivora; family Otariidae; genus Eumetopias; species Eumetopias jubatus. The sequence goes on from NW_028274807.1 coordinate 169,770,575, forward strand.
TTTGAACTCCTGAGTTCAGCTGTACCTGAATGCATCCCCCACACAAGAGTTTTTTCCTATTTAAGCTAGTTTCAATTGTTTTCTGTCACTTACAACTGAAGAAGCCACAACAGAGTGAATTTCCCATTACATTCTGTGCTTGCCTACACTGCAGTAACTATCATGCTGTGCATGATTTCTTGAATTTTCTTTTCTCCCTAGACTAAAATCTCTGATAAAGACTGAATTCCAAAAAAATAATCTTTATCAAGTTAGAATCCCTCCCTCTTGGTTGTTGACTTGGAAATGTTGGTTGAATAAATAAATGTTACAACTCTTACACAGATGAGTTGAACTATTTGTCCTCCATCATTAGAATTTGCCAAGAGTAGGTGAATAGAAGGACAAAGTTGCTGGTTTGATTCTGGACATTTTCCTCCTCCATTATTGTCTCTATTTCAATCTGTTATAAGGTCATTTTTCTCTGATGCCTTGCTTGTCCTTGAGGAACAGGCTTGCAAGATAACTCACACACTCACTCTTTATTTGTTCATTATTCCTGCATTAAAGTTCAAGGGGCTTTCTACCCTTTGCTGTTGTACGGTTGACCTTTCATCTCTTTAGCTGCCACTCTGCTGTCTCTGTATTTGCAATTCTTTGCCCACATTTGCTCATTGGGAATATTCACTATACTGAACAGACCTCTTTCAACTGTAAGTGATAGAAACCTAACACAAACTAGATGAAACAAAAAGAGGTAATTTTGTTGAGCCACACTGTTGGATGTCCAAAGGGAAAAACTAACTTTAGATATGGCTGGATCGAGGTACTTAAAAAAGTCTTGGGGCTGTTTGTCTTTCAGGGTTTGTTTGCCTTTATATCTCTTTGCTTGTTGGCTTTATTCTCTCCTGTTGTGGCCAGGCTCCTTGCATGGGCAGACAAGACAATCACAGATTGCCACTGTACGGATCGTTAAAGGTCAAAATCCAAAAGTAATAGATCTCTATGCAAATGGCTATAAAACAAATACAAAAAATATCTAAAAGTAATAATGTTGTGCAAAACTGAGTCATGTTTTGCGCCAGGAAGTGATCAGCCACAGTGGTTGAAAGATTCAACAGAACTATGTGGGCAACAGAAAAGCAATCCACACTGTAAATAATAGTTGCTCATTAAATACAAAGAGGAGGAGGAGAGGAAGGTGGAAGAGGAGAAACCAACATATAATTACTTTTTACTGTAATTATGGGAAGCTGATTTGCAGATCTTATTTTTAGGTAATAATGGAGTAAGTTCAAGACAGAAGTTACATAGAATATCATAGTCCATTCCTCAAGACAGCCCTTTCTTCATGACTTTTCCCATTTTCCACTCCAAAACACATCCACGCATCAAAACAGCAATCTTAAAGAAATTCCATCACTATCACCATGCTCTCAAGTTTAATTGCCTTGCCAAGAGGGTCACAGAAATGTTAGTGGTAACTGAGTTCTATTAAATTACAATATTAAATATTTTTGTTGACTCACCATACCTGCTAAGCATGTAGTCAACTCACATGCAGCCCACTTCATTTCTTTACATTAAGCCTTAGCTCCCACACCTACCTCACTTCTTATTGCCCCAATTATTTTCCCTAGAATTTCTAAAATATCTGACTGTACTCTTAAAATGTTGGAACAAATGTCCACACACAATAACTAACATACGGTAACATATCTTCAATTAGGTCTCTCAATTCTGAATTATCTAGTCTAGATCAGTGGTTTTCACCTGTAGGTAATATTGCCCCCCAGTGGATGTTTGGCATTGTCTGGAGACATTTTCCAATTGTCGTGACTGAGAGATCTCTTCTGGTATCTAGTTTGTTGAGGCCAGGGATGCTGCTAAACATTCTATAATACACAGGAAAACAAAAAATAAAAAAATGATTCAGCCTAAAATTTTAGTAGTGCTGAGGTTGAGAAATCCCGATCTGGATTAACAACCTGTGGATTTTTGGACAAAATATTATTATTTAAATTTTTTTATCAGTTTCAATATCCATAATAAACTCAAACAGATGGAGAAAGAATTTCAATCTTCTTTATAATTTTTTTTCCTTTATCCTTTCTATTTTTTTTTTCTTTTTTAAGGTATCGTGTCCAATATATCGTGATGTTCCAATTGGGTTTTTAGATCTTTAATAGAAAAGTGAAATAAAAAACCCAATGCAATAAAACTCAAGAAACCATGGTCCTAGTTCCAATTATGTCTTTTATTAGAGTTACGACTTGGGAAAATCATTTAATCCCTTAGAAACTAATTTTCCGCTTTTTCAATATAAAATATTTAGATTAGAGCATTGATTTCAAATACTTTTTCATCTAATAAAGAAGACCACAATGTAAAAAGAAACTCAACGAAATGCCATGGGGGAAGAAAATTGAGGAACCAGGAACCCTGCTAATTTAGCTCACCTCCTTCCACAATGGTACCAGAATGTGGACTCTTCTAAATTCATTTTACTAACCATAGAATTCAATTTACTCTATTTTCCTTTCCAGCACTGATGTTTAATAACTAAAGCAAAATTTATCTGTCCTAGGCCCCATTTTTATACTTCTTTGCTCTCTATCAGAGATTAAAGTTTGACCTAATAAAATAACCAAATATCCTTCTAGATACCATCATGTAGAAACATTTCAGAGATAAACACAGAGAGGTCTCTTTGGGAACTATTCTAATACTTATAATCCCAAGCATAAAGCCAATCTAGGGCAGGTGACATTTTAGGTGAGGGTACCATTTTACTTCTGTCAAACAATGTGAAAATATAGCTTTTTCAAGACTTGCCTAACAAGGACAGTTCTAAAATGCCAAGCCACTGAGCAAACCATGTTCCAGAGACAAAGACAAGTGATGGAAGGTCACTCCCTAGAGCATCTACTTGACATAGGAAAAAGAAAAAAAGCCTCATAAACAGAATAATACTTTTGAATTTTTTTAAAAAGGAAAAAAATTACAAAACAATATTTTTGTTGTTAACAGGATTCTTCTAACAATGTTTAAATTAAAATTGGCAAATAAGGTTTTGGAGGGCCAGAAAATGAGCAGGGATATAAGGCAAGCAAAGGCACTTACTAAGAATTTAATCCATCTTTTCTAGTTCATCCCAATTCGTTGGTGTATAATTGTTCTCAGTAGTTTTTCATGTTCCTTTGTATTTGTGTGGTATCCGTTGTCATGTGTCCTCTTTCATTCATAATTCTGTTTGTTTGAATCCTCTCTTTTTCTTCATAAGTCTAGCTAAGGGTTTGTGTATTTTGTTTTCTTTTCACAATACCAGCAATTAGTTTCACTGATCATTTCTACTGTCTCTTTCGTCTCTTCTTCGTTTCTTTCTGCTCTAAGCTTTATTATTTGTTTTCTTCGTTTAACTTTAGCATAGTTTGTTTTTCTTTTTCTAGTTCCTTGAGGTATAAAGTCAGGTTGTTTATTTGAGATCTTTCCTTTTTCTTATTGTAGGTGTTTACCACTATATAAACTTCTTTCTTAGAACTGTGTACTAGAAGCTTTAATATGTTGCATTTTGCTGTATTCCATAGGTTTTGATATGTTGTAATTTCTTATGTCTGAAGATTTTTGTTTGTTTCTCTTTTATATCTTCTTTGCCCTACTGGTTGTTCTGCAGCATGTTGTTTAATCTCCAAATATTTGTGGATTTTCCAGTTTTCTCTTTATAATTGATTTCTATTTCTATGCTCTTGTGGTCAGTAAAGGTGCTTTATATGATTTCAATCTTCTTATAGTTTTCTGAAGAAGACCTACAGACGGCCAACAGGCATATGAAAATGTACTCAACATCATGAATCACCAGGGAAATGCAAATCAAAACCACAAGACATCACCTTGCACGTTAGAATGGTTAGATCAAAAAGCCAAGAGATAACAAGTGTTGGACAGGATGTGGAGAGAAGGGAACCCTTGGGCACTGATGGCAGGGACATAAACTCGTGCAGCTACTATTGAAAATGTATGAAGTTTCCTCAAAAATTAAAAATAGAACTACCATATGATCCAACAATCCTACTTCTGGGTATATATACAAAGGAAATGAAAACAGGATCTTGAAGAGATGTCAACACTCTCATGTTCAATGCAGCATTATTCACAGTAGCCAAGACATGGTAACAGCCTAAGTGTCCTCCAATAGATGAATGGATAAAGAAGATGTGAGACAGATATATATGGACAAATATTATTCAGTCATGAGAAAGAAGGACATCCAGCAATTTGTGACAACATGGATAGACCTTAAGGGCATAATGCTAAATGCAGTAAGTCAGACACAGAAAGACAAATACTGTATTATCTCATTTATATGCAGAATCTAACAAACAAACAAACAAACAAACAACTTGTAGAAACAGAGACTAGATGGTGGTTACCAGAGGCAGGAGGGTGGGGGAAAGGGGAGATTATAACCAGAGTACAAACTTCCAGTTTTAAGATGCAAAAGTTCTGGGGATCTAATGTACAGCATGGTGATTATAGTTAATAAAACTGTTTAATATACTTGAATGTTCTCATCAGAAGAAAGAAATGGTAATTATGTGATGTGAGGGAAGTGTTAGCCAATACTATGGTGGTCATCATTTTGCAATATATAAATGTATCAAATCAACACTGTATACCTTAACTGTTACACAATTATATCTCAATAAAACTGGGGAAAAGTTATTTTCTAAATCCTGCTCTTTCTTTCCCTTTTCTATTAATGTTAAACATTTTGGTTTCTTCTTTTTATTACAAAACAAAATTTCCCAGGTGACTAATGTAGAATATTAATCTCAAAAAGTTTAATTTTTTTTCTTTTTTATTTAAGAAAGTAGATGACCAAATATACCCTCTGGTGGATATTCCCCATTCCCATTGCCAAATAAATTTTCTGAGAAGTCCTACAGCAAAATTAACTTTTTAAATTGTTTCCTTAAGATATTTCACAACTGAACTCTGCCCCAACCAAGAATAGCTATTAAAACCTATGAAGCTACTAGCAGAACAAATTCTGGAAAATGTTGATCTTTGACTTTTATCTTCCTTTCCCTCTCTTCTTTTCAAAATTCTTTGCAATCTGCATTGTGGCCCTTAACATATTACCCCCTTAGTAGCAAAAAATACTTTTGCAAGAATCTTTGAGGATTCTGAATTTCTGATTTCAATGTTGTCTTTTCTGATTGGCTTTTCTGCAATGTATATAAAACAACCCACCACTCACTCCTCGATTCTCTGAGTCCCTTGATTTTCAAAGAACTATTATTATCTTCTGATTTTCCTCCTCTTAAGTGGCTTTTTTCCCCTTGATTCTTTCTTTCATCTTATAAACTAGTCTCCACTCGGACTCCACCCTTAGTTCAACTATTTCTTTTGTTTTATTTCCTTTTCTTATGTAATCTAATATACCATATGCAGTCAGTTATAACAACTAGATGTTCGTAATTCTCAAATCCATATTTCTAGCCCAGATTCCAGTCCTGAGTTGGAGAATTAAATCTCAGTAGTTCCAAAATACTAGTCCAAATGTGGGTAGGAATTTTGTGTTTCATTCCCTTTTTTTTATTTTTAAAGCTCAGCACTTTAATTAGAGTGCCTTCATCATTACACATACTATATGTATCTTGATTGAATCAAAACTTTGAACTAAATAAACCACATGGCTCAGTAATACATCCAGAAATTTGAAGTCAGTTTAACTTGCCATTCATTAAATCAATTCATCTCTTTGGCCTGTCAGCTTCATCTGAAAATTGGAAAAGAAGGACTAGATAATTGCTATGGTTCCCATTAGCATTACTTTTTTGTTTCTAAAATTCTCTATTATCTCTCTTTAAAAATGGAAAACATCTTATTAAAAAAGCCACTTAAAACAAGAGAAGTCTTACATAAGCAATTGTTACTTCAGTTGCATTCATTTAACAAACTTTCTGAGTGCCAAGTATATGTCAGTCACTGGATTCACAATTTTATTAAGATGAATAAAAAAAATACTAGGTATAAGCAGAAAGAAGATGCTAATTAATGTGATTTACATTATCTTTTAAAGTCTTATATTCTCTTGGGACACCTGGGTGGCTCAGTCAGTTAACGATCTGCCTTCGGCTCAGGTCATGATCTTGGGGTCCACAGATTGAGTCCCGAGTCGAGCCCCTAGTTGAGCCCCAAGTTGAGCCCCACACTCAGCAAGGACTCTGCTTGAGATTCTTTCCTCCTCCCTCTCCCACTTCCCACTCACGCTCTCTCTCTCTCTAAAGAAAATAAAATCTTAAAAAAAAAAACTAATGGTAAAATACTTTTCTAATTTTGAAATGTAATAAAATTGAATATAGTTGCAGAGACATAAAAAATTGCACTATGTTAACCATCAAATAATTATTCCATTTTGTGCTTACTACAAATTTCAAAAAGGTGAAGGAAAAAAGGAAAATCAGAAAAAAAATAACATTGGCCAAATATTGCTCAGAAGTACTGGAAGGCCAAATAATGGTATCCACTCATCATCAGTTAGAAGAGGTTATGAACGGGGCATAGAAGTTCATAAGTAAAAAGCCATCTGCTAAAGCACTGGATGCTATCCCACTCAGTTTTTCAGAGATACATATATGATTCAGAAATCTCAGGAAATTGAGAAAGATTTAAACTTAACCCTCCTCACACTGGAGTAAAGAACATTTAAAAGAGTCGAAACTAATGTAGACTAACAATTAGTGAGGAGGGCACACACTTTCATCTAGTTGCTCTTATGTCTTTAACACTTGCTCTAAATTATACAGTAAAACATTACATAAAATATTGGAAGAAAAGCTAACATAAAAATAAGTGGCATGGTGACCTATTTCTAATAGGTCAAGCCATTTATTATTAGTTTTTGCACTTGGTGGAAAATATCAGTGGATGTTTGTTATCCCCCTTTGGATGACCCTTTTTACATTCAGGGTCCAGTGCTCGTTCATCTTGAAAATCCCAATATGTAACTGAGTATGTGTTCACAAGAAGGTGCTTGAATTCACCTAAGCTAAGAGAAAAAAGGAAATATATAATATATACATGATTGATATTACTATACAAAAAAGTGTGTAAATATGGCAGGAGCCCTTTTAACTGGTCTCTACTTAACTAACCTATTGGGTTAACTAAGAATTCCATTTCCTTTGCAAAACCCATAATTTATTTTCATCACCCAAGAACTGCTCAAGGCTACTAAATTATGGTCTAATATTCTCTCATTTCTGCTACCAACAGATAAGCTGCATGCTTACTAAGAATAATTTGCACTTTTTCCAAAATCTGTTTTTTTCCATGTACTTTTTGTTACTTCTTTCATTATTTATACAACTAATGGAGCATGAGCATGGGAAGAGAACAGTTTTTTAGAAAACTATACTTAATGGTTTCAAAATACTTAAAACAAGTGGTTAAAAAAAAGACTTGAATGATTTACAGAAATATGCAAATGCAAAAGATTGGGAAAGAGATTATTTTTGCAAATACGTTTGAGTTCTCATTTCACTTAAAAAAGACAACCTGGAAATTAAAGACAATGCATTATGGATATAGTTTATAAAAGATAAGGAACATAGCCCATCAATCAGCAAACTCACATTAAAAAAGCAAAACAAAAAACAAACAACAAAATGTAACCCTACTTCAAAATATTAGAAAATGAACGACAGTTGAAGCTGTGCATTAAAAATATTAAACATTTTTTAATGACTCCCTTAAGTTATTTTGGTCATTAATCGACCAATCAGACAAATCATGGTGAATAGAAGACATATCCAAACTAAGCACAACATATGATATGAGAAGTCTATTACCTCTCCTTACTGGTAAGCCAAATTCTTTCTTTTTTTTTTTAAATAATTTTTATTGTTATGTTAATCACCATACATTACATCATTAGTTTTTGATGTAGTGTTCCATGATTCATTGTTTGTGCATAACACCCAGTGCTCCACGCAGAATGTGCCCTCTTTAATACCAATCACCAGGCTAACCCATCCCCCCACCCATCTCCCCTCTAGAACCCTCAGTTTGTTTTTCAGAGTAGATCATCTCTCATGGTTCGTCTCCCCCGCCGACTTACTCCCCTTCATTCTTCCCCTCCTGCTATCTTCTTCTTTTTTTTTTCTTAACATATATTGCATTATTTGTTTCAGAAGTACAGATCCGTGATTCATCAGTCTAGTACAATTCACAGTGCTCACCATAGCACATACCCTCCCCAATGTCTATCACCCATCCACCCAATCCCTCCCACCCCCCACCACTCCAACAATACTCAGTTTGTTTCCTGAGATTAAGAATTCTTCATATCAGTGGGCTCATATGATACATGTCTTTCTCTGATTGACTTATTTCACTCAGCATAACACCCTCCAGTTCCATCCACGTCATTACAAATGGCAAGATCTCATTCCTTTTGATGGCTGCAAAATATTCCATTGTGTATATATACCACATCTTTATCCATTCATCTGCCAATGGACATCTTGGCTCTTTCCACAGTTTGGCTATTGTGGACATTGCTGCTATAAACATTGGGGTGCACGTACCCCTGCAGATCCCTACATTTGTATCTTTGAGGTAAATACCCAGTAGTGCAATTGCTGGATCATATGGTAGCTCTATTTTCAACTGTTTGAGGAACCTCCATACTGTTTTCCAGAGGGGTTGCACCAGCTTACATTCCCACCAACAGTGTAGGAGGGTTCCCCTTTCTCCACATCCCCGCCAACATCTGTAATTTCCTGACTTGTTAATTTTAGCCATTCTGACGGGTGTGAGGTGTATCTCATTGAGGTTTTGATTTGGATTTCCCCGATGCTGAGCGATGTTGCGCACTTTTTCATGTGTCTGTTGGCTATTTGGATGTCTTCTTTGGAAAAATGTCTGTTCATGTCTTCTGCCCATTTCTTGATTGGATTATTTGTTCTTTCGGTGTTGAGTTTGATAAGTTCTTTAGAGATTTTGGGTACTAGCCATTTATCTGATATGTCATTTGCAAATATTTTCTCCCATTCTGTCGGTTGTCTTGTGGTTTTGTGGACTGTTTCTTTGGCTGTGCAAAAGCTTTTTATCTTGATGAAATCCCAATAGTTCATTTTTGCCCTGGCTTCCCTTGCCTTTGGCGATGTTTCTAGGAAGAAGATGCTGTGGCTGAGGTGGAAGAGGTTGCTGCCTCTGTTCTCCTTTAGGATTTTGATGGATTCCTGTCTCACGTTTAGGTCTTTCACCCATTTGGAGTCTATTTTTGTGTGTGGTGTAAGGAAATGGTCCAGTTTCATTCCTCTGCATATGGCTGTCCAATTTTCCCAACACCATTTGTTGAAGAGACTGTCTTTTTTCCATTGGACATTCTTTCCTGCTTTGTCAAAGATGAGTTGACCATAGAGTTGAGGGTCCGTTTCTGGGCTCTCGATTCTGTTCCATGGATCTATGTGTCTGTTTTTGTGCCAGTACCATACTGTCTTGATGATGACAGCTTTGTAATAGAGCTGGAAGTCCGGAATTGTGATGCCGCCAGCTTTGCTTTTCTTTTTCAAGATTCCTCTGGCTATTCGGGGTCTCTTCTGGTTCCATACAAATTTTAGGATTATTTGTTCCATTTCTTTGAAAAATGTGGATGGTATTTTGATGGGGATTGCATTGAATGTGTACATTGCTCTAGGTAGCATTGACATCTTCACAATGTTTGTTCTTCCATACATGAGCATGGAACATTTTTCCATTTCTTTGTGTCTTCTTCAATTTCTTTCCTGAGTATTTTATAGTTTTCTGAGTACAGATCCTTTGCCTCTTTGGTTAAATTTATTCCTAGGTATCTTATGGTTTGGGGTGCAATTGTAAATGGGGTCGACTCCTTGATTTGTCTCTCTTCTGTCTTGTTGTTGGTGTATAGGAATGCCACTGATTTCTGTGCATTGATTTTATATCCTGCTATTTTACTGAATTCCTGTATGAGTTCTAGCAGTTTTGGGGTGGAGTCTTTTGGGTTTTCCACATACAGTATCATATCATCTGCAAAGAGTGAGAGTTTGACTTCCTCTTTGCCGATTTGGATGCCTTTGATGTCTTTTGTTGTCTGATTGCTGTGGCTAGGACTTCTAATACTATGTTGAATAGCAGTGGTGAGAGTGGACATCCGTGCCGCGTTCCTGACCTTAGGGGAAAAGGTCTCAGCTTTTCCCCATTGAGAATGATATTCGCTGTAGGTTTTTCATAGATGGCTTTTATGATATTGAGGTATGTACCCTCTATCCCTATACTCTGAAGAGTTTTGATCAAGAAAGAATGCTGTACTTTGTCAAATGCTTTTTCTGCATCTATTGAGAGGATCATATGATTCTTGTTCTTTCTTTTCTTAATGTATTGTATCACGTTGATTGATTTGTGGATGTTGAATCATCCTTGCAGCCCAGGGATAAATCCCACTTGGTCATGGTGAATAATCCTTTTAATGTACTGTTGGATCCTATTGGCTAGTACTTTGGTGAGAATTTTTGCATCCATGTTCATCAAGGATATTGGCCTGTAATTCCTTTTTGATGGGGTCTTTGTCTGGTTTTGGGATCAAGGTAATGATGGCCTCATAAAATGAGTTTGGAAGTTTTCCTTCCATTTCTATTTTTTGGAACAGTTTCAGGAGAATAAGTATTAATACTTCTTTAAATGTCTGATAGAATTCCCCTGGGAAGCCATCTGGCCCCGGGCTTTTGTTTGTTGGGAGATTTTTGATGACTGCTTCAATTTCCTTAGTGGTTATAGGTCTGTTCAGGTTTTCTATTTCTTCCTGGTTCAGTTTTGGTAGTTGATACATCTCTAGGAATGCACCCATTTCTTCCAGGTTCTCTAATTTGCTCGCATAGAGTTGCTCATATATGTTCTTATAATTGTTTGGATTTCTTTGGTGTTGGTTGTGATCTCTCCTCTTTCATTCATGATTTTGTTGATTTGGGTCATTTCTCTTTTCTTTTTGATAAATCTGGCCAGCGGTTTCTCAATCTTGTTAATTCTTTCAAAGAACAAGCTCCTAGTTTTGTTGATCTGTTCTACCTTTCTTTTGGTTTCTATTTCATTGTTTTCTGCTCTGATATTTATGATTTCTCTTCTCCTGCTGGGTTTAGGCTTTATTTGCTGTTCTTTCTCCAGCTCCTTTAGGTGTAGGGTTAGGTTGTGTTATTTGAGACCTTTCTTGTTTCTTGAGAAAGCCTTGTATTGCTATATATTTTCCTCTCAGGACTGCCTTTGCTGTATCCCAAAGATTTTGGACAGTTGTGTTTTCATTTTCATTGGTTTCCATGAATTTTTTAAATTCTTCTTTAATTTCCTGGTTGACCCATTCATTCTTTAGTAGGATGCTCCCTAGCCTCCATGTATTTGAGTTCTTTCTGACTTCCCTCTTGTGATTGAATTCTAGTTTCAAAGCATTGTGGTCTGAAAATATGCAGGGAATAATCTCAATCTCTTGGTACCGTTTGAGACCTGATTTGTGACCTAGGATGTAATCAATTCTGGAGAATGTTCCATGGGCACTAGAGAAGAATGTGTATTCCATTGCTTTGGGATGGAATGTTCTGAATATGTCTGTAAAGTCCATTTGGTCCAGTGTGTCATTTAAAGTCTTTATTTCCTTGTTGATCTTTTGCATACATGATCTGTCCATTTCCGTTAGGGGGGTGTTAAAGTCCCCCACTATTATCGTATTGTTGTCAATGTGTTTCTTTGCTTTTGTTATTAATTGCCTTATATAATTGGCTGCTCTCATGTTAGGGGCATAAATATTTACACTTTTTAGATCTTCTTGTTGGGTAGACCCTTTAAGTAGGATATAGTGTCCTTCTTCATCTCTTATTACAATTTTTGTTTTAAAATCTAATTTGTCTGCTATAAGGATTGCCACCCCAGCTTTCCATTGGTGTCCATTAGCATGGTAAATGGTTTTCCACCCCCTCACACCCAAAGGTGTCTTTGGGTCTAAAATGAGTCTCTTGCAGACAGCATATTGATGGGTCTTGTTTTTTAATCCAATCTGATAACCTGTGTCTTTTGATTGGGGCATTTAGCCCATTCACATTCAGGGTAACTATTGAAAGGTAGGAATTTAGTGCCATTGTATTGCCTGTAAGGTGACTGTTACTGTATATTGTCTGTGTTCCTTTCTGATTTATGCTGCTTTTAGGCTCTCTTTTTGCTTAGAGGACCTCTTTCAATATTTCTTGTAGGGCTGGTTTTGTGTTTGCAAATTCCTTTAGTTTTGGTTTGTCCTGGAAGCTTTTTATCTCTCCTTCTATTTTCAATGATAGCCTAGCTGGATATAGTATTCTTGGCTGCATATTTTTCTCGTTTAGTGCTCTGAAGATATCATGCCAGTCCTTTCTGGCCTGCCAGGTCTCTGTGGATAGGTCTGTTGCCAATCTAATATTTCTACCATTGTAGGTTACATATCTCTTCTCCCGAGCTGCTTTCAGGATTTTCTCTTTGTCTCTGAGACTCGTAAGTTTTACTATTAGATGTCAGGGTGTTGACCTATTTTTATTGATTTTGAGAGGGGTTCTCTGTGCCTCCTCGATTTTGATGCCTGTTTCCTTCCCCACATTAGGGAAGTTCTCTGCTATTATTTGCTCCAATATACCTTCTGCCCCTCTCTCTCTTTCTTCTTCTTCTGGGATCCCAATTATTCTAATGTTGTTTCGTCTTATCGTATTGCTTATCTCCCAAATTCTGCCCTCGTGATCCTGTAGTTGTTCATCTCTCTTTTCTCAGCCTCTTTATTTTCCATCATTTGGTCTTCTATATTGCTGATTCTTTCTTCTGCTCATTTATCCTAGCAGTTAGTGCCCCCATTTTTGATTGCACCTCATTTATAGCCTTTTTGATTTCGACTTGGTTAGATTTTAGTTCTTTTATTTCTCCAGAAAGGGTTCCTCTAATAACTTCCACACTTTTTTCAAGGCCAGCTAGTATCTTTAAAGTCATGATTCTGAATTCTAGGTCCGACATCGTACTAATGTCAGTATTGAGTAGGTCCCTGGCAGACGGTACTACCTCTTCTTCTTTTTGCTGAGGTGATTTTTTTCTTCTTGTCATTTTGTCCAGAGGAGAGCAGATGAATGAGAGAACAGAATGCTAACAGGTTAACAACGTCTCCAGCAAATATACTCTATACAAATCAGAAAAGTCCTGAAACCAGGGGACAAGAAAGGGAAAGAAAGAAGAGGAAAAAAAAAGGAAAAAGAAAAAGATAAAAACAAACAAAAACAGAACAGAACAAAAAAAAACAGAATATGATCAAATATGATCAGGCTAGTGCATAGATCATTGCCACACACTAGCTTTTGGGCATATTTTGGTCTGTTAGAAGAAAGTTTCTGCTAAAATTTTAAAGGAAGAAAGACTTATATATGTACAAAATAAGGGTTGATACAATGAAGGGATGGCAGATGACTGTAAAGATGAAAATTATAAAAGATTTTATAAAAGGAATTGATAAGATAAGAAGTTGTTTTTAAAAAGAAAGAAGAAGATTTAAAAACAAAAAGAAAAAAGAAAAAAAAAGGGAGAGAATGTGATCAGGCAGGAGAATAGAACAAAGCCATACACTAGTGATTTAGGGTATATTTTTATCTGTTAGAAGAAATTGTATCTCAAAATTTTAAAGAGAGAACAACTTATATATATATGCCAAAAATAAGGGTAACTGCTATGAAGGGATAAAAATATGACTCTAAAAATGAAAAATAAAAAATGTTTTTTTAGAAAAGGGATTGATAAGATGTTGGTTGAAAAAGGGAAAAAGAAAAATTAAAAAACACAGTTAAAAAATTAACTTTGAAAAACTAATGAATTATGGTAAAAAAACCCATGAATTCTATGTGCAATATTCCCCTAGCGCTGGAGTTCTCCCGTTCTCCTTGATCGGTAAACTTGGTCTTGGCTTGCTGGCTGTTCGTGCTGATCTTCTGGGGGAGGGGCCTGTTGCCGTGGTTCCCAAATGTCTTTGCCGGAGGCGGAATTGCCCCGCCCTTGTCAGTCTGGGCTAAGCAAGCTGTGGTTTGCTCTCAGGAGCTTTTGTTTCCCGCAAGCTCTCGGTGCAGCTTTGGAGGACCAGGGTGAAAATGGTGGCCTCCCAGTCTCCGCCCGGAGGAGGTGAGAACTCGGGGCCCCGCTCCTCAGTGCGCCCCCAGAGAAAAGCAGTCACTCCCGTCTCCCTGGTCTCCGGCCGCACTCCTTGCTCACCCGGCCTGTGACCGATCGTTTCTATCTCTGGCACCCGACCCCGCGCGGAGTCTCCAAACCCAGCAGATCCCTGCGGTCCGCTTACATGCCGCTCCTCCAGGGGGAGGAAGGGGAGTCTCCCCGGCTCTGCCGCTTGTTGGGTCCCTGCTGCAGGAGCAGTGGCCCGACTGGGCCGCGGATCACAGTTTATGGCAACCCCGAGCTGAGAGCCCGCACCTCGGGTCCGTCTCTGCAGCCAGCTTCCCCGCTCCGATACCTGGGAGCTCAGCCGCACTCAGGCACCCCCTTTCTGTGACCCCGAGGGTCCTGAGACCACACTGTCCCATGAGGTTTCCACCCCCCGCTTAGCCACTGGAGCGACGTCCCTCCGCGGAGCCAACTTCTAAAAGTTCCAATTTTGTGCTCCGCGGCTCTATCACTTGCCAGAAGCAGCCGAGGGAGGCCCCCTCCCCCGCCATCTATCCTCCCGAATATCGCCTCAGATTCACTTCTCCGCACGTCCTACCTTCCAGAAAGTGGTCGGTTTTCTGTTCAGAGTAAGCCAATTTCTTTCTTTGTACCCACTCTACAATGAAGGCTTGGCCATGAAGCTTATCACCTCAGGTAAAAACAGGACAAGTTCAGCCCAGAATAACACAGTCACTGTGTAGTTTCAAGACTTCAATGTGGACTTGTTTTTCCCCATAGGGGAAAACTTATCTTCATACCTTGACTATGTCAACAACAATGGCAGAATCTCAAAATTCCTATTGGTCTTGTACTGAACAAAGTAGAAACCAGGATTGGAGATATATTTATATATTTGGTGTATTTTACTTAGCAGCTTCATAGTCACTTATAGACAATATTTTTAAAAATTCCTTTTGCAAGAGAGGTACCTAGAAAATTCTTTTGCTTTGCATGCCTGTTTTTTTTATTTTTTTAATTTATTTTTTAAATTAAATTAAATTAAATTAAATTTTATTATGTTATGTTAGTCACCATACAGATGCCTGCTTTTTAAATCATGTGGTAACTCCGCTTTATTTGGTAAACACCCTGAAGGTTTTTTCCCTTTGGTAGTAGTGGTTAGTTGTAGCTGAGGAGAGAGAGTGGCTTGGTATGCCTAAGAGAATAAACATGAGATAGTGTAGGCTCTGCACATAATGGGAGAGGGATCTAGAAGTTCTGGTATTCCTCTATGGAAAAGCTCAGAACTGGGAGCCAAGCTTGCCATGAGGCTAGAACTACCTTGATGATGGAATAGGTAGTCTTGGGATGGTTGCCTTGACATGAACAGTCTAAACCAGGGCCTGGATGGCAGGTATTTCTGAGACTCAAAGGATTTGAAGAATCAGTGAGAACCAAAACAGAGCCAAGTTACAGGGGAAAGGGAACCACCATGTTCTGAATAGACCATAAGTTATACCCACTTCAAGGTATTTCAGCAGTAGGTAGAGCAAGTTGTGAAATCATGGCTCAGAGTCTAGTTGAGATGAATTATGAATCATCTGGAATTTATTTGAAGCTATAAAGAGAAGAGCATGCATACCAGAGGTCTTGTCCCCAAATCCATGGACATAGGTATCTCTCTGTGCCTAGAGAAGACTTACACTAGGAAGAGGAATCATGGAACTTCCTTTGAGATGGGATCAACAACCCTGATAGTAAGTGTGAACTATGGCTTGACTGAGTATTCATCTCATAATGGATTACTTTCCGTCAGGAAGTTTTAAGTTTTTCTGAAGTTCACTTATAGAGAAATAAGGAAACCATATTGTTTATTGTTTCCACATTTGAATGGGAACATATACATTTTTTAAATATACACATATATATACACTTAAACATATATACACACAAATCTAAGAATTTTAAAATTAATTTTAAAATGAAAGTGCCTGAGAAGAAACAATGTTGATCTCTTTGGAGAAAAAGCAAGATTTGTTCCATTGATTCTAATGAAAACTGAAATTAATGGAAGTGTGTAGTTCTCATCTTTGTTTTACTTATTAAAACGATTCATGGGCAGTTTTAGAAAATAGAAACTCTTTAGTATACATCTTCAAAATGTTTTTAGACAGTCATAAGAATTCATGTACCAGAGTTAATTATTCTGATATATGTAAATATCAGTACCCTAAAAACATATGGCAGCCCTAGAGCTGTGGAGAATTATTTTATGTATGAGATTAATTGTGACCTTGTTTTCTCATTTTTTAAAACTCATGGCTGATGAATCAGACCAATAAATTTAATAAGAATAACACCACATTATGGGGAGGCATTTTATTGAGAAGTTCTGTTTTTGATGAAATGTATAACATGTTGTTAATGAATCAGAGACTGTTTTCACAAGAATACTAAAATACATTTTAAAGAGCCAAAGACAGACAAAGAGTCTGTCTTGTTTAGCAAGACAATAGCTCTATCATCATGGTACAAGACAACCAATTTGACTTTTTTCTCCAAAATTCTTTTTCTTGACTATCTGAAAGCAAAAATGGCAAATTGTATTCTAGAGTCATAGTAGTGTAACTTCAATGCTCAAGTTCCCAACTTTGCTTTCTTTTTTTTTTTTCATAAAATTGCCCATTGTTTTCCAAAACAAATTTCCCCTACAATACCGTCAGAAACATGCAGCAGTGAATTTGAAACAAATTCAGAAACTGTACAGATAGGCTTCCTTTAAGAAGAATATCTTAGTTATGATCACTTTCTCCTCATTGTTTTTGCTTTAACAGTGCTTGGCTCTTTTCTAGAAGATATGCAACTCTGAGTCAGTTATACCCTATCAGCCATAAGTGAAAATCCCAGATTAATTCCAGAAAAATCCAAAGGAAGTAAAGTTCTTCTAACAAAGTTAATTTTGCCAGAGGAATTGTTCTTTCACTCTTTTACATTTTCATCAATCTTTCTAGACAACAGTAGATAGAATGAATATTCTCTCGTTGAAGTTTGATTTTCTTCCTAAACACATTTTATTCCCTGGTCTAATGTGGAAATAAAGGTTTACTTTATCACTAATACTACATTTCTCAGGTAGTCATCGTCTCCCGAGAGGTCACTAGAATAGCACAAAAATATAGCATTGTTGTATTCGCTTGCTTCTCATTAAAGCTGTTAAATCCAATCATAACTTTCTTTTTCCCACCAGAAGTTATGCATTCTATTTCTACTATGCACTGGCAATTCATTTTTGAATAAAATGGAAACCATTCTGGTTCTCATTGAATTTATATTCAAATAGAGGAGAGGGACCAAAAGAAGTATACAATAAATAAAAATAATTTCTCATTTTAAAAGATCTTTGTTGAAAATGGGACACTGAGGCAGATATACCTGAAGATGAAATGGGGAAACCTAATTTAGATGAGGTGGTCAGGGAGGGCATCTCTAAATAAGTGACATGTCAGGCAGGGCCTGAAAGTGAGAAGAGACTAATTCCAAAAAGGGAAGAGAGAGAGAAAAAAAAGGAAGGAAGGGAAGAAGAAAGAAAGGAAGGAAAGACACTTCTCTCTGAAGGCAAATGTGAGGCTAGGAGTTGGAAAGAGATTGGAGCAT
The DNA here is from genome assembly GCF_037043125.1 of Eumetopias jubatus. Taxonomy (NCBI): domain Eukaryota; kingdom Metazoa; phylum Chordata; class Mammalia; order Carnivora; family Otariidae; genus Eumetopias; species Eumetopias jubatus. Next base: position 169,788,374 of record NW_028274807.1, read on the forward strand.
AGAAAATCTAACATAAAAACAGTGTATCTGCAACACAGTAAGCAAGGTGGAAAGTGACACCAGACACAGTTGGAGTGTTGGTCAGTAGCCAGGACATGATAGTCATGAGAAGGCCTTGCTGTCATTGCAAAAGTGTAAGTGCTGTTCATTTTTAAAACATCAAATGTCCGACAGGGCAAAAAGTAATGAGTTCTTTGTGATGATTTAAGAATTCTGCGATGGCAGCTGCATTCTAAACTATTAGAATCCTTACCATCATAAAACACTTCCCCACTCTGTCTGGCTTTGCTCTGTCTCTACCATCACCTCCTAGTAATACCAAGATGCCAATAATACAGGCACTGTAGAGTATATGTTTTTCCAGCCAATAATAGTTTTATCAATAGGAATAAGAATGTTCTGAGGTGCAAGAGTTTGGGCACATACCATTCAACAAATTTACTTTGGGACACACACCTGGTCTACCTCCCAGATCTACCTCTCATTCTCCTAATTGTGGTCCATAATAGCCACAGGCCATGGATTGTAACAACTGTGCAGCCCTGTAATTATAATGACTGTTTTCCATAATTCTTCTCCTCCTCTGTTACGAACTCTGAGTCCATAGTCCATTCTCCCACCCCTTTTGGGGTAAACTAACAAACCCATTTTTACCCTTACTGATTTTTACTTTTTGAATTTTTCCAAATCTCACTTTTCTGAAGCAGAGATTATTAAATTATTTCCAAGAACACTCGGAAGTAATTGTGTTAATCATAAAGTTTTTTTCCATTTGTATCAATAATTACTTTATTTTTTATTATTATTATTTTTAATTTTACTATGTTATGTTAATCACCATATATTACATCATTAGTTTTTGATGTAGTGTTCCATGATTCATTGTTTGTGTATAACACCCAGTGCTCCATTCACTATGTACCCTCTTTAATACCCATCACCAGGCTAACTCATCTCCCCACCCCATCCCCTCTAGAACCCTCAGTTTGTTTCTCAGAGTCCATAGTCTCTCATGGTTCGTATCCCCCTCCAATTTCCCCCCCTTCATTTTATCCTTCCTGCTAGCTTCTTCTTTTTTTTTTAACATATAATGTATTATTTGTTTCAGAGGTACAGGTCTGTGGAATTCATTTCTGAGAAACACATGAAATTCTGGTGGGGGGCAAATCATGATGATTTCATACTCTTCTGCAAAATTTGGCATTTTAATAAAATAAACGAGAGGTTTCAAGCTGCTTCTGAGAAAAATAAACACCCAATAACTTCAAGGACTATAAAATCTTACAATTAAAAAAATTTGTTATTTTTATTCTAATTATAGTTATAAAATATAATATGCTTTGAAAGACCTTTGTATTCATTAATTATATTTATAGTTAATAACCATGGGAGTTTAGTACTATTTCACTAAATTACTTATTTTTTATTTTGTTAGGTCAGATTACAGCATACTAAAAGGATGAGTGAGGTAGCTCCAACTTCTACAAATGGAGACATTTAGCTTTGGAGACATTCTCTCTCCCCTCCTTTTCCTTCAAGCACATTCTTAAGTTTTTGCCCAACAGAAGATAAACTTTTTCAAACCCTTAGAGTGAGTTCAGCCAAGCTAATTTCATTTCAGATATGCGGTGAAGAATATATTCTTGAAATTGCAATTAGTAAACAATTAAATGAAAACAGAGCAATAGCGTGTGAGCCCCAGCAAGCATGCAGGTCCTTAGCATGTGTTGTTTTTGTCTGCCCCACAATCTATAGGTATCTCTAAAGAAGGTTCCAAATAAATTATATCATGGATTCTTGTTATTCCAAAAATTATAAGGAGTGAAGAATTTTTCGTGTCAAGAATTACAACAAAACAAAACAAACAACAACAACAAAAAAAAACCCACTTACATTAGAAGCAAAAGTTGGAATTGGTAATGCTCTCTTTGAGTACAGGTCCCAACAGGAACTCAATGTGTACTACATGCCTAGGCTTGAGTATAAGCAATTATCTTCTTGGCTGGAATCATGATGGGCAGAGATCCAGTGTCATGGCTATATGACACTAAGAGTAGAGCAATGTTTGGTGGCTGAATCAAGCAAAATTATGATCTTTGATTCCAGTTCTGTTACGTATCCTGGGATGAGCTAAACATTTAAGAAATTTCCTTTCATTTGTTGAAAGGAGTAGCCAAGTTTCTGTGGTGGTTTTCCATTAGACACTGGAAAATTTCACTATTCACCAGAAATGGGCAACCATTCTAATTATTTTATGAGATGAATTAACATGGACAATATCATTTGAACTTTTGCCTGGGGTGATCCAAAGATAATGACAATTTGGGTCAAAAAATATAACTGCAAGTGTACTTGCGGTAGAGACTTCATAGTCACTTAGGGATAAACTTCAAAAAGATTCTCTTCTTGCAAGAAAGGCAACTAGAAGAATGTTTGTGTTTCTTTTGAAGTTGTCTTAGTTCTAAACAGGTTGTAATTCCCCTTTACCTGCTAAATACCCTAAAAATTCTTCCCTCTGAAAAGGATTTGCTACTAGTCATTTAGTAAAATAAAGTCATTATGTCTTTTCAGCCAAGGGAATACATGCTTGTATTGAGAATGCATTTAAGAATTTGTCTCCTAATTCCTAATGAAAGAAACCATAAAGAATGAAAAGGAGGAAGTGGAATATAAAAAGGAAATGGAAACAAAAAAAGAATAGGGAGGTAGAGGGGAAGGGAAAGAGAATTCAGAGTAAGAAAAACAAAATAAAAAAAAAAACGAAGCATGAAATAAGTGACAAGTGTTATGCTATTAACTTTCATGTCCTAATGCCTAAATTTAGTTTCCCAACCACAGTCAGATACATTCTGAGCATGACATGAGATTTCCTTACTCTGAATTCCCTTGTAGTCATGGGATCCCTCACCATTAGCATCAGCAAAAGGTATCATGCTAAGTGAAATCAGACAGACAGAGAAAGACAAATACTATATGGAATCTAAAATATAAACAAACAAAACCCAAAAACAGACCCCCAGATACAGAGACAAACTGGAGGATGCCAGAGGGGAGGGGTAGAGTAATGGGTGTAATGCATGAAAGGCATTAAGAGGTACAAACTTCCAGTTATAAATGAAAATGTCATGGAGATGAGAAGTATAGCATAGGGAATATAGTTAATATTATTGTAATAACATCGTATGGTGACAGATTGTGACTACACTTAACATGGTGAGCATTTCATTATGTGTAGAATTGTCAAATCATGATGTTGTACACCTGAAGCCAATATAATATTGTATTATTAACTATACTTCAATAAAAAATAAATAATAAAAAGAAACCGATAAAATGAATTTTAATAACCTAATATATCTAAAATATCATTTCAATATGGTTTCATATAAAAAACTATTAATGAGAAAAAAGGTATTGAATTAGAGGTCCAGGCAATGATATTCAGGTGGCAAGGACATCAACTCCTATTTTCTGTACATTTTTGTGAATTAAGAGTCCAGTTCCTGGTATAAACAATAGATTTAGACGAATATTTACTTAATCTGGCTTATTCACCAGAACAATGAAGGGAAAATCCTTTTTAGTTCAAGAGATCATTAGAATTAGTTGCTAGATTGGATCTCATTCTGATAAATGAACCCATAATCCTCCAGTTCTGTGTCAAGTTCAGGCAGTAATTGGGGTAGAATAATGTGCAAATAGGATTTATCATTCAATCAGCACAAGCTATTATTAATCATAATAATGTATAGGTTGTCCTATATTTCAGTGCATAAAAACTGCAGTCTATTAACAGGCAATTATACCAAAAAAAAAAAAAAGAAAGAATCCAAAACAACTACCATTTATTTTTACTATTATGTAGTTGTAATTATGAACATAAATATGAGGGAAACATAAGGATATTTATAATATTCTTCATTAGAGAATTCTGAGCCACTTTATAAACTATTGCTCTTGTCCAATTTAAAATAATAAACCTAAAAGGATTATAGGTATCATCCAAGTTATGTTCTCCTTTTACAAACACGTGACTTTGAAAAAATTCAAAACACTTTCAAAATAATCTCATTTGCCCTCACATCACACCTGTGAAATCTTTATCTTTTATTTTACAGTAAAGAAAAACATTCTCATCTCTATACCCCTTAGAATTTGCAAATTTTACCCACTTCTATTATCTAATTTTTTCTTCATAACACCTGCATGTTAGGCTGAACAGGCATTAATATTTCCATTTTACATATGATAAAAAGGAGACTAAATTTGTCCATGTGCTCTTCTCAACAGCATACAATGAGAAATTGGTAGATTCAGCTACAGGTTGTGGGTCTGTCTCCAAGACCAAAGTTTTTTCCCATCAAATCCTAAGACATGGAAGGGTTATATGACTTGCTTAAGGCAACTGGCAGAGCAAGGACAAGGAAAAGATCTCAAGATGGCAAACTTAAGTGTGTATAATGATCGCCAGGTTCTTATGAAAAATGCAAATTGCCAGGACTTATCCCAAGAATTCCAATTTGGTAGGTGTGGTTGGGGCCAAGGAATCAGACAGCCCTATCCCAGAGTCAAACTTTGTGACTCAGAGAAGAAAATTTACTGTGGACCCTAGAAAGATGTCATGGGTGCCATATATATCTCTCTGTTTACCTATCTATATCTTACCTTTGTTTATATAGCTTACCTTTTATTAAATATGTATTTATATAAATCTTACCTTTAAATATATATTGCCTTCTATAAGATATGTTTATATGTAATAATTATGATTAATTTACCAAATATGTCAATATATTTAATATACATATAAATTATGTACTTAATACATTTATAATATATTTAATACTATATTTATATATTTGTTTAAAGCAGTTAATATTTTCTTTTTAGAAACACAAGTTAATATGATTTGAGCACTGTGTGCCTTATAGGCATTTTGCACTATATAGAAATGTTTCTAGTATTTAATTCTTACAACAGCCCTGTGAAGTCTGTGCTGACATTATCCCCATTTTACAGATGAGGACACCAATGCACAGAAAGTTTAAACGATTTGCCCAGGCTTACACAGCTAGATATTGGATGAGTTGAAATTCAAGCTAATCTGCTTAGCTGTTGGGAGTAAAATGGTGTTTATATGAGTCTAATACAGCATCAAGAAGACGTAAAAAGTTATAGTAAAGGAGGAAAACTCCAGGTATCAAAAACATTTCTACCGGAGGGTCACTTAAAATTGAAATAAATTTCCCCTTTCCCCATTGGCTTAGGTTGAGTTTACTGCACTACTAAATAGGAACAACAACAAACTGATAAATGTACACTGCATTTCAAAGATCAGTGAAATAACACCATTTCTTTTTTTTAATTTCTCAGGAATTTGACAAGCTTGGTATCTTCACCTCTCACATAGGGAAAGAGGTGGGAGGAAAAGGAGTATTTTGCTACTGTAAGGAAAGATAGAAAGTGTTTTGGATTTGAAATTAAAAGATATGGCTTCCAATAGTCTTGTGTGCCAGATTTTAAAACTTCAGCTGGTAGATTTTTACCTCTTTGGATCTCATAAATGGGCATTTTCAGCAAGTTTGTAGCAGATTTAGGGATTGATTGAAATAACATATAAAATTTCTCGGAACAGAACTTCTGTACAATACATGCTCCTTAATGCTGATTTCTACCCTAGGATTCTATTCACTACTTTAGGAGTAGAGAAAATTACTTTAGCGGTGGGAGATTATCTTCCAAGGGAGATCATTTACCAAAAGCTGATTTTGTCAGGAAGAAATAGATTTGTAACCCATTGCTTACAAAATAAAGTCAGAGTTTAATTTTTATTTTCCCTGAAAATTTGTGAAGAATCTCCTGTTTTGATTTTTTTTCAAGAATCGTAGGGACTATATGCAAATCTATTTCTGTTACCAGATCCTAAAACTGTATGCAACTCTATTTCTGTTAGCAGATATAGCGCTTCAAACTTGACAATTATCACACCACTTAATTCTCACTATTACCTTGTGAGCTAATTATTATTATCCCAATTTCCATAGTTTAAAAAGCTGAGATTCAGAAAGAAAAGTCACTTTCAGACATCAGAATCTTTCCAAACTCTTTCTACTATACTATGCACTTGGAGTCCTGCCGTACATACCACAGAAAGCTTTTTGGTTAATTTAGATGGAACACGATTTATTAGGAGAATGTTAGGAGTCTTCTAGGACTTCTAGAATGTTGGCAATCCAGGACAGTGACTGTAACACTAGAAATGACACCTAAAATCAGTCTGCCACCCACTGGCTGAAAAGTAAGCTGGGAAAGCTTGCATTTGGACATTTTAGCTGCAACAGTATAAGGGAGGCTCTGCTTCATAACCTGGGTGGCCTCCCTAACCAAGTCTAGGAAAGAAGGAGAGATGCTGGACGTCCAAAGAAACTCCCATATATCCTGTTTAAAACTGAAGAGTATGTGCAAAGATGAAACAAATTAATACAAGGTATTTACATTAATAAATTATTTTTCTATATATAAATACTAAAAGTCAATTGTATATAATTACTTATATGTATATAATACTTGTTCCTGTGCATACATGTATATATGCATATATATGAAATATTAATGCCCAGTGATTTCACCATTATTGTATAAACAAGTATAGATTATGACAAAGTAAACCAATATTGGCATTAGAAGAACTCAGGTTTGAGTGCTGACACCTCTACTTGCTGTGTGATCTTGAACCTTTCTGAGAGTCAGTTTCTACTTGTAAAATGGAAATGGAAATGCTTACATCAAAGGTAGTTATGAACATACAAGTACAATATTCCAATGCTTACTACATAAAGTGCTGGGCATTTGGCAGCTTAAAATTATAAAGCCAAACAGGATAATGTGTTTTTGTTCGAGGCTGACAAATACATAATATATATATTTGTAATGTAATAAAATGTAATGTAATATAATATATTAAAATCACTGAAAGTTCCACCATATTCAAAATGTTTTGTGAGAGTTGGGAAAGATCACAGAAGCCTTTAGTGAGAAAGAAAGTTGATATTTGTGCTCAACCTGGAAAGGTGATAGATAACATTGTTAATAGATTTTCAAATAATCATAGAGAAGCCATGACTGCATGTTCCAAATCTGGAAAGACCTATCAAAATTTGGAATATTGACTTCTTTCTGTATGCTCTTTAGTTCTCACCACATGAAATAAGGACTTTGGACATTAGGTTTCTAGGTCCATTCCAATTCTGATCTCTTGTTATTCCTATTTAGCCTGATGCTTTAGTTCACTTACTCTTTGATACCTACCCTTGGATCTGTAAAGCTTTACTCTCCTGCCAGAAATAAGTATCCAGTGGCAAAAGTGGCTATCTAGGCTTTTTTAAAAAACTGAAGTATAATTGAGGCATCTGGGTGGCTCAGTTGGTTGAGTGTCCAATTCTTGGTTTTGGCTCGGGTTGTGATCTTGGGTCATGAGATCGAGCCCTGCACTGGGCTCCGTGTTCAGCAGGGAGTCTACTTGGGATTCTCTCTCTCCGTCTCCCTCCACTCTCTCTCTCTCTCAAATAAATAAATCTTTTTTTTTTAAAATGAAGTATGATTGACACACAAAGTTACATCAGTTCCAGGTGTACAAAACAGTGATTCAACAATTTTGTTATGCTATACTCGCCACAGGTGTAGCTACCATCTGTTACCATACAATGCTATTACAATACCATGGACTATATCTCTATATTCCTATGACTTATTCATTTAGTAACCAGAAGCCCACACTTCCCACTCCCCTTCACCCATTTGCCTATCCCCCTATCTCCCTTCACTCTGTTTATTACATATATATATATATACACACACACACACACACACACATATAATCTTCTTTAACATCTTCTTTAACCATTCATCTATGGATGGACACTTGGGTTGTTTCCATATCTTGGCTTTTGTAAATAATGCTGCAGTAACCATAGAGGTGTATATATCTTTTTTGGATAAGTGTTTTTCTTTTCTTTGGATAAATATCCAGTGAAATTTCTGAATCATATGACAGTTTTATTTTAAAATTTTCAGGAACTTCCATACAGTTTTCCACAGTGGCTGTACCCCATTAACAATGTAGGAGGGTTCCCTCTTTTCTACATCCTCACCAAAGTTTATTATTTTTTATCCTTTTGATAATGGTCATTGTGAGAGGTATGAGGTGATACCTCATTGTGGTTTTGATGTGTATTTCCTAAGCTTTGTTTTCATTATGCTACAGTTCCTTCTATCAATTGCACAGGTCCAAGAGAGCTGGCTTCCTTTTCTTAGCATCATAAACATTCCCTCCTCTTCTGAATACCACCTACAGTAATGTTCTGTGACCATTACTACACAGTAAATATTTACTAAGAATGACAGGTAGGTTTTTAGTCAAACAAACCATGAATATGAGAGTCATTTTAAATATTGAGCTCATCTTTTAGAAAATGTCTGGCCCCTGTAGTCAATCAATAAATATTTGTTGACTAAATGAATGAATATGTTGATTGAACTGTGGGACAAAGTTGAACACAGAACAGAGGACCAATTTCTATATGAGTGACAGGGGAAAAAATTCTTTGCTATAGACAGTCTGTTGCTTCCTAAAAGGACCTATCTTTTATATTTCTGAATGGAGTGAGAACAAGAATCCTTACTAAAGAAGCCAAGAGATCATTTGTTTGAGATATGTGCATGCATGTGTGTGTGCAGGCGGGCGTGTGTGTGTGTGTGTGTGTGTGTGTTGGGAGAGAAATGGGAGGGTAATGAAAGCCGAAAACAGTTTGACTGGCTGAAAAGCCTGTAGAGAAAGGAAAAAAAAAAAAAAAAAAAAAAAAGGACTGTTTGCATTGAGGGGAGGTAAAAATAAGACACTGGAAGGACATTTGGATGCTTTTATAAAGTTTGGCCACATGGTGTCTGATATAGACTATTTTTCATGGGTCTTCATGAAACAGTAAAAATATCAATTTTTCTTTAATATAATGTAGAGTTGGTTGTTCTTACGATATGTCAAAATGCTGAGCTTTGCTTCTCCAAAGGTGGTGAGTGAGGAGCTTGTCACATCCTGCTTACAGATGCTAACAGGGCTATTTGCTCCAGGCAATCCCGCAGAAGCCAAGCTCATGTGCCTTTTCTATCAGCTCTTCTGATTTTTAACATTCTTCAGTGGGGAAATAAAAAATACAAAATCACCCTTTCTCCCCAGAGCCCCTCTACCCTACCACACACACACACACACAAATCTCAGTACACTAACAATACTAAACCAGCATATTCCTAGAGGGACCAGCTGGTCAGAGAACATAATCAGAGTTTTCACAAAAAATCTACTGGATGTCCAAGAAACTTTAAATAAAATGAGGTGGGGTGGGGGAAACTCATCCAAAGGGAGTGTTTGCTTTGAGATCTGCACTTATATTTTAATCTTTTGTTTATGTGTCAACCCAATTCTTGAGCTATTTGACTTAAGGTCTGATGAGCAGTTTATACCCTTTGAAAATAAAATTTATTCTGAAAAGAGAAGTGTAGTAAATTATTAAGAATACATTTAAGCATGTGTAAATCAGCAGCTTAAAGACAGATGTTACTAGGATAATATGATAAATTCAAATCAACTCCACTTGCCATATTTGCTAGACAATTGTCAGTTTGGTTCAACGTTCCAAACTGTTCAAAACACTTAAAATGGGTTACGTGGCAGTTATTTCAGAATGAAGCTAAGGACAATAACTTTTAAAAAGAAGATTTATTGGAAAATCTATGAGACCATCCTAATTCACAAATGGGCAGGTAAATTTCTGCATGTACGCTATAACTTTTGAGAAAGAGAATACTTTGAGTGACATTGTTAGCTTTGTTATTTATGTGAACTTAAATAAAATCAGATTTTTCAAAAAATATACTGCAGTTCAGCCCTTCCACTTATTCAGATTTGCTCTGCAGTCCTCATAATTAGCACAATTAATGACATTACCATTCCTTTTAATTATCCATTCATTACAAAATTTAACTATGTGTTATTGCTCATATAACTACATATTTTGCTAGGCATTGAAACTACATAAACCAATGAAACTGAATTCTTTCCTCTTCAATTCACTGGATAGCCGGGTAAGTGGATATGCAAAAGATAAAGAGATGATAAAAAATGGCAAATATTAATTCAATACCTTCTATGTGCCAGATACCCTCATAGGTACTGGTAATCTAATAGTTAATAAACCACAAATGTCGCACTCTCATGTACTTCTATCAAAGAAGGTATGCAAGTGCTAGACATATGTGATGCATAATTTAAAAAATGAAAATGCTTTACTTTCTATGTAAAATATAGATTCTATATTCTAAATTCTATATTCTGCATTCTATATAGAACATTATTGAAATCGCAATTGAAATTCAACAACTTCAGTTATTGCTATAGTATCCCAAAGGATATTGTGCAACGTAACAGAAGAGATGTCAACTGAGAATCAGAATGCACCTTTGACATTAACTTAGTTTATGCAATTAAGTAGGTCATTTAACATAGCCATGTCACATTTTCTTCATCAATTTTATCTGTAAAGTGAGAGGACGGATCATTGTATAAGATGTCTCTAACACCAAACTCAGCATTTCTGAAACTATAGCCTTCATCTAATCCAGGGATGTTTGTTGCGATAACTTCAAACAGTAAGGGAGGAAAAGGGGGGGCAATGAGTAATGATAAAATACATATTTCCACAGGAACAATGTTAATCAAGGAAAGATGGGTGCTGTGGTAGTTACTATGGCTGTTTATCAAGTATTTCCAGTTTTGTTTTGTTTTTTTGTTTTCTTCATTCTGGAAGTATGGTCAGATTGCCCTTGAATTTGGGCCGGCAGGGGACCTGAGTAGCCTGAGTGGAGACAGTGAGAAGCAGAGACTCCTCCTGACCTGAGATGGACATATGATCTGAGAATGACTATGTTGTTTTGAGCCTCTGTGTTTGTTAACACAGCATAAACATAACCACCTTGACTGATATGGGGACTATATTAGTCCCCCCTTGCAAACTGTATTACCAATAGATCTCTTCTTGTCTCCTCTCTCCTTTGCATGTAAAGTTCAAAAGGTTGACTCCTACTAGTTTATGGCGATTACAAAAAAGGGAAAGAGATATTTGATCTTATTATGTACACAACTTGCTAGAGGTTTAGTAAACTTTTCAAACTGCAAATTGAACGTTGTTTTATCCTTCATTCTTAAACTTAATTTGGTCACCTTGGGCAGACTTCATGAGTAGTATCATTTAAATATATACTCCAAAGGTCCAGCATGGCTTGTAAAAACTCAGCAGAAATTTATTGTAGATGCTAGACCCAGAACCCCTGTTTTGATTCCCCCCTTCCTGCCATGAAGACTGCATTACTCCTTTATAATATTTTTTCAGCCCAATTAGAGATCCTTCTAGATGTAATAATCCCAGGATCGTTGAGTGTTAGAATTATCAAGTCATTATTTTCTTGTAGACGTTTCCTCAAGCATGTAAAACTGCCCAGTCTGTATCAGGCTGACTCATTTAGAACCTGTCTGTTCATACACCACCCACCTCTAACATGTGGGACTCCCAACACCAAGTTGGAGTCTCCCACACATCAAATCCTGGTTTACAAAATCCAACCCACAATATAACACCTGTCAGCAATAATATTATGACTGTAACTCTTGTTGTTCAAGTGCTGACCACAGCATTATGAAAAGATTATATTTTGTGATATTTTTATGATTTATTCAGAAGCAAAGGAGGGGTGAAGAAAAAAAACATGGATGGTCATGAGTTGCTGGTTACTGGCCTTTTCTGATCTGCTTCCAGTGTTCAGACCTGAGACATAATACGCTAATCTGTTCAGAAAGAAATAATGATCCCATTCATCACCTCTAAGTAATAATTCATAAAGTCTGAACTATGTTACTGATCATGTGTCTTTTTATGCCAGCTTTATTTCTGCTGGTAAATAACAATCCATTTAATTACAGAAATAAATCTGCTATGCCATCACCACAAACTTGAAAGTGATAAAAAGTTTAATAAAATAAGCCCCAGAAATAGAGAACTCAATTAGATGTCATTCTTTGGCCTGAACATTATTTTATTTTAGTTTTTAAAAGACCTTCTCACCCCCCCTAAACATGGCTGAGGAATGGAGATGATTGCTAGTCCTTCTTATTAGTAGTTACCACTTCTGAGTTCTCTTTGTTAAAAAACTATTTAGTTTCTTAACTAGTCTCAGGCTCTTTATCAAACAGACTGAACTCTTGCCTATGTTCTATATTCTTTTCTTTCTCACCATGTTTTCCTTTTTTTTTTTTTCTTTTTTGCTATGATCTTCCTGTCCTAGAAAAGGTAATTTCACACATACTGAATTACTGCAATTTAGGTCAGAGAGACCAGACACCATGAAAATAAGATCTTTATTTAGAAAAAGAAGTTTCTGATCTATTTCTCTTGTTAAGCTTGTGAGAGTCTCACCTTCTTTGTGTTATGGCTATTGCAAAAAAAAAAAAAAGACATTTTTAAGGCATCCTTTAAATAAGTCCGAGAGGTACAAATATGCTAGTGTCTTTCCATAATGCTGTTCAGGGTAAATAAGACTACATTATAGGAAACAAAGGGCTCTGATTTGGATCCTTCTCTTTAGGTCATTGGCAAACCTTCCATGATTTAGTTCAAACCAGATCTGATCTTCTGTCTTTTTATGCTAAAGTTATGGAGGAGTTTGGTGTACTATGACTATATTGGTTTTGGCAGTTTGTGAAGGTTTACGGGATTATACTGCAGGGTTAAATTTTATTTTGTATTAGCAAATATTCATTTCTTTTTTGCGACAAGGCATATTCACACACTATACTGGTACTGTTCCAAGAGCTTTACAAAAATTGCACCATTTTATCAAATACAACAGAACTAAGATTTTGAGAGTTCAGGCAACTCAACCAAGATTACACAGCTCAAAAGTGCTATTGTCAGGACTAAATTCTCACGGTTGAACACTGGGAAGTTCTAACTCCATTATTCCTTTTTTTTTTTGTCTGCCTCTGCCATCCTCTGCCACCATATGACTAAACATAGTGACTAAATTCAGTGAATAGATATTGTTGAAAGGCTTCCATGGACTAAGTGCCATGTCAGATGCTGTAGGACATTAACAGGGGATAAAAAAGAAACTCACAATCAAGTAATGGTGGAGCTAGTCTTACATTAGTCAGAAATCTCCAGTGATAGAAATATAAAGTGAGCAGAGATAACTGTTTCCCTTTTTTTTTTCCTTCTTTAAGAATTTATTTATTTGACAGAGAGAGACACAGCGAGAGAGGGAACACAAGCAGGGGTGGGTGGGAGAGGGAGAAGCAGGCTTCCCGCCGAGCAGGGAGCCCGACTGGGGCTCGATCCCAGGACCCTGGGATCAAGACCTGAGCCGAAGGCAGACACAACAACTGAGCCACCCAGGTGCCCCTGTTTTCCTTTTTTTTGACTGACAACCTGGTCCAGCCAAATGTTTACTCTTTACCCTGGAGGGACATACCACTAACAGAAAGATGAAACTATTTGCTAGATTTTATTATTTTATTTTATTTTTTTGCTAGATTTTAGTCATAGCTTTCTACCAGATGCCTTAAGACCCTATCAAAGACTTTATAGCATGCCTCGATATATTGAGGCTGTCCAGAGGAACAGTATCTCTATGGGAAATGTAAAGAGAAAATGAAAAGATGAAAACAGATCCTGAATTAAGCTCATATGACTCTGTTGCCAGAGAAGGCAATGCTGATGACTTCACATATATTTGAGCCTAAGCTGAAGCCTTGAATTCTATGCTTGGGGCCTGATCCTGGTGCTGCTCTTTAAGGTTAAATGAGAAATACCTTTCCCAAAGTGGTAACTTTAATCTTCTAATAAAACCTAATGGAAGTGCCCACTATATGCAATATCCTATACTAAACACCAGGGATTCAGAGGGAAACACAACTTACCTATAGTCTTCCATAAGAAGCTCCCAGACTAGTGAGGGAGACAGATGTTAAAGCATATTAATGCACAAATAAAAATCTAATTATAGGTGATGATTAGGACTATAATCAAAGGTGGATGTGGTAAGTGAGGAGCTAGTGAGAATAACTAAGATAAACTATTTTGGGTTGATGGGCCAGTGTCTCATTGTGTAGCCATCGTTCCATCTGAATGTTTTTCTCCCTCCTATATGATCACCTTCACAAACTATGTGGTGATGTTTGGTGTCATTTTGAAGATATAGCCAGTGTATTTGTATGCAATGTTTTTGATTTGTTGTAAGGGTTTACCATATCTGGAATCTCCATCACTAGGCTCATGACCAGCCTGCTTGGGATATCTTGATCTGAGAGTTTGAATTATGCCAAAGAAAATGTATATATTTACTTTTAAATTCTAACTTATTTATATACAACAAAACATGAATTAACTTTCTACCTAGCAAGCAATGTCAATTAAAGCATGATTTACAGTATAATGTCTTTGACTACCCAGCCTTTGAATTTATTATTTTTTTAAAGATTTTATTTATTTATTTGAGAGAGAGAGCGCACGTGCACAGGAGCAAGGGGGAGGGGCAGTGGGAGAGGGAGAAACAGACTCCCTGCTGAGCAGGGAGCCTGATGCAGGACTCTTGATCCCAGGCCCCAAAGGCAGATGCTTAACTGACTGAGGCACCCAGGTGCCCCAGCCCTTGAATTTAGAACATACTATATTTTAAATCTCTCATAGCAAATCTGAAGCTAAATCAAGAATATGGTAAGTATTTTTTAAGGCCAGTGATAACATTATGATGTCCAAATCATATCCACTAATATGAAGCTAAATCAAGAATATTCTAAGTATTTTTTAAAGCCAGTGATAACATTATGATGTCCAAATCCTATTCATGAATATGTAAATAAATGTAAATGTTATCACATACTGAAAGTACCTTTTACATCAAACACATTCAGTTACACAGGTATTTACTGAAGTACAGTGAAATAATGCTAAAAAAATAACAACATAATTATTAGTCATTCCCACTATGACAGTAGGCAGATTGGTTCAGTGTAAAGATATGGGAATGATACTACTCTCATATTAATTTATGACACTCAGAAAACTGAGAGCCAAATCCCTGTGTATTATTCTCCTATAACAAAATTTAGAAAAGGATGATAAAAAGGGAATAAAAAAAGCAGATTCCTTGTCCCTTAACTTCAATCAAAGTTGGGAAAATGTCAACCATTCTGGAAGAATTCAAGAAACACTTGATAGCAAAACAATAAAGAGTGACATGATCAATAGCATTCTTTTTTTTTTTTTCTGTTCTGAAGTTTGAAGGGTTTCCACTTACTAATAAGATTGGACAAACTATTTACTTTTGTTTTCATTAAAAATAGAAATAGTTATAGATGATACAGAGGAGAAATCTACAATCTGTAACTTATCCTGTAAGAGATCCTAAGTGACACAGTTCAAGTTGCAATTTTCAGCTCTGAATATGTTTCATGATAAAGGCACAGAACTAAAATCTTGATAGACAAATAATACACCAGTTTGTTATGGACAAAGGATAAGACACTTCCACTATAACTTCTGAAAACATTGTATTGGTGGTCTTCCCCATACTCCAAGATTAATCAGAAATTAGTGTTTGATGTTTCCTACAGCTTCAAATAGGAACACTAAATCTTTTCAATTCGTGATTAGATGTTCAACATTCTCGTTGATTATTTTAATCACATCACACACAGAAGTACTTCAGTCATCCAATATTTCCCAGGAGGCACAGCCTCAATTGCTATCTCTAATCTTTTTTAGAGCACCCTCTTCTACTGCTGTTCATTAATTAAGCATAGTTCTGCTGATACTTCTTTTGGCTGCTGTTCTCCCAGAAGCTGCCCGATGGCTTGTCATCAAATGGTGTCCTTCATCGCAACCACATTTGTTCACCATCAATTATTTCCCTCCTTCAAAATTATGTTCTTCTCTTATAATATTCTTTGATGACTTGATAAATCTTTATAGTCAAATTCCACCTCATTTATTCAAATTACTATCCTTCAAAGGCACTACCAATCTTTTTTTGTAATCATTTCCTTATTCCCCAAAGGAGTTTAAGACTCCAATATCAACTGAAGACATACAAAAGTAAATGCCCAGATTAAAGAGTAAATTTCAAGCCAGAAGCCAAGTCTAATACCAAAAATCTGTGTCAGTCAGAAAAATGCAAGAACTAGGATAATAATATAGGTTTCTTAATTTATTTTCATTCATTGAATTTATTCATTCAATAAGCAAATATTTATTAGAGTACCAATACTGTGTCAGACATGATGCTGGCAAAGTAGAAATAGCATTTTTTGGAAGACAGTATTTTTCAGTGTGGTCATGCTCACATGCTCTTCTCATTATGTAATTCTCATGCTTTTCCTATAGTGAAATGATGATCTATATTCTTTCCCCATGAATCTGCATGAGCTTGCAACTGTGCTGGAACTAATTATTTGACTCCTGAGGCTAGACCAAAAAAGTGTTTCTGTCTGGATGATTTTTTTTTTTTTTTGGCCTGGATCTTTTCATGACACTCAGAAGCCCTAAGCTACTAGGTAAGCAGTCTGACTATCCTGAGGCAGCCATACTGTGGGGAAGCCCTAATGAGCAGCCAGCAAGAAATGACACCACCAGTTTTGGTTGGGTCCACTACAACAGCTGTCAACAATTTGCCAGTCATGTGAGTGAGCCATCTTGAAAATGGATCCCCAGCCTCAAGTCAAACCACCCCAGCTGACTGTGCATGGAGCAGAGCAGTCATCCTGGCTGAGCCCTGACCAAATTGTAGATTCAATAATTATTTTTGTTTTAATGACTGAGTTTCTGAGCACTTTGTTACTCAGAGACAGATAATGGGTACATCCCAGACTTCAGAGCACTTACAGCTTATAGTGGAAGACAGAAAATGTTACCAACTTAGATTTATATTACATATTGTGGTATACACAATGTTTTCATATAATTTATCATGTTAGGGTTAGTGGATAAGAACTTATACCCCAAGAAGCCACACTTCCAACTGAAACAACAACTTCGTGTGAATTAGAAATAGCTACTCCTTCCTCATGAACTTCACTGTTATTTCCTGGAACACATGAGATACTAATCTAGTATCATCATGAACATGAGAGAAAGCACCCCTAAAGTTATGTGTGGAGTGTACTTACAGCCTACGCTGAAATGTGGCATTCAAAAAGTCCCAAAAAGTCAGAAATAAAGTCCAGGAAACCAGAACCAGAACCCCAGAAAATAATTTAATGCCTTTTGACAGAACACCCTTCCTAAGCCTTAGTAAAGTCATGACCTACAAATTCTACTACTGGCAAGTGTTCTTTTTAACTTCCAGGTCTGGATGCTAATGATAATAATGATACTACTATACTACCACAATGCTATTACTAATACATTTATTGATCAGCACTAATTATTAAATATTTTATTGAGTACTACATAAACACACACACACACACACACACATATATATACACACACACATATTTTCTCATTTAATCATCAAGCAATCCTATAGGATAAATACATCAACATTTCATGGAAAAGGAAACTGAAGCATAATTATGTGAACTCAATTGCTCAGAGCCATACAACATGTGAACCATAGTGTTATATGTGAACTCAGATAGCCTCAATTCATGGCATACACTCTTAAAGACTGCATATCCTCTCCTCTTTTGTGATGTGGTAAGCAGTGTGATGGCTACCATTCATAGTTTCCTCAACTGCCCAATTTATTGCTAGTTCCTAGGGCAAAAATCAGGTCTTAGTCACCATTTTATCTGTATAATCACCAATGAAGTGCTGGTGAACTGGAACATGTGTGCTTGGTGCCCAGTGAATAATTGTTACCTCAGTGCATGAAAGAATGAATTATATAAGTCACTTCTTCTCCCTGACCTATACTATCCTCAGTGAGAAGAAAAGCAGTTTATGTAGATGGTCAGGAATATCTTTTTCAGTTCTGGTAAAGCTGGAACTGAGAATTTTCATTCATTTTTTTCCTATCCCCAGACTAGAAAATAATAAAATTTCATAGGGTTGTACTGAGACTGCCTTCTTTTCTTAGCATTGGGGATTTCCTGTACTACTTTAGTGAAATAGATCATACACTCTGGATCCTTGAGAGACACATAGGTGAGAGTTGTTCTTAGAGATTGGTGGGGAAATAGAAAAATCCTTTGCACCCACAGGGCTTGGCAGTTTAGAGTCAGGGTAGAAAGAGGTCAGAATTGGGATGCCATTATCACTCTTTTGGATCTTTTTGGTCCTCAGAAACAACCCACGTAGGACCTCCTCACCATGTAAACCATAAGTAGGAGAAATGGGAAGCCAAAGCTCCTCTTGCAAGGTAGCAATATGAACTCCACTTTTTATATTCTAGCTCTTGAAATTTGATATATAGTCTATGGAATGCTGAGTCAGCTTCAGAAGGGAGATGATCCAGCTCTGCTACTTAATCTAATTTTGCATTTTTTTTTAATTGGGGGAAGAGGAGGGCTGTATTAAGTTCATTGTCAAGCAAAATTACTCAGCATAAATCTCCCCTGTTGAGCTCTCACAAATGAGAGACGTGGATCTATGTCCCAGATTCTCTGCTCCATTTAGGTGTCATAGTCATCCCATCAAAGCCATTTTTTTTTTTCTCAGAAATGCTCACATTTTTGCCCCTCTGCAATCTATTGACTACTCTCTCATGTAATTTCCCTGGGCTTCCTGGGTTGTTACATTCTACTATTTTCTCAGTAATGACTTTAGAAAAGGAATTTGTTATCTATAGGACACAGTTCATGCCCTCCTTTTCTTACTTCATATTCTTGTCAAGTTTTCTGTAAAATGAGTCATTTCTTTTGCTTACTAACATGGTAAAATTAAAGTTGCCACCTTTGTAGGGGAAGGAAAGAGCCTAAATGCGTAGAAAACATTTTTTGATTAAAGGGTTAATATATGGCAGTTTGACAATATAGATATTTAAACATTCTTCCTGTCCAGAAGCACAAGTATTAAATTACTTTCTTACTGAGTCTACCTCCATTAGAATGCATCTCTCTTTTCTTTATGGTGTCAAATACACATTTATTTTATTGCTAACAGTTTCGTAAATTCCTGGAATTTATACCTCTGTTATGAGCTTTATTGCTCTGTGATTTCTTAGAGGCCATTCGTTACGGACCCTTGTAAATATTGACCGTTTGTGTCTGTTATCACAATGCTGTAGACAAGCAATTTTGCGAAGCCTTCCAAGACTTTTTCTCCCAGGGTTATCCAACTGCCTCACTCACATTAAACTTTGGATATCAGCCAATTTGTTCCAAATGAATGCGAGAGACTACCAAACCCTTGCTTACTGAGTTTCTC
Source organism: Eumetopias jubatus (assembly GCF_037043125.1). Classification (NCBI taxonomy): domain Eukaryota; kingdom Metazoa; phylum Chordata; class Mammalia; order Carnivora; family Otariidae; genus Eumetopias; species Eumetopias jubatus. The sequence goes on from NW_028274807.1 coordinate 169,807,846, forward strand.
CCCAACCCCTTTTGTCCCTTCTTCGTTCTTTGACAACAGCATCTAATGACACACTCTCTCCCTTCTGTTTCCATGGCTAGTAACCCTGAGGTCGCTTTTGACTCAGATTCTTTCTTTGAGATGAACATTAGTCAGACCATTAGGAATTCATATATATACAGCTTGGCACAGAGATATACACAGAAAATTGGAATGATGGTCACACACTGTCCTGTGTCTTTGGTTTCCCTTGTTGCGTTTAGTCTGCCTCATTGTGTGGAAACACTGGGCTCCCTGCTTCTTTCTAACCTTTGTTTGGTACATTTTGGATTGCTTATAGCCTCCTAATAAGATCTGAGCCCACAAGTCTCCTCTCATTTATACCTGTCATGCAGAACTACAGAATTTTTGTAAATGTGGATGACTTCTTTACCGTTTGGCCATCCTCCCTCTTCCTTCCTTCCTTTCTTCCATTTATTTATTAGACATTTATTGAACACCTATTATGAACCAGGCATTGTTCCAGACACTTGGGCTAGCTTGCTCAGCAAAAGAGATGCCTAATGCTTATATTTTAGGAAGGCAGAGAAAAGAGAGAAGAAGGAAGGGAGGAAGGAAGGAAGAAAGGAAGGAAGGAAGGAAGAAGGAATGAAGGAAGGAAAGCAGGGAAGGAGGGAGAGAGGGGAGAGGAAAGGAAAGAAAGAGAGGGAAAGAAAGAAGAAAAAGATACTATGAATGGGACAACCATTAACAGTGATGAATTCTCTAGAAAGGGCAATGTAATTGAGAGTGACAAGGGGGCAGGGAAGACTATCAGAGAAGACTTCTGAGTTGAGCTGAAATGATCATGATAAGAGAAAAAGTAAGCCACGCAAGGTTTTACAGTAAGAACATTCCAGGCCAATGGAACAGCATATGCCATGATCGAGGCGGCGGGGGGGGGGAGGGTGGAATTGGCTTGATAAATGGACAGAAATAAAGAAATAATATAATAAAAATGGTAAAAACCAAACTTGAGAGCAAGAAGGCACTGCATCCCACCTCTGTTACCAGAGAATGAATAATGACATTTCAAAGAAGACAATGATCATCTATTTTCTCTATTCATTTGTCTCAATGATACGTGGCAGAACTCAGCTTAATCCACTCAACATTGATCTAAAAAATCTGTGAGACTGCCATTAGGTAACTAACTCAGTATATCCGGTTCTATTATATTACCTCAGCCCTTCCTTCCCACCTCTTTTCATAAGAAAATATCTTTGAACTCTACAGAAACATGCTTGCCTGATACAACACAACACCAAACAAAGTTTCAGAATTGAGATGGAAATATATGCACATGTGTGCCAAGAAACAGGTACAAGACTACTGTGCTATTCATAACAAACAACCAAATGTTATTCTTTCTAAAATACATTTTAGGATACTTATACAGTAGAATAAATTGTGACATATTTATACAATAGAATAAAAATGACCCAAGTAATGCTACAAACAAGAACATGAATGAATATCCCAAATGTAGAGTAGAGTTGCATGAAAGGAACCAGACATAAAAGCATACATTCTATTATGATTCAGGTTACTTCAGGTTACAGACTGAAAAAACCAGCATTTTTAGATGCATATGAATGTGCTCAAACGGGATAAAGAAAAACAAAATAATAGTCATGACCCTATGAGGAAAGGCAGTAGGGGTGAGAAGGAAAGGAGTTGGAATTGGGGTTGATGTAGTTTGGGAATGTTGGTGAGGTCTGGAGCCCATGGCCAAGAAAGAATTCTTGAGATGTTTCTGATGCAAAAAGGTGATTTTATTAAAGCACGGGGGACAGGACTCCTGGGCAGAAAGAGCTACTGCACTGGGGCTGTGAGAGGTGGCTGCTTATATACTTGGGAGTTGGAGGAGATAAGGACTAAGGGAGGTGCCTAAAAGGATTTTCATATGCTAAAGAAGACCCTCAGGATACTGGAGGCCTTGCTATTATCAAGCTCGGGTTGTTTTTTCCTCTAGGAAAGCATTAAGACAGTTGGGAGTTTTCTGAAGAAATGTTAGACTCTTCCTATTGCAAGTCTTTGTCAATAGGCTGCAGGTTTTAAAGAAACTTTTACATTTCCTTATGCCTCTGTTTTCCACATCACTTATGGAGGGGAAAGTGATATTAGGGCTCCAGGAAATTGAATTATGGGTCTCTGAAAGTTAGGCTATTGATAAGAATGCTTTTTCCTTGTAAATCCCTAAGACATTGGTAAACTGATGGAGACTCCTGTCTAGCAGGACTGTGATCTCTATGAGTTAACCGTTTGTTTTTCCCTTCCTTAAGCTTTAGGACAACAAGGAGTACCTGAGGAATGTCACATATATCCCACCTGGGAGGGGGAAGGGGGGTTGTGGGGTGTCAGCTTGTGCTTTGCCCTCAGCTTGCCTTCTGCTCCCTCCTCAGGGTGGGCTGTTTAGCGATTTTGGGGAGCAGGCAGTCACCAATATAAGGCCTGAGTAGCATTACATGGGTGCTCTTTTTATGGTAAATTACTGACCTATATTTCTTTTATGGCAGACTCATCTATATGGATACAATATTTCACAATAAAAAAATTGTTAAAAACAGAATAACGTAGTTTCTGGCACACATTAAATATCCCATTTATTAAAGCAGATGGTAGTATTAGTTTGGAAAAGACATTTATCCTCATTTGTGAAAGGAAGGAGTAAGTGAAATGTTTTCCAAATGCCCTTATAGCTCAGAAGAAAGAAAAGAAAAACTATTTTAAGAAACAGTTTAACCTAATGAGTCTATTAGTTTACTCTGGACTCAATTCCCTGAATATAACATGAAATCAAGACATGTCTTTGTCCGAATTATTTGGAAATAATAAATAAATAAATAAATAAATAAATAAATAAATAAATAAATAAAATATTTGTTAATGCTAGGTAGGTTAGATCTCACTATATTATGTGCTCTAAAGACAATTTCTATTTTGCATTTCTTTACATGCATGTAATTAACGGATTTAATGCAATAGTTTGAATAGTCTGCTAGTAACAACTGAATGGGGTTAGAGGCCATTCTTGACATGACTGCTGTTGGATCATTGACATCTGTGGTATATGGCACATAGCAGGCAATGAAGAGTGTCTGTGGTTCTGCTGATTGAAGTCATACTATCTCAGGACTTTTATAAGTTAAAGTAATATTAGCTGTCGGAACAGATACACCCAAATTCTCAGTGATGAGTAACAGTTTTACTAGCAAGGTCTGGAGAGGTGGTGTTCACATGTGGTCACTGATGACAGAGGGTCTGCCAAAATAACTAATTGTGCCTCAGGTTGAGTACCTACTGACAGCCAATTGGCAGAGGGGGATAAGAGAGACACATGGAAGATCATGTAGGAGGATTTTTGAGAGACAAACCTGAGAATCGCACACATCACTTCTGCCCACATTTTCTGAGAAAAACCCTGTAACATGGCACCCTATAGATGCAAAGGGGGCTGGGCAATGTACACCTTGTCTGGAAAGTTCCATCATGGCAAAAAGATCCTCTGGAAGGTTTGTCCATCATGAACTTGAAGTGGACAGCTGGCAGAGCCTGCTATAAGACTATTCATTTTTTTTTTTTAACCAGCCTTATACTCCACTAGCTAGACTCTAAGCAGGTGAAGGGAAAGGGATTGGATCAGAGTTTGAAAGGATATGACTTCCCTCCTCTTCAAGCCATCCTTTAGTGTGACCAATGCGGATGATTATTTTGTGTTTTAAGAAACCAGAATAAACAATTATTTATGTTTTTGCTCAATTGTGAGGATGTAAATATATGTGCACACGTGTACGTGCACACACGAACACACACACACACACACACACACAGAAGCCTTGCTTAGAGTTTTTGAGAGAATGTCTCGAAACATTCACATTCAAAACAGAACAGTTCTGCTGAGATATTAATCTTCATTCTCACACAGTGCTGGGTGAAATTTGAAAGTATAACCTTGATTCCTTGATTCATACCAACAAAGGACTATTTCCAAGAACCCCTGTTCCACATCAAAATCTTAATTTGTTAAAACAAACAATACCCTCTCTTTTGTAAATGCTTAATACATTTTCAGACTATCCCTAAACTGTATGTTCTTTGTTATTAAAAGTCAGCTGTGGACATGTTAGCCATTCAAGACAGGAGATTTTGAAAATTTTAAATTCCTAATAGGCTACCCTAGAATGCTGAATGATCACCAAGAACTGGAAGTCGTGGGAATTCTGCTTCTGTGATGCCAAATTAGAGCTTGCAAAACCTCTGGTATCACCAACATATAAAACAGCATCGCAGCACAGGGGTGATTTAAACATGAAAAACAGGTACAGGTGATGTGGTTTAGAACCAAATCACTGAAGTACTGAAGGTTAAACAGAATTAATGAATTTTATGCTGCAGTCTCCATAAATGAGCCAACAAATATGCAGCAAAATCCTGAACTGCAGCCTTGAAATAAAGAGCTTAATGTAATTCAGTGCGTATTGGTTGCCTAGAAACTAACTTGGAAGGGGGTTGGGGAGGGAAGACTACAAAACATGAAGGGTTCATAGGTTTAATAAGGAAATTATTAACTCTGAACTGCTTGGTGATATGATATATATGTTCGACAATGCCCTCTTCTCCTAAGAGCTCCTTAATGTATCAGAGAGCAAGGTTAGAAGGCACGCAGAAGAAGCTGCTATAGAATGACCAGACAGTGGTTAAAAGGCTTCAGGCAACCAGTGAGAGCAAACACCATCATCATATTCAAAACTGCAGTCATTGTAACCAGAGATCATCTCAAATTGTTGACAAACTGGATCTGTCAGTAAAGCTTGCTCATGTTACTTTTCCTAAATTCTCTTCCTACATACAGCTCAGGACTTGCCTCCTACATGAGACATTTCTTCATTTCATTACAACACTTAGGATGTTAAAAATAAAAAATAAAAACGGACAGGTAAAGAATGGGAGAGTTAGAAGACAACTGAATAGCTTTTAGATCAGGAAAGTTGAATGGGCGGAGGAATGGGGCACGCATCTTCATCCAAAAGCCTTTTGGAAAAGGAGGAACTAGTTTTTAAGTTTTAATTGCAAACCACAATATGTGAAGGGGTCACTGATATCGCACATGGCACCATCCCCACTGTTAGTTCAGCTTCTTGTTTTTTATTTAGATACAGAAGCTGAGGAGGTGATGCTCAGAAGGCATTTCATGAGTAGCATTTTAGTATTTCCTCTCAAACCACTGAATAAATAGCCCTCTCAGCTTTAGCATAGTGAATACATAGGAGATACTGTGCTTTAGCAACTTAGCTTAAAAGAGTTGCTTAGGGAGGACATATTTCATCCTAATTATTTTTGACAGGAATTAGGTCAGATTAATTAGTTTAAAATTCAACTGAACAACAGCGTCTTTGCTAATTACTTCAGGGTGTATACATAATTCATTTACAATAGGGGAAAAAAGGAAAATACTGAGGGAGAATGCTACACAACCCTGACCCCTTTGATGGGTAATTCCTAAAGAGAGGACCCTCTGTGACCTAAAAGCGGAAACGGGGAGCAGAGTATCTGGAGCACTTTGCTTAGTAGGAGGAAAGAATAGTTATTTATATAAATATACATATTTATATAGTCATATGTTTTGAAGTATTTTTAAAATATTTAAAAATTTAAAGATACCTTTGAAAATAGTTTAGAATATAAATGTCACATTAAGACAAAGTAGAGAGTGAGTGGTTAAGAACAAGGATTTTGGGGAAAAGATTTTTCTCAGCTCAACTCCTTGTAAGCTTTGTGACCTTGAGCAATGTATACTTCTTTAAGGTTCAGGCTGTTGTTAAACTAATAATAGCATTTAGCATTTACTTTAGGGTTTGTTGTGAGAATTAAATGAGATAATAGATGTAAACCACAGCAAGTGACACAATATTTAATATTTCTTAGGTATTATCATTTCTATAGCAGCACAGAAAATTAAATAAATGTTTGCCATACCATCTACACACTTTTAAATTAGTCCCCAAATTACCTTTAAATTAATTATAGCTTTGGCTTGAATTGCATAGAAAAAGAAAGAGCTCTTTAAATTTAGGTTCAATTTTCCATGGGGCAAGATGGATTAAGATACTTCAGTAGATTAAATATGAACGGATACTAACCAAAAGCCAAAAGTATGCAAGGGCACTTGGACCAATAGAGTGTAAGTTTGTATCACTTGTCCATAGTCCTACTCGGGTCTCTGAAAGGATTTCCAAGTCTTTATCAAAGAAGCCCAAATGAAAATTTTTGTATGGAATCCCCTGATATTTAAAGTTGTATTCACGGATTTTTAAAAAATTATATGAGAGAAACAAACTTATTCTCACTTTGGTTTCTATTAACTGAAGAATTATGGGTGTATTTGTGGATCTATTAAATGCATTTAGATACATATAAACTGAAGACTAATTTTGCTGGCATACTAAATTAGTTTTAGCTGCTGTCATTAGGGGTCACTTTGATTTTCTCTTCAAAGAAACAGCAAAAATTATTTTCCAAATGTGGACCCACTTTGAAAACAACAACTCACAACACCCTCTGCATCTATGCCATCTATTTTGTTGCCTAACATATATGTTAACATGATGGCTGTGACTTTAATTTACACATTTCCCTCACAAAATAACTGAATACTGAAGAGAATCCATGCTTCCCAAGGTATGTGACGTGCCTCGATGGTGCCGATCACATCTGGCCAAGAAGATGCTTTCATATTTTCCACACAGGCACTGTGTGTCTAAACACTGGTAGGCTATCCAAAGTGGGTTATTTATAGTTCTTCTCTCCCAAAACCTGATTTCCATATTAGAGCCATGCTCTTTGCTTAAGGGAGAGCTTTCATCCCAGTAAAATGAGCAACTTAATAATTGCTACCAGAGAATAAATCCTAAACAAAAATAGTCTGCAGCATTTTTAAGAGATAAAAGAGTAAGCATTCAATCTACAGAGACAATATGTCAAAAGCCGAAATGTCAAAAGTTAACTTCGGCTATTTCAGGGCAAAATTTAGCTATTAAGGTGAAAAACAAAGTAGATAGCGTTGAAGTGAGGTGGGAAGGAGAATGGAGCTATCTTGCATTGCCGAATAGCTGATTGTAATCATCAGATATAGGTGACTCCTGGTTTTGCCTCTTTGTCAGAGCAACAAACGTGCATGAGATGAGCCTGAGCTACATCTCACAAGCTTTTCTAGTCTTTGTACTTCTCAATATCAACTGGCTGTAGCAGATACGGTCATTCCCACTGGCAGAGCCAGCACAGCAGTAGTCAAGATGAGGAGTCGTGGTGAGAAAGATATAGCTGAAAATCTTTTCTCCAACACAGACCATCTGGGATCTTTGCCTACCTCATAAAACTGTTTCAGCACTAAATTTTACATAAGGAAGATTTTAGCAAATGTCCTGCTCTATCGTTACTCTAAAATAATGAAGGTCATTATGGTTGTTACTATTGTGATTTTTATCTGTATCAAATAAAAACAATCTAGTTCTAAATTTAAGGTTTCCATTTGAAAGAGAAAATATTAACATAAGATATGTGCAAATGAGAAGAATCATACAAAACAAATGAATTTCATGAATATAACTGCATTGTAGTATTTGACTACACTTCTTGATCACTTTTATCATTATAAAATACAAACACCTGCATTTTTTGAATGCCAACTCTGGGCTGAGCTGTGTTAGGTGCTTTACATATACAATCCATTGACTCCATCATAACATCCCTATAAAGTAGGTATTATTATAACCCTCATCGTAAAGATGAGGACCTTGAACTTAAATGAAGTTTAGTCTCATCCCCAAAATCCCCCGCTGGTGATGCTTAAGCTGTGATAGCAGATACTGGTATGTCAAGTAGTTAAGCAAGATGTAGGGACTTCCATCTTCCTGCCCCACTAAACCCCAGACTATAATACCTAATTTTGTTTGGGTGTAGTTAAACCGGCTGTCGACTGTCATGTTATTTGCAAGAAAGGATAGAGGTAGAGTAACAGACCATCTGATGGAAGGGGTAGAAAAAAATCATTTCTAACACTGGCCCCTTGGAATCTAGACCACCACCGATACTCAGATATATTTCAATAGTTTTAAGCATTAACACCATGCACAAAACATGAAGCAGCAACTTACTTTGCTCCCCATTATCCGAAAGGAGCACAGCTCTTTTTCTTTCTAGGCCAAATAAATGAATCCAGTTACAAATGTAAATCAAATATCAGCTTTTATAGGACTGGGGTGGGAATGTGGGGATATAAAATGGTGCAGCCACTTCAGGAAAGTGTTTGGCAGTTTCATAGAAAGTTCACCATAAACTTAACATACAATCTAGGAATCCTACTCCTAGATAAGTAGCCCAGGGAAATGAAGACATATGTTTACAAAAAAGATTTGCAAGTGAATGTTTGTAGTAGCACCATTCATGAATGATGGTCAAAAGGTAGAAACAATCCAGATGCCCATCAATTTATGAATGGATATATAATAGGTGGTATATCCATAAATGGAATACAATTCAGCAATAAAAAGGATTGAAATACTAATTGCATGCTACAACATGGATGAACCTCCTCAACAACATACTAAGTCAAAGAAGCCAGACATGAAAGACCACATATTGTACAATTCATACAGAATGTCTAGAATAGATGAACCTATAGAGGCAGGAAGTGCATGAGTGTTTGCCTAGAGCTGGATGTGGGCCTGGGGATTAAATGGGCATGAGGGATATCTTCGGGGAATTACTTAATAATGGATTATGGCAATGGTTGCACAACTTTGTAATTTTATTAAAGCCAATGAAATGTACACTTGAAATCAATAAATTTTTATAAAATGTTAAGTTATACTTCAATGAATCTGTTAAAAAAATTTCAAGAAATTAGAAATGGAGCGTGTCAGGTATGATATAAGACTTTGACTCAAGTTGTTTCCTTCCTGAAACATTCAGCCTCCGCCCCGTGCTCTGCTGCATCAAACTCCTTCCCTTTTCTGAGCCTAACTTCTTTTAAAAGACTTTGTCTCTGCTTCGTATCTCTGAATCCTCATCTCATATTCAACCCTCAACCCACTGCAATCTGGCTTCAGCCCACATTATTCTACGGGAGCTGTTCTTGCCAACTTTGTTACGACCTCCTTTTTTGTTACATCTAGTACTTGTATTTTAGCCTTCATCTTTAGCTCTCCACACTTTTGACCCTGTTGACTATTCCTTCTCTTGGACCTCCTCTCTTCCCATAGTATATGTGTCATTTGATTCTCCTGGGTTTCTCTTCAATGCCTCTGGTTACTTCTTCACAGTCTTCTTTCTGGATTCCCATTACTCTGCCCATCGCTTATCTGCTGATCCTACTAAGGCTCCTTTGCAAGGCCCTCTTCTTTTATTTCAGAGTGGGGTCAAATGATCATCTGATCAAAATCATGTGATGGGACTCGATTTGTCAAAAACATAGATTTGTGAACTATATCCTACACCTATTCAATAAGACACTCTGGAGTTGGTACCCTGAATTTTATCAGGTCTCCTGGGTAATTCATCTGAACCCAAAGTTTGAGTGAGAATCACTCTTTTGAATATCTTCCCTGAGTAATATCATCTATTCCCATATGTTCAATTACAATCTACTTGCTAAAAAGTCTAAAATTTATATCTCTAGTTCAGATCTCATTCCTGAGCTTCAAAATCCATAGATCCAAATTTCTGCTGGCCATCTCATTTGGAATCCTACAGAAACATAAAACTTTCTATGCCCATAAATGATCTCATGGCCTTCACTTGTAAACTTCTCCTGTGTTTTCTATCTTTGGAAGTGGAACCAATCACCACTGTTGTAGATTCCAGAAATCCAAGTCAGATTCCCTGCTCCCTCACCCTCACCCTCCTCCACTTACAAACAACTCCAAAGCCCTCTCAATTTAATCTAAAAATCTGATGATCCCAGCTACTTCTCTGCATTCTTCCTCAGTGGCATTCTAGTTGAGGCACAGTGTCTCTTGCCAGGAACCCTAAAGCAGACTCTAAATAAGACCTTCAGTGTCTAGTTTCTCTGCTCTCATCTTGCCCATCATCTTTCTTTACACTGAAATGTTTCTACAGTGTGAATCTGAACCAGTTTGCTTTCTTTAAAAAAATCTTACTAAGAATCCCACTGCTCTTAGAAGGAAGGTCAAATTGCTTAATATAGTGAAAATGGACTTCCATGATGCAATATCAGCTTATCACTGCAGCCTTACTTATAATACCCAGTTCCTATTTCATTTGTTCAAGAATTCTAACTTCTAGTCACATTGAACTTCTCTTACCTCTTCAAAGAACATCAATTCTCTTTTGCCTTCGTACTGTCACATATGATGCTCACTGTGACTAAAGTATTCTTTTCCATCCCTTTGCTTAGCTGACTTCTATGAATATATCAGGTATCATCTTCTATGTCACTTTCTGTGGAAACTCTCTCTGATCCCCCAAGTTCAAGTAAGAGGATCCTGCAATATGTAATTATAATATGCTGCACTGACCTCATTATAGCACTTGTTAGACTGCATTTAAACTCTCAGGCTACTTAACTTTTCCTCCAGTAGACTGTAGGTTTAATAGAGGCTGGAACCAAGTGACCAGAACTTTGAATGTGCCAATACACATCTATTGAATGTGTCAGTCCTTACTTAAGGATTCAACAGGTGAATCATTTTTTACAAAAAATAATCTACAATCTAAAAAAGTGTTAAAATCTTGTATTTGTAGCTCCTGTATAATTGGAATTAAAGTCAAGGTTGAGGGGCACCTGGGTGGCTCAGTCAGTTAAGCATCTGCCTTCTGCTCAGGTCATGATCCCAGGGTCCTGGGATCGAGCTCTACATCGGGCTTTCTGCTCAGCGGGAGCCTGCTTCTCCCTCTCCCTGCCACTCCCCCTGCTTGTACTCTTTCTCTCTTTCTCTGTCAAATAAATAAAATCTAAAAAAAAAAAAAAAATCAAGGTTAAACATTTATATTCTAGATTTTTTGATTATAATATGGTTGTTATTTTAATATAATATCTGAATATTTAGAATGAATAAGTATGTTTATTAATATTTTAGGCAAAACTATTAGAAAGTATTCACAATTTCAGAGCTACCTCAGTATGAACCATGATAAATTATGTAAAAAATCATCTTAACATATGTGGATACAAGAAATACCACTATAAATTTTAAGCTATTTAATAGTAACAAATTGAATAAAATTCTCATTTAAACAGAAATGAAAAATGAGTCTTCTTCAAGGTCTTTTATCCCTGTTGATTCACCTTCTCTGAATGAATGGCACTTAAGAAGCTATAATATCCATTTCCTTATTTGAAAACAGATTTTCCTCCTGGAAAGCTTATGCTTTTTATTCTGCAGATTTCAGGGTGACCTCTTCACTGGCAATTTCAAGGTACTTCACTTATTTTTGCATGTGGGCTTTTAAAATGGAACTAGACCCCTTTGAACCTTTGTATTTGGAATCTAGAGAGCAAATTCCTTAGGAAGTTCCATTAGGACTCTTTAATTAGAAGCTTGGACTGGATGTGCATAAAATCAAATATTCAAAGCCTGTGAACCTGTTCTCCTTCTTCCCTCAGTGGCCATCTGGTGGCAAGTTCAGCTCTGGATAACTCCCTTAGAAACTGACCAAAGTGTGGAGATTCATTATAACCAGCAGTAAATCCCATTCAAGGTGCTGTTACATTGCCATATAATGGCAAATCAGAGCTGCACAACCTCAGAATGCACTGGTATACCATTTGGATATGGAAAATGATGAGGTGGCTGCAAAATTAAGTTTTGCCCTCCTATAAATGCTGAATAATTTAAAAATTCAAATAATGGAGTCTGGAAGACTAGTTCCTTCCCTTACTAGTTGTGTGACATAAAAGCAAGTAAGATAACACATATTTTTAATGAACATATATCACATTGAAATGTGACTTAGTTATCCTACAAATGAAATCCCACAGCTCTGAAACTGATTTCTTTTAAAGAGCTGGTTTGTGAATTATATAAGAATGTAAGATATAATTTAATATACTAGTATACTCCCTGGTATCACACACTATTCTGGTTAGCACCAATGGTTCTAACACACTGCACTGCCTGGAAGAAAGGGTCATGATATCAAACAATAGGGCAGAATTCCACCAAGTAATACTGAATACTTTTAGTAAGGAAACAGGAAAAGAAAATATGAAATAGTGACAGTTGCTTTGCACAAAAGCTGAATAAAAATTGTTACCCTCAAGGTAGAAAAGTTTCTTGAATTGGGAAATAATACCCTGAACTGAGAGTTTGGGACATTTGCTCACAAACCTATTAACATTTTTATAGCTTCACATTAAACATCACAAGTAGTTTATTCCCTTATCATTTGTGCCAGTAGGCCAAATTCTGCCCTGATTTTTTTTTTTTATTCCTATATTCCCTTTGGCTGTTTTTACTGATCTATATGCCATTTCTCATCAAGAGTAGCTTTATTTTGCCCTTCCTAATTTTCAGGAGACAGCCTTGTGATCTTTGTGACCCCAAAACCATGTAAAAGTGCCTCTGTGTTGTTCTGTAGAAAACAGAAGAGCTCATATCTATGACTTTGGGTAGTTGTGTAGCCACTGGGGCTTTAAGTTCCTCAACTGTGAAATCAGGATAGTGATAATAAATACTATTAGAAGGGTGTTTCTTTTTTTTTCTCTAACAAAGTAACTTTCATATACATTATCTCATTTAATCCTTATAACATCCTCTATTTCTGTAAGGCAGATAACATACTCAGCAGTATTTCATAATGATGTTATACAAATACACAGGGAGGTGAATATGAATCACTGTACTAGTCAAAAACTCTCATTTAAGACTGGTTATGTCCAGAGGAAAAATTACTGTCAACATGCAACAAATATTTCTTGAGCACCTACTATGTGTTATCAATGTTCTATACACAATAAGGATAGAGCAATGAACAAAAGGGAGTATGTCCCTGTGCTTAGCAAACATATGTGAGTGGGAGTGGAAAAAGACCATACATTAGGAAGCTAAATAATAAATTAGGTCATTAGGAGAGGGAAATGGCACCATGAAGGTAATAAAACAGCTTAATGGGATACAGAAGGAATAAAAATATCTTGGAGAAACAACCCTAGGGATGATCAAGAAAATCTTTTTTTAGCTAACATTTATTTTCTATTCTGAATGATTAAAGGTAGGAGGAATGCACAGTTCTAAGAAAGGTGACTTGAAGGACAGAGTGTAGATCAACTATAAAAACCCAAGGTGGGGTTAGTCTGCTATGTCCAGTGGTCAGAAAGATCTTTGAAAACCAATGGAGGAGAATGATATGAGGGAATTAAACAGGAGCTAGATCATATAGGACATTATAAACCAGGGTAAGATTTAGATTTTACTAAAATTGTTATGGTCAGTAATTTGGAAGGTTTTGAACGTGAGAATAACATGATCCAAGTTGTTTTCTAAAACACGTCACTCTGTGGGTGATGTATGTAAAGAATGGACTCTGTGGGAGCAAATGTAACAATGTGGAGAAATCAGTTAGGTGAATTGCGGGAGTTCAGGTGAAAGATGATGATGGTGCAGACCAGGATGGTGGCAGTAGTGGGAAATATCCAGGTCCCATTTACAAAATAGAAATGGCTGATGGACTGGTTGTGAGGAATGAGAGAAAATATATTGGAAAAACTGCCTAGTATACATATATTTATAGAATTTTGCCATCTTAGAATTGAAAGAGAGCTTAGAAATTATGTAGTCCTAGCTCTCTATATTGCATGTGAAGAAGCTGAAGTTCAGGAGCAGAAAGTGACTTCATTTGTAACATACAGGTAGTTAATGCCATAACTAGTATTAGACATATTTGTTATACACCAGTGTAAAGTATCCTCTAATTTATTTATCTATGCATCTGACCATCGGTCCAAGGAATCAGTCACTAACTTATACATTCAATCTTTCACCTATTTATTCATTCAATAAGTATTCACTGAACAATTACTTTGCCCACAGTGTGCTAAGTACTGGAGGATGAGGGTGAGAGATATAATGTTGCCTATGGCAACATTATAGGGCAATAATGTTCCCTTAAGGACATTATAGCTTGGTTGGAAAAGATAAAATAGACCAGTAGCTAGAATCTTGCTGATCTAGACCACATGCTGACCACCTTGCTTATACCATAAGACTTTCAATATTTCACATTAATAGACTAACTCCTTCAAAAAGTACCTCAGAAGATTCTATCATGCCACCTATGGATACTTTCCCAATTCTCCTTAACCTCAGCTGAGGTTGTTCCCCATGCCTTCATGTAGGAAAAGAGGAAATATTTAAACCTATAATGATTTAAGAAGGAAACTTAAAAGACTGAGATGTATCTTATATTTTATGGCTGTGGAAGATACCAGTGCTCACCTACAAAGAATCTTTACTACTTCTCTTACAGATAAAAGACCTCATTACAGATGTTGAATCTGCATGAACTAAACTAATTTCTATACGTGGAGTCATCAGAAGTCAAAACTTGGAATGGAACCTAGAGATCATACAATCCAACCTTCTCATTTTGTCCGAATTTAGAGGAAATAGACAAACCATCTGATGGAAGAGAAAGGTTTACAATCTGGGTCTTTAAATTCTTACCTACTTACATTTCTCCTCATCTCTTTTACTGCTATTCTCTTCATCTCTCCTATCACTACAAAGTTAATTTTTTTGGTTTGTTTTTCACTCAAGGAAACTTTAAGTAATTTGAGTTTAAGACTAGTTGTGTTTTGTTTTGTTTTTAAGATTTTATTTATTTATTTGACAGAGAAAGAGCACAAGCAGGGGGAGCAGCAGAGGGAGAGGGAGAAGCAGGCTCTCCACTGAGCAGGGAGCCCAATGTGGGGCTCGATTCCAGGACCCCAGAATCATGACCTGAGCCAAAAGCATATGTCTAACCGCTGAGCCATCCAGGTGCCCCAAAAACTAGTTGTGTTTTAAGCAACAATTCTGTGATTTTCTGAATATAATTTAAGAATGTGATTTTCAAATATCAGATATTATAAAACAGATTATAAAGAACATATGTAATCCCACCATGCCAAGGGAATCATTATTAAAAGAATTTTGGAGTATATAGTTTAGGTATTTATTTAATACCTACAAAATTATATGTTTGTCTCTCATATAATTGGAATCACTCCATAATCTCTGCTTTAACCTACTTTTTTAATTTACCAAAATAAATGGAATTTGAAATCAATATATGTAGATCCTCTTTATGGTATTAATATTTACAAAATATTTATTTGAAGGATTTCACTACAATTTACTTAACTCATTCACTTTGATGGGCACTTATGTGGTGCCAACTGCTCACTACTTTAAGCACCACAGCAATAAATGTGTATACAGTTATCTCTTTAAAATGCTCAATTATTTCCTTAAGAGAGATGTTGAATGGATAGTCAAGGGTTATACTCATTCAATTGGTGATATATGCTGCTAGATTATCATCTAGGAAGATAGTTCCAATTTACACCTGTATCAACATTATCAAACTTAGAGAGAAGTATTTGTGAACACAGAAGATTGTGAAAATGTTGAAGGAAGGTGAGGGGTAATAAACACCAGCCCTGGGAACTGAAAGAGAGAGATTATTTAGGTAGAACTCATACTCAGCTAGGAACAAAAGCTAAGCAACCTCATTCTTCTCTCTCTCTCTCTCTTTTTTTTTAAACACATATAATTAAAAAGTCTTGATTTCGATATACACAAAAGATATATTTTTACTTTATAATATGTGTTTATGTATAGGTATACAGACATTTACATATATACCTCTTTATCACATATAAATCAACACTGGTTATTAATATTAATCTTAGACATTGACACAGGTCCAAAACTCAATCTCATTGTTTAGCATGCAGTTTTTAGATTACAATATAGACTGATTATATTCTCCTGTAGATACTAAATATGTAACAATAATTTCCCATTCATCCTTCTTATTGTAAATTGTCTAACAACAATCTTTACTTTTGCTCATTTTTTGTAGTGAATTATTTTTAAATATTCTTTATAATTTGTAAAAGCTCTTTATATATTAAATACATTCTCCTTTGTCATATATAGTGTCATCAAGATACAACCAACATAATTTTTAATAAAACCTCAAAGCAAAATTTAATTATAGCCTATATTCTTGTATTCTCTGTATGTATCACAGATATTCCTGTATGATTTAAAGTGTTTGGACTTTATCACTCTTGGGCAAATACTTAAATTAGGTAGAACATACCAATCATGAGGTCAAAGTTTTGGGTGCTAGACATGATTTTCAAAAACTTCAGAGGGAACTCCTAGTATTAGGCAAATACCATATTAAGGACCACCTTGTGTTCTTGAAAAAGATGATTATGACTCAGGATAATTAAGCCCAATTGTAGAAAGCCCCATTGTATAAATCTTCTTCCTCCAAGGGGGCTTATATCATCTTCACATGCAAAATATGACACATTATTAATAAAGACCAGTGGGAAAAACATTTTTAAGGCTACGTGTTTGCCAAAATTCAGAAACTAAACTAAAATTTATCAGAAGTTGTCAAAAGCATGTTATTTCCATGGT
This sequence comes from Eumetopias jubatus, assembly GCF_037043125.1. Lineage (NCBI taxonomy): Eukaryota > Metazoa > Chordata > Mammalia > Carnivora > Otariidae > Eumetopias > Eumetopias jubatus. Next base: position 169,824,522 of record NW_028274807.1, read on the forward strand.
CACAGAAGTATTTATGAAAAGCAAACCTAATCACTTTGAATAATTATCAGCTCAAATTACAAAGTTTTCAACTTAACAGGACTCTAGACTTATAAGAAAACAGTCTTTCCCCCAAAAGAAATCTGCATGTTGACTTCTGCCATTCTTCATATTTAAGAATTATTAAAGTATTAAATTGGTGTGTGTGTGTGTACATATATTTTTTAAGAAATCCTGACAATAAGGAATAGTTCTATCATTTCCTAAAAGTTTATGTATAAATTTCATATACTAGCAAATCTAAATACATCTGCTATTAAAAGCACAAGTGTGCCCCCTTCTGAATAAATGAAATATTGAGTCCTATATTTGCTCTTAAAATAACTACCTTCCTCCTTTCTGGACCAAACTGAATAAAAGAATCTGGGCAAATACCAGCAGCAAGTTTTAAGAGCACTTTTTTCTAGAAACATTCAAGATCGGAAGCATTAAAGAGAATGTTCTGATGCTACCGGATTTGTCTTTTTATATTTGTCTTTTTCCACAGGAGAAATCTTCTAAAATAAAGCACCCAAGAAGAAAGTTTGATCTTACTCTGAACAGAGAACCAAATGCCAGTTTGCTACGTAACCCAGAGTGGGGGAAGAATGAGTTGGGTAGAGAGATGGCAACTCCTTCAGAAACTGAAGTAGTGATAAAGATGTCAACAAGAAGTGAAGTGACATTCCACTGACACAAACCAATATGTTTTGAAAGACATGGCTACACAAACCAAGTATTTGTGTTGACTTCAAGTTCTACTTTTCTCTTCCAGTTTTGCAGCTGAGGAAATGAAGTTTCAGAATGAAAAAGGGGCCATACCTTCCCATCTTCAATCCAGTGTTGTACCTACAGTAAAACACAGTGATCCAAATTAACTATTCTGGTAGTTTTATGTCTATCTGATGGACTTCATCTTTAAATCCATTCATTTCAATCTAGACTCTCTTTTTATCTGTCTTCCTGCAAATTCAAAACCAAAAATAATTGTGACCAAAATAGGGCACCATGTTCAATTTGACTATCTTGGGCAGTGTGCCACTCACTTGACAATTATAAAATGCTATGGAAATGAAATGTTGGTGATGATGATGAAAATGACTACAGTAATAGTTATGATCAGAAAAATAAAAATGAAATGCAATGTTATGGTAAAGTCCTACATTATTAGAAGCTGATAGTTAAATGATAAATTATAGTTGGATTTAATCTTTTTTTTTTTTAAAGATTTTATTTATTTATTCATGAGAGACAGAGGGAGAGAGAGAGAGAGAGAAGCAGAGCGAGAAGCAGGCTCCCAAGGAGCAAGGAGCCCGATGCGGGACTCGATCCCAGGACCCTGGGATCATGACCTGAGCCGAAGGCAGACGCTTAACCATCTGAGCCACCCAGGCGCCCAAGTTGGATTTAATCTTAAACCACTTGAATAAATGAATGAACTTAGAACTAAGTTCTCTAATTCATAGTCAGGAAATAAAGTCCTTGGTCTTATATCTGCTGTTATAGAGGCAAAAATAGCTTGTCTCCTTTCAAATACAAAGGTGGGATGATTAGGCCTATAGCAATCAGATTTTAGTGGGACGGGTGGCTAAATCAGTTACCTTCTTTCCCAAATCCTATCATCTCAATAGATCAGAAAACAAAGACAGGAATTGAGAAAATTTATAGAAATATATAAGATTTTTATCTCTTTAGCAAATCCCATCATTTCTTGGCCATTTGACTTAAGTTGAATGTAGTTTTTCAGAGTATATAAAAATCTATATTCCCCATGTAAATATATTTTTATTTTCTTTTTTTTTTTTGCCAATGCATTTCCTGAAAACACCAACCGCTGATGTTATCAGAACTTTGGATTAAGTAAATACAGGTCTTTGAATGAAATAAAAGCAGTCTATCAACTTAAATTCTTTTCCAACACCATTCTTCCATGATAATACAGAGATTCTACATAGTAGAATCTTTCCAACAATGTATTTGTTACTGAATGAAGTCCTCAGAACACTGCATTAAAAAACATACAGAATGTTGAATCTTTAAATTGTTGTCCTCAATGAATAAGACAAAAGCACATTTGTAAATGTCAGTTGCCATATGGCTTACACTTTTGCTAATGATCAATCACAAGATTAAATCAATCATTGGACAAATATTATAAAACCATGAAATGTTTACACTAACTCTCTTATTTTCTCCTGAAGTCATATCACCAACTTGTGCCAATATTTATATACATTTAACCCATGTTCAGTCCTTCCTACTGCAAGATTAAATCTCATCAATTGGATTTAGACTGGAAACCTGTTATTTGGCCAATGTAGTCATTTTCAAAGAACTCTTATTGAATCAACATATGTAAAAAGCTCTACGATTGAATTAATAGCCATTGTATATTCATTGCCAAAAAATATGTTCTCAAGCAAAACATACGTTATGATCATCAGCTCACAGTCATTGCTGATTATTCATAATTGTGCAATGAACCATCGTGTAAACAACCTCTATACTTCTTATTTAGGGAAACTTTAAAACATCCAGACTAGTAATTACATTGAATAATAGCTTAATTTCAATCATAAAAGACTTCTAGTGGATTGTTTATTTCTTCCCCACTATGTGGTATGTTTCACACAGAAAGAAGTTATAAATACTCATGAATCAATATGCACAACCAAGAATTAATGGTGAAAATAAATGTATTTTATTCGATTTTGCTTTAAATTGTAGAAATTGAGCCCAATACTCCTACTGCCACTTATCCCAACCTCTATTGCATATGGACACCACCTCTTTCTTTGACTTTTGAAATTCACCACATATTTTTCATCTGATAATTATTTAAATATGAACACTTCCTCTAATATTATATTTTTGTCAGGAGATTTGTGTGTGTGTATGTGCATGTGTGTGTGTTGCTGACGCAATTACTAGTGTGGAATATGATTCTCTTTCTTAGATAACTGCAAATCATCTCTCCTTCGTGAATTTGGTAACTGTAAATCATTATCAACCCTTGAGTGATAAACTAGAGACATAAACCTATCTAGTCAACATATTCCATTCCTCTGACTGCAGAGACCGGTTCAGAGATGACCAGTTAAAATTGATCCAATCTCATTAGGGCACTGAAAATTAAAACAACAATGATACTACTACATATTTTTTTAGAATGGCTAAAATCTCAAATATTGAAACAACAAATACTCACCAGTACATGGATATACAGGAACTCTTATTCATTGCTGGTGGGAATGCAAAAAGGTATGGCCACTTGGGAATATAGTCTAGTAGCTCCTTACAAAGCTAAACACAGTCTTACAATATGATCTAGCAATTACCCTCCTTGGTATTTATCCAATGAAAACTTATGTCTACACAGAACCTGCACACAAATGTTTATAGTAACTTTACACAAAACTGCCAAAACTTGGCAAGATGTCCTTAAATAGGTGAATGGATAAACAAACTGATATATACAATAGAATACTAATTCAGCAATAAAAAAAAAAATGGGCTGTCAAGCCACAAAAAGAGATGGAGGAACCTTAGATACATATTGCTAAGTGAAATAAACCAGTCTGAAAATACTAAATATTCTCTGACTCCAATTATATGACATTCTGGTAAAAAGCAAAGCTATCACTGGTTCCCAGAGGTCCAGCAGAAGGGAGGGAAGGATAAATAAGTAAAGCACAGGGAGTTTTTAGGGCAGCGAAACTAGTCCTCATGATGCTGTAATGTCATATACGTGACACTGTGCATTGGTCAAAACCCATACAACCGTATAACACAAGGAGTGAATCATAATGTAAATAAACTATGTACTTTAGTAGTAATATATCAAAACTAACTCATCAATTGTAATAAATCTACCACATTAATGCAAGATACTAATAGGAGAAACTGTGTAGGGAGAAATAGTATGAGAACTCTGTACTTTCTGTTCAACTTATCTATAAACCTAAACTGCTCTAAAAAAAATAAAGTCAATTCATTAAAACAACAACTGGTACAATAAATCATAATTCCAAAAACTGTGTTAGAATTATTGGGAAAGAAAAGCACATTAAAGACTATGTGGGGGCTACTGCATGAAGAAAGCCTGCACATAAATAAGGCCAATATCAGTAAAATGAGGTGAATGACGGGAAAAGAGAGAGAGAATGAGCGATGGAAATTGTTATTTTCTCAGCCTTCTGGAGGGCAACTGTGCTTAAACTCAGCCCTATCCTTATGCCTCTCAATAATGTCAGTCAATAGAACCCCTTTAGGTCAGGATGAGTTGGATTTTGTGTCACTTACAACCAAAAGAGTCCTGAATAATACAGTTCTACAGATATAGATCAATATTGCCATGCTCATTTTAGATTATAATTAGATCAGAATCCAAGATTACTTTTAAAGTGGGGAAGAAAACATTTCCAAATAACTTGATGATAGACCCCCAGGAATTGAGGTAAAGACAGTGAAATATATTTTACCCAAGCTGTGTTTTTAACTGTGGATATGGCAGAGCCCTAGATGGTCCTTGAATTATCTCAGTAGCTACTCTGGAACAAGCAGAGGCCACAGGGGTATGTAAGCAATGAGCAGACAAGGCTCCCAAACTCAGCAACAACAGCTCCTCTATTTTATTTACTGGGCATCTTCATAAGTTCTTCTTTGAACAAAAAATTGTTCAATCAAGATGCAGTTTGAAAATCATTATGTTTGGAACATGAGTAGTTCCCAAGTTCAGGCCATGTTCAGTTCCAGGGGAGGCCTCCAACAGAACCACTAGAATAATAACACGGAAAGTGAATTTAGCGACAACTTAGTGTAACAACAGGTACACTAGCTGGATGAGAACAACTGCCATCTTTCTAAGAAGAGAAAATCAGCCTTCACAGGGATAGAGAAACTTGGTACCTTGGAAAATCCACTTTGATGTCATAGTATAAGGAGCAAAAGGGAGAAAATACATCAGCACAGAAGTGTTATAAGAGCAAGAAGCAAATGACACTGATTTCAATTCATACCTTATAAACCAGGACTCTGATTTTATGAAGGATCTCTCAGGATGGTCTTTCCAAATTCCTGTTTCTTTCTAGTATCTTCTATTCCATGGTACTTTATGGAATAAATGAACGGATGAATGAACAAGCCCCTGGAGTTGTTTAAAGCAAGGCCCCTGCTGCTATCACACTAATACCTGTTGTTCAGTCTATGTCGTACCAGCTATTTCAGGTGGGTATTTTAGTCTTGATGCCATACTGGTAACATGGCCTCCTAGCCAGGAATGCTCACAGTTATCTTGATTCTCTCAGGATCCCAGGCCATCATGTTCTAATCGACCTCCAAATCATCATTTCCTATCCCAAATTTCTTCCAGGCAACTTCTGAAATGTTTGATTTAATTTTTAATATTGAGGTTCATTCCTGTTCAACAAAACTCTTGCTTTTGCTTTCTGACAAACTTAATTTTGTGTCTGTGGGAAGACTTGCACACAGCTAATAAGAAGGTAATAACAAACACGCTAATATTAATAGTAATCACTTACTGTTGTGTCACACTTCTCAAAGACTTTGAAATATATAATCCTATTTTAGGAGCTTCTAATTTCTAAATAAAACATTGACGGACTTCTTTAAGGTGTCCTGAGGATTCCACCCCCAAAGAACTGTCTATTTAACAGGTACAATTGGCAATTCTGCCAACTGGGATTCCTGCTGCTAAAGTGGTTTCCCATACTGTTGTGTAGGAAGCAATCGTGACATCAGCTTCAGAACCAACCATGGAAATAGCAGATCTCACACACACCTACTCTCCACAAATCATCATGGACAGTTTCCCTCTTTCATATTTGTATGAAAAAGGGGAGCAGATGATTTGTGTTACTTGAGGGGGTGGAGATAAAAATTCCCCAGCTATTTGTTGCACATCACAGTCATGGAAAATGTTTCAAGAAAGATTTGAAGCAGAAATGAATAATTCTGGACTCCGATCTTGCCTCTACTGTTCTCTCAAGAAGTGTACATAACAAGAATGTTTTCCTTTTATCTCAGAGTTCTGGCAAACATTTCAAAGAATGAGGATTAATCCAATTTCTGAAAAATCTGTTTTTAGTCATAAGAAACATGGAAAGCAATTTTTATGAGCATTATGACTTTTTTATGTCAATAACATTGAAGGTGGAAAAAATAACAAATTAAGGCTCTACTTTCTTTTTAATTAGCTATCTTTAAAGTACAACGTAGTTTTTATAGAAGCATGTATACTCTGACAAGTGCACATCCTACAGAGAAAAGTTTTTGATAAATTAAGCTATGTAAGAATTTTGCTACAGGATTTCTTTCTCACTCAACAATTTTATGTGATTTTTGAATGTGCCTGTTCACCATTATGCTTAAAAAATAATCTTACATTATAGCTCAGTTTTTACCTGTAAGATTTTAGCCTTTAAGCTTCTTTGTATAAGCCTCAAAAGAAGCTTCAAGCAGTCAGTTTGGGCTATGCCAAGTGCTGGGTTCTAGCACTACACATATAAACTTCATGCTCAAATACATGATTTCAAACATATTTTCCTTTACAGATTCACATTATTACTTTAACAGGTAGATGGAAATAATAACCTTATATATATATAAGAGAATTCCTAGGCATAGTGTCAGGAGCTCATGTTGTGTTTGAATGAGATACAAGACTGTTACCTTTGAGAGAGCAATGTGGTCCAGACAATGTCAAAAAATCAAGGTTAATTGAGGCAGAGAGATAGGTATTTCTTTTCACCAGCTAAACCAGCTCCACCATGTGGTGTATACAATCAGTTCCAATGGATCCGACTCACCAGTTTTTGAATGATAATATTCTATTTTTCATTGAGGGGGAATTTTCCTTATTCAAATGTTATAAATAAATTAAGACTATTTTGATATCCTTATTAGCTCACTATTTTAAATTTGCATGGTTCAATTTAGGAAAATGTGACTGCATGGTAAGATACATTAAGGTGCCCAACCCGTGGAAGATTCTCTTACATGATAAACCTGACCTTTTGCTGTAGCCATCCTCATTCATGTTCTGTGACACTGATCCTGAAGAAGTAGAAAGAGTTTATACTAGAATAAATTATATTTACTGACCTTGTCCCTACTAACTCATATTTAATATATTCTGTTGGCATCAACTCAACCATGTGAGACCCACAGAGCAGATACCTAATTTTATTTCTATGCTTCTAAGCAGACAGCATAGAAGAGCACCCCATTTATGAAAGAAGCTCTTCATACCTCATATTTCACACTTCTGTTTCAAGAAATGGCTTTAGTTCTGTGCATTCAGAATGCACCTAAAAGAGACATGAAGAATATTGAACCCTATGACATTTTCCTTGGGAGTATTTTTTGAGCTTGTGAAGAAGGACTGCAGAGATTATATAATGCAGTCCATTAAGTTTTACAATGAACATTCTTCAGACCCAAAGAGGTAGAATTAATTGTACTCTAAAATTTTTAATACTGTAGGATGGCGTCCAGTCTACTGGGTCCTCACCTCCATACAGTTGGTGCAGCGTGTGTCATTCTGCCCAGCTGTTTATTTACTGAATGAAGGTCATTACATGGGGTTCAATAAGAGATGCAGCAGACAAAGGACAACCTTGTTTGCAGTTCTTTTGGCCAAGATTTTCCTGTCTGGAAGCAGATCACCTGGGTTTGTAACCCAGCTCTGCCACTTACTAAATGGACAAATTACTTAAACTAATTATATATTTCTTTCCTTATTTGTAAAATGGGAAACTTAGAAGCAACTTCTTAGGATGTGTGATGTGAAGACTCAGTAAAGATGAAATGCTTAAGTAATGTCCACAATAGCCAAACTGTGGAAAGAGCTGAGATGTCCATTGACAGATGAATGGATAAAGATGTGGTACATATATGCAATGGAATATTACTCAGCCATCAGAAAAGATGAATATTTACCATTTACATCGACGTGCATGGAACTGGAGGGTATTATGCTGAGCAAATCATAAGTCAATCAGAGAAAGACAATTATCATATGCTCTCACTCATATATGGAATATAAGAAACAGCACAGAGGATCATAGGGGAAGGGATGGAAAACTGAATGGGAAGTCATCAGAGAGGGAGAAAAACCATGAGAGACCCCTAACTATAGGAAAGGAACTGAGGGTTGCTGGAGGGGAGGTGAATGGGGGCATGGGGTAACTGGGTGATGGGCATTAAGGAGGGCACATGGGTGTTATATGCAAATGATGAATTATTGAACACTACAACTGAAACTAATGATGTACTAAATGTTGGCTAATTGAATTTAAATTTTAAAAAAAGACAAAATGCTTAACATAGAGAATGCTTAATAAATTTTAGCTATTGTGATTAGGATTATCATTATCAGTCCAGTAGATTTCCAAACAAATAAATAGCCTATAATATAACTTCCTTCAGAACATTTTTCTGTCCTCTGTGTAAACTGCCAGTCTTCATTTCTTTCCTTTCTTCTCCAGAATGAATATACACATATTTTTTCCAAGTGTATTTTCCAAGTGTGTGTGTGTGTGTGTGTGTGTGTGTGTGTGTATTTTTTCCAATGTATTTTCCAAGAAACATTTCCAACATCCAACAAAACTCATACAAAAGAATTAAGTACCAATGTAATAGGAAAAATGTACCCAGAAAAAATGACCAAAATATTTCCCTCACTACTTGATATTGATTTTTATCAAGCAGCTCCTAAGTTCTCTAGGAAAGTCTTAGCGAATATCTCTATCAATGATTATTAAGTTCTCTCTACAATGGAATACTATAAAAATTCTATAACAAGAAATGACAAATCTATTGTTTATTGTTCCGAAAAGCAGAGTTTTAGAAACCTCTAGGGAAACTCTTTCCTGCAGAAAGTTTTGGTTTCATGAAACTCTTAAGTATGGATCCGATCAATAAAATACCCATCTCTACAAAAGTAATAAATTAAATGTGAAGCTGCTGCTGACCAACTGATATCCGCAAATGAAAATGAGAATAACTCCCATTCTATTCTCCACGTGGTCCAAAAAGTAAATTTAATCAACATAATGTTCTTTTACCATATTTTAACACCACGTCTCACCCCATAGCATATTATTATTCATATTTAGTATATACAACTCAACACATATGCATGTCAAAATAAAGAAAACTACTGCGGTTTTTTGTTCCTTGCTGCTTTTTTGTTTGCTTGTTTCTTTTTAATAAAACCCTGCATTCAAGTACAAGAGCTACCAAGGGTTGTGTACGAAAAAAAGTGAAAGAAAATGGTGATATAAAAAGAACCAAATTAATGGATAGTCATCAGTTAAATGATTGCTTGCTTGTGAATTATTAACATCAACTCTCTTAAAATTTGAAGAATGTTCTTATTAACCATGTCACTTGTCTTATTCAAAATAAAGTTTTAGAGCATAGGGTTCCATGTTCAGGCTCTAGGTTCCACTTGTAGTTCAATTACTTCGTAGGTCAAAGTCTCAATTTTCTCATCTTTAAAGTGAGGTCAATAATAATATGTATCCTATAAAATGCTTAGCCTAAATGCCTGACACATAACTAAGTATGCAAATATATATGTTACATATAAACTGTGTTTTTCTAGGCAATGCTCAAATGGTACTTGCTCAGCAAAAGTCAACTGATTTTAAAATTAGCCCAAACCAATTATTTTTTTCTGGCTCCCATTCTCCTTGGCCATGCAGAGTGTGAGATTTTTTCACATGGTAGACAGTTACAATTTAATTAATTAAAGCTATTTTTGCTACTTCTTTACTTAGACATGAAGAGTGAGCTTATTCATTTATTCATTTATTTATTTTTACTTTTCTACCCTCACTGCCCTGCTTCTCCTAATACTTATAAGTGTCGGGGATCTGTCTCCTTTTTTATCTCTATCAGATTCTATTGGTGCCATGTCGGGTTTCTCAGCCTCAGTGCTATTGCTATGTGATGCTGGATAATCCTTTGTTGATGGGGCTGTCTTGTGCATTACAGGATGGTTAGCAGCATTTCTGGCCGCCACTGAGTAGATGCTAAGCAGCACCTCACCCCCTTGTGACAATCAGCAATGTCTACAGACATTGTTAAATGTCTCCTGGAAAAACTGCCCCCAACTGAGAAGCACTACTATGACATATCGGTTAACCACACGCTTTAGAGTAGGAAAGTCAGCTCCATCTCCTGTTTTTGACAACAGCGGGCATCCAAAAATAACTTGTGAAAATAATGGCAGAAAACCATAAAAAAATCACTTCACCTCTCCAATCCTTTGTTTCCTGATCTCTAATATGAGAATAATAAAAGAACCTATTTTAAAGAGTTGTTTGAACACCTTTAATGGGATTTAAATAAGATAATATACTTGATCCTCAGCATGTATTTGAACTGTGCAGGTCTATCTATATGTGGATTTTTTAAATATAAATACAGTACAGTCCTGTAAATATATTTCCTCTTATGATTTTCTTAATATCATTTTCTTTTCTCTAGCTTACTCTATTGTAAGAATAAAGTATATAGTACATATAACATACAAAATACGCATTAACTGTTATTGATGAGGCTTCTGGACAACAGTAGGCATTAGAAGCCAAGTTTTGTGGGAGTCAAAAGTTATATTCAGATTTTCGACTGTGTGGGGATCAGTGCCCCTGACTCCTGTATCACTCGAAGTTCAACGGCATATGTCAGCTACTGGGTTTAGTTTGGGTATCTGAAACAGAAATCAGATGGGATTAAACTTGCAAGGATTTGATAAGGGGAAATGGCCATGTCACAGATAAACGGACAAGACTAAAAACCTGGAGCCACAGGACCATGATGCAAGTCTGACTCTAGAAGGAATGTTGGGTGGAAATGCCCTTAGCTACTATACAGTCTCACAAAGTTTCAGCAAGGCTGAGGGGCTGTCCTGGAGCTACAGTCAGTCATTAAAGGAGTCCCACCTGCCTTGGAATCCCTGGCTCAGGTCATATGATCTCAGGGTCCTGGGATTGAGCTCTGAGTCAGGCCCCCTACTCAGCAGGGAGTCTACTTATCCCTTTCCTTCTCCCACTGCCCCTCCCCCTGTTCGCGCACCTGTGTGCATGCTCATTCTCTCTCAAATAAATAAAATCTTTTAAAAAAATGCAAACTATTCTTAGCTCTCAGACGAAACAGCAAAAGCAGTCAATGAAATAGATTTGGTCATGGGTTGTAGTTTGCCAGCTACTGGTCTAAACTATCATCTCTCAACAAAGAAGTCATCTTTCCTCCTTTTTGACTTCCAACACTATTCTTTATAGGATATTCTTTATATCACTCCATTTCCCTCAACCTTTCCATTGCTTCTTATATTATTACAAAATTCAAAATCCTTACTTTGACCTGTAAGGTCCTATTGATTTGTCTCCCACCTCACCCCATCTCTTTGATTTCATTCCCCATCGCATTGCCTCTTGATTTCATACTGCAGCCATAATCGTTCTTGAGTTACTTCAAATGCTATTCACATATTCTGCCTCAGGGCCTTTGCATTGGTACTTTCTTCAGCTATCCTCTGAGAGAGCCACCTCACATCTGTCTCTGCTAAAATCTTTCTTCCTCAGAGAAATTCTCCTTAACACCCTATCCAAAATGTCATTGCTCTGTCACTCTCTCTCCAATTAGCCTGCATTGTATTTCTTCACACTTACTAATGCCAGGCAGGATGTTCATTTGCTGGTAGCCTGTCGCCTCCACTGAAATGCTAGTTACAAAAATACAAGGATTTGATGGTTTGAAGGCATCTCCATGCAAGAAGAGTTCCTGACACTGATTAAAAAGGGTTTCAATGTTTTTTGAATAAAAAATAAATAGGATGTTATGACTTTTGAATCATTTATTGCATTGTCTAGGTTAATGTGAAGCACCTTAAGGTTTGAGGCTCATCTTTCATTTCTTTCTATTCTGTTACTCTTATGACTCACACATAATTAGTACTAAATGTTTATTACCATTAAACCCATCAAGCATATCTCACAGTTATCTCCTTTCTTTCAGTAAAATAAATATGTTTCTTTGTTTTGTCAGTAGGAAAACAAGTCTTTATCCTTTTTTTCTGATAATAAAACTAGTGTATATTGACTATTAAGAAAAAGTATAGAAATAAAATATATACAAATTGAAATTTTCCTAAAATTTCAGTCCTAAGAGACAATCAGTGAATGGGTTGATCTAGCCCTTTAGTGTTCTTCTATGCACAAATTACATCTTTTACTTTAATAAAATCAGGATCATACTCCCCATAATGCCTTAATGCTTTGTGACTTTTTGTTGTCATTGTTGTTAACACTAGGTCTCTGATATATTTTCATGCCAAGAACTTATAATTTGAGATTTTTGTCTTTGAAAAATAAACAAGGAAAATAAAAGAGCCATTAATTAGGATTCTTATAGATAAAATTATTGTAGAAGTGACAGTACGGGACTTTCAGTGAGCAAGGTAAGATGACATTTGGGAGTCAATGGGTGGATGGTGAAGTCTAGATATAAAGCTGAAAAAATAATGTCATCTGTAGGTTAACAGACTAAAAATCACAGATTAACAGTCTGAATTCTACAGGAGTAGGAATAAGATTGAGCAGTATAATAAAAGAAGTAGCAAAATTACAATGGAGCAGTCAAATGGATACGCTTTTTGGCAATAATTGTGAAAGGTCTGGAAATGAGAAAGTGGGAACAGCTAGTGGCTGCTATATAAAGAGAAAATAAACAAGATTAAATAGCTCAAGTTATAGCATGATGACTTCTTTAACAATCTGGAAAAGGTTTTGGGAGCATTTAACCAAAGACACATACTTTATGTGCAAAATTAAGGTTAGAAAACTTATTTTCTGGTGAACATGAACATACAAATCTCAAATGCAATGTTATTACATTGTATAATTTAAATTATTATTGCTGATATCTTTTTCCAAGACCTTTAATTTTTAGTTAGAGATGTCAGACATTTTTATACAACGGAAGTGATTATTAACAAAATAAAGTAATGTAAAAAGATTTTTGTTATTGTTTTTAAAGGGGGTTGTTTACATGGAATCATTTCTGCCTTGTGTGGGGTTATTAGTGTTTATACTGACCAATCTTTTTGCTTTCTACTCAGATGTTGAGTTTCTAACTTGATTTCATCTCTGTTCAGTTGTGATTCTAGTGTAATCCTTTGAGCCAAAAGCTATTGCTGCTAAGGCAGTACTTATGACATACCCATAACCCCTGTTTGAGATGTAGCCCTTCTCTTTATTTATTCCTCCTTTTGCTGTTGGAGCTGTGTGGAAACATTCTAAGTCCCTTTAAATGAAAGCATGCTTAGAATGTGTGGAATCATATGTCACCATTTTCAGCACAGAATATCACACACCTGTGATAGTAAAGCTTTCATGCTTTATTAAGTTACATCTTATGAGAGCTATTAATTTTTCCTAAGTTCATTCTGTTTTCCTTGAAATTGAAATATGTTCTCCATGTGTAATCTCAATGCGTTTGAGGGTAAAGTAAAGGCAAAATCAATTAGCTTAACATGTTTATGTCTAAGATACCCTCATCCCGAATCCCTTAATATTTCTCAGTGGTAATCATGAATTTTGGGGGTTATCTCTTGAACTGCAGTAACTTGATCTATATGGAATCTGATTTTGAGTGGCACTCTCATCTGTGGCTATATATAATAATTAAAACTTACATTAATAGTGTACTTGGTATAGATGAGACACTAAGCACTTTACACATACTAACTTACTAAGTCCTTAGAACAAAGATGAATATTATTTTCTGTATTTCAGATGAGGAAGTTGAGCCTCAGAGAGGTTAAGTAACTTGCCCAAAGCCACACAGGTAGTAAACGGCAAAACCAAAAAATGAACCATGAAATCTGGATCCAACACCCAATCTGTTAATAATTACGCTCTATTTCTTCTTATTAAATTAAATGATCTACTGATCTTTGGCATCTTTTAGCTGCTGCAAAATTATTAATGCAAGACCAATAAAAGACTAATAATATGTGGCAAGGGGAAAATAGAGATTGGCCTTGCTTAGAACGATCTCAAGTCATCAAGGATTAGTTCCTTTCTTTTTTTTTTTTTAAAGATTTCGTTTATTTATTTGACAGAGAGAGAGAGGGAGAAAGAGAGCGCACAAGAAGAGAGAGTGGCAGGCAGAGGGAGAAGCAGGGTTCCTGCTGAGCAGAGAGCTTGATGATATGGGGCTTAATTCCAGGACTCTGGGATCATGACAAGAGCTGAAGGCTGATGCTTAACCAACTGAGCCACCCAGACACCCCAAAGATAGTTTCTTTGAGACAAAAATTCAACTGTGTTTAATATTATTATTGGCACATGGCCCATTGCAGGAACTCAATTAGAGAAGGATGAATCCATTCAGTCATTCACTAAGTGCCTGTTACTTTGAAGCATTGTGCTAAGGTGCTTTCAATATAAGGAAAGATGAGCCAGAGGATGCCTCTACCTTTAAGGGTTTACATTCCAGTGAAAGAAGACCAATGAGAGACAGAGAAACAATTTCACAAGCGATTATGAAATCTGCAGGGTGATATGTCTGAGAGCGTTGGGTATAATTTAAAAGAGAGTAATTGGAAATGGCCTCTTGTAGAGGTGACATTTGACCAAAGACCTGAAGAGTAAAGAAGTGTAGCCTTTATAGAAGGATGCCTTTCTAAGATTCAAGATACTAATTTTCTCACCTTAGCTCTATTTTAAACATTGCATTTCATTTACAAGTTTACTTTTGCCCTTAATTAAAGATTCTATACCTCTATTTCTCTTTTTCACTTAGAAGAGTTTTTGTACCTCAGTAAAGTTTCTGTGACTCAGTTTCTCTTTCTAAGCATGGAAAAAAATACTTGTCTTACTTACCTTCAAAGGGTTATATGGGGATTGCAGAAGGTAGTAGGTGTGAATGTATTTGGAAAATATAAGCATGGCTATAGAATGCATAAAAGTGAATTCTATCATGAATAATAATAACTCTTCTCCCTTTTTACACTCCCCAAAATGGTCTCTCATTACTTTTTCTCCCAAAATCTGGGCAGATATGGTCCAGAACAGGATCTTTGCAAGTTAATGCACCTCCAAAAAAGCTTAGTGATCCTGATAACTGGCAATGATGAGAATAGATGCTTTCCCAACTCTGTTCAAAGAAGTCTCTCAGAGACCATTGATTTCATTTCGCATTGTCACTTAGAGTCTCATTAGCATGTCCCTTTATCCATCAACTTCCTTGGTATGCCATGACAACAGAATAATTTACAGCAATCCTTTGTCTGACTCACAATGAATTCAAATTCACTGGAGGCATTTCATTTAGCACTCTGTCAAAACACTTCTGGAAACAGAACTGTCTTCACCTGACCCCAAATTCTTGCATATCCCATTTCCTTACTAATGACACTTTTTATCTGTAAATCCTTTTAATATTTGGCAAAGTACTTTCAGATTCATTGATTTATTGGCTCAATTCAATGTAGGCTTACTGTGTGCAAAACACAGGGTTGGGGCAGGGAGAAACAACAAAGAAAGTAGGGTTCTGCTTAAGGGGACTCTAACTAGCAAAAGCTGAAGCAGAAGTGCTGAGCAGTGGTATTGAAAATGATTCTCAAAGTGTGGTCCCCAGAAAAAGCAACATACACATCACTTGACATTTGAAGAAATGTGTCAGTACGGCAGTGTCTTGGGACCCAACACAGACCAACTGAGTCAGAAACATGAGGAAGGGTAGGACGGCACCAGTGACCTGGGTTTTAATAAGCCCCCAAGATGACTACAATGCTCATAAAATCCAAGAAATACTGAATTATAGAAGAATATTTTCCAAGGTGAAAAGTGAAACAATACTCAGGTTTGGAACTCCCTTCAGAAACTGGGTTACAATGGTTAGAAGACCATTAACTTTCTTTTTTTTTTTTAGATTTTATTTATTTATTTGAGAGAGAGAGAATGAGAGATAGAGAGCACGAGAGGGGGGAGGGTCAGAGGGAGAAGCAGACTCCCCGCTGAGCAGGGAGCCCAATGCGGGACTCGATCCCGGGACTCCAGGATCATGACCTGAGCCGAAGGCAGTCGCTTAACCATCTGAGCCACCCAGGCGCCCAGACCATTAACTTTCAAACAGAAGTGATTTTGCTCCCTAGGGGATGTTTGACAATGTCTGGTGACATTTTTGATTGTCACTACTGGGGAAGGAAGTGCTGTTGCTTCCGAAGAAGAGGCCAGAGATGCTGCCAAACATCCTATAATGCAGAACAGTCTTCAAAAACAAAGAATTATCTACTTTAAAATATCAAGAATGACAAACTAAGACACCCTGAAATAGACGCACAGCAAGGGGTTATGGCAGCAGAAAAGAAGAAATGATTAATTTGTAAGGCAGTAATTCAGAAACCCATGGGTAAATCAGGGGGAGGTGGTTCTTAGGTTAAACCTCAAAGAAGCAGAAGATTTCTACCAAGTAAGAGAAGGTAGTGGGAGGTGAATGTGGGGAGAGTGGAAGAAAGGGAGGTTGAAATGGGAATTCTAGGTTGAGAAAACCCCCTGACGTAAAACCAGGTAAGTAGCAAAGGATGTAATTCTAACTCTGTTGGCCAAGCATACCTCCTGACCCCATCCCCTTCACATATGTCTCTGGGCTACTTTTCCTCCTTCTTCCATGGGGACAATATATATTTGGATTTTCCCATGTTAGCACTTACCTCGCTTAATTAAAGATTCAGATACACACCTATTTCAGCAACATGAAGTATCTGCATTATCACAGCCTTATATTTGTAAGTCATGTTGCTATATTTCAAAATACTTATTTTATCTCACTTGAGGGCAAACAGTATTAGCCATTAGTTTAGAGTGTGAGACCGAGATTCAAAATGCTCCAGTTTGGATCATGGATCTTTGTAACTTGGGAATATGAGTTGTTATAAGGATCAAATGAGATAATTCATGGAAACAAACTAACACAGTGACTGGCACAGTAACAGCTTAATATATCCTAACTGCTATTAATAAAACACTTATGTGGCTATATTTCACCCCAATGCTCTCAGGGAAATAATGGATTTTCCTATTATACATGAAAAGAAACCAAAGCTCTGAGAGAATAAGCAGCTGATCCTGAAGAACAGAACAGGCTTTTGTGGCTCTAGACCCTGAGTCTCAGTAAGCTTGGGGCTTTGACTTCTATTCCAGGTGGTCAGGCACAAACACGTATTCAGCATAATTATTCAAAGATTTGGATCTCAAGTAGCTGAAAATTATATCATTTACTTAGGAATGCATATCGGGCAATCAAGCTAGAACGTGCAAGTGGCTCTCTCTAAGGCAATGACAAAAAGATGGCAGGGAATGGGGAAGCTTTATACTGGGGGATACTGTTTTGATATAATCATTTTACCAACACTACCTGAGCTTCACCTTGTCTGGAACTATAGTGGCTACTGGGGCATACGCATGGAATTTGGAGTCTAGTTCAGTACAGATTTAGGAACAGAGAAAGGTCATCTAACCTACCTGAAAGTGTTGATCTGGTCAGAAACTATGTCCCGAGGGAGTTACAGTTGAGCTTAGGAAAGAAGTAGTTACATGATGAAGTGGTGGGTGGCTGCAGAAAGATTCTGTTTCGACCTGCCTCATCTTCAATACTTCTCTGTCCACTTCTCCCAGATGTACAGAAGGACAACATGGGCCCAAACTGTATAGTTCGGAAATGCCCCTTCAAGCACACACTTGCTACAATCTCCAGAAAGTAAAGGGTAGAAAGGCCACCCTCATGTATGAATTCTTTTAAACATTAAAATATGTGTTGGAGTCAGTGCACACAGCTCTGCATGATATTCATTTGTGCAAAGGTTTGTAAAGTGAAATCAAGTGAATTTCTGCCTCAGTAGGTAAATATGGTGAATATATTTTGTTGATGACTAAGTCATATACATAACTGATGCTTGCTGTGGTCACATTTTTTTTTATATACATAAGAATAGCAAAATGTCCACAGCAAAAGGATATGGGGAAACTGGATTCCAGTCTAAAGCCTATAAAGAACTCTGTGGCTTTAGGCAAGTCCTGCTCTGGGTTCTAGTGTCCTGTTCCATAAAAAGTGGAACCTATGACTTCATATAATTTCAGCAATATGTAATTATGCATGAGGTTAGATGTAATATTTTATGATCCTAGAAACAGAGTTAATTCCTCTTCTTTTCTTCCTTCTTGCTCAGTCTCCATTCCCCCTTTCCTAAATAACATTTTCATCCAAGCATATGAATTTTTGGATAATGCTTTAGGAAAAAATATTGGGTGTCTGAAAATTATGCCCACTCAGAACTTCTCCACATTCACTTATAAAATACTTTGATTGTATATATATTTTTCATTCATTCATTCATTCATTCATGCATTCATGCATTCATTCATTTATTCATACAGCTGTGAGTCCCTGAAGCTATGCTATTGACAGAGCTCTGGGGCTTTCAATTATGTTTTTTATCTATGCATGGGCTAGCCGTGTTAGTATATGAAGGGGCTGCCTCATAAGGGGCAGAAGTCTTCCAGCAATCCCGGTCTCTTTCACCCATGGTTATCCTCATGCCCAAATGACAGTCTTGCACCCACGGGCCTGGGCCTGCCTCCTGCCACCTGTAACCTCCTTTTCCTACATGCCCAGGTATTTCTCTCACAGTCTGGCATCTTATTTTGCTGGTAAGTGAATGCAATGGATGGGTTTACCACAGCAGCCTCCTGCCCAGGTCTCTCCAGAGACCCCATCCCTCCCCCTCCATAGGCTCTCCAGTCCAGAGAGCTACCCTCAACAAAATATTTATTTTGAAATAGAAATTGTTCTGTTTAAAGACAGATGATCCTAAAAGGTGGCATAACGGAAAAGCAAAAGGATGCTATAATGCTGTACTATACACACACAGGCATATATACACACATTCACATGTACACACACAGCAGCTGTCTACTACATGAGAACAAAAGGCAACACGGGCATTTTTCTATGTGTGTAATTGTCACTATAATTGCATTCGTATTTGAAAGACAATGTAAAATGTCTTATGCCTGAGTGGTGA
The DNA here is from genome assembly GCF_037043125.1 of Eumetopias jubatus. Lineage (NCBI taxonomy): Eukaryota > Metazoa > Chordata > Mammalia > Carnivora > Otariidae > Eumetopias > Eumetopias jubatus. Next base: position 169,843,657 of record NW_028274807.1, read on the forward strand.
CTCAGCTTCTATCTACCTAGATTTATTTTTATATAAAGAGCAAATGGAAATCAAGATGGAATGTTTGAGCAAACCTTATTGCTTTTGAAAAATCATTCAAACAATGGTTTAATCTTATCCTCTATTTCAAATCTACTAAAATATTTTGTCTCCATCCTGGGCTTGTCTAGAAGACTGAACACTGAAGAAAAAAATTCCTCAGCAAGGAGAAAAATAACTAATTCCTGACTTCTAAATATTGAACATTGACAAATTTTAAAACTATTTTCCACATCTTCTTACATTTTCACCTTTATATCTTCCCAGAAATACTGTCTTTGAAGAGAATGACAGTCAGAAAAGGGATTAAAGAGCACGTTTCTTTCCAACTACTGATGCTCATGTCAACAAGAGACTAGCGCTGTATAAATCAGCTGTTGGTTTGAGTTATGGGAAGGAGTTGGTCTTGTTTATATATCTTAGATATCAATAAAATGGTCAAAAGGAGGCAAAATCAACATTACAGTGATAATATACTTGCCACAGTCTCTTCCAGCCCCCATTCTCTCTGTTCCCCTTCCCTCTCAAACACAGGAAAACAAACCACAAATAAAGCCTCTGATACAACAAAGTTTTCTACTTGTCTCCCCCTTAAACCATCAATCCTTCCCCCAATATTCACAACATAAACCCTGGGAACACATCCAAGGCCTAACAAAAGAACGAGGAGGAAAGAGTTTTATCTTTAAGGTAGAAAACTACAGAATCACTGCTAACATTAAAACAGGACTATTCAAGAGAGGGCCAGGCTCAGCCAAAGAGAAATCCTCATTTTAGGTTTTAGCTTTCACAGAAAGCATTGGAGGAAGAAAAAGAGAAAATGAAAGATAAAGAGAGAGAGCAAGCAAGCATATTTCTTTGATTCCCTGGTCCTACTCTTCCAGACTAGTTTATCAGGGTAGAAGTTGTGATTGGGAACAAAGACCCATTGACTGTATATTAATAAATAATGAAAAACTTTCCAAAGCAGTGTGCCTCCAAATTTAGATTTACCAGTACCACTTTCTTGATTTGGTTTTCATTACATACCATCCATATTACCATTTTTAAAAACCATTACCATAAAAGGATGGGCTCATCCTTCTTAGTGGATTGATTTAAATAAATATATTTAAAGAAAGACACTTTGAATTTTCATACACCTCATTACTTTAAAGGTAAAACCAGCATCATTCTGGTATAAATTAAAGATAACTCTAAAATGGAAGGCAATGAAAGGAAAATGGTATTCAGAGGGTCTGTGTGGGCACAGAGAGCTCCGAGCCTCAGGTCCCAGTCTTTAAAGATCAGTCATCTCTTGTCACGAGAGATGTACTGGTCAATGTTTAACAACCACTGAAGGGAAGAGGATGATCTGTAGTGTCTTAGGATTTCTGTGATGTAAATACTCCTACCATGGACAATTTTAAGGTCTCAAGGTGACATTATTGAACATGGATGAGAGAAGAGGCAAAGCATCAGCTCTCATGACATCTACAAGGCAGGTTCAACACAACACTGCCCTGAAGTAATCAGAAGCAACAAAAGAGTAAGTAACATTTTCCTTATTATTGGTTTCCATGTAATTTAATTCCATTGTAGTTTTATGCCCAAAATTATATTACCCTATCATTGTGCTATTTATACCCTCTTTGGGAAACAAGAGTCTTAAGTGACTGCCTAGGCTCTACCTCTCATTTCTTTTTCTTTTCTTTTTTTTTTTTTAATTGAAGCACTTTGATAGTAAGGTCTTGCTTTGGAAAAGGTAATTGTTTTTTATTTCAAAGCCTGATTTCACAGGTAAGGTTGTACATGATTCTTTTTCTACCTTCTCTGACATACTAAAGATCCATCTGTAGAAAGTACATAATAAATATAAATATGAATGTTATAGGAATAAGCATCCATTTCAACTTTGTGAAATACAAAATAAACACAAACTAAAAGAGAAAATATCCTAACATCTTTAATCCTAACTTTTCTATGGGAAGGAAATGGGGGTTTGTTCTCTGAATTTATCAGAAATTTTTGAAATGTTGGCATGAGACAAAGTTTTCAGACAAAAAATATGGACATATTTTATTCTTATTCAATTCCCCCACTTACATTGTGCATCCTCTTTAAGCTTCTTTGTACCCTTCTTGCTACTTTTTGTATTGTTCTCAGACAGAAAGTAAATTTTAGGAGAGTTTTGTTTATTTAGATGAATCCTAATGGCATTTTCAGGCAGCAGAAATACAGGCACCAAATGACACAGCTGAGAATAATGAAGCTCTTACATTAAATCAAAAGGCTCATGATTTCATCTCAACAATGCAGATTCAGCAGCTAAGACCTTGAAATCATCTACACGGAATTCAAATGTGTAAAAGCAGAGATGGAAAATGTCCTGAATCTCTTCAGAATGCCACATCAAATCAAATAAGAAGAAAGTTACTAGATTTTTCAGAATCTGATGTTCTTTTAATGGATAAAGATTCAATGGCATCCAGAAATGAGATGTGAACATTCAGAATATAGTAGGGTGAAACTTTGTCCTGTCACTTCCATTTTATGAATTTATGTAGAGATTAAATTATTATAGCCTGCTTCAGTTTCCAACCAGTTCCTCAGGAATAGAGGAGAAATTTAAGGGTGATTTAAGGGAGCATTTACATTGACAGAGAGAAGGCATAATTTGTCAGGGGAGACTCTTAGACTTCCTTATTCTCCATAATGTTCAATTGAGCTGACATTTTAGCAAATTGAAAGGCTTAACTGTTTAAAAAGAGAGGTTCTGCATTTCAAAAAAAAGGGTAAAGGGTTTGTGAATAATGTTTCCCTTCCTCACTTATCATTTCCCTACCACAGATGATCTCTTCTTTGCTGATAACCTGGTTTCAAGCTGGAATCTACAGGACCCAGGGATCACATCTCCACAATATACCTCTGCACAGAATATCCCCATATCAGCATGGTTTCCAAGTGCCTAAAGATGATATTCAAGGCCACAGTGATCTGGTCCCTGCCTAACCCCCAGCATCATCACTTGCCATTATTCCCTTGAACTTCACCCTGTAAGAGAGCTCTTTTTCTTTTCCTGCCTCAGAATATTTGCTTGTCTGAGAGGCTCTGTTTTTCTTCCTCCTCCTCTACCCCAACTAATAATAATAATAAAAAAAAATAGTAGCTTATATTTTTACTATACTATACTTACTACACTCTAGGTACTATTCTAATCATTTCATTTAATCATCAATCAACGCTGACAGTCATGGACTATTACAATCACCACTTTATAGAGGTTAAATAACTTGCCACCATGTAGTATGTTTTAGATTCTGGGATTCAAAACTACTGCTTCACCACCAGGCAATATTCTCTCTTATTTTCCCTCGTTAAGTGCAACCCTTCTCTTCAGACTCAGAGTCACCAACTCCAGCAAGATTTCCTCTTTCCACTCTCCACCTTAGAGTCTATGTTCTTCCTCTTGGCTCATGTATATCTTTCTGTACTTCATTTGCCACATTGTATTATAATTAATCATTCATGTATCTCTCTACACTTGTAGATTATCAGTGACCATGCCTCATTTATTTTTATATTCCAGTGTCTGCCATCCAAAAAATGTAAGTTGAATGTAAATGTAAATAAATATTTCACATTACAGCAAAATATCAGAGGCTTATAAGACACTTCAGAATATGATATTTACATGTAATTCTCTGTTCCACTATCTCCTATACAAATATCCCCTGTACTGCATACACCCAGAGCTTAAGTAAATATTTGTGAAGTGAATAAAAAGGTCCATGATGGAATTTTAGTGGAAACTAAAATCTTTGTAGTAAATATTCAGACTGTTCTAAAATAAAGAAATAGAGTATCAAATTAAATCAAGACAGATGAGAGCCTCTGGGTTAGCTATGTCTTGCACACAAATTAAGTATTTGGAGGATTTATTAACTGGCCTATGCAAATGGGCAGAATTCAACAGTTCTTAGTCAAATATAAATAGGTAAGCCTGTAGAAATGGTGATTTGCTAACTCTAGTTTGGGGGAGAAATCATCTTTAATTTTTTTCCTATCTTACTAAGCATAAACAGGCCACCGGATCAATGGTGGAAAAAACTGATGACTTCTGATTTAGTCTAAATATTCTGGAAGCTTGTGTGTAGTTGAACAATCCAATATGTATATATTAGCCTCCAAAAATTAAATGGAACTATTCCAATACACAAAATAATGTAATAGTCAAGTTTTAAAGGAAAACTTCACACCAAGTGTAAGGTAGTATAACAAATACTTATGAAATGCCTCCTACAACACTTTTACCCCAATTATATTTTTCTACTTTTTTTGTTTTTGTCTTTTTTTTTAGATTTTATTTATTTATTTATTTATTTATTTATTTATTTATTTATTTGAGAGAGAGAGGGAGCAAGAGAGAGAGGGAGAGAGAGAGAGAGAGCACAAGCAGGGTGGGGGTAGGGAGATGGACAAGCAGACTCTCTACTGAGCAGGAAGCCCCACACGGGGCTGGATCCCAGGACCCAATCCCAGAACTCTGGGATCATGACCGAAGCCAAAGGCAGACACCTAACCACCTAACTGCTTAACATACTAGGCCACCCAGGTGCCCCTCTAGTTCTTTTTTGAATGGCTAACACATGCACATCAAAAGTTACAAATGGGCATACAAGAAAAGTAAGATTCTTCCCCTCTTGTTCTCCTGTTTCCTTTCTCATATATACAAGCACTATTACCATTTTTGTGAGAATTCTTCCAGACACAATCTAAGCCTACACCAGCACCCAAATTGTGATATAATCAAGCTGTATCATAAGACTGAATTCAGTCTTATTATTCAACATTTAAAATAGTTCTAACTGGGGTGCTGGGTGGTTTAGTCAGTTAAGCGTCTGCCTTCGGCTCAGGTCATGATCCTGGAGTCCTGGGATCGAGTCCTGCATTGGACTCCCTGCTCAGTGGGGAGTCGGCTTCTCCCTCTGACCCTCCCCCTTCTCATGCTCTCTCTCTGTCTCATTCTTTCTTTCTCAAATAAATAAATAAATAAAATCTTTAAAAAAATAGTTCTGACTATTGCGACAAATGTTTGAATGACTGTTCTCATACATATGCCTTTCTGCATTACCTATTAAATTTTAGAGTTCATGAAGAAAAAATAATTGGAATTTGTTAAATCAAAACATAGCTGTATTTTACATTTTGATACCTATTATTGAATTTATTATCAAACTGACCTCTTGCAGAAGTTTTATAATTCAAACTGTTGTAACAATGAAAAAGAATGTTTCTTTTTCTATGCCCTTCAGTGATGAATGGAAAATGGTGTCTCAATGTAGTTTTATATACATTCCTGTAAGTAGACAGCATTTTTTCAGGTATTTAAAAGCATTATTTTATTTTTCTGTAAACTTTTTTTATCCTATGCCTATTCCCCCCCACTGGTTTATTTTCTGATACATAAAAAGATCTTTATGTAGTAAAAATGAGAATTAGTTATATTTATGTTATTTGTTGGAAATACCTTTTCCTAGTTTGTACTCGTATTTTAACATCGCTAATAGGGTTTCCTTGTGTTTTTCCAGGCAAAATGTTTATATAGTGGAGTGTACTAATTTTTTGGTATGGTTTCTACAACTTAAGCCATGCTAAGAAAAGTCTGCCTCACTCCAAAACAATAATGCTTCCATGTTTTCATCAAGTATGTTTTCATTTATATCTTTTTTGTATTTCACCCAATTTTCTCCATGGAATTTATCAAGTGATCTATCCTTTCTTCCGTGATATCACTCCGTTTTTTATGTATAAAAAAATCCCCTATTTGTTTGGTTCTATATATGGACTCTGTTCTGTTCCAATAATGCATCTGACTTCAGTTGGATAATATCTGTAGTGTGATTTGGAGAGTTGATTCTCATATCTTTCTAGTCATTGTTTTTAGAACTTTTCTATTACCTCATGACTTTTTCCCCCTTGTGATCTTTAGAATCTGATTCTCTAATCCCAGAGAGAAAAATATCCTGGTGGTATTTTTATTGGAATTGCATTAAATGTATAGACTAATTTAGGGCAAATTGAAATCTCCATTGCATAGTCTACTTAACTGGGATCAGTATGCCTTTCCCACTGTTCAAGTTTCCTTTTAGGTATCAATAACATTTATAGTTTCTTCAATAAATATGCTTTCAATATTTTTTTTAGTTTATCCATAGGAATTTTATCTTTCTAACAGAAATGGAAATCTCTTCTGCCACTTTAAAATACAGCTGTTTGCATAGGGCAAAGCTATTGATTTTTTAATATTAATTTTGTTCTGTCATTTTACTGTATTCTCTCATTTGGTGTAAGTTCCCAGCTGATTTCCTTATGCTTTTTGGGCCTACTGTATTTCTTGCAAATAATGATAACACTGTCCTCTTCTTTCCAATTTTTAATGACACATTTATATTTCTAACAGGCACTATCCTTGTTTTCATCGTAAGTTCAAGGGAAAGTTACAATATTTTCCAATTTGGCCAAATATAGACTTTGAGGGAAGACATACTTGCATATATCAATTCTATATTTTGAATTGCATGTTCAAAGCATTGATTTTTCCTTCCACCTATTTACAATGTAAATGTGTAAGATCGTATATTTTTTATTTTTTTTAAGATTTTATTTATTTATTTGAGAGAGAGAATGAGATATAGAGAGAGCATGAGAGGGGAGAGGGTCAGAGGGAGAAGCAGACTCCTGAGCAGGGAGCCAGATGCGGGACTCAATCCCGGGACTCCAAGATCATGACCTGAGCCGAAGGCAGTCACTTAACCAACTGAGCCACCCAGGCGCCCCTAAAATCATATATTTTTTTAAAGGATTTTATTTATTTGAGAGCGAGCGAGAACGAGAGAGAGAGAGCACAAGCAAGGGGAGCAGCAGGCAGAGGGAGAAGCAGACTCCTCGCTGAGCAGAGAGCCCGATGCAGGACTCGATCCCAGGACCCCGGATCATGACCTGAGCTGAAGGCAGACGCTTAACTGACTGGGCCACCCAGGGGCCCTAAGATCATATATTTTTCTATGAGCACTCGTTTAGTTGCATGCCATATGTCCCAATATGTATTATTTTCTTTATCATTTTTTATATACCCAAATTTTTTACTTTGATTTCTTTGCTAAACCAACATTCAAGTAACATGCTCACCTGATCTTTCCCTTCATTCATTTCCATCTGTCATATCTTTGCCAGCTATTCTTTTTATTCTTCTTCTTTTCTTCTCTCTTCGCCTCGCTTTCTCTTATTTATTTTACCAGGTCATCAGGCATGATTTACAATTTTGATCTTAATTTCTGGTTTTGTTGCATTGGGGTCAGATATAGTTGTCTGTAATAATCTCTATTTTGTTATTCTTTTAGTAAATATTTAATTGGCACAGGGAAATTATGTGCATTCTCTTTCAGGGTACAGATGTTGATATATTTGTTACACCCACTCTATCTACTTCAATTTGCCATTTAGTCTTCTGTGAATTTACCTTTTGTATACTTGATCTTTCATAACCTGAGACGAGTATATGACTCTCCTATGACCAATGTGTTTTGTCTGATTTTCCATTGATTTACTGTACTTTTTTGTTTATGAAATTGTATTAATTGGGATTTTGTTTCCCTTGTGTATTGTTAGGGCTGTCATAACAAAGTACCACAAATGTGGTCATTTAGAACAAAATAAGTGTATTGCCTTTCAGCTTGGGAGTTTAGAAGTCCAAAATCAAGGTGTCAACAAGCCACACTTTCGACTCTAGGAGAGGGTACTTCCTTGCCTCTTTCTAACTTCTGGTGGTTGCTGGCAATTTTTTGTGTCTCTTAGTTTGTGGCAGCATAACTCCAATCTCTGTCATGCGTCTTCACATATCTGTCTTCCCTCTGTGTGTCTCTGTCCAAATTTCTCTTTTACAGGAACACCAATCATTGGATTAGAGTTCACCCTAACCCATTAGGCCCTCACCCTAACTTGATTACACCTAAAAGACCTTATTTCAAATGAGGAAGGTCACATTCACAGGTAGCAGGGTTAGGACTTACATGTCTTCCTGGGGGACATGATTCAACCTATAATATCTTCTTAATCACATCCAGTGCTTTTTGCCCTGATTTATGTTTGTCTACATTAAGAGCATAAATCTTGTTTTTTATATGTGTGGGTTCAGTATGATGTTACAGTCCTATTTTTAATCTTTCTGCTTTGGATTTATCACACACATACAGTACCACTTTACTTGTGCTTTGTAATACAGTCTGAGACTCTTCTTTCAATAAGTGTATCCCATTTATACTAAAATATATTATTTATATTCATTCCAGCATCAAATTTTATGTTATAGTTTCTCTTTTATTGCTTTATTTTTTCTGTGTTCTGTATATTTCTTTGCTTTGTTGTGCGTGACTTGGGTAGCCTACTATGCTTCGGAAACTTTCTTTTCTGTTTTGGGTCATTTTTATGTTTTATTTTACACATAAAACATTATTTTGTACACTTTGTCTTCTATTTTGTAGACACTAGGAACAATGATGGATTGATATCTCCAATTCCTTTTCTCCAACTATTGGCATTAGTTGTTTTAATGCTTACTTGTCATCTTAAACTATACTCGAACACCGACTATTCTAATTATCAGCTATACGTGATTTTTTTAATTCAAACCCATGAGACAAATGGACAGCTTGGGTCTGTTAGAAAGTGTGTTTTAAAGGATAGGTCAGTGATTGCATATGAGAGTATACACTGGTACACACAAATTAAATGATCAGAGCACAACTTTCCAATGTTTACAATGGAAAAACTTCCCTGTAAAAACAGCGTTATGACATTTTTAAAAAGATTTTATTTATTTATTTGAGAGAGAGAGTGGGAGAACAAGAGCATGAGCAGGGTGAGGGGCAGAGGGAGAAGCAGGCTCCCCGCCAAGCAGGGCCCCGACGTGGGGCTTAATTCCGAGACCTCAGGACCATGACCAAAGCAGAAGGCAGACGCTTAATCAACTGAGCCACCCAGGTGCCCCGGTTATGACATTTTTAACTCTAGTATTCCTCTCCTTCTTCTTCATGCTCTCTTTCAACAGAATCCACACCAACCTCCTCATAATCCTTCTCAAGGGCAGCCTCACATACTTCAGAAAACTCTCCTTCCTTCAAACTCTCACCCACATACCAGTGAACAAAGGCACACTTGGCATACATCAGGTCAAACTTGTGGTCCAGGAGAGCCCAGGCCTCAGCAACACCTTTGGTGTGTTGGTCAGCATGCACATAGCTCCCTGTACTGTGGCAAGATCTCCACCAGGTACCATGGTGGGAGGCTGGTAATTAATGCCATTAATTACCATAAGTCATACCTTATGACTTATGACTTGCCATAAGTCATAAGTCCACAAACTGGATGGTACACATGGTCATGATGGTGGCAATGGTAGCATCAACATCTTTGGGAACCATGTCGCCATGATACAACAGGCAGCAAGCCATGTAGTTACCATGGCAAGGGTCACATTTCCCCATCTGGTTGACTGCCTCAAATTATGCAAGGGTGATCTCTGCTACAGAAAGCTGTTCATGGTAGGCTTTCTCAACAAAAAACGACAGAAGCATATATGGCCAAAGGGAAGTGGATGCAGGGACAGGGGACCAGGTTGGTCTGGAATTGTCAGATCAACGTTCAGAACTCCATCAAATCTGAGGGAAGCAGGGATGGAGGACATAATTTGACCTATCAACCTATTTAGGTTAGTGTAGGCTACATGTTCAGTATCGAGGTTTTTACCATAGATGTCATAGATGGCCTGAATGTCTACCATGGAGGCACAATCAGAGTGCTCCAGGGTGGTGTGGGTAGTGAGGGTGGATTTGTAGGGTTCAACTACCACTGCAGACACCTGGGGGCCTGGGTAAAGGGAGAACTCCAGTTTGGACTTCTTGCCATAATTGACAGAGACATTCCATTTGCAGGGAGGTGAACCTGAAACTAGTTGCCCCTCCAAAGCTGTGGAAAGTCAAGAAATCCTGAAGAACTGCACTGGTCAGCCAGTTTCTGAATCCTGTCCAAGACAAGGTTAATGATCTTGCCAATGTTGTAGTGCCCCTGGGCATAGTTACTGGCAACATTTTCCTTGCCTGTGATGAGCTGCTCAGGGTGGAAGACCTGGCGGTAGGTGCCAGTGCAAACTTCATCAATGACTGTGGGTTCCAGGTCTACAAACGCTGCGCTGGGCACATGCTTGCCAGCACTGATTTCATCAAAGAAGGTGTTAAAAAGAGTCCTCTCCACCAGCAGTCTTGTCACTTGGCATCTGACCATCGGGCTGGATGCCGTGTTCTAGGCAATTGGGCTCCCAGCAGACAGACATTGCCAATCTGAACACCAGCCTGGCCAACACATATGGATATGCGTGCACACGTGGGTGCTGCTTTATGGCTGCCAAGCAGATGGTGGAGATGCTTCTTAGAGCAAGACTCTTAGGTGGTTGATGTAAGAGAACCTGCCAAATGATATTTTTAAACTTCTAATTATAAAAGATAAAATAATTGATATACAACTAATTCCCCTCCCAACTTTTACCAGTTACATTGTTTCCTTGTTGTCATTCTATTCACATTATGTATTGAAACTGTGATTCCAAGAGTTGTTCCTCAGTTTTAAAGTTAATTGCATTTTTTTACTTTAAATTTTTATTGTTACGTTAATCACCATACATTACATCATTAGTTTTTGAGATAGTGTTCCATGATTCATTGTTTGTGCATAACACCCAGTGCTCCACGCAGAACGTGCCCTCCTCAATACCCATCACCAGGCTAACCCATCCCCTCATCTCCCTCCCCTCTAGAACCCTCAGTTTGTTTTTCAGAGTCCATCGTCTCTCATGGTTCGTCTCCCCCTCCGATTTACTCCCCTTCATTCTTCCCCTCCTGCTATCTTCTTCTTCTTCTTTTTTCTTAACATATATTGCATTATTTGTTTCAGAGGTACAGATCTGTGATTCAACAGTCTTGCACAATTCACAGTGCTCACCATAGCACATACCCTCCCCAATGTCTATCACCCAGCCACCCCGTCCCTCCTACCCCCCAACCACTCCAGCAACTCTCAGTTTGTTTCCTGAGATTAAGAATTCCTCATATCAGTGAGGTCATATGATAATGTCTTTCTCTGATTGACTTATTTCACTCGGCATAATACCCTCCTGTTCCATCCACATTGTTGCAAATGGCAAGATCTCATTCCAATTGCATTTTATGCTCACCTCTGTTTTTTTTTGTTGTTGTTGTTATTGTTCTTTATTTGGTTTGTTGTTGTTTTTTGCCATAGTGGATTTATAAGAAATAAATTCTCATAGTATTTGCATAATCAAAAATACCTACTCTTATTTTTGTTATTGTTGTTGTTTTTTAAAGTAAGCTCCACACTCACCATGGTGCCCAACACAAGGCTTGAACTCAGGACCCTGAGATCAAAACCTGAGCCAAGATCAAGAATCAGACACAACTGACTGAGCCACCCAGGTGCCCTTTGCTCTTGCCTTTCTACTTCAACAATCTGTCTAGATATAACATTTTGCTGACACTGTATTTCCTGGATGACTGTGCATTTATCCTACCACTGTTTTCTAGTGATGTATATTGTTGGGTACTTTAAAGACAGCCTGATATTTCCCCTTTAAGTTATCTGATCTTTGGCTGGAATGCTTAAAGAATTATATACTTATCTTTAAAACTCATAACTTGACTAGGTTGTGTTTCAGTTTTACACATATCTTACTGATTTTTCTTTAGTTGTGATGTGCTTTCAAATTTCTCTTTATTCCTAGGATGTATTCTTAAATGATGTTTTAGAATATGTTTTCAGTTTCCACCTTGGTGGGAGATTATTTTATTCAAGGATGCTAAATGTACATTGATACTCCTTTATTTGTTTTCAGTAACTCTATTAAATCCATTATCAGTTTCTAGTCTGTGTGTTTACTTTCTTCAATGTCTTCTCTTCTATATTTTTATTATGTTTTAAACAATCCCTGAGGGACACCTGGGTGGCTCGGTCAGTTAAGCATCTGCCTTTACTCAGGTCCTGATCCCAGGGTCCTGGGATCGAGTCCTGCATCGGGCTCCTTGCTCAGCAGGGAGCCTGCTTCTCCCTCTGCCTCTGCCCCCTCCCCACTTGTGTGCTCGCTCTCTTTCTCAAATAAATAAATAAATAAATAAATAAATAAATAAATAAATAAAATCTTTAAAAAAAAATCCCTGAGGTTTTGTTTGCTTGAATTTGTTTTGCTTTCAGATAGTGTCTTAATTTATGTGATAATTTTATTCTTCACTTATTTCTTAAGCTCTGCCAACTTAGTTTCACTTGTTTCTGTTGAACATAATTATAATTTCTTACTAGAAATCGTATTTCTGCATCAATTTTTTTTAAATTTAGGATTGTTTCTTTAAATTATTTGAGTCCATGGCAATAAGTTTGCTTGCAATATTCATCCACCCCATAGCAACATTTTTCTGAAGTATGTTCTCTGTTTGCCTTTTGCTTTTCTGGATCCATTCTTCCTTTTTTCCACCCCTCTTCCCCCAACAATGTTCCCTGTCCCTAAATCTTTACATAAACATGCTGGTTCCTTTTGCAATATTGTTTACTTTTATTTTTTATTTTTTTTAATATTTTATTTATTCATTTGAGACACAGAGATACAGAGAGAGAGAGAGAGGGCATGAGCAGCGGGAGAGTCAGAGGGAGCGGGAGAAGGAGGCTCCTCACTGAGCCAGGAGCCCAATGTGGGGCTCAGTCCCAGGACCCCAGGATCATGACCTGAGCTGAAGGCAGATGCTTAACCATCTGAGCCACCCAGGCACCCCAACAATATTGTTTACTTTTTATTAGATGAGTCTTTGTAGCAAGCTGTGCATTTTGATCTTTTGTTAAAAGCACTGCTGTTCTGGCCCCTTGGTCTGCACAAGATTTAGGAAGTCAATATCTTCCTAACCTTTGCTGCATTCTGCTGCAAGAGTGATTTTCCTCACGGGGCACCTGGGTGGCTCAGTTGGTTAAGCTTCTGCCTTTTGCTCAGGTCATGATCCCAAGGTCCTGGGATTGAGCCCCATGGTCAGGCTCCCTGCTCAGCAGGGAGTCTGCTTCTCCCTCTTCTTCTGCCCCTCCCCCTCACTCATTCTCTCTCTCTCTCAAATAAAAAAAATAAAATATTGTTTTTAAAAAAGAGTGATTTTCTTCAGCGCCTTCTGGCATCCCATCAGATCCTTTCTTCCCATGGCACTCCTTCCTAATCATTTATGATTTTTGTGATTTGAAGTGTTTAGGTAACTGTTTGTTTTTTGTTAGTCTCTTTTGTTTTTGGAGTTGTTTCAGATAAAAGAGAACAGAGGTGTCTTCACTCTGTCACTGTATATATTATCTTATTGATGTCCTACGTCAAATGCCCAATACACCTACTGAGTGCCAACTCTAAGCCAGGCACTGCTTTAGCTACTGGTAGCAGAGCAGTAGGAAAAAACAAACCAACAAACCAACAAAACTGACACATATCCCTTATTCCTGCTCCTATGAACTAAGAATGGCTAATTAACATAAACAAATAAATCATTTAATTACATGATGCCCTCTGCTCTCCACGTATTTTACTTGGCTTGCATAAAATATAATTTCAGTAAAGAAAAATTTACAAACACACCCATGCAAAGACTAGTCTATCAAAAATACTGTAATAGCCTCCAAATTAATATCTCTGTCTCTAATTTCATCCCCCCAAAATCCATCTTTGAAATAACAGCCAGAAATATATTATCACACAACTCATTTCTCTGCTTAAAAATACATTTAAAATAATTTTGAAAACTGTGTTATTTCTTCCTGAGGAAAGAATCATAAAATAGGAGATAAACAGCAAATAAAAATTTTTTTTTAAAAAAAAGGAAGAAATATAGGGGTTCCTGGGTGGCTCAGTCAGTTAAGCGTCTGCCTTCGGCTCAGATCATGATCTCAGGGTCCTGGGATTTAGCCCTGCATCAGGCTCCCTGCTCAGCAAATCTGCTTCTCCCTCTCCCTCTGCCTCCCACCCCGTTCATGCTCTTTTTTTTCACAAAAAATAAAATCTTTTAAAAAAAGAAATATATTCAAGCATCCTATATTTAAATAATTATAATATGAATCTTCTAATTTTTTCATACCAGATATTAATGCATTTTGATTTGTCACCTGTAAAAGCTCCAGGATACAAAAACCTAGTTTAGATTTCCCTATGATGACTTTACAAAGGTTTGTTTGCCTGTTATTTTAATTTTCCTGCCAGTTAAAGGGCTAGCTGGAACTCAGATTGTGTGTTTAACTACCTGGCTTCGTCTAGAAATGTCCTTGTAGTTCTCTGAATTCAGGTTTGCTATTGCTTCTCATGGGGGTCAAGCCTGACCCAAGCACCTGGGATGCAAGTAAATGCCCCTAGTAATTCAACATTAGTGATCCCCCCTTTTTTTCCTTTCAAAGAACAGTGGAGGTGATTTTTGTTTGTTTTTGTTTCTGAGACTATTACATCAGTAGTGATTCTTGAAATTCAATTCCCTTTCTACTAAAATTAAAAAAAAAAAGTGGAAGTGACTTTTGATGGAAAATGATGCCATTTGGAAGTCTGCCCTGGAGAGTAGATGACAGAAAAATTTCCCCCAGAATGAACCTGAAAATTTTATATAAATTGACTTCAGGTAATTTATTTTTTTTTTCCATTGACTTGCATTATCATCATGCTAGGCTATTAAGAGGCTGATGATAATGTTAATAGGGTTTATTATTTTTTATTTCATTTAAAAATTTTTATTTATATATTTTATTTTTGTTTTTAAATAATTATTTTGAGTGCTTACACAGTGTTTATTTATTGTGTTACATGCCATATAAACATTGATTCATTCACCCTCATAATCAAAATAATTAGCTTCATTTTAGAGATAAAAAAGTCAAGGCTTAGAGGGAACAAATAACTTCTTCATTGTTATATAGTTACAGTTACTAATGGCAGAACCAAAGTTCAAATCCAGGTCTGTCAAATGCCCAACCTGACAGTCCCAGCCTTTACCTTATACCACCTCTGTTCTAGTTCCAGACATTCTCATTCTGGAAACTGGGAAGAAGTGTGACTCCTTGGGCCCCATTTCCAGGGTTTGTGACAGGGCAGACGGGATGGAGCCCAGGGATCTGTGACCTCCAGATAATTCTCTTCTGTATCATTGCTTTAGGAAATCTCTTTATTAAAAGAAACACTGTAATTTAAAAAGTTTCATATTGTTTCTACTAATGATTTCATTTTTCAACTAAGTTTAAAATAGTCTTTAAAATATGACAAGACAGGGCGCCTGGGTGGCTCAGTTGGTTGGGTGACTGCTTTCGGCTCAGGTCGTGATCCTGGAGTCCTGGGATCGAGTCCCGCATCGGGCTCCCTGCTCAGTGGGGAGTCCGCTTCTCCCTCTGACCCTCTTCCCTCTCGTGCTCTCTGTCTCTCACTCTCTGTCTCTCAGATAAATAAATAAAATCTTTAAAAAAAAAAATAAAAAAAATAAAAAATAAATAAAAAATAAATAAATAAAAAAAATATAAATAAAATATGACAAGACAGAAAATTGAAAAATTTCAAAAAAATTATTCCCTTTAACCCCACCATCCAAAGATAGCTATTTTTCATACTTTGATATGTTTCCTTCTTTTTTACGTATAAGTATATACTTTTTAATTATCTCTTCGAGGCCATCTACAATAGCGTCTATACGATGTTGTATCATGATTTTCATATTTAATGTTGCATTATAAATAGTTGTAATATTATCATATAAGTCCTTATAAAACTTGCATTAGTCAGGGTATTCTAGTTGTACAAAAACATGAACCCAACTATGGCTTTTATAAAAATGAGAATTTATTGGTTAATGTACTACACTACAGAAAGAACAGAGGGAAACTAGATTCAGAAACAAAACACCATGAGACTTTTCTTTCTCTATTTTGTCATCTTTCTGCCCCGACTGCTCTCTTCTTTCACTGCTTCTTGCCATCTTTGGATTTTGCCTCTCAGCATTCCTGTTCCCATGATCTCCATGTGGCAAGAACCATAGGCTCCCATATTAAGAATTCATTTTGCAAAACAGAAATAAATTTCCTGTGCTTATTTTGATATGAAAAATTCTACTGGCCTTTGTCTTGGGTCATGTGTCCATCCCTTGGGTCAAATGGCACAATGAGTGAAAGTAAAGTTTCATGATTCACATAACTTGGTCCCATGCCTACTGTTTATTTTTTTAAATTAATTTATTTATTTTAGGGGGAGGGGCAGAGGGAGAGAGAGAATCTTAAGCAGATGCCCTGCTGAGTATGGAGCCTGAGACAGGGCTCGATTTCATGACCCATGAGATCATGATCTGAATCAAAATCAAGAGTCAGGTGCTCGACTGACTGAGCCACCCAGGTGCCCCATGTCCCATGCCTACTCTTAAGGCCAGGAGAGAACATTTTATAATTATAATATTCCATAACCACAAAATGGAGGACAACTTACTGCTTAACTTTTTCCACATGAAGAAACATATATATTTTGTCAGAAATAAAATTGCTAAACCAAAGTTTAAGGATTTGATATATTTTCTTAACTGTTTATGAAAAATATTTTACCAATTTACACTGCTACAAATGTGTCTGAAGGCACCATTTTAACAATACTCCTGCCTAATTACATTAATAGTCTAATGTAAATCATCTGGGTATATATACTAGAAAAATAATGCTTAGTCATTAGGGAAGAAAAAATGTTTACAAGACTATGTAGTTTAGTTATTAGATGATTCCCATATGTATTTTGCTTGTGGATTTTTACATACATGTTTTTCCTAAACTATAAAAAGTTATGGTATATGAATTATTCATTAGTGACATCATTTCATCTGGCTTAAGCAAAGTATAATTGTGTGGTAGAAAATTGTTTCTAAAATTTTAAGTATTTTGTGATATTTAACATGTAGTATGTTTTATATTACAGTATGATTTTGTGTCATATATGATAATATATAGTACAGAGAAACACATTATACATAAAAGAGACAAAGAGAATCTACTCAGAAAAAAAGATTAAAAAGTATAAAAGAACTTGGTAAAATTAAAATATCAACAAGTGTTCATTCTGTCAAAAACAAACAGCAAAAAGGTAATTTTTCTGTTCTGTCATAAATTTGTTAAAAGTCTGTGTTACCTAACTTACATCCAGGGTTCATAGGAAATTTTATAATCTACAAATCTAACACTTAGATCAACATTTATACACTAACAGTCAATAAAAGAAACTAGAGCTGTAAGAAATTTGGGGGGATAGGGAAATTCAAAATGGACTTAGTACAAGTTGTGATCATTAAACAAAAATTACTTAAAAATATATATATGGGCATAGTGGTAAAAGAACAAAGGAATCAACCTGAAAAAAAATTTCACTCTCCAAATGTTAACAATGAAAAACATAAGAATAATTATAATCAACTGAAAAATAAGTCAAAGCTGTATAAAGCTTCCATAATAATACACAAGAGAAAATAGTATTAAATGTAACTCATACATGACTTTCCAATAATTTTCAAATACCATGCTTAAACTGTAACAAAATTACATGAGCTCTACACCCAGGTTGTTTTGGTCAAAACTTAAGTTGGCAGTTACAGATGACTTAATTTAAAAATCAAAAACTTTAAAACATAAACTACAAATGATGAAATAAAAGTGTACTGAAATATCATAGCCTTTGATATTTTAAATAAAAACTCATACATGTCTTCTACATTGCAAATGAAGTAATCTTAACACTAAGATTAAAAATTGTTAGACAATCATCAATATAAAATATACAGAACAAAACATGAAAATCAAGTGAAAAAAAGGAAAAAAAAGAAAATCAAGTGGAAACAAGTTATTTATACAAATGTGTGTGCACAAACACACACACACTCATATTGCTTCAGGATATTTCTTTAGCACTACTAATTCCTAAAGCCTTTCTAAAATAGACAGTTATTTAAAGTTTGGATAAAGGTCATACTGGATTACATCATCCACTGAAAATAGTCAAGCTGCCCAAATCCAGTTGATGGACTGAGCCTGGCTACAGAAAAAAAAATGCCCATACCAAAAGAACTGAAATAATAAGTTATATACTAATACTCATCAAAATATTAAAATTATATTCACATGATTTAGTGAACACTAAAAGGACTAAAAATCATAATGCTATGTCTAAAGATTGAATATGTTTATAATTTCATGATTCCAGAAACATCTCTCAGCTTATCTCCTAATCTAGATAAAATTAAAATGAAACATCTTACTTGTCAATATGTAACTACTGCAAAATGGAATATCACTAAAATTAAAAATGAAACAATTCCAGCAATAAGGAAATAGATTATACAAATTACAAATAAAACTGAGACTTAGAAATTCCTGCCTACAAACTGTCAATAGGAAAATTTAAGTTCTAGTGATTTTTACATCATATACTACGGTCCTCTCCGGACTGTTACCACCAAACTCAAGGTGTAAAATGAATCAGCACCAGCTGCCCATATTTATTTTGCCTTTAATTGGTCAAGTAAAATATTAATTTTTTAATACCTTGACTCTCTCTTTTCAATAATGAGAAAAAGAAGGGATTATTCCATAAGACCATTGGGCAGACTTCCCTTTAAAAAACTAATTTGTTAGCCTTGTCAAAAGTGGTTTCAGTAGCATGAGGAACACCAAAACATGTCTGGAGGGGACTGAGAAATAAAGAAGAGGAGAGATGAGTAGAGACAGCAGGTACAGACAATATTTTCAAGGATTTTTATTATAAACCAAGACAGGAAAATGGATAATAGTTGAAAGAAGTTGTGGGGTTTAAGATGGGATTTATTTTTATTTTTTATTTTTATTTTTTTTTAAAGATTTTATTTATTTGACAGAGACACAGCGAGAGAGGGAACACAAGCAGGGGGAGTGGAAGAGGGAGAAGCAGGCTTCCCACGGAGCAGAGAGCCCAATGCGGGGCTCGATCCCAGGACTCTGGGATCATGACTTGAGCCGAAGGCAGACGTTTAACGACTGAGCTACCCAGGCGCCCCAAGATGGGATTTATCTTTAAATATGAGAGTTAGTTTTTTATGACTGTATGCTGATGGGAGTAAAAAAGGAGTAAAGAATGAGAGTCTGCTGTTTTCTGTGAATGAGCATAGTGGACTGGAGCAGTGTATTAATGTTTACTGTACTTGGGGCAAAGAGAAATCCATTCATTATAACAGGAGGGGAGGCAGGTGCAGAGGCAGATTTGGTAGGGATGGTGAGGAAGAAGTGGAGGAAGTGACATAGAAGATGGAATAAAATGACTATTTCTCTATAAAAATGAGTCAGAGAATGAGAGAGAAAATATAAACCTGTTCTCTGAGAGAGTAGGAGGAGATCATCAGAAAAATATAAGACAGCTAAGGTCCCAGTTGAGATATGTGGGTAGAAATTTAAATGGTATCAGCCAGCCAAGTTGTTCACTGCTCAGATGTATATGCAGTGTAAGTAGAAATCTAGATGCAATGAGTGTTGGGATCTTGCTAATAGAACACAATAAAGAGAGATACAAGGGAATTGCAAGTATGTGCAAACAACTGTGTATTCTGATGGGCCATGCAATCTGTACTGGAAAGGAGAGGGGGAAGAAAAGTATGAGGGACAATTGCTAAAGCCTTTCATGAAACATTGTGCAGGTGGAGCAGGTGCTGTAGACAGATTGCATGCCCTTAACCAAACAACCAAACAAAAACAAAGAAGGAGCAGTAGCTTTGAGAGGGGGAGACATGGTCTAGTTGCAATTACAAGCAAAGAGGATATCCACCCCACTCCTACATCCTGTGCTGCGAAAGATGAAGGCCTCTGTAGAGGAATACAGAGAAAGCAGGAGACCCAGGGACATCAGGTTTCAGTTAGAGTAAATGTGATTGACAAAACAGGCAAGTTTATCAATGATGGACATTGAGTGCCACTGGGCAGAGTGGAAGGACTACAGGGCTCTAGAAGGGTGGAAGATTGGATCTGAACAATATTAACCACTTGCAACTTACAAAGTTTCTCAAGGAAGTTGCATTAGGAATGGTGCATAATTTTCTTAAATATATAAATTTCATTTAATGCAACAAATGCAATTAGGAATAAACCTACAAGGTTTTTAGAAGAATTCTGGGTTCACAAACAATGCCACTTCACTGTTTAACTAATGCTACCAAGGAATAGGGAAGGACCCGCCTAGTGGAGCCACCTTAAATGTACTAATGGTTGAATCCCATCACTACTTATCCATGAGCCCACAGAATGATTTTTTAAAAGCCCCAAATTTCTTTCCTCCCTGACTCAAATGACTATTGTGGTGGGCATAACATGATTCTACTTAGTCAAAGAGAGATTCAGAGCTGAGAGAGAGGGAGAGAGAGAGAGAGAGAGAGAGAGAGAATGTGTGTGTGTGTGTGTGTGTGTGTGTGGTGAGGGGATCTCAGAGAATGAAACAAGTATTTTGAGTAGACAACAAAGGTATAATATAACAACATTTTGGTGTTCTCTTAGCCTTTGTTTTCTGTCCTTTTTTAAAAAAATTTTAAACCAAGAATTAAGCCTATTCTGGAGGATAGAATCATCCTTTATTTTTGGAAAGTGTATAGTATGCTTCTCATGTTAAAAAAATTACAAATTCTTCCAAAATTTTATAAAAAGTAAATAAAAGTTTCTATTTCTATCTAAATAAAATAGAAATAAAATATTTCTATTTCTATCTAAAAGTTTACTTCCAACCTGTTTACTACACTGCTATAATTTTGGATTAAACTCTTTAATCTCATTATCTCTGTATAAAAATAATGCTTTTACTGGCATCATATCTACTATAGATAATTTTAATAGTTTTTCATATTTTACTTTCTTGTTTTTTTAATTTCACTTTGTGCAACTTTTCCCATGAAATTACTTGTCCTCAAACTCATAATTTTTTAACAGCATACATGACTTTTATTATTTTTTAAAACTTTTTTTTGAAGATTTTATTTACTTATTTAACAGAGAGATAGTGAGAGCAGGAACACAAGCAGGGGGAGTGGGAGAGGGAGAAGTAGGCTTCCTGCCAAGCAGGGAGCCCGATGTGGGACTTGATCCCAGGATGCTGGGACCATGACCTGAGCCAAAGGCAGATGCTTAATGACAGAGCCAACCAGGCTCCCCTTTTCCTTAAAATTTTTTTTAAAGATTTTATTTATTTATTTGACAGAGAGAGACACAGCGAGAGAGAGAACACAAACAGGAGGAGTGGGAGAGGGAGAAGAAGGCTTCCCGTGGAGCAGGGAGCCCGATGCGGGGCTCGATCCCAGGACCCTGGGATCATGACCTGAGCCGAAGGCAGACACTTAACAACTGAGCCACCCAGGCGCCCCTTTTAAAAGCTTTTTAACTTAAATTCAATTAATTAACATATAATGTATCATTAGTTTCAGAGGCAGAGGTCAGTGATTCATCAGTCTTATATAATACCCAGTGCTCATTACATCGTGTGTCCTCCTTAATGTACATCATCAGGTTACCCCATCTCCCCACCCCTCCCCTCCAGCAACCCTCAGTTTGTTTCCTATGATTCAGTCTCTTATGGTTTGTCTCCTCTCTGATTTCATTTTGTTTTATTTTTTCCTCTCTTCCCCTATGATCCTCTGTTTTGTTTCTTAAATTCCACATATGAGTGAGATAATATGATAATTGTCTTTCTCTGATTGACTCATTTCACTTAGCATAATACCCTCTAGTTCCATAGTTCCATCCACGTTGTTGCATATGGCAAGATTTTATTTTTGATGGCTAAGTAGTATTCCATTGTGTGTGTGTGTGCGTGCGTGTGTGTGTGTGTGTGTGTGTGTGTGTATATATATATATATATATATATATATATATATATATATATATATACCACATCTTCTTTATCCATTCATCTGTTGATAGACATCTGGGCTCTTTCCACAGTTTGGTTCTTGTGGACATTGCTGCTATAAACATTGTGGTGCCCGTGCCCCTTTGGATCACTACATTTTTATCTTTGGGGTAAATACCCAGTAGTGCAATTGCTGGGTCGTAGGGTAGCTCTATTTTCAACTTTTTTTTTTAAAGATTTTATTTATTTATTTGACAGAGAGAGAGAGCACAAGTAGGCAGATGGGCAGGCAGATGGAGAGGGAGAAGCAGGCTCTCTGCTGAGCAGGGAGCCAGATGTGGGGCTTGATCCCAAGACCCCAGGATCGTTACCTGAGCCGAAGGCAGCCACTTAACCGACTGAGCCACCCAGGAGCCCCTTTTTTCAACTTTTTGAGGAACCTCCACACTGTTCTCCAGAGTGGCTGTACCAGCTTGCATTCAAACCAACAGTATAAGAAGGTTCCCCTTTCTCTGCATCCTCAACAATATCTGTCGATTCCTCAGTGGTTGATTTTAGCCATTCTGACCAGTGTGAGATGGCATCTCATGTGAGATGGTTTTTGATTTGTATTTCCCTGGTGCCGAGTGATGTTGAGCATTTTTTCATGTGTCTGTTGGCCACTTGGATGTCTTCTTTGCAGAATGTCCATGTATTCTGACCATTTCTTGATTGGATTATTTGTTCTTTGGGTGTTGAGTTTGATAAGTTCTTTATAGATTTTGGATAATAGCCTTTTATCTGATAAGACATTTGCAAATATCTTCTCCCATTCTGTCCATTGTCTTTTGGTTTTGTTGACTGTTTCCTTTGCTGTGCAAAAGGTTTTTATCTTGATGAAGTTCCAATAGTTTATTTTTGCCTTTGTTTCTCTTGCCTTGGAGACGTGTCTGGCAAGAAGGTGCTGTGGCCAAGGTCACCTAGATTGCTGCCTGTGTTCTCCTCTAGAATTTTAATGGATTCCTGTCTCACATTGAGGTCTTTCATCCATTTTGAGTCTATTTTTGTGTATGGTGTAAGGAAATGGTCCAGTTTCATTCTTCTGCATGTGGCTGTCCTATTTTCCCAACATCATTTGTTGAAGAGACTGTCTTTTTTCCACTGGACTTTCTTTTGTGCTTTGTCAAAGGTTAGTTGACCATAGAGTTGAGGGTCCATTTCTGGGTTCTCTATTCTGCTCCATTGATCAATGTGTCTGTTTTTGTGCCAGTACCATACTGTCTTGATGATTACAGCTTTGTAATAAAGCTTGAAGTCTTGCATTGTGATGCCACCAGCTTTGGTTCCCTCTATCCCTACACTATGAAGAGTTTTAATCAAGAAAGCATGCTGTATTTTGTCAAATGCTTTTTCTGCCTCTATTGAGAGGATCATATGGCTCTTGTCCTTTCTTTTACTTAAGTAGTGTATCACATTGATTGATTTGCGGGTGTTGAATCACCCTTATAGCCCAGGAGGAAATCCACTTGGTTGTGGTGAATAATCCTTTTAATATACTGTTGGATCCTACTGGCTAGTATTTTGGTGAGAATTTTTGCATCCATGTTCATCAGGGATATTGGTGTGCAATTCTTTCTGGCAGGGTCTTTGTTTTGGCCTCAGAGAAAGAGTTTAGAAGTTTTTCTTCCATTTTTATTTTTTGAAATAGCTTCAGAAGAATAGGTATTAATTCTTCTTTAACTGTTTGGTAGAATTCCCTTGGGAAGCCATCTGGCCCTAGATTCTTGCTTGCTGGGAAATTTTTTGATTGCTGCTTCAATTTCCTTGCTGGTTATGGGTCTGTTCAGGTTTTCTATTTCTTCCTGTTTCAGTTTTGGTAGTTTATACATCTCTAGGAATGCATCCATTTCTTCCAGACTGCCTAATTTGTGGGCATATAGTTGCTCATAACAAGTTCTTATACTTGTTTATATTTCTTTGGTGTTGGTTGTGATTTCTCCTCTTTCATTCATAATTTTATTTATTTCAGTCCTTTCTCTTTTTTTTTTTTGATAAGTCTGGTCAAGGGTTTATCAATCTTAATTCTTTGAAAGAACCAGCTCCTAGTTTTGTTGATCTGTTCTACTATTCTTTTGGTTTCTATTTATTTCATTGATTTCTGCTCTAATCTTTATTAATTCTCTTCTGCTGGGTTTAGGCTTTATTTGCTATTCTTTCTCCAGTTCCTTTAGGTGTAAGGTTAGGTTGTGTATTTGAGGCCTTTCTTGTTTCTTAGAAAAGGCTTTTGTTGCCATATACTTCCCTCTCAGGACTGCCTTTGCTGCATCCCAAAGGTTTTGAACAGTTGTGTTTTCATCTTCATTAGTTTCCATGAATTTTTTTAATCCTTTAATTTCCTGGTTGACCCATTCATTCTTCAGTAGGATGCTCTTTAGCCTCCATGTATTTGAGTTCTTTCCAACTTTCCTCTTGTGATTGAGTTCCAGTTTCAAAGCACTGTGGTCTGAAAATATGCAGGGAATGATTCCAATCTTTTGCTACTGGTTGAGACCTAAGTTTTGAGCCAGGATGTGATCTATTCTGGAGAACATTCCATGGGCACTAGAGAAGAATATGTATTCTGTTGCTTTAGGATGGAATGTTCTAAATACATATATGTGAAGTCCATCTGGTCCAATGTGTCACTCAAAGCCCTCGTTTCCTTGATGATCTTCTGCTTAGATGATCTCCATTGCAGTGAGCGGGGTGTTAAATTCCCCTACTATTATTGTATGATTATCTATGTGTTTCTTTAATTTTGTTATTAATTGGTTTATACAGTTGGCTGCTCCTATGTTAGGGGCATAAATATTTAAAGTTATTATATCTTCTTATTGGATACACCCTTTAATTATGATATAGTGTCCTTCCTCAAATCTTATTACAGTCCTTGGTTTAAAATCTAATTTGTTTGACATAAGAATTGCAACCCAGCTTACTTTTGATGTCCATTAGCATAATAAATAGTTTTCCATCTCCTCACTTAAAATCTGGAGGTGTCCTTGGGTCTAAAATGAGTCTCTTACAGACAGTATATCAATGGGTCTTGCTTTTTTTATCCAATCTGATACCTGTGTCTTTTGATTGGGGCATTTAGCCCATTTATATTCAGAGTAACTATTGAAAAATATGAATTTGGTACTATTGTATTACCTGTAAAGTCACTCTTTCTGAGTATTGTGTCTGTTCCTTTCTGGTCTATGTTACTTTTGGGCTCTCCCTTTGCTTAAAGGATCCCTTTTAATATTTCTTGCAGGGATGGTTCAGTGATCACAAATTCTTTTAGTTTCTGTTTGTCCCGGAAAGTTTTTATCTCTACTTCTATTTTGAATTACATCCTAGTTGGATAAAGTATTCTTGGCTGCATATTTTTCTCATTTAGCACGCTGAGTATATCATGCCAGTCCTTTCTGGCCTGCCAGGGCTCTGGGGATAGACCTGCTGCCAGTCTAATATTTCTACCCTTATAGGTTATGGACCTCTCATCCCAAGCTGCTTTCAGGATTTTCTCTTTGTCTCTGAGATTTGCAAGTTTCACTATTATATGTTGGAGTGTTGACCTATTTTTATTGATTTTGAGGGAGGTTCTCTGTACCTCCTGGACTTTGATGCCTGTTTCCTTCCCCAGATTGGGGAATTTCTCTGCTATAATTTGCTCCAATATACCTTCTGCCCCTCTCTCTCTTTCCTCTTCTGGGATGTCAATTATTCTAATATTGCTTTGCTTTATGGTATCACTTATCTCTCAAATTCTCCCCTTGTAATCCAGTAGTTGTTTATCTCTCTTTTTCTCAGCTACTTTATTCTCCATCATTTTGTCTTCTATATCACTAATTCTCTCTTCTGCCTCCTTTATCCTAGCAGTTAGAGCCTCCTTTTTTTTTTTTAAAGATTTTATTTATTTATTTGAGAGAGAGAGAATGAGAGATAGAGAGCACGAGAGGGAAGAGGGTCAGAGGGAGAAGCCGACTCCCCGCTGAGCAGGGAGCCCGATGTGGGACTCGATCCCGGGACTCCAGGATCATGACCTGAGCTGAAGGCAGTCGCTTAACCAACTGAGCCACCCAGGCGCCCTAGAGCCTCCATTTTTTATTGCATCTCATTAATAGCCTTTTTGATTTCAACTTAATTAGATTTTAGTTATTTTATTATGCAATTTTGTGTAATTAGTAAACTTGGTCTTAGCTGGATGTTCTTGCTGATCATCTGGGGGAGGGGCCTGTTGCATTGATTCTCAAGTGTCTTTGCCCAGGGCGGAATTGCACTGCCCTTGCCAGGCGGCCAGCCTAAGTAATCTGCTCCGGTTTGCTCTATGTGGCTTTTGTTCCCTGAAGACTTTAAAAAATAAAAAAATGGTGGCCTCTAGTCTCTGGCCCTGGAGCCAAGAGCTCAGGGCCCCAGTCCTCAATGCATCCTCAGGGAAAAGTAGTCAATCACTCCTGTCTCCCTGGTCTCTCTCTGTACTCTGTGCTCACCCAGACTGTGACTGAGCATTTCTACTTTAGGCACGCAACCCTGTTTCCAGTCTCCAAACCCTGCAAACTCCTGTGGCGCACACTCGAGCCATTCCTCCCAGGGGAGAAGGGGATCTCACATGGTTCTGCTGCTTGCTGGGCCCCTGCTCAGAAAGCAGTCTCCCAACTGTGCCAAAGTTTACAGTTTATGGCAACCCAGAGCTGACAGCCCACTCCTGGGCTCACTGATTGAAGCCAGCTTCCCTTGCCAAACTCAGGCACTGGTCTTCCTGTGACCCTGGGGATCCTGAGACCACACTGTCCCAACTAGGTTTCCACCCCCACTTGGCCACCTGAGCACCTTTCAGGCAGTGATGTCCCTCACCGGAGCAGATTTCTTTTTTTTTTTTTTAAAGATTTTATTTATTTATTTGAGAGAGAGAGAATGAGAGATAGAGAGCACGAGAAGGAAGAGGGTCAGAGGGAGAAGCAGACTCCCTGCTGAGCAGGGAGCCCGATGTGGGACTCGATCCCAGGACTCCAGGATCATGACCTGGGCCGAAGGCAGTCGCTTAACCAACTGAGCCACCCAGGCGCCCCTGGAGCAGATTTCTAAAAGTTCTGATTTTGTGCTCCACTGCTATATCACTTTCTGGTAGCCAGGTTACCGAGGCTCCCTTCCCCCATGGTTTATCTTCCCATATATAGTCTCGGATTCACTTCTCCATACCTCCTATGTTGCAGAAAGTGGTTGCTTCTCTATTTGCAGAATTGCTGTTATTTTTTTCTTAGATCTCTGGTTGAGTTCGCAGGTGTTCAGAATGATTTGATAGTTATCTAGCTGAGTTCCTGGGACCAGATGAAACCAAGGTCTCCTAATCCTCTGCCATCTTGGATTATCTTCCAAACTCATAATTTTTAAGAACTGTGGAGCTTATTATGGAAAATTCATATTTTATCAGTTTCTTATTATTGGGTATTTTGACCGTTTCTCATGTTTTTGCTATTATAAAAAAGACCACAGAAATATCCTTAATACATCCTTAAGTGTGTGTCTGATTATTCTTTTTCTTAAATTCCTAAAAATGAGATTCTGAGGTCACAGGAAAAACTCCATTCTGAACACGACCATCTCTCCTCCTCATTTATCTATTTTTAAAGTATGCCATTGTTTTTAAAACAGGTGACTCTTAGGGCTCCTTTGGCTAGCTAAAAAGCAGAACCTTCACTGGAAATTATTTCTAGTAGGACCTTAAAAATAGACCTATAAATATTATCTATTATATTTATAAGTAGTCTCATTTCAGCAACTCCTAAACTTTGGAACAGCCACGGTCTGGTTTAGGGTAGTTCAGAGGTCAATGAGAAAGCTTATCCTAATTAAAAAAAAAAAAAGTTAAGAATTAATTCAGATAAAAATAGAATCTCTATTGCATATAAGAAACATGACCCCAGCTAACACCAAAACATTATGTTTTTTTTTTTTTTCTCTTTTTTTGACAAGAAAGGGTCTGCTTTTTAGGACACAAGTAAGACATTCCAATTCACTATTCAAGTAACCATTTGCCTCGTGTCAGATAAGCTGGCCCCAATTTCAAAAGTAAATTAATTATAAACTTCAATTTGAGGCAAGTTGAAGCTACATATATATTATGGAGCTGATTTCAAAAAATGACACAAAATTAAAATGAAATAGCCTCTAAAATTTGAGAACCTTTGGACACAGTAAATCTTAGTTATAACAGAAAATGAAACATCTGATGATAATATTGAGTCTGATAAGATATAATAAAAACATGAAGCATGATACATAAGGTCAGAAGGATCAATATAAAATGTGAAATGAACACACAAATTGCATAGTCCTAGTCACTGAAAGCATTTGGAAATGACAGGGGAATTAACTAGCAAGTAAAGCTGAATATTAAATGTGGCTGAGTGCACCATACATCATTCCTAAATCTATCTAGGTATTCCTAAAATGTGGGCCACCTTTTCCCTGGAAATAACCAAGATCTAATCCAAGGTTAAATGAAAAATAAAGTGAGAACACTGACATGACTAAATTTAAACATTGGCATTATGTATATTTGAGGGGAAAGAGATGAGAAGATGGGGTGTCTGGCAGCAGTAAAACAGAGTTAAGAGAATGACAGATATTTATTCTTGTAAAACACAGTCTGACTTACTGGCCTATTCTTACACCACACCTTGAAATGATTAGGGCAAAACCCACAGGAATTGAAATTGTCAAAAACCTACTGACATTAAATCACAGCATGACATTTATCCCATACAGACCTCTGATTTATTCACATAACTCTTTAACAAAGAAAGCCACTTTTTAAAAAATTTTTGAAACACATTCTCTTGATAGTAAAAAGTGCCTTGGAAAGAGGAATACCTTTTCAGCTTGTCATGGCTGGATTTCATCTCTGTCTTTGCTACTTGCTAGTACGTGAGCTGGAACAACTTCCAGACTCCGCTGAACCTCAGTTTCCTCATCAGGAAAATGGAGATGAGTCTTGTGATTGTTAACGAAGCTAAAATATAAGTACAATGTCTGTTAACTTCCCCAAAACTGTTAATTTCTCTTTTTTCCCCTGCCATACTTTAACCTCTAGGGGCTGCAAAAATGTGAATTGATCTTAATTGAACTGTTGTTGCCTTTAATTTGAGATTAAAAATCAGTCTCTGAGATGAAATGCAAAAGGGAAGGGGAGGTGATGAGAAATATGATTAATGGTACAGGCTCTTTATAGTTTACAAGGTCCTTTGCAGGCTCATCTCAAAATCCCACGAACAGTTAGAAAAGGTAATAGTATACCCTCTTCTATATACAGAACCTGAGGCTCTGGATGACAATGACTTTGAGATCAATATTCTCCTTCTCATACTGATACTGTCTTACATGTTCTGTATGAATACTGAGGGCATTGTTTAAAAATTGTTTAATTATTCTTACACTTTTTATAGTACCTGGTTTTCATCTTATTGCCAGTCTTTTCTAAGTATTTGCCTGTCTGACAGAATTTAGTATAGAAGAAATGCCAAAAGGAGACAGTATCACTGACAGTCAAAATTCAGTAGGACAAGAGCCTTGAAAAACATGTGACTGTCTTCATAACAGATTTGCTAAATTATTTTTTCTCTTCTTTTCACTTCACATGACTCACTGCAAGATCCCTTGGAGAGATTTGCCAGACTCCAGAAGGTACCATCCTCATTGTAGTCAATGGTTTTCTCTGGAGGATGCCATTCCATAGAATACAATCTGAATAATGTGCAAGGAGATACTTCTATCCCACATTAAAGTCAGGTGGAGTCAGACAGAAGGAATAAAGAAGATGGAAAGGAAATAAAAGGAAAACAATTTCTAAAACAATTTCTGTTGTCCAGTTAGGTGATGTAAGGGAAAGAAAGTCAGGGCAGAGGAGTTCATGAAGGGGACAGATGCAGGTATCCCAGTTGGGGAAGCACATCCAATAGTTCAGTAAATTACAGGTGATAGGGATTCTGGCCTTGCACCCACCTATTAATCTGGAGAAGACTGCTTTGTAGGCTGCACCCACGATCATATGGAAGACAGGCACATAAAAACAGAGGGCTGCAGAGGATTAGTTTCCTGGGTGGCCCTCCAATCTGATATGGCAAAGGTATATGCAGAGCAGCTGAATGTGTGGCTGGGATGCTGAGCAGATGAGTTCACATTAGGGGTTCTGCTCCCAGGGCTGCAGGCTAACTGGGATTCACAGTTAGACAATCAGGGGATGGATAGCACCATCAAGAACTCACATGTTGCTGAGGTAGCCAGAAAGTATCAGAGGGCCCTGTCTACACCGAAAGAAAAGATGTTGACTACAGCCCTAAATGCCAACAGGGCTGACAGCTCCAGGATGGACAGAGAACATCACTCTGGAGGCCAGGGCAAGAGAAGAGTGGCAAGAGGAAGCACAAGCAATCCCTGTCCTGTATCCAGACATGATCTTTAGGAAAGAAGCAGGAATATTTGGGGTAGAGCAATCTTTGAGGCAGAGTAGGGGATTATGTTTAAATAATCTAAACAATTTCAAAATGTCTTATTTTACATGTTGAATAAATTTTTATTAATAACTTCAGATCAGGTTGGAGGAGGCAAATAGAGTTACAGATAACACACGAAGGTTGTTTTTTTCTCTCTATAGCTAAATTGAGTAAGAATTATTGAGAAATGTTACTACCCATAAGCTATGCAGTTTACATCTGCATGTCTCCTAGAGTTTACAAAACATCTCCAAATATATTGACTTTAGAATCAGATTATCAAGCTAGAAAATATGTGGATTTCACCAAGAGGTCTGGGGTACATAAAGTGAGAGAAGCAGGAAGGAAAGATAAATGGGGGAGGTTAGTTATAATAATCTTAAAGTGAGAGAGTAATGACTGAGATCTCGCCCTACCACATATGTGAACATATCCTAAAGCTGCAACAACTACATCAGTACAGTGCTGAAGTGGAAATGAGACATCAGAACAACAGAGAAGAGTCTGGAATAGACATACGTATATATGAATTCCACATACATACACATTCTTATATGAAAATATATGATTCCAAATCAATAGGTGGAGGATGGACCATTCAGTAGCATGAGTATCTACAACAGATTATCATCCTATGGGGAAAAAAAATGTTAGATGACTACCCTGCATCTCCCTCCTCTATGTATATACTTCCAAATGAATTCATGATAGAAAATAAAATAAAAAAAGACGGGGCACTCGCGTGGCTCAGTCAGTTAAGCGTCCCACTCTTGGTTTCAGCTCAGGTCGTGATCTTGGGGTCAGGAGATTGAGCCCTGCCTTGGGCTCTGGGCTCAGTGGGAGTCTGCTTGAATTTCTCTCTCCTTCTCCCTTTGCCCCTCCCCCACACTCTCTCTAAAATAAGTCAGTCTTAAAAAAAAATTCTCTCTCCCTCTCTTTCTGCACCTCCCCCAGCTCTCTATCTCAAAATAAATATATAAATAAATAAAACAAAACACTGAAAGAAAAAATATATAGTATTTGGAGACAGTATACTTCAAGAATGAAATAAAAGCCAGAAGTGATAAAGGAATTACATAAAATTAAGTAATATTAAAAGTCAATTTAATTAAAAAACAATTTTTAAGAAAATGAATTAAATTTCTGTATGGCAAGTAACACTATAAACAACTTCAAAATTAAAGACAAACTGACAAATTATTTACAAATACAAAAACTGTTGCACTGTTATCTAAAAACATCTAAACTATTAGATCGAATATTTATTAAGTGCAACTTGTTGTAGGACAATTTGGTTATAATAATCAACATTCCAACTGAGGACACATAAGCTGCCCATTCACTTACACCAAGACAATATTTTGAGAAAAATGCAAGGATGTTAGGGAGGGAGGTGTTCGTGAGAAACTAGGGATTTGAACTCAGAAGGGACTAATTTTCTTCTAAATTCACTGGGCTACATACTGATTTAAATATTTCTTACTAATAATCAGCAAGTACATTCTTAGGATTTTTTCATATGGAATAAATATCCCTACATATGCATACAGAGATGCACAAGGATAAGAAGTGAAGTACTATTTAACAGGAAAAATAGCAGTTGCCTATTAGTAAAATTCAGAGACATCTCTATGCTCTAGTGTGGACTAAGTTCAGTAACATGTTCCTAGATTAAAGGAAATAACCTGTAGAAATGTGTATGTAGTATAAACCAGTTTCATAAAAAGTGACAATACAAACACTCATTATATACACAGATTTGTGTGTGTGTGTTTTGTATATGCATATAGAATCTAGAATGATCTTCACCAAGCTTTAAACTGTGGTTAATGTTTGGGAAGTAAAAATGGAGAGGAGAAATTTTCATTTTAATTATGCGTTCTTCATTCCTTTCATTGTTTTCGTTCTTCCTTCCTTTCCTTTTTTCTTTTTCTTTTCTTCCTTTCTTCCTCTTTCCTTTTCTTTCCTTTCCTTTTCTCAGTAATTTAAAATACATTAAGTAACTAAACTACCTTTGTATAATAAAGAAGGGTATAATTCTGTATGTTGTGTTTTTTTTTAATTTTTTTAAAGATTTTATTTATTTATTTGACAGACAGAGAGTACAAGCAGGGGGAGCAGCAGAAGGAGAGGGAGAAGCAGGCTTCCTGCTGTGCAGGGAGCCCAATGCGGCAGGATCCCAGGACCCCAGGATCATGACCTGAGCCAAAGGCAGTCGCTTAACCAACTGAGCCACCCAGGCACCCCTATAATTCTGTATGTTGATTAGAATAATAATTTTATTTAAGAAAAATTAGTAAACACACTCAAAGATTTAGTCTTAGTTGGAGGTGAGGTGGGGAAATTTTTGGGGGGAAAATTTACCAAGATATGAGTAACAGCTATGGATAATTTCTTTTTAAAAATCTTATTTATTTATTTGAGAGAGAGATAGAGAGACCATGAGTAGGGGGAAGAGCAGAGGAATATAATCTCAAGCAGATTCCATGTCCAGCACGGAGCCCATGTGGGTTTTGATCTCAGGACCCTGAGATCACGACCTGAGCCGAAACCAAGAGTCAGATGCTTAACCAACTGAGCCAGCCAGGAGCCCCCAGCTATGGATAATTTAATTTGCTTCATTTTACTTCTAACTCAACATCTGATGTCACTGCTTTTATTATCCAGGAAAAAAAAAATGACAAAAATTCAAGTCAACTACCTATTTTAAAATATCTCCTTTTGTACCTATTACTTAGATAATTCTGAATTGATAGCTAAATTTATCATTTCAGCAAGCACTTAGGAAGGTATGTGTCTTAGAGTGGGTCCCCTAGAAGGAGACCCTGAGATCAGGATTTGACTTGGGTAAAAGTGATTTATTTATTAATGAAGTGCTCCCACAGGAGATCAGTAAGGGACTGTGGAGGGAAGTAGAGCAAGAAAGGGAAGGAAACCCAGTAAAGATGGGATTTCAGGCAATGAAACTCTTCAGAGTTTCCAAGTCTATTCCAGCAGGAGGTCTCAGGAGCTTAACTTAAATTCAGTTTCCAAACCCAGGCATAGTGGTTGGGCTTTGTTATTCATCCACTAAGGGCCACTGCAGGAGGGAGGAGCTCAGGGTGGGTAAGAAATAAATTCTGCAGCAGGTGGGTAAAGGTTTTCCTAGCCCTGCGGCAGGCTTCCTAAGAGAGGTGCACATGCAACCCACAAGCAAGGCAAACACACGTCAGGAGAAGGATGCACCCAAAGAAAGAAAGGGATCCAAGGAGATCTGGCAGAGCACCAACGGTACCCATTCCAAAAGGGATTTTATTTTATTTACAAATACTTCTTCATTTGTTCAAAATATTGACTTGAACAAAGGACTGTTCCTGTTTTTGTACAATAGGTCCCCCCCAAATTTTTTTTCAAAAAATTACAAGTCAACAAACCTGAAGAAGCAGCAGTTCTCATTTAGAGAGGTTTCTAAGAATTCCCAGAAAGACAAACAATTTAGCAGCTTCAAATTTAGTCAGACCAAGGTCAAAGTTCCTAATATTTTAAGGACTTAAGCTTTCAAGTTCTAAGATCAAAACAATGATTTAGTTCCTATTCCTACTGTTCTCAGGATCTATCTATTTTTTCAATTTCAGCATTCTATTCCATCCTCTGGGAAACAGAGAAACAGTGTACTTTTGTTTTAGAAAACTCTATATATTTCACAGAGATAATCTCAGTTATTTAGTCTTTAATTATTCTAATGCCTCCCTGGACACTAGAGAAAATGAGTGCTTTCAGGCTGATTGTATACAAAATTTCAACTATAGCACAAAGGAAATAAAACAAGGCATACCCAAAATGGAAAGTAAGTGCTCAGAGACCTTACTAGTCATGATGTTACATGAACATGCTTTCATTTTCCCCACAGAATTCTTATATTCTTACTCTTCTCTCCTTGTAACCTTGGGCAAGTTACTCAAGCTCTCTTAACTTCAGTTCCCTTATTCATTTCCTGATAGGGCTCTAGCACACATTTGGCACGAAGGAAATACTTGTTTAATATATGAGGAGATAAAAAATATATCAACCTTATTTTGATTTCTGCATCTTAGTGCATGTGGCTCTACACATCCAGAATATATTCATCTTTTTTTCTTATCCATCTGTATTAGTTTCTATTGCTACTTAACAGATCTTCACAAATTTAGTGGCTTAAAGCAACACACATGCATTATCTCAGTTTCCATGAGCCAGCAGTCCAAGAATAGCTGAGCTGCAACCTCTGCTCAGGGTCTCACAAGGCAACAACAGTGTCAGCTGGACTGCCTTCCTTCTGGGTCCTATTCCAAGCTCATATAGTTGGTGGTGGGATTCAATGCCTTGCAGCTGTGGAGCTGAGGTGTCCATGTTCTTGCTATCTATGGACTGGTGTCACTCTCAGCTCCAAGCGGGCGCTGACAGTTCCTCTCACAACATGGCAGACCATTTCTTCAGAGCCAGGAAGAGAGGGCACTCATCTCACATCTCACTCCACTCTGCTCAGAAGTGGCATATATTTGTATGTGTGCGTTAGAAACAAGTGAGTCACAGGTCTGCTCACACTCAAGGGATAGGATCACACGGGAGTGTGACTCATTTGAGGGTCGCCTTACGGAGCATTTCTCAAACTATGCACATCATACTTCCTTCAAAATCAAGCTCAAGTCAAACATCAGAGTCCATATAGGACAGAACTAAGCATTTATCTATGGTGATATTTTTTCATCAGTTATCATGTTTTATAAAATATACACACAGACAAACACACAGACACACACACCATGCATTTAGTGCTAAATGCTTAATGGGTATGGCTTCAGATTCTCCTAACCTGGAATCCTGGAGATATATGCAGTCTTTATATGTCCTTTAGTCATGCTACCCATCAGCAAATAATGTTAAATTTTCTGCACAGAGACTTAGAATCCTCATTTCTTCCCTATCCACGGGTATTCACTTTGTTTCAAACCTCAAATAAATCGTGTGAAAACGCCTCTTGGTATTTCATGTTCCCAGTCTTCGTTAACTGTGCCGAACCCTACCCATGCTATGTCCTGGCACTATTAACACATAGAGATCACATGTGATCCTCATGGCACTAGCCAGATGTTTTCTTTCCTTAAAATATTGGAAAGTACCTAAATATCTCTTATTTCAATGAGCAATTGTATAATGATTAAGAATGATTTACATATTGTTTTCTGTTAGGTAACACAAACAGTATTAAAATAATATTTTCAAAAAGTTAAACAGGCAAAATGTCAAGCATATATTAAATAAGGCAAGTCACTTACGATGAAATAAGGAAAGTACCTAAAACTTTGTTTTTAAGATGCAAAAACAAGGCTACCTTGAAGCTGTTTTGTTTTTTTGTTTTGATATTAATTTTTCTCAAAATTAATATGTGTAATAAAACCCATATTTTTGTAGATCAGTGTGTGGAGCACAAAAACTACTAACCAATCTGGTGTCACCCAGTCAGCTATGCCTTAAATGGGTAAAGTGATTTTACTCAGCATGCTGTTTTCCAGGGCTGTCTGATGAGTCTGACAGAGCTCAAGTCAGTCCTTGACACTGCAGAAGCTCATCTTAAATACTGATGCTATGAAGTAATTAGTACTGTAATTAGAATAAGTGAAAATTAAATTCAAAAAGGCAAAAAAAAAAAATCTTTACAACAGGATCAGTGATGGCCAAGACCTGTACAAACTGACACGATGAACAGAACATATTCTTTTCTTCCATCAGCTTTATGGAGCTATTTATTCATTTATTAACTTAATGGCATGGGACTTTCTTGGTGCTTTGTTGAATTTTGGGAAGTCAAACATGGAAGTTTGGTATTGTGATGATTCCAAGACCCACTTTGGTGACTAAAGTTTATTTAAAGCTAAAAAAAGATAGAGGTAAATTTCTTAACAAATTAGAATGCTTGGCCCAAGGAACAATACAGGAATGAAATAATTGATTCTCACTCTTCCATGGTTTAAACAATATTTCTTTTATTAATATTAATTATTAAATACTTCTAAGTACTGATTATTCTGTGCTGTGTTAGCATATGGCTATAGTAGTGTTTCTTTTCTATGATCAAAGAACAATAATCTTCCAGACATGCTGAAAAACATAAAGTATTTCTGGACAGTTGAACATAACTTTAATGATCAGTAAATAAATACACATGGTATCTAATGGTTCATCCTAATAATTTTTTGTTTGTGTGTTCATTCTATTTTGTTCACCATACCATGAACAGTACTGACACTGCACCACTGTGGTTCTTAAAAGGCCCATTCTTGGGGTGCCTGGGTGGCTCAGATGGTTAAGTGTCTGCCTTCGGCTCAGGTCATGATCCCAGGGTCCTGGGATCGAGTCCCACATCGGGCTCCCTGCTCAGCGGGGAGCCTGCTTCTCCCTCTGCCTCTCTCTCTCTCTCTCTCTGTCTCTCATGAATAAATAAATAAAATCTCATGAATAAATAAATAAAATCTTTAAAAAAAAAGGCCCATTCTTAGACTTATGTTTTCTTTTAATTAAACATAACAATGTTTTAAAAGAAGTGGCACAAATCCTTTTCACATGTTTCCTCTCACTGGACCATTTAGACTGTGCCTGATTTAACTTACTTTAAGTTCTAATATCTAAGTCTCAACAAGAATCAGAAGCCATAGTCTTCAATAGAACTGCTGCAATAAGTAAACCACTGAAATGTCAAACAAAAGTAAGTCATGGCATCCATGGACATTATTACCAATCTATAAGAGTCATCATGCTTGCTCCAGCCACAAAGATTTTAAGGGAAACTGCGCTGCCTATCCTTGTCATATCTGAGCCATGTTTTAGACCTTGTGAAACAGTCCCTGGCCTCAGCTACAGAGCTGAGGTGAGTAGTTAACAAAAGATGAGCTATCTATAGGTCAGTCAGCATCTAAAAGAAATGAGGTGGGTAATCTGATCACCTCCTCAGGAATTTGAATTAGGACACACAAAGAAATAGGAACAATTAATAGTAACATAAAGGCATAAAAGGAGATGAGAGAATAGAAAATACTCCCGAAAATTCAAAACACACACACACACACACACACACACACACACACAAAAGAAAGAAAAACTGAGGAAGCTGTGCACATAAGTAGTATGTCAAGAAGACAGAGGAACTCCAGGGAAAGGATCCACATGTGGTCCAAGAAAACATGAGGCTAGCTGATTCATAGAATTGCCAGTTTCTGAAACTTCATCTATGGATACCCTCATAGTAACCTTATCCTTCCTCTGAAGTTTCTATTTATATTTATATCAACAGCCACAGTAACAAGTATTTTGATATTTTATGTCTTGGTGTAAAATTCAAACTATCAAATAATCAGTACAATAAGGGCAATGACCAACCAGAATGAATGGATGCTAAATGTAAATATCTACTACTCACATATCAGGTAGCCTAGCTAAAATATTCATCTGGATAACTTCATGTAATATGTGCTTCTCTAAATTAGAGGTGGTAACATATAAATCATCCTGTGCTTGCCTTTGCCTTTGCCATCAGTGCTAAACTGATAATAAAATTTAAAAGCAGCGCAGAATTCCAACCTAGTCCTCTTTGACTTCTAAGTTATATTAATTCTATTTGAAGATTAGATTATAAAAACAGGACTAGCTGGCATTTATTGAGTGCTTAATATATGCCAAACACTTCATTTAGTCTTTCCAACAATTATTATTGTACCCATGATAGAGATGAAAAAACTGAAAATTTGAACAACTGGCTCAAGGTCACATAACTAATATATTTTGGAGTCGAGTTTTAATGACAGTCTAACTCTTGAGCCACCACTTTTAACTGTGACACTATACTGCCCCCACTATCAGATAATACTTACAATGTGGCTTCCAAAAAGTCTGACACAAAACAGACAGTGTGATAATTATATATCA
Source organism: Eumetopias jubatus (assembly GCF_037043125.1). Classification (NCBI taxonomy): domain Eukaryota; kingdom Metazoa; phylum Chordata; class Mammalia; order Carnivora; family Otariidae; genus Eumetopias; species Eumetopias jubatus. The sequence goes on from NW_028274807.1 coordinate 169,882,099, forward strand.
CTGCAGTAACCACACAGTACAATCACAGAAAGCTTTGTTTGTATAATTTGCTCTCTGGGATCAAGAGTGAGTATTAACTACCAAGTGCCCAGGGAACCTACTTTGGTGGTATTACTTGTAGGCCGGCACCTATGGTTTGTGGGACATAATGTTAAGACATAATATGACAAGATGGCTCAGCTGCCCCTAACCAGTCTCAGAAACTGAGAGTCAATGGATAGCCTAAATCACATAGAACATTTGAATCATGAGTCTAGAGAGAGCAATAAAATGTGTAGAGCACAAAGTGAAGAGACTGTTCAAGGAAAGCCAATGATCAAAAAAACACTGGGCTTCTTTTTCTTTACTATAATAAAACTTGCATTTTTTTTCTCATAAGTTGTTCCTATAGCTTTATGAATTAATGCAGAGAGTTTCAAAGAACTAAGACAAAGAAGGTCAGGAAATAAATATCCATGATAAATGAGATAATTTCATCAGTACTTATCTAATAATAGGACTTAGATAATTTATTAAATATATAATAATGCTCCTGTGTCATATTATTCTTAAAGATCTTATCAATGCAAAGGTCAGAACTTTATTTTCTTTCCAAATTTAACATCCTGTGGTCATTGAACCAATGCAGTTCAAAAGTAGCAGATAAGTTCCTACCATCTATGCAACAGCATGCTAAGTACCCAGGAAAATGCAAAAGTAGAAACAGTCCCCAGGCCTGCCCCAAGAAGCTTACATTAGACCACTGCTACTACTATCAGCTATTCTTAGTAAAGCATCATCTATATAGTCCATTCATTTATTCATTCATTTCACAGTTAGTATTTCCTTTGTATCAAATGCAATGCTACAGTTCTGTTTTGTTTTGAGAGAGAGAGAGAGAGAGCACAAGATAGGGGACAGTCAGAGGGAAAAGCAGACTCCCTGCCTATTGGGGAGCTTGACTGAGGGCTCAAAGTGGGGCTTGAAGTGGTGCCTGATCCTGGGACTCCAGGATCATGACCTGAGCTGAAGGCAGATGCTTAACTGACAGAGCCACCCAGGCACCCCACAAAGCTACAGTTTAAAGCAAAAGTAGAGTTTAAAGAAGAAAGAACTGACAGGTCGGTGAAGTATATGGAAGTGCCAATGATATATCTGGAAAGTCTAAAGTGAGATTCCTGCTTTCTTAGGCTGACAAAGTTAAGATATTATCTAAATTAAAGGAATTCCACAGGGGGCCTTTTAGAAATAAAGGGATTCTCACAGTTTTGGGGTGGAGTCTTTTGGGTTTTCCACATAAAGTATCATATCATCTGCAAAGAGTGAGAGTTTGAGTTCTTCTTTGCCGATTCTGATGCCTTTTATTTCTTTTTGTTGTCTGATTGCTGTGGTTAGCATTTCTAGTACTATGTTGAACAGCAGTGGTGATAGTGGACATCCTTGCCATGTTCCTGACCTTAGGGGGAAAGCTCTCAGTTTTTCTCCATTGAGAGTGATATTCGCTGTGGGTTTTTCATAGATGGCTTTTATGATATTGAGGTATGTACCCTCTATCCCTATACTCTGAAGAGTTTTGATCAAGAAAAGATGCTGTACTTTGTCAAATGCTTTCTCTGCATCTATTGAGAGGATCATATGATTCTTGTTCTTTCTTTTATTAATATATTGTATCACATTGATTGATTTGCAGATGTTGAACCAACCTTGCATCCCAGGAATAAATCCCACTTGGTTGTGGTGAATGGATATAAAATCAATGCACAGAAATCAGTGGCATTTCTATACACCAACAATAAGACAGAAGAAAGAGAAATTAAGGAGTTGATCCCATTTACAATTGCTCCCAAAACCATATGATACCTAGGAATAAATCTAACCAAAGAGGCAAAGAATCTGTACTCAGAAAACTATAAAATACTCATGAAAGAAATTGAGGAAGACACAAAGAAATGAAAAAACGTTCCATGCTCATGGATTGGAAGAACAAATATTGTGACGATGTGAACGCTATCTAGAGCAATCTACACATTTAACGCAATCCCTATCAAAATACCATCCACTTTTTTCAAAGAAATGGAACAAAGAATCCTAAAATTTGTATGGAACCAGAAAAGACCCCGAATAGCCAGAGGAATGTTGAAAAAGAAAAGCAAAGCTGGTGGTATCGCAATTCCAGACTTCAAGCTCTATTACAAAGCTGTCATTATCAAGACAGTATGGTACTGGCACAAAAACAGACACATAGATCAATGGAACAGAATAGAGAGCCCAGAAATGGACCCTCAACTCTATGGTCAACTCATCTTTGACAAAGCAGGAAAGAATGTCCAGTGGAAAAAAGACAGTCTCTTCAACAAATGGTGCTGGGAAAATTGGACAGCCACATGCAGAAGGATGAAACTGGATCATTTCCTTACACCACACACAAAAATAGACTCAAAATGGTTGAAAGACCTCAATGTGAGACAGGAGTCCATCAAAATCCTAAATGAGAACACAGGTAGCAACCTCTTCAACCTCAGCCGCAGCAACTTCTTCCTAGAAACATCACCAAAGGCGAGGGAAGCAAGGGCAAAAATGAACTATTGGGACTTCATCAAGTTAAAAAGCTTCTGCACAGCAAAGGAAACAGTCCACAAAACCAAAAGACAACCAAAAGAATGGGAGAAGATATTTGCAAGTGACATACCAGATAAAGGGCTAGTATCTAAAATCTATAAAAAACTTATCAAACTCAACACCCAAAGAACAAATAATCCAATCAAGAAATGGGCAGAAGACATGAACAGACACTTTTCCAAAGAAGACATCCAAATGGCCAACAGACACATGAAAAAGTGCTCAGCATTGCTCAGCATCAGGGAAATCCAAATCAAAACCTCCATGAGATACCACCTCACACCAGTCAGAATGGCTAAAATTAACAAGTCAGGAAACGACAGATGTTGGCAAGGATGTGGAGAAAGGGGAACCCTCCTACACTGTTGGTGGGAATGCAAGCTGGTGCAGCCACTCTGGAAAACAGTATGGAGGTTCCTCAAAAAGTTGAAAATAGAGCTACTGTACAACCCAGCAATCGCACTATTGGGTATTTACCCCAAAGACACAAATGTAGTGATCCGAAGGGGTACGTGCACCCCAATGTATATAGCAGCAATGTCCACAATAGCCAAACTATGGAAAGAGCCATGATGTCCACCAACAGATGAATGGATAAAGAAGATGTGGTGTGTGTGTGTGTGTGTGTGTGTGTGTGTATAATGGAATATTATGCAGCCATCAAAAAATGAAATCTTGCCATTTGCAGCAATGTGGATGGAACTAGAGGGTATTATGCTAAGCGAAATAAGTCAATCAGAGAAGGACATGTATCATATGATCTCACTGATATGAGGAATTCTTAATCTCAGGAAACAAACTAAGGGTTGCTGGAGTGGTGAGGGGTGGGAGGGATGGCGTAGCTGGGTAATGGACATTGGGGAAGGTATGTGCTACAGTGAGCACTGTGAATTGTGTAAGACTGATGAATCACAGACCTGTACCTCTGAAACACATAATACATTATATGTTAAAAAAAAAAGAAGAAGAAGAAGATAGTAGGAAGGGAAAAATGAAGAGGGGGAAATTGGAGGGGGAGATGAACCATGAGAGATTATGGACTCTGAAAAACAAACTGAGGGTTCTAGAGGGGAGGGGGGTGGGGGGGATGGGTTAGCCTGGTGACGGTATTAAAGAGGGCACATATTGAATGGAGCACTGGGTGTTACACACAAACAATGAATCATGGAACACTACATCAAAAACTAATGGCGTATTTTATGGTAATTAACATAATAAAATAAAATTTTAAAAAGAGGGATTCTCTCTTTCTCAGGAAGTATCATGGTACACCATGGGAAATAGTACAGCTAGTCTAAATACCAGTTGTCCTTGGAGCTGTGAACCTCCTATTGAGTTAGTGTATTTAGACTAATTAGGTTTGGTGAGAGTAGAAAAATCAAATGCCATAGTTTTCCACAATTAGAGACTAAAATATCAGTGAAGCTTGGGGTAAGGCAGAGGTGGTGAGAAGACAGTAGTCTGCCAGTGATGGGATTAACTTGGTTTACAGTGCGCATTTGGTCAGATCATGTTTGTTTAGAGAATAATACTCTAATTTCTTCATCCTAGCATAGAAATAGTCCCATTAATCTTGTCTATTCTAGCTAATTTGACTTTATTTCTCCTTATACTGCTCTAATCACATAGATCTCCATATTTCCTTGTTGAATATTCAGCAGTGACAGACTAAACTTTTGTTATTTATTTTTCCCTTCTGCTGGAATCGCATTCTGGTCCTTTTTCCTTAATTAGAATTCCTCTTCATCCTTCCTTCAAGCTCAAATCTCACATTTTTAAAAAGGATTTCCCAAGCTACTCTAGGTTATAACAATCTCCTGTTGTCTTATGGCATTGTTTTTTCTGTATAAAGCATTTTAGATGTTCCATACATAAAGCTGTATGTAGTAGCTATTATGAAATGAATGTTTGAGTTCTCCTCAAAATTCACATGTTGAAATCCTAACTCTCCTCCTCCATTGAGGAGGTGAGGTCTTTAGGAGATGAGTAGATCATGAGAGTGGAATTCTCATGAATGGGATTAGTGCCCTCAAAAAAAAGACGGAGAGAGCTTGCTTCTTCTCTCTTTGTTCTCCATCACATAAGGACACAAGGAGGAGACAGCCATCTGCAAACCAGGAGGCAGGCCTTCACCAGATACCAGATCTCCTGGCACATTGATCTTTGACATCTTAGAGTCTGAAACAGTGAGAAATAAAATTTTGCTGTCTATGGTATTCTGTTATAGCAGCCTGAACTGCTGATGACAATAGTATACTTTTTCCTGTGTTTATGTCTTCATGCTGCCAGTAACTGACTTACAAGTTACCAGAGGACAGTCAATAAGTCTCATACTTACTTTCCTTTCTTAGGCTCTTTGTGCCTAAGACTGTGCTTATGTCCACAAAAAAAAAAAAAAAAAGGAGCAAAAGTTGGTCACCAATGCTAATGCAGAAACCCTTCATGATTTGGAGGAAAGTTATTAAATTTCTCCATCAGCTTTCTCTTCTTTAGGTTGAAAATAAAAAGTCTGATGACATTTCTACCTAGTTCTTTCTTCCCAAGATTAATCTAAATGTGGCTTTCTTACCAATTAGTAGGCAATAGATCCTTAGGCTCTTAAATTTATTGTAGGAAAAAAAATGTCTTAGCAATGGAATATGCTATCAGAATAGCAGTAATAGTGGTGCTTAAGGAAGAATGCAAAAAAAATTCAAGGTAGACAATTTTTATAAAATTGAACCCATATCTGTTTTTACTTTGGCCCTAAAGATAGATCTTTTCTACTAATATAACTTTTGAAAGAACTCATGAATGTTACAGTAAGTTCTGCCATTTACTATTTATAGGACCTAACCAGCACCCTTTTTAACAACTACAGAATGACAGAACTACACTACATAATCTCTGACTCTTTTCTCTTCGGAAATTTAATGATGAAGTAGTTCAAACTGTTAAATCTCATATATTGGTGTTTATCTGGAAAAAAAATCAACTGAAAATCACATTAGTTCATACTGATCTTCTTTTGCAATTTTTTATTGTGGTTAGAACATTTACTATGATTTTATCCTCTTGACAAAATTTTAAGTGCACAATGCAGTAATGTTAACTATAGGCATAATGTTATTCAGAAGATCTCTAGAATTTACTCATCTTGCATAAATTAAACTATATACCCATTGAATAGCAACTCTCCATTTCCCTTTCTCCTCAATCTCTGACAACCACTATCCTACTCTGTTTCTATGAGCTTGACTATTTTAGATACCTAATATAAGTGGAATCATGCTATATTCGGCTTTCTATGACTGGCTTATTTCATTCAGCATGTCCTCCTGGTTCATCCATGTCATTGCATAAGGCATTATTTCCTTCTTTTTTAGGGCTAAATAATATTCCACAATATGTATAGCTATTATTTTCTTTATTCATTCGTCAATGGATATTTAGGTTGTTTCCATATCTTCACTATTGTGACTAATACTGAAATGAACTGGGAGGGCAGATATCTCTTTAAGATCCTGCATCAGTTCTTTTGGATACATACCCAGAAGTGGGACTGCTAGATCATATGCTAATCCTATTTTTAATTTTTTGAGGAATCCCCATACAGTTTTCCATAGTGGCTGCACCATTTAACATGACCAACAGTATATATGCATTCCAGTTTCTCCACATTCTTGCCCAAACTCGCTATCTTCTATTTTCTAAGAATTTTTGATTAGCAAAATCCTTAATTAATTTTGAAAATTTTGGAGAAAATTTTCTACTACTTAACTTCTTTTGGGCTGCCTTCTCTATTTAATACACACTGTTCAATAAATGAAGGTAGTTTAATTGACTTGATTTTTTTCAAACTATTTCTTCCAGTAACAATCTCTATATTTTCTTATAAACTTTAGAATCTAGAGTTATGGCTCATAAGCCCATTCTAAATTTAGAAAAAGTCCCATGTTATGCAAAAAGAAATGGACTCCTGAACTAGTATCTTTGTTGGTCAATATTAATTTAGTCTCATAGTGATGTTGAATGTATCTTGTCATGTAAGTTGAAATCCAAACTCTGTACAACCCCTCTTTCAGGAAATGGGGTTGCAGTGGCTAGCTATTTATGTATATCAAACCATCTTAATAGTTAGTGATTTACTGGCCATTTGTTAAGTATATGAAAAGGCACCATTTATTAAGCACATGATTTTGCAAGGTGGCAATTTGGAACATATGGTTCTTCTAGTCTTCATTAGATTTACTGATGGGCATGTTATCAGCTCACAAGTCAGCTGAAGACTAGCTGGTCTATGATGACTTCAACAGGCAGAGCTGCCCTTATTCCACATGGTCTCTCACCCTCCAGCAAGCTGCTGTGGACTTGTGCACCTGAGAGCATGCAGGGATCCAAGAAATTAAGAGGAAACATGGAAGGCCTTTTGATGCTTAGTCTTAAAACAGCCTCACTTCAGCCATATTCTGTTAGCCAAAGCAAGCCCCAAGCCACAAAGCCAGCCTAGCTTCAAGAGATAGAGAGATAGACTCCACTTTTGATGGGATAAGCATGGATACAGAGAAGCAGAAACAACTCTGGTCATTTTTTCAATCAATTCCCACATGACACTTTATTTTATGTCATTCCTAAGATCTTATCTTGACACTATATTCTGAGACTAGTTTCTCCTGTGACGTTGCCATTGCTCAATCCAAATACAAAAGTATACCCTCCAAATTCAGTCTCCATGATTTGTTTCTGACCACCATGCTGGACCTTTTTGATGTCAGATTTTCATCTGATTATTTCCCACGCCTGCATTCTCCTCTAACTGTGCTCCACCTACCCACTATTTAAGCTCAAATGAACCAAATCAAATGACCTTCTCTGACACAGTAGCTTCATTATCCTCTAAGTTTCAGTCATGTATTGCATTCCCCTTTCTATCACTGGATTAGCCTCTATCTTGGCACTGGCAAAACTATATATACAATAAATGATTCTGAAATGGTCTTAACGTGAAGAATGAAGGGAAGTGGTAGGCAGATAAGTTAGATGGAAAATAAGACTAATGCCTTGATAGTGACAACAGAGTAAAATCCATTAGAATCTGCAGAAAGTCCACAGGATGGAAAGAAATCATGAGATAAGTGTGCTGATGGCATCACTAACAACCATGATTTCTAAAATAAAATGTAAGGGGAGAGGAACCTTATAGTTTGATCCTTGTAGTAAACCCCAAGTCAAGGCTGAGAGGAGATGATGCAGAGTAACCTGGAAGAAAGAACCAAATTAGCCTTGGTAAGTGCCAAGCCAATGATAATGCTTAATGCAGTCTTTCTTAGGACAAAGTTCAAAAGAATAACTGTTACCAAAAATTGGATATTTCATTTGTAGATTGTATAGCAGCTGTCAGTTCCAAAATAGAAAGGTAGAGGACTGGGAGCCATGAAAAGCAGCTACTTTGTATTTATGGATGGCTTAGGAGTCTGAACAATTCAGATCTAATTATATTTCCATCGTGAACTCACTTTATTAGAAACTTGTAACCTGAAATATGCCTGCTTAATGGATTTATCATAGTGAACCAGAGAGTCGTTTTCAGCTGGACTAGCAAATCACTGATGTGAGCTTCAGGGGTACAAGTGAATTTTATGTCCTTTATTATCCAAAGAAGAAAATAGATTTATGGCCAAAAATTTAAAGAAGAAATTTGCTAAAGAGAGGAGCTGCAGCTTTTCTCTTTGAACAGTGATGACTAGGTAACTTTGTAACACCTCATAGTCAGAAAAAGAGAAGGAAAACTACTAATTGAAGACCCAGTCAGGAATCAAGATGGTCAAGATGATGTAGTTTGGCTATAGTCAGACAGATGGAGGTCAAGAAGGAAAAGGGGAGAAACTGAAAGGAGAGACCCAGGGAAACATATGATTCATACATTTCTCATAAAAATAAGCATTTTCAGTCCCAAACCCTCTGTGGTCCCTAACAGTCAGGGCACCTACCCTGAAATCATTAACACTAATGGTAGGGACATTCACAATTGTAGAAATATGGATCTTTTTTTGCATTTTTTCTTTAAATTTTTTTTGTTATGTTAATCATCATATATTACATCATTAGTTTTTGAGATAGTGTTCCATGATTCATTGTTTGTGCATAACACCCAGTGCTCCACGCAGAACGTGCCCTCTTTAATACCCATCACCAGGCTAACCCACCGCCCCACCCCCCTCCCCTCTAGAACCCTCAGGTTGTTTTTCAGAGTCCATCCTCTCTCAAGGTTTGTCTCCCCCTCCAATTTCCGCCACTTCATTCTTCCCCTCCTGCTATCTTCTTCTTCTTCTTTTTTTTCCCTTAACATATATTGCATTATTTGTTTCAGAGGAAAAGGTCTGTAATTCAACAGTCTTGTACAATTCACAGCGCTCACCATTGCACATACCCTCCCAATGTCTATCACCTAGCCACCCCATCCCTCCCACTCCACCCCCACTCCAGCAACCCCCAGTTTGTTTCCTGAGATTAAGAATTCCTAATATCAGTGAGGTCATATAATATATGGCTTTCTCTGATTGACTTATTTCACTCAGCATAACACCCTCCAGTTCCATCCAGGTCAATGCAAAAGGCAAGATCTCATTCCTTTTGATGGCTGCATAATATTCCATTGTATGTATACACCACTTCTTCTTTATCCATTCATCTGTTGATGGACATCTTGGCTCTTTCCAAAGTTTGGCTATTGTGGACATTGTTGCTATAAACATCGGGGTGCACGTACCCCTTGGGATCCCTACATTTGTATCTTTGGGGTAAATACCCAGTAGTGCAATTGCTTGATCATATGGTAGCTCTATTTTCAACTTTTTGAGGAACCTCCATACTGTTTTCCAGAGTGGTTGCACCAGCTTGATTTCTCACCAACAGTGAAGGAGGGGTCCCCTTTCTCCACATCCCTGCCAACATCTGACGTTTCCTGACTTGTTAATTTAGCCATTCTGACGAGTGTGAGGTGGTGTCTCATTGAGGTTTTGATTTGGATTTCCCTGATGCCGAGTGATGTTGAGCGCTTTTTCATGTGTCTGTTGGCCATTTGGATGTCTTCTTTGGAAAAATGTCTGTTCATGCCTTGTGACCATTTCTTAATTGGATCATTTGTTCTTTGGGTGTTGAGTTTGATAAGTTCTTTATAGATGTTGGATACTAGCCCTTTATCTGATATGTCATTTGCAAATATCTTCTCCCATTCTGTTAGCTGTCTTTTGGTTTTGTGGACTCTTTATTTTCCTGTGCAAAAGCTTTTGATCTTGATGAAATCCCAATAGTTCATTTTTGCCCTTGCTTCCTTTGCCTTTGGCGATGTTTCTAGGAAGAAGTTGCTGTGGCTGAGGTTGAAGAGGTTGCTACCTGTGTTCTCATTTAGGATTTTGATGGACTCCTGTCTCACATTGAGGTCTTTCAACCATTTTGAGTCTATTTTTTGTGTGTGGTGTAAGAAAATGATCCAGTTTCATTCTTCTGCATGTGGTTGTCCAATATTTCCAGCACCATTTGTTGAAGAGACTGTCTTTTTTCCACTGGACATTCTTTCCTGCTTTGTCAAAGATGAGTTGACCATAGAGTTGAGGATCCATTTCTGCGCTCTCTATTCTGTTCCATTGATCTATGTGTCTGTTTTTGCGCCAGTACCATACTGTCTTGATGATGACAGCTTTGTCATAGAGCTGGAAGTCCGGAATTGTGATGCCGCCAGCTTTGCTTTTCTTTTTCAACATTCCTCGGGCTATTTGGGGTCTTTTCTGGTTCCATACAAATTTTAGGATTCTTTGTTCCATTTCTCTGAAAAAAGTGGATGGTATTTTGATAGGGATTGCATTAAAGATGTAGATTGCTCTAGGTAGCATTGACATCTTCACAATATTTGTTCTTCCAATCCATGAGCATGGAACGTTTTTCCATTTCTTCGCATATTCCTCAATTTCTTTCATGAGTATTTTATAGTTTTCTGAGTACAGATCCTTTGCCTCTTTGGTTAGATTTATTCCTAGGTATCTTATGGTTTTGGGTGCAACTGTAAATGGGATCGACTCCTTAATTTCTTTCTCTTCTGTCTTGTTGTTGCTGTATAGGAATGCTACTGATTTCTGTGCATTGATTTTATATCCTGCCACTTTACTGAATTCCTGTATGAATCTAGCAGTTTTGGGGTGGAGTCTTTTGGGTTTTCCACATAAAGTATCATATCATTGGCAAAGAGTGAGAGTTTGACTTCCTCTTTGCCGATTTGGATGCGTTTGATTTCTCTTTGTTTTCTGATTGCTATGGCTAGGACTTCTAATATTATGTTGAATAGCAGTGGTGATAGTGGACATCCCTGCCACATTCCTGACCTCAGGGGGAAAGCTCTCAGTTTTTCCCCATTGAGAATGATATTCACTGTAGGTTTTTCATAGATGGCTTTTATGATATTGAGGTATGTACCCTCTATCCCTATACTCTGTGAAGAGTTTTGAACAAGAAAGGATGCTGTACTTTGTCAAATGCTTTTTCTGCATCTATTGAGAGGATCATATGATTCTTGTTCTTTCTTTTGTTAATATATTGTATCACGTTGATTGATTTGCAGATTTTGTCCAACCTTGCAGCACAGGGATAAATCCCACTTGGTCGTGGTGAATAATCCTTTTAATGTATTGTTGGATCTTATTGGCTAGTATTTTGGTGAGAATTTTTGCATCCATGTTCATCAAGGATATTGGTCTGCAATTCTTCTTTTTGTTGGGGTCTTTGTCTGGTTTTGGGATCAAGGTAATGGTGGCCTCATAAAACCAGTTTGGAAGTTTTCCTTCCATTTCTATTTTTTGGAACAGTTTCAGGAGAATAGGTATTAATTCTTTAAACGTTTGGTAGAATTCCCCTGGGAAGCCATCTGGCCCTGGGCTTTTGTTTGTTGAGAGATTTTTGATGACTGCTTCAATTTCCTTAGTGGTTATACGTCTGTTCAGGTTTTCTATTTCTTCCTGGTTCAGTTTTGGTAGTTGATACAGCTCTAGGGATGCATCCATTTCTTCCAGGTTATCTAATTTGCTGGCATATACTTGCTCATAATATATTTTTATAATTGTTTGTATTTTTTGCTGTTGGTTGTGATCTCTCCTATTTCATTCATGACTTTGTTGATTTGTGTCATTTCTTTTTTCTTTTTGGTAAGTCTGGCCAGGGTTTATCAATGTTCTTAATTCTTTCAAAGAACCAGCTCCTAGGTACATTTATCTGTTCTACTGTTCTTTTGGTTTCTATTTCATTGATTTCTGCTCTGATCTTTATGATTTCTCTTCTCCTGCTGGGTTTAGGCTTTATTTGCTGTTTTTTCTCCAGCTCCTTTAGGTGTAGGGTTCGGTTGTGTATTTGAGACCTTTCTTGTTTCTTGTATTGCTATAGACTTTCCTCTCAGGACTGCCTTTGCTGCATCCCAAAGATTTTGAACAGTTGTGTTTTCATTTTCATTGGCTTCCATGAATTTTTTAAATTCTTCTTCAATTTCCTTGTTGATCCATTCATTCTTTAGTAGGATGCTCTTTAGCTTCCATGTATTTGAATTCTTTCCGCCTTTCCTCTTGTGATTGAGTTCTAGTTTCAAAGCATTGTGGTCTGAAAATATGCAGGGAATAATCCCAATCTTTTGGTACCAGTTGAGACCTGATTTATGACCTAGGATGTGATCAATTCTGGAGAATGTTCCATGGGCACTAGAGAAGAATGTGTATTCCATTGCTTTGGGATGGAATGTTCTGAATATGTCTGTGAAGTCCATTTGGTCCAGTGTGTCATTTAAAGTCTTTATTTCCTTGTTGATCTTTTCCTTAGATGATCTGTCCACTTCAGTCAGGGGGGTGTTAAAGTCTGCCACTATTATTGTATTGTTATCGATGTGTTTCTTTGCTTTTGTTATTAATTGCCTTATATAATTGGCTGCTCCCATGTTAGAGGCACAGATATTTACAATTGTTAGATCTTCTTGTTGGATAGACCTTTTAAGTAGGATATAGTGTCCTTTCTCATCTCTTATTACAGTCTTTGCTTTAAAATCTAATTTGTCAGATATAAGGATTGCCACCACAGCTTTTTTTTGGTGTCCATTAGCATGGTAAATTGTTTTCCACCCCCTCACTTTCAATCTGGGAGTGTCTTTGGGTCTAAAATGAGTCTCTTGCAGACAGCATATTGATGGGTCTTGTTTTTTAATCCAATCCAATAGCCTCTGTCTTTTGATTAGGGCATTTAGCCCATTTACATTCAGAGTAACTATTGAAAGATATTAATTTAGTGCCATTGTATTGCCTGTGACTGTTACTGTATATTGTCTGTGTTCCTTTCTATGTTACTTTTAGGCTCTCTCTTTGCTTAGAGGACCCCTTTCAATATTTCTTGGAGAGCTGGTTTCGTGTTTGCAAATTCCTTTAGTGTTTGTTTGCCCTGGAAGCTTTTTATCTCTCCTTCTATTTTCAATGACAGCCTAGCTGGATATAGTATTCTTGGCTGCATATTTTTCTCGTTTAGTGCTCCAAAGATATCATGCCAGTCCTTTCTGGCCTGCCAGCTCTCTGTGGATAGGTCTGTTGCTAATCTAATATTCTACCATTATAGGTTACATATCTCTTCTCCAGAGCTGCTTTCAGGATTTTCTCTTTGTCTCTGAGACTTGTAAGTTTTAGTATTAGATGTCGGGGTGTTGACCTATTTTTATTGATTTTGAGAGGGGTTCTCTGTGCCTCCTGGATTTTGATCCGTTTTCCTTCCTCACATTAGGGAAGTTCTCTGTTATAATTTGCTCCAATATACCTTCTGCCCCTCTTGCTTTCTTCTCCTTTGGGATCCCAATTATTCTAATGTTGTTTCATCTTATGCTATTGCTTATCTCTCGAATTCTGCCCTCGTGACCCAGTAGTTGTTTATCTCTCTTTTTCTCAGCTTCTTTATTTTCCAAAATTTGGTCTTCTATATCACTGTTTCCCTCTTCTGCCTCATTTATCCTAGCAGTTAGTGCCCCCATTTTTGATTGCACCTCATTAATAGCCTTTTTGATTTCGACTTGTTTAGATTTTAGTTCTTTTATTTCTCCAGAAAGTGTTTCTCTAATACCTTCCATGCTTTTTTCAAGCCCAGCTAGTATCTTTAAAATCATGATTCTGAATTCTAGGTCTGACATCTTACTAATGTCTGTAGTGAGTAGGTCCCTGACAGACGGTACTACCTCTTGTTCTTTTTGTTGAGGTGATTTTTTCCATCTTGTCATTTCGTCCAGAGGAGAATAGATGAATGAGAGAACAAAATGCTAACAGGGTAAGAATTTCCCCAGAAAATGTACTCTAAACAAATCAGAGAGCCCTGAATCCAGGGGAAAAGAAAAGGAAAGAAAGAAAAAAGAAAGAGAGAAAAAAAAGAAAAAGATAAAAACAAACAAAAACAGAACAAAAAAAACAGAATATGATCAAATATGATCAGTCTGGTGCATAGTTCACTGCCACACACTAGATTTTGGGTGTGGTCTGTTAGAAGAAAGTCCCTCCCAAAATTTTAAAGAAAAAAAGACTTATATATGTACAAAAGAAGGATTGATACGATGAAGGGATAGAATATCACTGTAAAGATGAAAATTATAAAAATTTTATAAAAGGAATTGATAAGATAAGAAGTTGTTTGAAAAAAGAAAGAAGAGGATTTAAAAAAAGAGAAAGAAATAAAAAGAAAAAAAAGGGGGAGAGAATGTGATCAGGCAGGAGACTAGAACAAAGCCATGACTATAGATTTAGGGTATATTTTGGTCTGTGAGAAGAAACTGTATCTCAAAATTTTAAAGAGAGAACAACTTATATATGTATGCCAAAAATAAGGGTAACTACTATGAAGGGATAGAATATGACTCTAAAAATGAAAAATAGAAATTTTTTTTTAAGATTTATTTATTTGAAAGAGAGAGAGAATGAGAGAGAGAGAGAGAGCACATGAGAGGGGGGAGTGTCAGAGGGAGAAGCTGACTCCCCACTGAGCAGGGAGCCCAATGCGGGACTCGATCCTGGGATTCAAGGATCATGACCTGAGCTGAAGGCAGTCGCTTAACCAACTGAGCGACCCAGGCGCCCTAAAAATGTTTTTTTGAAAAAGGGATTGATAAGATGTTGGTTGAAAAAGGGAAAAAGAAAAATTAAAAAAAAAAAGACAGTTAAAAAAATTAACTTTGAAAGACTAAAGAATCATGGTAAATAAACCATGAATTCTATGTGTTGTATTCCCCTAGTGCTGGAGTTCTGCCGTTCCCATTGATCGGTAAACTTGGTCTTGGCTGGCGGTTCTTGTTGTTCTTCTGGGGGTGGGGCCTGTTGCCGTGGTTCCCAAATGTGAATTGCCCCACCCTTGTGGGTCTGGGCTAAGTAATCTGCTCAGGTTTGCTCTCGGGAGCTTCCCTTCCTTGCAAGCTTTTGGTACAGCTTTGGAGGACAAGAGTGAAAATGGTGGCCTCCCAATCTCCGCCCCGGCAGAGCCGAGAACTCAGGGCCCCCCACTCCTCAGTGCGCCCCCAGAGAAAAGCAGTCAATCACTCCTGTCTCCCCGGTCTCAGGCTGCACTCTGTGCTCACCCGGCTTGTGACCCAGCGTTTCTATCTCTGGCACCCGACTTGGTGTGGTCTCCAAACCCAGCAGATCCAGGCAGTGCATTCCCACGCTGCTCCTCCCAGGGGAGGAAGGGGAGTCTTTCTGGATCTGCCGCTTGTTGGGTCCCTGCTGGAGGAGCAGTGGCCAGACTGTGTCACCGATCACAGTTTATGGCAACCCCGAGCTGAGAGCCCGCACCTCAGCTCCATCTCTGCAGCCGGCTTCCCCACTCCAATACCTGGGAGCTCTGCAGCACTCAGGCACCCCCAGTCTTTCTGTGACCCCTAGGGTCCTGAGACCACACTGTCTCGTGAGGGTTCTACCCCCCCGCTTAGCCACTGGAGCGACGTCCCTCAGCGGAGCCGACTTCTAAAAGTTCCGATTTTCTGCTCCACGGCTCTATCACTTGCCAGACGTGGCCCACGGAGGCCCCCTCCCCCGCCATCTATACTCCCGAATATCGCCTCGGATTCACTTCACCGCACGTCCTACCTTCCAGAAAGTGGTCGCTTTTCTGTTCAGAGAATTGTTGCTACTCTCCTCTTCGATCTCCTGTTGAGCTCGTAGGTGTTCAGAATGGTTTGATCCCTATCCAGCTGAATTCCTGAGACCAGACAAAATCCAGGTCTCCTACTTTTCTGCCATCTTGCTCCACCCCCCTCCTAGAATTATGGATCTTATTGATGATCCATGTTAGCCACTGAAATATCAATTGTTAAAGGTACAAACATATTTAAATCAAGAATAAGTGATATTCCAAATACAGATGATATCTTGCATAAAAATGTTTAGAGCTTATTTATTTATTTTAAGCACAATTAGAATATGGTACAACCTTTACTTAATAGCTCTTCTCAATCATTCATAGTTTTTATATAAAATTATCATATTCCTTTTTCATTTAATAACCACAAAATATTTAAGAAAGCCTCAAGATCTGAAGAGAAATGAGACTTCCTTCATTGTCTGTTCTTACAAACACGTATCTGTAACACTAAGACAGCAGTATACCCCAATCTCTTTCCACTTTATACATATACGAGAATTTCTAGCTCAGGATCTTGTTCTTCTGGAATATTTAATATTGCAGAGAGAATGTTATTAACACAATTACTCAAGCCAAACCCATTCTCAATTCAGTGACAATAAACTAGGACTACTGGGGGAAGAAAAGTTTAAAAACTTGCTTTAAAAAGCAAGTCATGGAAAAATTCCATTAGATTAAAAAAATAATCTTTACATAACTTAAAATTTTTTAGTGTTGCAATCCATGTGTATACATGCTGACTATAATCATTTTCTAGAATCTTAATTTATTTCATCATTTGGTTAAACACTGTTTGATGAGGATAACCTTCAAAAAATGATTTTCTGTTTTTTTATCAAATAATGGGTTGTAGTATGTGATTAAAATATGCATAATCAAAGAAGAGATGATTGGAGAGGAAAAGGTTCTGAACATGCTTTCATTTGAAATATTTATCATCATCATCATCTATAAATTAATATATATCTTTCTTATGCTTTGTTCTTTGTTTGAAATTGACTAATACATCTACTGTGAAGGGAACATCTTGGTTTCTTTGCTGGCTAAATATTGAATTCATGGCTGATAAAAATCCTTTATTTTCAGATCTACTATGCCCAGTTTAAAGTTTTACACACATGACAAAATATGATATATTTTTTTTTTAAGATTGTATTTATCTATTTGACAGAGAGTGCACAAGCAGGGGGAGTGGCAGGCAGAGGGAGAGGGAGAAGCAAGATCCCTGCTGAGCAGGAAACCCAATGCTGGGCTCTATCCCAAGACCATGGGATCATGACCTGAGCTGAAGGCAGATGTTTAACCAACGGAGCCACCCAGGCACCCCAAAACTTGATATTCTTAATCTTTATAAATTTATGTTCTTTTGTCAGAATGATGTAAGAGTGTATGTATTTATGATTAAGAACCAAAAGGGAATGCACAGGGACACATGGGTGGCTCAGCTGGTTAAGCAACCAACTCTTGATTTTGGCTCAGGTCATGATCTCGGGGTCATGAGACCAAGCCCCGTGTTGGGTTCTGCACTGAACATGGAGTCTGCTTAAGATTCTCTCCTCCCTCGGTCTCTTCATCCCCCACCCCTACTTTCCTTCCCCGCCCCCATTGTGTGCCCGGCACACTCTCTCTCAAAAAAAAAAGATAAATAAATAAATAGAAATTACAAAATTAGAAATAATACATGTGTCTGAATGGTGAAATTAGTGAGAGGACTTCCCTCTCTTTTGTCAAATCATTTTAAAAGTTGTTGAAATACTGATTTTATATGAAAAATAAACTTTATTTGTAATGTTACTAAAAAATCTAAAAATGTTCACTCCTGAACATTTATGTGTATGTAATGTTATGTAAATGTATAATACAGTTGCCTTAAAACTATAAGTAATTATTGTATATTAAAGGAAAATGATGAGCTGTTTTATATTACTAAAATAAAATGTGTAGGCTGTGTGTATGAGAAAGCATGTAGAATTAAGTCGTATATGTATAATTTAACTATATTTAACAACATATCAGATTTCTAGCAACTTCTATATAACAGATCCCCAAACCCTGAAATAAAAATTGACTTGGCGCCAAATCTTGCTCCAAACTCCTATGCTAGCCAAAGTTTTAACTCTATTACTTCACAGTCTATTAACTCTTTGGTAGCTTATTATACTCTATGAACTTTCTTATCTAATTTTCCAGTCCATGGCAGATTAAAAGTAGAAGATAGAAGGATTTGAGGAAGGAATATGAGGTGCGGGTGGGGGGAATGGTGAAAATACAAGAAAAGCCATAGCTGACAGTTTGACAGACAGGTAAAAATAGAAATGGGCTGTGTATTAAATCATCACCATAAAAAATAGCAAACAACAATATCTAATATTTACTACACATTTCTTTTATACTGCATACTTTTATACTATATACAAGTGAGTAAGGATTTGATGGATTATTTTATTCTGGTTCTCAAAACTTTAAGATATTATTACCCTTTTTTTATATGAGGCTTGGAGAAGGTAAACAACGTACCAAAAGTCACAGAGTTAAGCAAGTTACAGAACTAGAATTCAAACCCAGACATCCAGACAGTCGGCATTCAACATATTAATGGTATAATTGTGATTAATACCTTTTGTGTAAGAAAGTGGGCAGATGTCCTTACAAAATTATTTGTGTTAAAAAGAAGTACTGCATAAGGACATAAAGTTCAGTTAGCCAGAAAACCTACATATGTGGATATACATTTTCTAATCAATGAAACGTTGTTGTTTCTCTCCACTCGCTCACTAATTTTTACTTCTAAATTAAAGCACAATTCATGTTGAATAAAATTAAATGAGATTTTCAACAAAATGTACTTACACAACCCAGTATTTTTCTTTCCAAACACTTTAAATTCCTTTAAAAATTTCCAGAAACAGGATTATAGTTCTCTCAAGGGTTTTTAATAAAGTCTAAGTAGATGTTCTGGTATTAGCTTGTAAAATGCTGAGTCAAACACTAAAGGTAATTTAGTCTTGAGAACTTTTAAAAGAGTTATACAGTTAAGTCACCTCAGGGCCACATCTTATCTGCTAGTTCTATCTTATTACAGGCTTTTAAAAGAAAATAACAGTGGCATTTTCTTTTTGCAGCCATATTCTGAAACTGGTAATAATAAAAGCATACCTGTGTTTGTGCAGTTGAGTTCTTCAAGCTTTTCGAAGTATACCCGCCAGACAAGCCAAAGCTCTCTGTGCAATGGTATGTTTGTTCCACGTTAAGACAAGGTGACACTTAAGTGTAAGCAGTTGAATCATCTTGTTGGAGTTGATTAGCTTCAAACTTTATTGTGCTGAATAGGTAAATATTCCTAGGATGCCATTTGCCCAGAGTTTCCTGCAATATATTCTGACAATTTTGCAGCCCATTGGCTGAGGTCTAGTCTAAATGTCTTAAGAGTGGTGCTGAAAAGAATTTTCCTTACAGAGAACATAACCTGAGCTCAGCACTTGCTACCAATTCCCAGGCACTGCTAGGAAGACGTTAAGCCATGTTTTACTGGGGGAATCAGCAAAGTCAGATACGCAAGAGTCACACATAAAGGTGTGTCTTACTTCAACTGGGTTCAAGATCCAACTGAAACAAGTATCTACAGCCAAAGAAATATAATGGAACCTGCCCTTTAAAACAAAGGACAACAGACATCATCTCATACCTGACACGGAAGGGAGATGGTCATAAATAACATAATTTATTATTAGTGCTCAAACATTTTTGAGCTCATGAACTGAAGCTCACCTGGTTATCAGAAGGACCTTACAAAGTTTGGATTTGCTGTCATCACTGTCACTTATGTTGAGATCAAGGTAAGACATCGTTATATACATATTGTAGATGTAACTGGGTATCAGAACCGTGGATCCTTGACACTTTTGGGGTTTAGATAACTTACCTGCAAATACCTGGACTAGTTTGGTGGATTAATTTTTTTTCTTAGCATCAGAAGTCTTTTTAAAAATGGAATACTAGGGGCACCTGGGTGGCTCAGATGGTTAAGTGTCTGCCTTCAGCTCAGGTCATGATCCCAGGGTCCTGGTATCAAGCCCCACATCGGGCTCCCTGCTCAGCTTCTCCCTCTCCCTCTGTGTGCTGCTTCCCCTGCTTGTACATACTCTCTCTCTGTCAAAAATAAATAAAATCTTTAAAAAAATAAAATAAAAAATAAAAATGGAATACTATGTGGAAACACCAGAAAAAATAAAATTGGTTACATCAGAGCTGGTCCAATTGAGACAGAGTAGAGGTTGGAACTCATCCTACCTAAACATCATGGAAGCCTCCCAAGAAATACGTGGCAGAGAGGAAAACCACTAGACTAGATAATCTCAAAGGTTTATGATCCTGTCCCTTTAACTGATGTTTATTATACTGATCTGCTGTGATTTCAGAACCAAACTTGTGCACAGGAAAAAAAAAACAAGTTTGCCACATCTAACTCATATACTAAAACAAGCAGTCATTTCAGTTGCCACTTTGGAAGCACCATAATTCTGGGACTGAGTCAACCTTGTGGATCATGACCTTGGTTAATAAACTTTAAGTCTTTTTTTTTTTTCTAATTTAAGAGGCCACATTTTTTTTTTGTTAAGCGACATCAGGACATACTACTAAAATTAGGAATACCAAAGCACTCAGGCTTGGATTCTCAGAAACTTTGATTTAAAAAAAAAGATGTTTTTACTGATCACTTGTGAAAGAATCTAGGGAAAAGGGTAAATCTCTGAACTGGAAAGGCAAATTTTAGGACTTATGGAAAGGAAAAGTTGTGCAATGATACGAATTCGATAGATTTTTTTTAATTGGATGGATTTTAATCCTCATTTGATGCTTATTAGAATCACCTGGGGCTCTCTTAAAACATATGCGCTCAAGCTCCACCCCAGCAAATTAAATCTAATTTAATTTAGATTTATCTAATGGTGTCCTAAGACATAAGTGTTTTGCTTTGTTTACATAATTTTAACTTTAGAATAGTTGCACATTTACAAAAGATAATTTGAAAACAAGTTTCAAAGATAGACTCTCCCTATACCCCACACCTGCTTTCCCCCATTATTATCTATAATAATGGATATATTTCCACTATCCCCTATTATAATATTATAAAATATTATCATATTATGTTAATACTAATATGATACATTTGTTAGAATTAGTATACCAAAAGTGATGCATGGTTATTAATTAAAGACCATACCTGAATCACATTTTCCTAGTTTTTATCCAAAGTCCTTTTTTCTGTTCCAGAATCCCATCCAAGAAACCACATTACATCCACTCATCATGTCTTTCCTTAGGCTTCTCTTGGCTATGACAGTTTCTGAGACTTTTCTAGTATTTGATGACTTTGACAGTTTTGAGGAATACTGATCGGATATTTTTTAGAATGTCCCACAATTGAGATTTGCTTCATTTTTGTTTTTCAAGAATGAAGTGAGGTTATGGGCTTTTGAGAGAAAAACCACAGAGGTAAAGTGCCATTCTCAACCATATCACATCAAGAGTACATGTCAGCGGGGGACAAGATGGAGGAGGAGTAAGAGCCCTGGATTTCGTCTGGTCTCAGGAATTCAGCTGGATAGGGATCAAACCATTCTTAATACCTACGAACTCAACAGGAGATCGACAAAAAGAATAGCAACAACTCTCCGAATAGAAAAGCGACCACCTTCTGGAGGGTAGGACGTGCGGAGAAGTGAATCCGAGGCGATATTCGGGAGGATAGATGGTAGGGGAGGGGGCCTCCGTCAGCCGCTCTGGCAAGTGATAGAGCCGCGGAGCACAAAATCAGAACTTTTAGAAGTCGGCTCCGCTGAGGGACGTCGCTCCAGTGGCTAAGCGGGGGGTGGAAACCTCACGGGACAGTGTGGTCTCAGGACCCTTGGGGGTCACAGAAAGACCGGGGGTGCCTGAGTGCGGCAGAGCTCCCAGGTATTGGAGTGGGGAAACCGGCTGCAGAGACAGAGACGAGGAGCAAGCTCTCAGCTCGGGGTTGCCATAAATTGTGATCGGTGACACAGTCGGGCCACTGCTCCTCCAGCAGGGACCCAACAAGCGGCAGATCCGGGGAGACTCCCTTCCATCCCCCAGGAGGAGCGGTGCGGGAGCGCACCGCAGGGATCTGCTGGGTTTGGAGACTCCACACGGGGTCGGGTGACAGAGATAAAAACGCTCGGTCACAGGCCGGGTGAGCAGGCAGTGTGGCCAGAGACCAGGGAGACGGGAGTGACTGTCTGCTTTTCTCTGGGGGCACACTGAGGAGCAGGGCCCCGAGTTCTCAGCTCCTCCGGATGGAGACTGGGAGGCCACCATTTTCACCCTGGTCCCTCAAAGCTGTACCGAGAGCTTGCAGGGAACAAAAGCTCCTGAGAGCAAACCCCAGCAGATTGCTTAGCCTGGACCGAAAAGGGTGGGGCAATTCCGCCTCCGGCAAAGACATTTGGGAATCACGGCAACAGGCCCCTCCCCCAGAAGATCAGCCCGAACAGCCAGCAAGCCAAGACCAAGTTTATCGATCAATGAGAACGGGAGAACTCCAGTGTTAGGGGAATACTGCACATAGAATTCATGGCTTTTTTACTATGATTCATTAGTCTTTCAAAGTTAAATTTTTTTAACTTTTTCTTAATTTTTCTTTTTCCCTTATCCAACCAACATCTTATCAATCCCTTTAAAAAAAAAAAAACATTTTTATTTTTCATTTTGAGAGTCATATTCTATCCCTTCATAGTAGTTACCTTTACTTTTGGCATATATATATATAAGTTGTTCTCTCCTTAAAATTTTGAGATACAGTTTCATCTAATATATCAAAATATACCCTAAATCTCTAGTGTATGGTTTTCCAGTCTCCTGCCTGATCACATTCTCACCCTTTTTTTTTTCTTTCTTTCCTTTTTTTTAATCCTCTTCTTTATTTTTTCAAACACCTTCTGATCAACTACTTTTTAAAATTTTTTATAATTTTCATTTTTACAGTTATATTCCATCCCTTCATCATATCAACCCTTATTTTGTACATATATGTCTTTCTTTCTTTAAAATTTTAGGAGGCACTTTCTTCTAACAGACCAAAACACACCCAAAATCTAGTATATGGCACTGATCTATGCACTAGCCTGATCATATTTGAACATATTCTGTTTTTTGTTGTTGTTGTTTTGCTCTGTTATTGTTTGTTTTTATCTTTTTCTTTTTTTTCTCTTTCTTTTTTCTTTCTTTCCCTTTATTTTCCCCTGGTTTCAGGTTTTTCTGATTTGTATAGAGTATATTTGCTGGGGACGTTGTTAACCTCTTAGTATTTTGTTCTCAAATTCACCTAGTCTCCTCTGGACAAAATGACAAGATGAAAAAAATCACCTCAACAAAAAGAACAAGAGGTAGTACCGTCTGCCAGGGACCTACTCAATACAGACATTAGGGTGATGTCGGACCTAGAGTTCAGAATCATGATTTTAAAGATACTAGCTGGGCTTGAAAAAAGCATGGAAGTTATTAGAGAAACTCTTTCTGGAGAAATAAAAGAACTAAAATCTAAACAAGTCGAAATCAAAAAGGCTACTAATGAGGTGCAATCAAAAATGGGGGCACTAACTGCTAGGATAAATGAGGCAGAAGAGAGAATCAGTGATATAGAAGACCAAATGATGGAAAGTAAAGAAGCTGAGAGAAGGAGACATAAACAACTACTGGGTCACGAGGGCAGAATTCGAGAGATAAGCAATACGATAAGACGAAACAACATTAGAATAATTGGGATCCCAGAAGAAGAAGAAAGAGAGAGAGGGGCAGAAGGTATATTGGAGCAAATAATAGCAGAGAACTTCCCTAATGTGGGGAAGGAAACAGGCGTCAAAATCCAGGAGGCACAGAGGACCCCTCTCAAAATCAATAAAAATAGGTCAACACCCCAACATCTAATAGTAAAACTTATGAGTCTCGGTGACAAAGAGAAAATCCTGAAAGCCATTCAATCACAAGAGGAAAATTAGAAAGAACTCAAATACATGGAGGCTAAAGAGCATCCTACTAAAGAATGAATGGGTCAACCAGGAAATTAAAGAAGAATTAAAAAAATTCATGGAAACCAATGAAAATGAAAACACAACTGATCAAAATCTTTGGGATGCAGCAAAGGCAGTCCTGAGAGGAAAGTATATAGAAATACAAACCTTTCTGAAGAAACAAGAAAGGTCTCAAATACACAACCTAACCCTACACCTAAAGGAGCCTGAGAAAAACCAGCAAATAAAGCCTAAACCCAGCAGGAGAAGAGAAATCATAAAGATCAGAGCAGAAATCAATGAAATAGAAACCAAAGAACAGTAGAACAGATCAATGAAACTAGGAGCTGGTTCTTTGAAAGAATTAAGAAGATGGATAAACCCCTGGGCAGACTTATCAAAAAGAAAAGAGAAATGACCCAAATCAACAAAGTCATGAATGAAAGAGGAGAGATCACAATCAACACCAAAGAAATACAAACAATTATAAGAACATATTATGAGCAACTCTATGCCAGCAAATTAGATAACCTGGAAGAAATGGATTCATTCCTAGAGATGTACCAACTACCAAAACTGAACCAGGAAGAAATATAAAAACCAGAACAACCTATAACCACTAAGGAAATTGAAGCAGTCATCAAAAATCTCCCAACAAACAAAACTCCAGGGCCTGATGGCTTCCCAGGGGAATTCTACCAAACATTTAAAGAAGAATTAATACCTATTCTTCTGAAACTGTTCCAAAAAATAGAAATGGAAGGAAAACTTCCAAACTCATTTTATGAGGCCACCATTACTTTGGTCCCAAAACCAGACAAAGACCCCATCAAAAGAATTACAGACCAATATCCTTGATGAACATGGAGGCAAAAATTCTCACCAAAATACTAGACAACAGGATCCAACAGTACATTAAAAGGATTATTCACCATGACCAAGTGGGATTTATCCCTGGGCTGCAAGGGTGGTTCAACATCTGCAAATCAATCAATGTGATACAATACATTAACAAAACAAAGAACAAGAATCATGATTCTCTCAATAGATGCAGAAAAAGCATTTGACAAAGTACAGCATCTTTCTTGATCAGTACTCTTCAGAGTATAGGGATAGAGGATACATACCTCAATATCATAAAAGCCATCTATGAAAAACCTACAGCGAATATCATTCTCAATGGGGAAGAACTGAGAGCTTTCCCCCTGAGGTCAGGAATGTGGCAGGGATGTCCACTATCACCGCTGCTATTCAACATAGTATTAGAAGTCCTAGCCATAGCAATCAGACAACAAAGAGAAATCAAAGGCATCCAAATCGGCAAAGAGGAAGTCAAACTCTCACTATTTGCCGATGATATGATACTTTATGTGGAAAACCCAAAAGACTCCACCCCAAAACTGCTAGA
The DNA here is from genome assembly GCF_037043125.1 of Eumetopias jubatus. NCBI lineage: Eukaryota > Metazoa > Chordata > Mammalia > Carnivora > Otariidae > Eumetopias > Eumetopias jubatus. The sequence goes on from NW_028274807.1 coordinate 169,907,305, forward strand.
CCTCATACAGGAATTCAGAAAAGTGGCAGGATATAAAATCAATGCACAGAAATCAGTGGCATTCCTATATAGCAACAACAAGACAGAAGAGAAAGAAATTAAGGAGTCGATCCCATTTACAGTTGCACCCAAAACCATAAGATACCTAGGAATAAATCTAGCCAAAGAGGCAAAGGATCTGTACTCAGAAAACTAAAATACTCATGAAAGAAGTTGAGGAATATGCAAAGAAATGGAAAAACGTTCCATGCTCATGGATTGGAAGAACAAATATTGTGAAGATGTCAATGCTACCTAGAGTAATCTACACATTCAATGCAATCCCCATCAAAATACCATCCACATTTTTCAAAGAAATGGAACAAATAATCCTAAAATTTGTATGGAATTAGAAGAGACCCCGAATAGCCAGAAGAATGTTGAAAAAGAAAAGCAAAGCTGGCGGCATCACAATTCCAGACTTCCAGCTCTATGACAAAGCTGTTATCATCAAGACAGTATGGTATTGGCGCAAAAACAGACACATAGATCAATGGAACAGAATCGAGAGCCCAGAAATGGACCCTCAACTCTATGGTCAACTCATCTTTGACAAAGCAGGAAAGAATGTCCAATGGGAAAAAGACAGTCTCTTCAACAAATGGTGTTTGGAAAATTGGACAGCCACATGCAAAAGAATGAAACTGGACCATTTCCTTACACCACACCCAAAAATAGACTCAAAATGGTTGAAAGACCTCAATGTGAGACAGGAGTCCATCAAAATCCTAAAGGAGAACACAGGCAACAACTTCTTCGACCTCAGCCACAGCAACTTCTTCCTAGAAACATCGCCAAAGGCAAGGGAAGCAAGGGCAAAAATGAACTCTTGGGACTTCATCAAGATTAAAAGCTTTTGCACAGCAAAAGAAAGAGTCAACAAAACCAAAAGACAACTGACAGAATGGGAGAAATATTTGCAAAGGACATATCAGATAAAGGGCTAGTATCCAAAATCTATAAAGAACTTAGGAAACTCAACACCCAAAGAACAAATAATCCAATCAAGAAATGGGCAGAAGACATGAACAGACATTTTTCCAAAGAAGACATCCAAATGGCCAACAGACACATGAAAAAGTGCTCAACATTGCTCGGCATCAGGGAAATCCAAATCAAAACCTCAATGAGATTCCACCTCACACCAGTCAGAATGGCTAAAATTAACAAGTCAGGAAATGACAGATGTTGGCGGGCATGCGGAGAAAGGGGAACCCTCCTTCACTGTTGGTGAGAAATCAAGCTGGTGCAACCACTCTGGAAAACAGTATGGAGGTTCCTCAAAATGTTGAAAATACAGCCACTATATGATCAAGCAATTGCACTACTGTGTATTTACCCCAAAGATACAAATGTCAGGATCCGAAGGGGTATGTGCACCCCAATGTTTATAGCAACAATGTCCACAATAGCCCAACTTTGGAAAGAGCCAACATGTCCATCGACAGATGAATGGATAAAGAAGAAGTGGTATATATACACAATGGAATATTATGCAGCCATCAAAAGGAATGAGATCTTGCCATTTGCAATGACCTGGATGGAACTGGAGGGTGTTATGCTGAGTGAAATAAGTCAATCAGAGAAAGACATGTGTCATATGACCTCACTGATATGAGGAATTCTTAATCTCTGGAAACAAACTGAGGGTTGCTGGAGTGGGGGTGGGTTGGGAGGGATGGGGTGGCTGGGTGATAGAGATTGGGGAGGGTATGTGCTATGGTGAGCACTGTGAATTGTGCAAGACTGTTGAATCACAGATCTGTACCTCTGAAATAAATAATGCAAGATATGTTAAGAAAAAAATAAAAGATGAAGAAGATAGCAGTAGGGGAAGAATAAAGGTGGTAAATCGGAGTGGGAGACGAATCATGAGAGACGATGGACTCTGAAAAACAAACTGAGGGTTCTAGAGGGGAGGGGAGTGGGGGGATGGGTTAGCCTGGTGATGGGTATTAAAGAAGGCACGTTCTGTGTGGAGCACTGGGTATTATGCACAAACAGTGAATCATGGAACACTACATCAAAAACTAATGATGTATTGTATGGTGATTAACATAACAATAAAAAATTTAAAAAAAAGAGTACATGTCACCAACATGACATTACTGTTGACACTGACCTTGATCATTTGGCTGAAATAGATTTTTATCAGGTTTCTCACTGTAAAAGTACAACTTCTTCATCTTTTTTTACCACACTCTTCAGAAGGAAATCATGTGCAATATACACTTACAGAGAAGGTATTTATTTTCCACCTCCTGGAAGTGGAATATACATAAATTATTTGGAATTCTGCTAGCAATTTGCCTCTTTTTATTTATGTATGTATTTATTTATTCATTTAGTCATGTAATCATTTAATTATTTATATTAGTATGTACTGATGGACATTTACTTTATACTTTGGTTTATACTTCAATATTATGTTATTTATTTTGCTGTTCTAATTGCTGCAAGATAGGCTATTGAGAGCTCTTTCATTTGGTTCCTCTGTCCCCTTTACATATCCCCATCATTTTGTTTTTTGAGGTCCTCACTCATCCACATATTCCCTGCCCCATCCTTGCAGTCAACCATTTCTCCAAGAAGCCCTGGTTCCTTTTATTGGAGCATGGTATTAGAAACCAACATCTGGGAGTATGGTGTGCCCATTGCTTCTGAGGTGTTGTTGCTTCTAGGACCTCTCAGAGAACAGAGCTAGAATTTACACATGTGCATTACTAACCCATAAGTATGCACATATCTATAGTAAACTAAACATGAATTCATGCCGATGTCTCTAGCTCTAACTCATTACCCCATGGATCATTCCAGCCTTCTCCCTTTGCTTATCTAAAACCTTCCCTCCAGTATTGAGAAACTTGGCTTCAGTCATTCACCATCTATTTACTTAATGGTTCAATTCCACTATATATGTATAGCAGTTTCAGGATTATTAACTTGTGCCTCTGTAGAAACTAACTTTACCAACTAGAGTAGAGTATTTCTATGCAGTTTGTATAGCCTTTAGTCCTTAGTCTCTACTCAATTCCAAAGTTACTTAGTGTAGCACTCTTTCCCTCCACCTTATTCAGTAAGGTTATGTATTCATTATACAGTTAGATTCTTTGTTTATAGTCAACATTCCATCTTGGGATTCTCCGATCTCTTAATTGGTGTTTTAAGTTTGCATACAGTAGGGTTCAGAGTTTGAGCTGTAAAATTTTGTAGGCTTTGACAAATGCACAGTGTCAAGTATCCACCACTAAAATTAAGAATATTTCTACCACTTTAAAAAATAGAATGAATGTTTTTTTAAAGCTCACCAGGGGATTCTAGTGTGCATCCAGAGTTAAGAACCTGGTGTCAAATCAGGTTCTGGTGTATCCAAGAACTTAGTTTTAGTGTTTTGGATTTTTTGTTTTTTTGTTTGTTTAGTTAGGTTTGTTTTGTTCGTTTGTTTGTTTGTTTTAGCTCAAAATCTAGAAGAATGCTGCATTTCTTACTTAATGACCTTGCCAAATTAGCTAACTTCTCTGTCCAGATGAAGTATCTCCTCATAGAACATTTCAACACCTGCTTTAGAGTGGTTTGAGGACTTAAATGGATTATTGAAGGTAAAGTACAATGACAAAGTTGAAAAGCAGTTGGTATTTAGTAAATGTCAGCCATTATTACATTGTTTTCATTATCACCTCTTTTAGTCAGGAGTTACTCCTATCCAGTTTGTCAATGATGTCCGTATGGCTTCTTAACACGCCTTACAAAGACAGACAAATAGAGGTAAGTCTTCTGTTTTTGCTTTTTAATTTTTATGCATTCTAGATTAGACATTAAATAGGTTGCTGCCCCCAGAATCACTTGGGGTGGCAGAAAACTTCTGACGCCTCATCTGTGGCCAGAGTCACTACATGAGAATCTCTGATAGTGGTGGTGGGGAGAGAAACTGTCTTCAGTACTGTTTAATGATCCCCAGGTGATTTCAATGTTAAGCCAAGTTGGAGAACCACTATGCAGAGTGGGAAGGTTCCTCCTCTACTCCAAATCCTTCATAGTTCTCTGACTCAAGTTTGAGAAAATAATTTGTTACAATATGACCAAAAAGAATAGCCTAGCTAAATGTGCACATGAGTCACAGTAAACAAGTATTATGGTTGTGATAAGTAACTTTACCTGACTATAAACATGTTTCCAAATCCAATTCTCAGTACTGTGTTTCATTCCAATCCCTCGTGTAGTTAAGGTGAGAACAACTTAAGTATCTGTCCTATAGGTTCTTCCAGATCAAATGACTGACTGACTAACCATGTCACTGTTTCCTATTCCAGATGGAGACTATGCACCCTCTTGATGACATGTGTTTATGCCTCAACAATTACTATTCCAGTGTTTCATTTAATCCTGATCATTTCATTTGCCTGGTGATACAAATACATATTTTTTCTATCCTCTCAATTTCTCTCTCTCTCTCTCTCTCTCCCCCCCATTCCCTTCTTTCTCTCCTTCCTTCCTTCACTTCAGCACTTCCCAAACTATTTTCAAATAACTTACTTTAATGTGAGATGTTAAGAGATTTTGAAAAACAGTACTGCCTTGGTCTTTTAGGAAATACTACATTGTCCCTCCAACGTGTGTAAAAACATGTTAGCTTATTAAAAACAATTATGATATTCTCCAACTATGTAATTTTATTTATATTAAATTATCCATACCAATGATTAAAAAACATTCTGAAGTCAATCAAAGAAAGACATGTATCATATGACCTCACTGATATGAGGAATTCTTAATCTCAGGAAACAAACTGAGGGTTGCTGGAGTGGTGGGGGGGGTGGGAGGGATGGGGTGGCTGGGTGATAGACATTGGGGAGGGTATGTGCTATGGTGAGCACTGTGAATTGTGCAAGACTGTTGAATCACAGATCTGTACCTCTGAAACAAATAATGCAATATATGTTAAGAAAAAAAGAAGAAGAAGAAGATAGCAGGAGGGGAAGAATGAAGGGGAGTAAATCGGAGGGGGAGATGAACCATGAGAGATGATGGACTCTGACAAACAAACTGAGGGTTCTAGAGGGGAGGGGGGTGGGGGGATGGGTTAGCCTGGTGATGGGTATTAAAGAGGGCATGTTCTGTGTGGAGCACTGGGTGTTATGCACAAACAATGAATCATGGAACACTACATCAAAAACTAATGATGTAATGTATGGTGATTAACATAACAATACAAAAATTTAAAGAAAAAACCATTCTGAAGTGTGATGGGAGAGGGAGGCAGAGTTCTTATAAAAAATTCTGGTACAGAACAGGAAATAATTATGTAATTATAATTATAGAAGACACATAAAATAAATATCTTATACACTTCTCCTTCACCAAATGGTACAGTTGTTCAGTGTCACTTAAAATGTGAAGCCTATTATCTGCACTCAAAATCCTATTCCAACCTACTTCATAAAGTTTTAGAATCACTTTATAGATAGTTTTAAATGTTCATATTCAAAATTCAGTAAACATCTACCACTTTATAGATAGTTTTAAATGTTCATACTCAAAATTCAGTAAACATCTACCACTTTTCAGGTATTTGTATATAAGTCATTTCATTAGTTCCTTACATTAATTCTGTAAGAAATTATCCTCATATAAGGAAAGGGGAGGGAAGACTCAGAAAATATAAAATATTAGTCTCAACTAGGGTTCTTGACACTGACAGTACCTGTATTTTTGGCCAGATAATTCTTTGCTGTGTGGGGGCTCACCTGTGCTTTGTAAGATGTTTAGCAGTACCCATGACCTCTACATACTATATCACAGCAGCATATCTTTCCCTCAAGCTGTGAAAACCAAAATATCTACATACATTGCCAAATGTCTTCTATGAGGCAAAAATGCCCTGTTAGTTGAGAACTACTGGTTGAAACCCACACAGCAAATAAAATGCCAAAAGTCAGTGTTTTCAGTTTTCTGTCTAGACACTTAGATGCTTCTCAAAGATAATGCCTTTATGGTTCAAGACCTATCATGTATCATTAATTGCTAAGCCCTTCCTAAAAAGTCATCATCTTCATCACAAGATGTATTATCTCTTATTGGTGAAACCAGCTAGTACAAATGACTTGGCATTTAGATATAACTTGGCATGGGCCATGGAAACAGACAGGAGCCACTGGCTCTTGCCTTGCAAATGTGCAGCATTGGTATAAACTAAAATGTCCAAATGAATCCCCATCACCAGTAAAACAGATGGCGGGCCTGTAATTTCATCTCTGGATATACCACACAACATTATAATTGGAGCTCCACAGTGTAATAACCTCCCAGAGTATGTGGCATTTTCCAAACTGGCATCAAGTTTCTTTATCATTATTAAATCCTTCTAACACAATGATGAAAATTAGATTTTTCTTTATCTTTCTGGCATTTAAAAAAAATCTTCTAAATGTTAGCCAGTTCTTCTTTCTCTCAATTGTGGGATTTCTCTTGGTTGTGTAATTGCATTACAAGTCAATTTCCCTAATTTCCTTATCACCTGCATCCTTTTTCTTTTTTTGGAAAGTTCTCATTTTCTTTTGTGGAGACAAAATTCCCATATTCACTTATTTTTTTCTGCTCATAGGTACTTGCTCCATCAATAAATTACCTCTTTCCTGCCTCTGACAAAGCTGAATGCCCAATTACTACCTTCCCTCATCAGTTAACCCATCTTAATATCTGTATCTATAGGTAGATGGATGAAAGATAGATAGATAGATAGATGATAGATAGATAGATAACTTATTCTTAAAACAATTTTTTTTAAAATATCAATGTAACTAAAAGAAGTTTATTGAATAATAGGTCAATAAAATGATAAATCTCTAGCCAGGCTGATGAAGTTAAACAAGAGAGAACACACAAACCACCAATATCAGGAATAAAAGTGGTAACGTTACTACAGAGTCTACAGACATTAATTAAACTAAGAAAGGAGTGTTATTACAACTTTATGCCAATATATATCATAATATAGGAAAAATGGGCAATTTTTTTTTTGGACAAACCTGTTTATTTAAGAAATCAAATAAATAGATGGGGTAAAAAAATTATGGTAGCAACTTCACACAAGGGTATGAGACCAAACAGAATTACTTGCTCAAGTTATTCAGGATGGAACAAAATTAAGTGCTCACAATTAGCACAGAAAATATCTGGTTATAGTACTTGTTTCTAAGTGGACATTTACTAGTTTACAGTAAGATCCCACTTGTTACAGACCACTCCCCACCCCCTTGGTATACAACCCAAAAAAGCTAAGAATGCAAATGTTAATGTAATAAAACTTAAAACAAATTTTTTAAAAAAGAATTCTGAGCTGACATTCCCTTCCATGTAGTTTTCCTAGATAAAAGTTTTAATTGAGTAGAAATATCTTGTTGAGTCTCTTTTGAAACAGAATTTCAGAAGGCACCAAAGTTAAGGCCAAAACTTCTAAGTTGACTATGATGTATTTTGCCCCAAGGCTGCATTGTGCCAAGTCCAAGATATGAAAAGTAAAGAAAACACCCTACAGTTCTCTGACTCTTAGCAGTTTCCAGGAAGGCCTAGAGTGTCCTGCAGCCCTAGAGCCAAATTGCCTAAGCATGAAAGAGTCCCACTTGGCATAACAGGAAGGTCTGCTTTTTTCAAATTCTTCACATATTTTCAGAGGGACCATAGATTCTTTTCTTTTTTAAAAAGGTTTTATTTAGGGCGCCTGGGTGGCTCAGTTGGTTAAGCGACTGCCTTCAGTTCAGGTCATGATCCTGGAGTCCCGGGATCGAGTCCCACATCGGGCTCCCTGCTCAGCAGGGAGTCTGCTTCTCCCTCTGACCCTCTTCCCTCTCGTGCTTTCTATCTCTCATTCTCTCTCTCTCTGAAATAAATAAATAAAATCTTAAAAAAAAAAGTTTTTATTTAACCTCCAGTTAGTTAACATACAATGTAACATTAATTTTAGGTGTACAATATAGTGATTCCACAGTTCCATATAACATCCGGTGCTCATCACAAGGGCCCTCCTTAATCCCCATTGCCTGTTTTACCCATCCCCTCACCCACCTCCCTCCTGGTAACCATTAGAACAAACTTGTTCTCTAGAGTTAAAGAGTCTATTTCTTGGTTTGCCTCTCTCTTTCTCTCTCTCTTTTTCCCTTTGCTCAAAAACCCTCAAAATTGGAAAAGGTATCAATAGTTAACTAACTCCCAGCTAGACATAAGAAGGTGACCTTTTATCAAATTATTACTTGAAAGGTGATTAACATAACAATACAAAATTATTAAAAAATAAAAAATAAAATGCATCCAAAAAAATAAATAAATAAATAAAAATTTAAAAATTAAAAAAAAAAGAAAGGTTTAGAAAGTCAGCCATACCTTGCTTCTCCCTCCTCTAAATTTTAAAAACCTTCCCCTATTACCACTAATGTTCTTTAAGATTGATTCCTTGCTTTTTTTTTTAAGATTTTATTTATTTATTTGACAGAGAGAGACAGTGAGAGAGGGAACATAAGCAGGGGGAGTGGGAGAGGGAGAAGCAGGCTTCCCACGGAGCAGGGAGCTTGATGCAGGGCTCGATCCCAGGACCCTGGGATCATGACCTGAGCCAGGCAGACGCTTAACTACTGAGCCACCCAGGCTCCCCGAAAGTGATACAGTTCTTAATGAGACTTTGAGCCACTAGATCAAGACTTCCCTGAAGCTTGACTTATATTCAGACCATTAATTTACAGAGACCATTAATTCCCTTTTTGCTTGAGTTTGAGTCATGTATTCTGTTGCTTGCAACAGAAAGAGCCTGATACAGATGATCTAACTGATATAACCTCTAAAGTCCCTTTCAGCTCTAAAGTTCTGAGCCTCTGTTTATTTGTCTTCTGATTGAGGATTATTCAGAATTAAAAGCAAAATAAATTCAGAAGGGCTGCCAAAGACAGAGCAAGAGTACTCCAGAGAGATATAGCCGAGGTGAGGAACCTTGGCAGAAAGCCTCTCCAAAGGCACATTCATCTGAGGGAAACTGATTTATGTTAGGCTTATGTCTGCAGTATTTTATAACCATAATGGCCAGTAAATAAAAAGAAATTGTTTCTGTCAGCTTACCACCTCTCTTATCATGAATGGAAGAAGCAGAAGTGCCCAATCTTCTAAAAATTACATAAAGGTCAACCAGGGATCTGAATGCACCTTCTCCAAGCTGGGAAAGGATTTTATATTTTCAGGTAGGATGTAGCATCATGTTAACATCACGTAACAGATTCAATAATGATCATTACTTTTAATAAGCTTAAAAGTACACTTCACTTGTACTTCACAGTGATGTTTAAATTTTAGTTATAAAGATACTAAAATGTATTCTTGCTTGACTGCCCTGTATCATGTAGCTGGGGGGCAGGAAATACTTATCTTTCTGAGTGCCTGGATACTAATGACACCATAGTACAAAACTTCCTAAACCACTATTCAAGACAAAACTATTTATTAACTGGAGGTATCTCTTTTCCTCATTTTAAATGCAGATTTTTATTTTATTTTTATTGATTTATACTGACACAATTTGTCTTCAAGTCTCTTCATTACCTCATTGCTATGCATTCAATTTATATTTTTTGAATTAAGTGAAACTGAATTCTGGTTAAATTATTTTTTTTTAGTTCACAAAGAAGTATCTTAGAACCTTGAAGGATGAACACACTGGGATGGTGAAATGTGTCACCACTGAATGCAGTACTTAAAAATAGTAAATTCTGAAGCCTATTTCCAAATGTTGATTCTACTACTTATGAGCTGCATGACCAAAGACAAGTCCTTTCATCCCTCTGTGCCACATTTCCTTTATTTATAAAACAGGGGTTACAATAATAGTATTACAAAGAGCTGTTGTGGGAATAAAATGTATTAACTTATATAAATACTTAGAGTGGTACCTGGTACAGCTATTGTTTTTTTGGCTCCTGATATTGATTTTCATTTGAAGTAGTCTTTTATAAAGTTATTTCAGTTAAGTAAAATACAATTATTGTGAGAAAAATGTTAAAAGGACACTCATATAGCAGTATGTAGGAATGAGAAAATGTCGAGTGCTATCTTGTTCAAAAAGAAAAGAAAGAATGAAGGGTAAGCAGAATCTGAAGAGCAACTATTAAAGAATCATATGGATGTGAAGATATGTATTTTATGATTCAGGATGTAAAACACATTCCAAGCATGAAAAACAAAAAGTAATTCAAATCTAGGCTCTATTATTACAGAGAAACTTCGGAATACCTCACAGATCATAAAAACAATCAGGGAAAATAAGAGTTGAATTTCAAAGCCAAGAAAACTAAACTCATCTTCAGATTATTTTGTACATCTACCTCAGACACTCTGTAAATTGGCAACACCTACTGGATGGTACAGTAGCAATGAAAATGAAGAGAGTGATTCAGAAAATAGTTCAGATGAAATATCAGGGTTTGGTGGCCCATTACCTAAAGAGAGTAAATCGAGAAATAAGAAGGCACCAAAAACGACCGCCAAGTTTTGAGCAAACATACTAAGGAAGCTCTTCTTCCTAAGACAAGAGCAGAACCTGCATGAGATTGGAAAGATCACGAGTTTTTTTGTTTTCTTTAAGATCTTATTTATTTTTATTTATTTATTTATTTATTTATTTATTTATTTATTTATTTATTTATTTATTTATTTATTTGAGAGAGAGACTGAGCCCACGAGTGGAGAGAGGCAGAGGGAGAGGGAAAGGGAGAAAGAATCTGAATTACACTACGCATTAAGTGCAGAGCCCAATGTGGGGCTCAATCGGATGACCACGAGATCACGACCTGAAATGAAACCAAGAATCAGACGCTTAACTGACTGTGCCACCCAGGCGCCCCTGGAAGATCATGAGTTCTTAAATGAACTCAGGAAGGTGAGGAAATCTGTAAAACTTCAAGCATTTTTGCCTAATAAGAAGTTGGAGTCTGAAGCTAAGTTGAGAAGTCCAAACTTTAGAAAAGAGTTAGTAGTTATCAAAATAAAGTTGGTAAATTAAACTGTGGGATGAACTGACCAAGAACACCCAGCAGAGAAGGGGACCAAGAAGAAAACCTTGGGCTAAGCCTAAAAACAAAATATTAGACACACAGAGAAAGGCTTCACTTAAAGAATTAGAAGGGACAGGAAAACTCAATGTCATATAAACCTGAAGAATGAAGAGTTTAGGAAAGTGTATGGTTATATATCAGACTATAAGAAAATGGAAAATCAACTTTAAATTAGTTTAATCATGAGGCATTTTATAGAAATTGTACATAGGTCAGTTCTGTAATCAATTACACTTAAATAGCTTAAAAATCGCAAAGATTCAAGTTCTGTGAAATTTCTGCTCTGCCATCTTTAGATGTAACATATATACATCACAATGCCCAATGGAAAGAGAGGCACATTTCATTTATATCTCTTTTTATCCACAGAAAATCTTCCACACACAACCCTCCCCCAGCAACTGCCCAAAGTTCAACTACTCAGGTTGTTTCACTGTTCATACTGGCCATGCTCCTAGTCAATGCTTATTCCCAAACCAAGGGTAAGGAGAACAGATTTCATTTCTGATTCACTTAAACTGGATAAAGATCCATCATCTTTCTTGGTCACATGGTCAGGCAGAAATCAACCAAATTGGGATTCTGCCAAAAGTCAGGTGGGAGCAAAGCAAGGTTTTAGGTAAGAATCAAGAGTGTCCGCTAAAATGGTCAGAAGGATTAAATGATAACAACAGTCAAAACAGTTAGAAAGTAACAAGAGACCACCAAACATACATATTCTTTAGACAGATGTTATTTGGACTTCTCTTACATGCCAGGCACTGTTGAATGTGTGGAAATGCAAAGATAAGTAAGGCACAATCCCTGCCATTTCAGTGTCCATGGTTTAGATAGAGAAGTGTGCATAAAATGATGAGACTGAAGACCGAGTAGCAGAAGTCCAACCTGCTTATTTTATCAAGAATATTATACCACAACCCATTTCCACAGAAATGAATTTGCTCAAATAGTACAAAACTCTATTTGAGAACATTATCTTACCCAGCAAGTCAACCTTTTATATTTTTGATTTGGAAGAAAGTAAAATCAGGTGGAAATTTCCCTTTGATCATATTATTCGCCAGGTATAGAATTTGCAGACAGTGAAATCTAATTTGAGGATCTGTATCTGTAATTTCTATGAAGTTTATTTTAGTTGAATAATTAGTTTGTCTTAATGATATTGAGTCTAATCTTATGGCAAAACAGGGTAAATAATATACTTTGGGAAAATAGGTTTATAGGAGAGAAAAAGGAAAGAATTTGAAGAAAAATACACTATGCAGTTCTCAAGCACTTATACATTTACGTCTGTATTGATAAGTATATACCACTATGACACTAAAATTGAAAAAAGAATCAAAATTCACAGCGTAGGATATTCTCTATTGTTAATGTTTTATGTAGCCTCATAAAATACTCATTGTTTGGCCATTAGACTAACAAATACTTTATGGACAAAAGTTAATTTTTAATCTCCTCCTATTAATTTAAAAACTTACTCCAGTTACTACAAACCATCCAGTACAAAGAATAAACTGTTTTCTCCCTAAATTTAACATTCTTTTTTACATCTTAAAGCTTTCCAATACATTAGCATAGCTGTTCAAATTTGTCAACATTTACAAGTGAGCCAAAGATAAAATATTAGGCCAGGGCAAGATAGAGTTCTTTTGGAAAAAAATAAAGTAAAATAATCCTGACCTCAATTTCCATAAATATTTTTTTAAAATTTTTCTTCTGTTGTTGGATGAATACACAGAAAATTAGCTGAGGTATCTCTAAGTGGACATTTCACCCAAATACCTCTCTATGAAACTGATAAAATTAAAAATCACTTTTGACATGGAACCACGACCAACCTATAAGGGGGAAAGAGAGCTAAAAGTAAGAGGTATTTAAATAGAAACAGATCAGTTAATGTTAATGAGAATAAAGTCCGGACTATGGCCATGAACCAGTTACTTTAAACAAGTTCAGTGTTGTCAGCTGTCCTCCCACACTCCACCACCAAAATTTGTGAATATACAGTAACTGAGCTAAAGTATACATAAGAGGTAGACATTAGTCATAACTAAATTTTAAAAATTCATAAGCTTTGTGGTGTAACCTCATTAATTCAGAAAATAAATATTTATTACAGGACTCTCTTACATTTTAATTTTGCTGAATTCTACACAATGATTCCCAGAAGTAAAGTGAGATTGAAGAGTAACAGTATGCAAAAATTTCAGGCTCCTCTCCATTATTGTTTTTGTAGAAAGAATAGGTTATATGAGCTTATGTGTAATTAGCAATGTGTAGAGAGAATAAAGTCAGTGGACTTGTATATTTCTTTTCCTTTTTTTTAAAGATTTTATTTATTTGACAGAGACAGACACAGTGAGAGAGGGAACACAAGCAGAGGGAGTGGGAGAGGGAGAAGCAGGCTTCCCGTGGAGCAGGGAGCCCAACGTGGGGCTCGATCCCAGGACCCTGGGATCATGACCTGAGCCGAAGGCAGACGCTTAGTGACTGAGCCATGCAGGCACCCCGGACTTGTATATTTCTTTAGTGTCAAGAGCACACTATGTGGAAGACACTATGCAAATAAAATAATCAATGGAAATAGGTAGTAACATAGCAGAGAAAAAATAGGCATCCAGATAACTATCATAATAATCATATTGCTTAAGAGAGGCAGGTGGTAGGTTATGTTATTGGCCCCAAAATATCAGTTGTTCCTGAATCCACAGCCTTACCTTTGCCTCATCATAGCCTTGGAGCCATGTGACTTTGGGCTCTTGACTTTGCACTTGGCCTGTGATCTGCTTTGGCCAGAGATATATGGGCAGAAATGACAGTATGACAATTTTGAGAGCAGGCTTCAGGTGGTCTTTTATGTTTCTACTTGACCTCTTGTGCCTCATTTAGAACCATATTTGGATGGCCACTCAGTAACCATCATGAGGAGTACATGCAATAGTTAATCCGATAGTCCCAGAAGGAGGAAGATGAGAACGACATGTGCTAACCTATAGACTTGCAGTAAGAAAAATGCTGTCTCCACCAGCTGAAGCTCAACCTACCCAAAAATACATGAGCAATAATAAATGATTATTGTTTTAATTTACTGAGTATTGGAGAAATTTGATATGCAATATTATTTTTATAAAAATCTAACCAATACAACACATACACAAAAATTACAAGGATATTTAGAAAACAGTTACATCCACCTTGGGAGGGGATTGCGGGTGGCTTTGCTTTTAATGATGGGCAGATAGAACCTGGCCATTTGAAAATGTTGAAGATGGGTGTTTCATGTTTAAAGAGAAGTATATAAGAAAACACATGGGAAATAGAGTATCTATGCCTTTGTACGCACAGAGCAATCTGGGAATAACATGTTTCAGCATAGTTCTCTGGCCTCCAGATGTTGTGTTGGCATCCTTGTTCAAGCTTAGAAAATGAGGCTGGAAGGAGAAGAGAACTGAGAAAGATCTGGGATAACTTTTCCTTCCCTCTTCTCCTGCCCTGATGACCTAGAATGGTGGTTTGTCCATTCATTCAACAGGACCTGCACTGTGTCCTGGCTGGCTCGAAAAGGAGAAATGGATGGTTCTAAGACTAAGTTGTAGATTTGAGATAATGACAGAAAGCCTCTCATACATTATACACTAATGTGGTATTAGGGCATTAATATAATTACATCATATGAACATGGTATTAAGATGGTGACAGAAATCAAGTTATAAAATATTTTGTAGCGGCTATAAAATTGGATATCATTCACCAGTCCATTGATCTAAATGGAAAAATATCTTCTTTTACAGCCTCATAACACATGTCACTAAGAGCTCACAGATTCTCTATAAACAATTTGTGTAGAGTTTTATCATTAAGGTAAATATGATGAGAACAGTAGCACTAAATTAGGGGAAACTAAAACTAACTGTTTTTATAAGTAATTTTCAATTAACTAACATTTGATCTGTTTTCATTTTCATTAGCTTAATTTTACTGACAAAATGCCTACACAAAGTTCACTAGTTTTAAGTTGCAATACATTTTATATCATTAACACACCATTTTATTTGTGTGATATAATAACTTTAATAAGAATTTTGTTCAAACAAGGCCTCAGATCCTCCTGTGTACAGACTTTACATTGAAAATAAGTTAATTAGGGATGCCTGGGTGGCTCAGTCAGTTAAGCGACTGCCTGCAGCTCAGATCATGATCCCGGAGTCCCAGGATCGAGTCCTGCATCCGGCTCCTTGCTTGGTGGGGAGTCTGCCTCTCCTTCTGACCCTCCCCCATCTCATGCTCTCTCTTTCTCCCTCCCCCCCAAATAAATAAAATCTTTAAAAAAAAAAAGAAAGAAAGAAACCTTTAAAAAAAAAGAAAGTTAATTAGACAATTTAGAAAATGTTCTCTACACTTTTAGGCTGCTACCAAATTTGTGAGTTTGAAGAAACACTCTCGTTTATTTGCAACAAGGTGAAAATAAAGCTGGTAATTTCAAATATCATTTTGGCCATTATTGTCAATTTTCTTTTTCTTTCTCTATGGTTCCTGTAAGTAAGTGGCAAATAGTTGATACAGTTGTGTAAATATTTCACACTCCTATAAACCCTACCATCATATAGGAAGAAAAGGAAGGTTTTAGCTACTGTTCTCCAAATTCATTGTTCAGACTGCCCTATACTTAGATCTGGTTTGGCCAATGGTCCATGGGTAGAAAAGGCAGTATGTCAGTTCCAACCCTCAGCCATAGGAGGTATTTTACAGAGATCTTTTATTATTAAATTCACTTAGCAATTGCCCAGCTTGCTGATTCACTGTTTGTATATATCTCCTCTGGATAGTGTTACAAATACTAAGGAATGGCCTGTCTCTCCTTAGACACTCAAGTTTCATGATGGCATCCAGTAACATAAGGCCACAAATGCACTACACCAAGCATGGAATCGGTGAGAGGATGGAGACTTGACAAGGCTCTAGGGAAACACTGAAAACAGATGAGGGAAGAAGTCCAACCAATGGCTGTCTTTCATTGCTTGCATATTTCTTGCCATTGGCATAGAGCCACATTTAGATGCTAACTGAAATTATGATTAACATTGAAGCCTATTTCAAAATCTTCATCTCTTTATTTGCAGTCAGATCAATCAGTGTTTGAGACATTATTATTTTTAAAGAAGACTTTGTTGAGTGGTATCAGTGCTACGGTAACAACAACAAAGAAGAAACAAGGATCTTGTGTGAATAACCTTATTTTCCTTTTTGTAGAATTTTTCCATAAGGAAAGAGATACCAGTATGAACTTTGAATGGAGCAAATTCCTGTACAGCTCTCAGACTTAAGTTTGTGGGGCCCTGGGTAGGAAAAAATGGTCTATCAGGACTCAGAATAACAATAGTTCAGACATCTAAAAATGTCACCTTATTTTCTCCCCAAGATGGTGAAGGACAAATGACCATAGGTATTTCTGAGACAATAGGTATTTCTGAGACAACAGGTATTTCCAAGACAAATCTTATTATACATTAAAAATGATGAAAGAATGTATATTTTAATCTCATGAATATTTAATTTCAGCATGCATTTTACAAATGAGGCAGCCAATGGTTGCTTTAGGAACATCTCATACCCCACACCCAGCACAGACACTACTACCATACACAAAGAAAAATAACTTATCCTTTTGAAAAATCTGTTTTTTTCTTTTAAATATTTTTATTTATTTATTTATTTGTCAGAGAGAGAGAGAGAGAGAGCACAACCGGGGGAGAAGGAGATAAATGGAGAAGTAGGCTCCCTGCTGAGCAAGGAGCCCAATGCAGGACTTGATCCCAAGATCCTGGGATCATGACCTAAGCCGAAGGCAGAAGCTTAACCGACTGAGCCACCCAGGTGTCCCAAATCTGTGGTTTCTTAAGTTTAAAAAAAGCAGAGAATGTGAAGAAAACTGACTTAAAGAGATGTTCTGGGCAGATCTATGAATATATAGCAGTCTTCCAATTTGCCCCCAAATCCCTCCCAATTATCAACCTTGCCTAAAATATTTCATTTCATTTTGTTACTCTGAATAAATGCCCATGAAAAATAGATTAATCTGGGTTAATAAATAGTTTCTTAAAAAAACACTTCCAGCAGTTTTATGAGGCATTTATTCACATATTTATGCCACTTATCATAAACGCTTATTTAGACTTTTGACATCAAGCAGATGAGAAGATCCAGAGAGAGGGCACCCATGATTTAAGCCACCAGTTTTGTTTTGTTTTGTAACAATATAGGAAGTGACATCCCATTATTTTGCTATATTCTATTCAATAAAATTTAGTAACTCCAACATACGCTCTAAGGCAGTGGATTACAAAAAAGCATGAATACAGGAGACAGGATCACTGAGAGCCATTTCAGAGCCTTCTACTACAGAGGTGGATATATTTTGGAGGATGAAGACCTAGAAGGAAAGCAGTGATTGAGGAGTCTTGGTGGAGAATTTAGGAAAATACACAGAACTGGGTACCAATATACCACAGTCACAATTCCAGAAATATTTGCTTAGAACTGCCCTTTGAAGGAGATATTCTTATTTCCAGTTTACAAAGAAAAAAGCTGGAATTTACCTAAGATTTCACAAGCCTTGGGTGATCCTGGCATATGAATAGAGGCATTTGAACCTAATGACCCTTATTTTTTCACCAGACTTACTATACTGGAAGGAGGAAGGCAGGAAGTGTTACAGAAAGGGACCTATTCTACTGCCAAAAATATATATATTATATTTTTTTAAAGCTTAGTTTTTATAAATCTTATCAAACAAGAGGAGAAAATTCTTTTCTACCTCTTCATTATTTTTGTCTTGGTTTCATGCTTCAAGACAACTTATATTTGTATTGATTATATGACAGATCAGACTCATAATACTATAACTGAAAACTGTACTCAGATAATTATAGATTTACATGAAGTTATAAGGAATAATACAGAGGACTAACATGGGCATATATGCATTTCAACCAGTATATGATTTTCCTATTGCTACTATAACAAACGACCACGTACTTAGTGGCTTAAATCAGAACAGATTCATTACCTGATCATTATGGACATCAGACATTGGAAGTCTAAAACAGGTTTCACTGGGTTAAAACCAAAATGATGGCATGATTGCATTCCTTCTGGAGACTCTGGGGGGTGGGGGAAATCTGTTTCCTTGTGTTTACTAGCTTCTAGAGGCTGTCTACATTCCCTAGCCAGTGATTACATCACTCCAATCTCTGCTTGCAACCTCATATCCCCTTCTCTGACTCTTCTGTCTCTCTCCTTCCCTTATAAGGACCATTGTGATTACACTGGGCCTACTTAAATAATTCAGCAAAATCTCCCTGTCCTACATCCTTAATCACATAAGCAAAGTCCCTTTTTCATTCAAGGGGACATATTCAGGTTCCAGGGATTAGGACAAAGATATGGGCAAGGGGAATTTTTCTGCCTACTACACCTGATGTTCTCCACTGATAACATTTTGCAAAACTATACTATAATATCACAACCAGATTATAGACATTAATATAATTCACTAATCTTATTAAGATTTCCACAGTTCTACTTATAGTCATGTGTATGTTTAATTCTATACAATTTTATCACTAATGTAGGTCTGTCCACAAAAGAAAGTCAAGACAATAAAGAATTTCATCACCACAAGGATCCCGAATACTGCACATGTATAACAACACCCTCCCTCTTGACCCTCTCCCAATATTTCCAACTCCTGGAAACCACTCATTTTTTATTCATTTAAAAATTTTTGTCATTTCAAAAATCTTATATAAATAAAATCATATAGTATGTAATCTTGGAACCTCCAGGAATTGGCCATTTTCATTCAGCATAATTCCCTGGGGAATCATCTAACCTGGTATTTAAATCATCTTTGTTTTGCTCATTGCTAAGTAGTATTGCATAGAATGTATGTACCATATACTCATGTGTTGAAGGACATCTGAGCTGTTTTCAGTTTGGGGCTATTACAAATCAAAGTGCTATGAATATTTGTGTATAAACTTTGGTGTGAACATAAGTTTTTATTTCTCTGTGATAAATGCCAAGAGTACAATTATTGTATTGTATGGTTACAATAAATGTTTAATTTTATAACAAACTGACAAACTGTTTTCCAGAATGAGTGTACCATTTTGCCTTCCCACCAGCAATATAGAGTGATTTCTTTGCATTCTTGCCAACTTTTACTGTTGTCATTTTTTTTTAAATTTTAGTCATTTTGTAGGCTTGTAATGGTATTTCATTGTGGTTTTAGTTTGCATTTATTTGTTGGCTAGTGGTGTTGAGCATCTTTTCATATTCTTATTTTCTACTTGCATGTTCTCTTCAGTGAAATGTCTGGATATTTTCTTTTTCAACTTAATTGTTTTGTTGTGGTGATTTTGTTGTATCTTAATGTTGAGTTTTAAGGGTTCTTTATATATTCTAGATACTAGTCCTCTGCCAAATATGTGCTTACATATATTCTAGATACTAGTCTTCTGCCAAATATGTGTTTTAAAAATATATCCTCCCTCTCTGTAGCTTTTCTTTTCATCCTCTTCATATGAACCTTCATAGAGCAAAAGCTTTTAATTTTTATGGGGTCAAAGTGTGATTTTTTTCCTTTGATTAATTGTAATTCTGTTACCAAGTCTATGGAGTCTTTGCCTGGATCCAAATCCTGAATATTTTCTCCTATATTTTTTTTCTGGAAAGGTTTATATTTTATGTTTTGTATTTAAGTATGCAATCCATTTTTTTGTTAATTTTTGTATAAGGTGTGACACTTAGATTGAGGTTTATTATTTTCTCTATGGATGTCTAATGACACTAACCCCATTTGTTTAAAAGGTTATCTATCCTCCATTGATTTGCTTTTGCACTTGTGTCAAAAAATCAGTTGGGCATATTTGTGTGGAGCTATTTCTGGAATCTCTATTCTGTTCTATAGATCTATACATCAATCCCTCTGCCAATAGCACATTGTCTTGAATATCACAACAACATAATATCCCTAGATATCAGGGAGAGTGATTCCTACCACTTTTTTCTTTGTTAAGATTGTTTAAGTTGTTCTAGGATCTGTACCTGCCCATATACATTTTAGAACAATCTTCTCTATGCCTATAAAAACAAAACAAAACAACAACAGAAACTTGTTGGGATTGTATCAAACCTATATCTAAACTCAGGGGTAATTGTCATCTTTACTATGTTGAATCTTCCAATCCTTGAACAGAGAGTGTTTCTCCACTTGTTTAGATCTTAATTTCTTTTAGCAATATTTTGTAATAACCAGCATACAGAACCTGAACCTGTTTTTGGGTATACCTATTTCCTTATCTTTGAGTGATTGTAAATGGTATTGCTTTTTCTTTTTTTCAGTTTCTGCCTGTTTATTGTTAGAATACAGAAATGACTTATTTTTATGTGTTCATCTTATATCCTGAAACCTTGCTGAACTCATTTATTATAGAAGGGCTTTTTTTTTTTTTTTTTATAGGTTATTTGGGATTTTCTACAAAGCAGTAATGTCATCTGCAAACAGGGGCACTTTTATATATTCCTTTTCTATCTGTATGCCTTACTATAATGGCTAGAAACTCTGGTACTATATTAAGAATGGTGCTAATGACATGTTTGCCTTGTTCCCAGTCTTAAGGGAGAAACATTTAGTCTTTCACCATTAAGTATGATGTGAGCTGTAGGTATTTTAAGGTAAAGCTATTTATTAAGTTGAGGTAATTCCCCCCTACCATTCACTTGCTGGATTCTAAAATGAATGGGGTATTGAATTTTGTCAAATGTTTTTTCTGTGTCAACTAACAGAATCATGAAATTTTTCTTCTTCAGTTTGTTGATATGGTGGATTATATTGAATGATTCTTCTCCTCCTTCCCTTTTCTTCTTCCTCTTCCTTCTCTGCTTCTGCTTCTTCATGTCTATTTCTTTCTGTTTTTCAATGGATATATGATATTGATTTGTCCTTGAGTTCACTGATTCTATCCCTTATTATCTCCACTCCACTATTGAGCCTGCCCATGGGATTATTTATTTCTAGTACTGTATTTTTCCTTTTTCTAATTTACATTTGGTTCTTTTTTTTTTAACAACTTCTATGTTTTATGTGGTATTTTTCTTTTCTTTTTCTTTCATTTGTTTCCAGAGAATTTGTAATTGATTGCTGAGGATTTTTATGACAGCTACTTTAAAATTCTCCTCAGAGAATTTTAACATCTGATTCATCTCAATGATGATATCTGTCATTTGACTGTCTTTTCTCTTTCAAGTTTTTATTTTCTTGGTTCCTGTTATGATGGGTGATCTTCAGTTGTGTCCTAGACATGTTGTCTGTTGGGTTAGGAGACTCTGGATCCTGTTTAAATCTTTCACTTGAGTAGGCAGTCACCCTGTTTAGCTGTAACACACTAACCTTAGTCTATTTTGTGGACTGGAGTTCCTTAATAGTTTAATTTTCACAGCCATTGCAGTGTTACTAGTTTGGTTTTATTGTTATTTTGGTCTGATGTCCCTGGGGTTCCCACTGACTCTTACTGGTGCTGCCTGAGGAGGAATTTAGGGGGTTTATTCAGCTGGGGCCACTGGATATCTCCCGATGGAGGAAAGGATTGCCAGGTCCAGCAAAAGAGATGTTCCCTGGCCAGATGCCCATTTGTATGTAGTTGGATCACTCCTTTGGTACTCTCCTATCTCCAGGTGTTCCAGGGTCTCTGCTCTGGGTGGAAAAGAAGAGTTTGGGCCCACAGGAAAAAAGAGACCTTGCAGGTCAGGACACCTTCCATGGCTAGGTCTTTCCTCTCAGTCTGTCTGCCTATACTGGTATCTGCCAGGGCAGGCAGACATTCTCAGGCCTACAGGGGACATCCTAGTTGGAAGTTTGCTATAGCAGGACCCCCTGCCTACAGGGATCTGGAGAGTGCTTCCTGGATCAGGTGGTGAGATGTACCCCTCACTTTTCTTGATGTCACTGGAAGAGAGTATCTCAGGCCAATGGTGACAAGGAAACTCCTCAAATTAGTCTGCTTGTTATGTCTCTCTTGCAAATGCTAACAGCAGCTTTAGCATCTCTCTGTGGAGGAGGGAGTCTCAGGTGTGGTGAGAAGGAGTGTTTCCCTGGTTGCTTATCATTAGTGGACCTCCAAATTGATCTTCTTTCCAATCCTGTAAGTTCTGTATTTTCCATGGGGCTCTGGTTCAGTTTGGATGGGGGACAGGGCTATCTGAGGTACTTTCTGTTACTACTTTGGGGGCCAGGAAATGTTGAATCTAAGCCCCCTTCTTCTGTTGAATGGGGGGGTTCATAAGATACTCTGTGGCTGTGTTTATCCTCCAGTTCTAGGGCCTCTAATTTTAGTTTACCTTCTTACCACCTTTCAGAGATCTCTGTTGGTTGCCTCTTGTGCTACATCCAGAGTTAATAATTGTATTTAGTTGTACCTAAAATTTCTAACTCAGGAGAGAAGCAGGAAGTAATGGTTCTATACCATCTCATCCTGACCTTAGTAAGTCTATAATATGTTTTTCAAAACTACTTTTTCCAGTCTGAAAACTGCTCTCAGTATTTAAAATTAAATGTCAGTAAACATGATATGTAAGCTGGATAGGAAAAACTATATGGCATCAGCTTTCCCACATATTTCCATCATATTTTAGGGTTGTCAAAATAAAGGGCCGTTTATATAATTAAGTTCACAATGAAGAATCTTAAAGTTCTTTACAAAAAGCAGTTAACTTTGTCATTATGTAACTCTGTCTGCATTTTATTCTCCCAGATGAGTGAGGCAATAATTTCAGACAAAAGAAGAAAACACATGAATTTGTGTAACAAGTTAATGTGACATACAAAATACAATATGATTAATTACTATATTACTGGCAATTCTAATTGAGTCTAAAAGATGGCCAGAGCTAAACAACCCAACACATTCCATTTGAGAGCACTACCAGAAAGGGCTATATAGAAAAAAAAAATATGTATTTAAGAGGAAAAAAAAATGTGTGTGTCTGTGTGTGTGTTTATAGAGATACAACTCCTAATGGCAAATGTAAAGGAGTGACATGCATCTGTTGATTTTAACTGATGAATGTCATGGCATTCCTGCTTATGATGAAACAAGGAAGTTCTCTGATTGTCAAGTCATCTGTAGCAATGCAAACAAAGGGCGGTTTAAAAGAGGATGTGTAGTCTCCTGGGAGCCTGAGGCTTCAAGAAGTGGCATTCATGACCCCAGAAACTTACACCACACTAACAAACAAATATTCAAGTCAAAACCTGAATATTTCATAGAGTGCATCAGTCTCTGTACCAGGTTGAATAAATGGGTCCCAGAGGATATCTACATCCTCATTCCCCCAAGTCTGTATGTTATCTTACATGGCAAAAGGGACTTTGCACACATGATTATGTTACAGATCTTGAGCTAGAGAGATTAGCCTAGCTTCTCTGGGTGGGGCCAATGGAATCACAAGGAATCACAGGAACGTCAAAGTCACAAAAGATAAAATGACTTAAGCAGAATTGGTATAGTATGAGGGAGGGATCACAAGCCAAGGAAAGCAGGAAGCCTCTATAAGGTGGAAAGGCAAAGAAATACATTTTTCCCTAGAGTCTCTAGAAGGAACACAAATTTGCCAACACCTTGATTTTAGAATATCTGACCTCCAGAAATGTTAAGATAATAGATTTATCTTGTTTCAAGATACTACATTTGTGGTAATTTGTTACAGCATCAATAAAAAAACTAATAAAGCCTCCAAATAAGCTTTCCTCAAATCATGTTGACTTGTACAATTTCATCAAAGCTTCCTTTTCATTCCCTTTCTTATAACCCTATTGCTCTTTTGCCTAGCTGACAAATATGAGGAAAGAAATCTATTTTCTGGAGTTAGTTTTGGAAACCATATTTCTACTAAGAATTGTACTTCAAAAATCCTCTGAAGACACAAAGATTTTTACACCAAATGGATTTGTGTGTGTGTATATGTGTATGAGTGATTACAAACATTTCTCTACTGATTGCATATACACACACACTCTTCTTAGATACTGTATATAATATTAACACAAGGTCTATGCAGGCAGGAGTTGTTTTTGTTTTTTGTTTTTCCTGTTCACTCCCAGGTTCCCAGCACTCAGAACAATGAATATTTGTTGAACAATGAAGATTAAATTGAATAAAAATACAGACTATTATACTCTGTCCATTCTGAGTTAGCAGAACTAAGTGTCTTTTGAGCTCAAGTTCTTCAGCTACATCTAGTTCTTCATTTTTTATATCAAATTATCTCAAGCTGACTTTATATGTGGCTTGTAACTCAATTACGATTCATATGGTTTTTGGAGGCCTTTAAAAGTTTTAATTTACCTATATGCTTATTGCCGACAACTTCCACTTGGTTGTGGTAATCAAAACAGAGATAGATTTATGTTAATGAAAACATGATGAGTAATCTTTTCTATAACTGTATCAAAACAGTGGCTCAGAAGAGAGCCAGATAGGGTGGAGTATATCCCAAAGTTTTTTAAAAGGGAGGGATTAAAAATTCAATATAGAATACATTATGAAAAATTGATATAGATCAAATCCTGTTACATCTAAACCTTTAGGGCATCTGGAATGTTTACTGTGATGAAAGTTTATCATAAAAACACAGCTGGATATCACATTCCCAGATAGAGAGGAGCTAAGCTAATATCATCCTCTCTGGTGAATTTACAAACACAAAAGATTACATTTTAATGGTATAAAGAAGGGAAGGATTTTATATATAAGTATGCACCTTTCTTCCCCTTTCCTTTTTCCAAGCTCCTGGATCACTGTAGGCAGTGTCACTGCACTTTGCTTTGGGTGATGATAAATCCAAATCTTTATTCCTAGACTAGTTACTGGAATTTTAGAGTTGAAGGGGAAGAGGAACAGGAGGTAAGGAAGCAATTATAACTGAATGAAATATATTAGGTATTGTCAAATACTATATTTTTTTCAGCATCTTTTACACTGACACTAGAATTTACTGAGAGAAAATAAAATAAGTAAAATAAAAAGCATTTGTAGAGACTATCATAGTCAAATAATAAAATTACTTTTATGTCATATAAAACAACTTTATTTAGTTCTCATCTTAATTATATTTTTTAAAGGAGAATTAAACTACTGATGATATAAACTCACTCATCTACCCTTTTAAAATATCAATTAATCAAAATTTCTTGGTGATATATATGTATATATCACATAAAGCACATATACATATGTACATATACATATATATATCACATAAAGCATTCTGAAATAGAATTCTGAATTCTTTAAAAGAAGAATTAAACTACTGATGATATAAACTCACTCATCTACCCTTTTAAAATATCAATTAATCAAAATTTCTTGGTGATATATATATGTATAATGTATATACAGTGTATATATGTATAAAGCATTCTGAAATATATATACACACACAACATAAAGCATTCTGAAATATATTCCCAATTTAGGTGACAGATTTTAAATGAATATTTTATAAAATACTATTTTATTTTATAAAATACTATTTTGCATTAAACCTAATGTTGCATTAAACCCAATCCTGAAGTAAGTTTTACCTACAGTATTGCCAGGTTGATTTGATTTCCTCAAACCTATAGTATTACCAGGTTGATCTGATTTTCCTCAAACATTATCATTATCATGCCCCTTTCTTCCCTTCCTTCGGTGGCTTCCTGGGATATGCAGATCAAACAAAAAAACAATGAAACCTGCCTTTCAAGGCTTTGTATGTTTCCCTGTTTGGTTTCTTTTTCTCCTCCTTCCCTTCCCCTCTCCCTGCCCCCCTCTGTATCTCTCTCTCTCCAGTTAGACATTAAGTTCTTGCTATGTGGTAAGCACAATTCTAAGTGCTGGTGTCACTACAGGGAACAGGACAGTCAGGGCCTCTGCTCTCAGGGAGTCCCTGTAATGAGCAAGGATGTTTAATAGAACAAGCAATACTAGGCTTTGGTAGGGAAGCCCAACTATAGGAATTAAGAGCATGGTTTCTGGAGTTCAGTTTCAATATTGGCTTTAGAACCAGTAAGTGCCTGAATTTTGATGAGTTACTTAATCCCCTTGAGGGTATACATTTTTTGTTTACAGACAGGGATAAAAATAATTATAATGGTTATAATATTATGTTGCTGCTGATGATAAAGAAGAACTGCTTTATTTTTCACTGAGAAGACTAATTGAGATAATACTTTTAACTATGTAACTCGATATCATAAAATCTCAATAAATGTTAGGGGCTATAATTTTATTATTAACAACTATATTTATATTAACAAGTATTATTATAACAACTGTTATTTTTAGGGGTTGGACTAAATCATATATATATATATTCTTAAGGAGTTCGGCTGTATTTGAGAACCATCAACCATCTTCCTATGACTTATAAATATAATGGTTTTAATGACCACAACTATTCCCCTGGAATCAAACTGACTTGGAATTAGTAACCAGGATACCTGAAAATGGCCAAAAGAATGATATTCCTCCCAGTACCTTTCCAAATTAAGGGGGTGAGTATGATTATAAGTCAATATGTAACCTGATGTATTCTGCAATCTACTGAAACAAGGGAGAAAGCAATGCCCAGGCTTGCAAACTACTGCTCCTTCAGAACCAGGTGGCATTCACACAGCACATGCTTCCCAGATCCTGATTGGCTGCCTGTCTTATCTGCTACTTTTCAACTTGACAGGGGTCAATAAAACATTGCAGAGAACAAAGAGAATGTGCAGAATAAAAATGGTGATGAAAAAATTGAGAATCTTGAATCATACTTTGATCTGGTAATAAAGGATAGAACATTCATTCTAGGATATGCATTTATTTTAAGCTCTAATTATTATTATTGAGACACATGCAAGAGTGTACATATGAAGCAAGGGTTGCAACTTCATTGTGAGATCATCAATGATCCAGGGAACAAGAACAGTAGAAATAAAAGATGGCTTGTGAAATGAGACTGCTAGATCTTATGTTGGGTATTTTCACACAAATTTTTGTTCAGATCCTTTCATGCTCATTACCGAAATTATAGTGAAAGATAAATGAAGGATGCCCACACAAAGAGCTTCAGGATCACCATGGTTATTACTTAAAGGAAAATGATTTGCATTTCATTGCAGGGATATAATAATTCCATTAACATAAAAGAAAAAAAGAATGTAGGTCAAGAGGAAATGACTCAGTTTGTGGAGCAGTGCCATATAATAAGAACCATCCTGGACCAGGAATTAGTGATCCTAGTGGGAGTTTCAATACATCTCTAACTGGCAGTACAACCCCAGACCACTTAAGAAATAAAACCTTTGCACTGGGGAGTGCCCTCATCTGCCCAGTACAGGGAGGCTTTAGAGCCTACCTCATATTTCTCAAACAGTGTTGTGCCAATTAAAGAAGAGAGAACCAGATGTGGTTCTCCTCATAAGCTATCACTACAAGCAGCTATGAAGACATCAGTAATTCATTTAACTAATTCTTAAAGTTTTTTTGGTTTGGATTAATGCTTTTATCCAAGTATAGTTTTGTTTTTTAATCTATAGGTCTCAACTCTTATAAATGCTCTAATTTTGTGTTGACAGTCACCACATTTTTTATCCCCTTCCTCATCCTCTGTTCTCTTGTCTGGATGGATTTGCTGGAAGCATACTGAACTCTAAACCATTTTTACTCCTAGTGTTGCAAAATATAGTCTAAGAATGGGCCACAGTGGAATCAACCAGAAGTTTGGTAGGAATGCAGACTCTTGGGCTCCCCCTGAACCCTGATCAATCAGACTCCGCATTTTTACAAGATTTCTGATTGAGCCCTTTGCACATTAGGTATGAGCAGCACTGATCCAATGCCACTGAACTATCCTTTGAAAGATATTTTGTTCCATACCCCAGTTGCTGAGATAGGAATAGAGATCCAAAACGAAGAACAGAAGCTATTAAAGCTAAAAGGGGCCTCTCTGGTGGTCTAGTCCAGACACCTCCTCTTGAAGTAAGGGGAACAGTAATATGCTTAAGGTCATGTTCTTCCTGAGCCAGGAGCAGAACTCAATCTGCTGGCTTGAGTCATGGGCACTTTCATGTTAGCAAAGATATACTTTGCTACTGAATTTTTCCATTTTCTCTCTCCAGCTAGAGAAAAGTTAATCACAGTTTCCCTGGGTCACCCCTGGTCTGTGGACTCTCAGGCTCCTGAGTGCATGTACTTATTTATAGTAGAAAACCACAAACCGTTCATTGGAGACCAAGGCCATCTGGGTAGCTCGAGGGGTGGCTTGGCTAATTCACCATCCTTTGCCTCTGGCTCCTCAGTTATAGAGTAGGAGATGATTCATATCCATGGAGACCTTTGACAGTCTCAGCTGAAAAGCCTCTGAGAAGTGCAAAGCATTACTGTGCCCTGCAAGTGAAAACCACGCCACTCCCTGAACTCTCTGTATTTGGAAATGAAACTAAAATTAGCAGCTGCCATTGGTCTATGCCATACATTACCCCACAGTTTATTCCCAGGGGTACAGCCAAAGTTGCTTTGAAGATTATTACTCTAAGTACTAGGTTCTATGTAAAAGTGACAGTATATAGTAGAGAGAGCAATAGATTTGAGGTTAGAAGTTCTGGGTTTGAGCCCTAGGTCCCCCACTTACTAGCTGTGTGCATTTTGGCTACTATTCCAATTCTTTGGGCTTCCATTTCTTCATTTTAAATAGCCTTGTTACTACTTATTGTTACCAGATTTTTTCCCCCTTGTCCTTGCTATTAATGCTTTGTCTCTTCCATGTGCCTATGGCCTCAGTTAGTGGTCACCTTCCCACATCCCCAGCATTCACACATTTTCCTCCCTCTTCTAAGACCACTAGTTTTCCATTTTGGTGTCTGGGAGGCTCCAGTGAAGATGATTCTACTCTCAGAATCTCCAGAACAGTCTGTGACCAAGCTAAACCAATGAGCATTTGTGGAACCCTCTGTTCATTATGAGTGAGTTCAGCAGTTGGCATGTGAACTAATGAGATAGCCCAAGAGAGTGAGTCTTAGGGCTATCCAGGGAATGCTGCAATCAAGAGGTCTCTTCCTCTTCACTGTGTGAGACAACATGATGTGTAGACTTGCTATGACCATATGCTTCCATAAACAGAAGCCAACTTGAGGACAAAGCTGACCCACGGAGGTGGCAAAGCTGAGAGTGGCTAAGCTGAAGCCCTAATAACAAAATAAACTTCTGGATAAAGTTATACCTAAATTCAACATTATCCCTGTACTTTTCAGTTATCTGAGCCAATTTTATTCATTTCTTAAACTAGTTTGAGTCTGGTTTTCTATTTCAGGAAGCCTAATCGTAGTAACAGAAACTCCAATCTCAACAAAACCTCTAAGTAGCCATGTTGTTACATGGTTTTCTTATACTACTCATAATTTGCCCCACTCCAAAACACTATGCATGTGGTATCTGGACAGGGTTCTCTGAACACTGAGGTAAATAAATATATCTATGTTCTGTAAACTGTGAACTACTACTATTTTTCACAAAGCAATGAGTTGTAAGGAAACTATTTATTCTGCGATTCTTTATTTGGGGTGAAGAAACTAATAAACTAATAAACTATTAAAATCTGTGGACCTTATCCCCCAGAATACTGAATATACACACGCATGCAATTTTCACATAATTTCAAAGAGGTAATAAACAAATGGCACAGGACATTTATGATCTCTCCAGGACTGATCTCTTAGGACTGGTCTTAATTTGTGGTCCATGGGCCCATGAGTTACCAAGGAGGTTAAGAACCACATACTACATTAAGCACCAGTGAGCTCTGTGAATTCCTCCACTGAATATAGCCTATTAGGAAACTCCCACATCTAAGCTATATTAGAATTCAGTCAAAACTCCATTACAAATTAACACCATAACTAGAGATATTCTCCTGAAGTTCCATGCTTTCCTCTGAACTTCACTTACATTTCTCTTTAAATTATTTCATAACATTAAGGCTAACAGCAAAGGAACTGACCCTGGTACCAGTCAGACCACTTTTCTCTCACTGGGAATAATCTATGGATTTGGCTCCACAAAATCAATTGGATTGATACAAAGTTCAATATTTTAATATGAAACATAATTATAGACAGCAAAATGGGGAAGTTTCTGACAGGCATCTGAAGCACAGATTGAAATGGAAAAGACGAGGATAACTGAACTCAAGATCTTACTTATGGTTGTAATTTTATATCCATTTAGAAGCAACTCTGGAGATTTCAGCGGCCTTGTCTTTGAATCAAGCCAGAGAAGGAGAGGGTGGCAGAAAGATAAGAGGAAAGGAATCTGGAGGTAGGTTCAGTCTGGTGAGGAGTATTTCCATCCTTTCCTCCTCTCAAACACTACAAATCTTGAGTCAGAAAAATCCTTAACACAAAAGGACAACATTATAGATACGATTCAATCTTGTAGAAAGAGAATTGTTAGAGGTTGATATTAATTATGTGTTAGAAGCTAGATTCTTCATTCTCTGGCATCTTTGGTGTTTGGGCAATCAAAATCCCACATAATCAGGTAAAAGGCAAGTCTGAGGTTTTGGGAACAGTCAGCCCATGATTACTTCAAGGGAAGATCATGCTACAATATGAATGTAAATGCAAGTGTTAAATGGAGTGATTGACTTCAAAAAAAAAAGGAAAGTTAAAATGGGATGGATACAAATGCTGAGTCCCCAACTCTTATTAATCTGTGAGGCAGAGAGACAACAGATGAAAAACTCAGATTAAGGGAATGGTTGTTAGAACCCAATCTGGGGATTTCTCTGGGTCTACGCTTTCATCTGAGGAAATTCCATTTCTGGAAGGAGAAGGATTCTTACAACTTTCAGGAGAAGTATTAGAGGTCTGTCTCCCTTTTCCTCTAACCATTTTCTTATTTCTCTGCAAATATGGGTCAGGATCAGAAGAAAAACACACACCCCTGGTAATTAGTTCTGATATGGATTGGTCATATTCTTGGAAATTTACAGAGCCAAGAGGAAAGGGTATGCTATTTAAAAATAGATACCTCCCCATAGGTTTTTATTTTTTCTTTGGGGTAGGGGGATATATTCTGGTGAGGTTTAGAAAGAGAGAAAGGGGGGTGGATATAAGTCACTTCTAGAAAAAGAAGGATACAGTGCACAGGTAGACAATGTTCCAAGTGGACAGAACAAGAAAGAGGGGAAGCATGTGGGTCGTAGGTAGAAGCCTGAAGTAGAGGGAAGCGAAGTTTGTGGCTAGAGGTATTCCCTGACTAGAACTGTTTTTTTTTTCAAGTTTGACAGTTTTTCATTTGTTTGTTTTAACTTTAGTTGTGCTGATTGTTGCCCAGCAAAGGTTTTGTTTTGTTTTGTTTCTGTTTTTAAGTGTAACTTACCAGTCTCTTCTTATTTTTGATTTTGAGTCATAATTAGACAGTTTTTCCCTCTTCAAGATTACAGCAGAATTTATCCATTTTTTTCTAATACTAGTATTATTTTATAGTTCACATTTAAACCTATGCTAACAATTATTTCAAAATAATGAAAATTTACTATGTACTAAGAATTGTATGTGAACAACCCAATTAGTCCTCATTACAATACTGAGCTGCAGATTGTACATATGTTATGTCTATATGTATGAAAAGGGAAATTGAGGATCAGAGAAGGTAAGTGACTGCAACAAGGTCAAACAGCTGTTAAGTAGCAATGTGGCAGAGCCAAGAGTTCAGCCGACCTCTGATTCCAGAGTACTTACATGCATTAAGATGTTGATTTCCTGAAAAGGACATGGTCAGAAGAATAAATTTATGAGACTGAGGTGGTGGGGAATGGGAATAAGTGACAGGTTGTGCCATTTTATGAAGAAAAGAGACACTGTAAGACCAACTAAGTCTCAGAGTATTATATTGTTTGTTTTTGGATACTTCCTCCCACCAATTCAGTAACTTATGAAAGTGATTATTTTCATTGAATCTAATAATTTGCCTAACAATCAGGATTTGTCATTTTCCACTATATATTCCACTAATATCATTTCCCTCAGTACTTGCTGATAAGTACTACCTAAGTTTGCTTTCAAGAGGAAAGGGAGTTCATGCATAACAAAACCTTGAAACTGATTAAAGAGTGTCTGAAGGCATATCTCAAAATCCTGGCTTATCCACTGTGCTCAGAGTTTTAGTTGGGATAAATCATACATTATGCAAGAGCAAAGGAATTAAGAGAAAGTTCAGCAAAAATCATTTGAACTTCCATTAAGAGAGTGTTACAGCTGTCTCTCTCCTCTATCACACCATTAAGCGTCTCATTATCATCAGCTCTCTTTGTCAGTTTTAACAATTTTCTTTTCATCTAAACACCACTTCATTCTCTGACCCAACAAATGCAATTTTGACCTCATTAACCTGGTTGGTATTAACCTTGGAATAATAACAAGTTGAAACTAGCCTCCATGAGCATTGTGAACTTAAGGCAGGTAGTTTAGTTCCTTGCCTTGGTCAAAGGCTATACCTTGCAATAGGGCAGTCAGCATACCTTGGGAATCCATTGTCTGGGTAAAAGTATGGCAATAAGTAAATGAATATGCAGCCACATTCATTAATAGAAAATACCCTAGAAGCAAATGTTCTTTTGGGTAGTGGAAAGAGCTCTGATTTTGAAAATAGAGGACCCAAACAAACTCTAATCCCAGCTCAGATTTAATAAATCATTCAATTGTTCTAGATTTTCATTTCTTTGGTAGTAAAATCAAGCTATTAAATTGGAGGGTCTTAAGTTCTCTCCAGTGAAAAGACTAGTAGAGGGGCGCCTCGGTGGCTCAGTAGGTTAAGCGTCTGCCTTCAGCTCAGATCATGATCTTGGGGTCCTGGGATCAAGCCCCATGTTAGGCTCCCTGCTCCGTGGGGAGTCTGCTTCTCCCTCTCCCTCCCCCACCCCCTCCCTGTGCTCTGTCTCTAGCTTTCTCTCTCTCTCAAATGAATAAATAAAATCTTTTTTAAAAAAATGAAAAAAAAATAAAAGAATAGTAGATGTCTGGTGCCTTACCCAGATCCTCTTTTGAGACCAGTGTACTCATCCTCCAGATGACCTACAAGTAATTCCATGACCTTCTTTGGAAAATCACCCTGGGCCAAGGAGGGGAGACACTGCTTGGGAGGTTATAAAAATCCCATTTTTACATCCCTGTCTTCACCTATTCAAGCAGCTTGTGATGGATGCACACAACAACCCAGCCTCTTGCCTTACAGTGAGACAACTCTGGTACAAATTATGTTCCAGTATACCTCCTTACTCCCAGGGCATCAGACTAAGTCCAGACTTTATGTGAGTCCACATAATTTCTTGGATTTACTTCTTCTCTATCCTGCTTCCTTCATTCCTTACTTCCTGGAAAGAACTTCCTCAGTGGTCATAATGCACCCAAAGCTCTGCCTCTGGCTCTGCATCTAAGGAACTCAGAGATGCTATATCTTGCTGATGATTTGCCAGAATGAGCATGTTAGAGGAAAGACTTAGCAAATTATTTTTCTCATATGTGATTTTAGAGGCCACTAAAATATTTTGGGCAATTGTACTTTTAGACAGAGACTAATATTCCTGGAAGGTCAAGGAAAGATTTCCAGGATATAATATTATAGAGGCCTGGAAAAGTGAATTCTAGAAGAAAGGCCATGTCAGATAGAAAGAACAGCATCTGAAAAGGATGAGTGGCATAGCAGAAGTGTAGTTGTTCCAGGAGTGGAAAGATAAAATGACAGATCAACTTGGAGAGTCCAGTCATGTGGTGGGAAGGGAGGCAGGGGCATCATGAAAATGACATCACAGCTAACATTTTTTAACACTTTACTCTGTGTCAAGCCCTGTGTTCAGTATTTCCAACCTATCAATATATTTCATCCATTCAACCACTATAACAGGAATATATGTTAGGTAGTACTACTATTTTTATTTCACAAATAAGGAAACTGAAGCTCAAAAAAATTAAGTGTTCCCACAGGTAGGAAATGAGAGCCTAGATAAAAACCTTGTCATTTCAGAGACTATCTTATAAAACTCTGAAATGTGATGGTCTCTCACAACCATTTACCACCTTTATGCTACGTTAATGAATTTGGAAGACAATGAGGAAAAACTGAAGGATATAAAGCAGCAAAGTCATATGATTTTACTGAGGTTTGAAAATATTCATCCTCCTACTGTTTTTTATTAGACACTTCCATCAAACAAAATGGAAGACAAAATGAAAGTAAAGAGATTAGGAAGCTATTGACAATTTTAGTTCCAAAGATGATACTGCTGGATAGTCTGCTGAAGCTGCTATAACAAAATACCACAACTGGGTGGCTTTAACAACAGACATTTATTTTTCATAGTTCTGAAAGCTGGAAGTCCAAGATCAGTATGCCAGTTGGTTAGATTCCTGGTGAGTACCCTCTTTCTATCTTGCAAATAACCTCCTTTCTTGGAGCTTCACAAGCAAGAAAGAGAGAGAGCTCTCTGGTCTCTTCTTATAAAGTACTAATCCCATTATGAAGAGCCCAACTTCTTGACCTAACCTAACCCTAATTATCTCTGAAAGGCCCTATCTCCAAATACCTTCAAAGTGTGTTGGGGGGTAGGGTGGGGGTGGGAAGTGAGGAGTGTTTCAACATATGAATGGGGTGGGGCATAAACATACAGTCTATAACGCAGTTTTTTTTTTAAA